>NC_134487.1:88652170-89852170 GCF_040206685.1 Ascaphus truei | reverse complement strand
TTTAACAGCAGATAGGAAAATGGGCAATCATGGTGGACCCAGATGGATCTGCCATCAAATTCTATGTTTCTAATAAATGAACATACTGCGGCTTTCAAGCTAATGGTCCTTAATTTAATTTGTCAAGTGTTGTATGTATGTCTTTATATAGCGGCATTGATGTACATAGCGGTACACACACACAGCAGTAATAAACTTGACAATCATATAAATAACAAGTAATACAAATAGAACATAATGGGTAGAAGTGCTTCAGACATAAAAGTAACATTTAGGAAAAGGAGTCCCTGCTTTGAGGAGCTTACAATCTAATTGGTTTGTCCATTGATTGCTACTGTATGCTTTCTTATGAATTATAGGTGAAAGAGAAGTACTTCTAATTCCACAATGGTATATGTAGCACAACAAAAAAATGCTGCAATAGCAATCTTATAACGTTGGAGCAAAAAAAAGTGTGGTCAATCAGTTAGCAGCATTGTTTTTCTGTTTTGCCTTTAACTTGTCCATTATCTGTAATAGCAGAATGTGGTAGACCCTGGTTCATTTAGATGAGTGACAACCATTACAGCTTCTATTTTCACTTTATAATAGAGATTTTTATTATTTATATTTTTTAGACCTTAAAGGAGCAATCCATGCAATATCCTACATGTTTTTTTTTTAATAAAACAGTTTGATAGTATTAGATAATACTATTTTTTTTTTAATTCACCTCATAATGCTATTTTTAATTAGTTTTAATGAATATACTGAGCATCTTTTGATTTCTATAACAGGTTTTAGCCCACCTCCCCAGCAGTGAAAGATATTTGCAACACTTTCCTGTTTGTGATAATTTGCTGCCAATATTCCCAGCAGTTTGAGTTGCAAACTATAACAATAGATAATGTTACCTGAGTAATATAAAAATACATTGTAGCTGCTGAGTTACACAGACTGAAGGACAGATTGAAACTGAAAGGCTGCCATCTAGTGAACCCTGGGAAGCAGGATCTTTGCTGATCGATTATGGGAGAATAAATCGATCAGCAGCTTAGATAATTAGTTTTCAATAAAGGTAATCAAAGGCTGCATATATTAAAATAAAAAAAGGAGGGGGAGGGGGGTTTAGTGCCGCTTGGATGGCCACTTTAATTACTTCATGTATTTCAGTAAGGATTTGGATTGTATAGATGTAGCCCAACTTATTTTCCTTGGAAAAGAATCATATTTGCTGCAGCATTCAATGAATCTGATGCCCTGATTTTGCTATGACTTGCATAGATGAGGCTGGCAGTAATGCGTTTTACTAGGCAAGTGGCCACACTTGCCTCCATGGTCACAGGAACATTGTCAAGCTACATCTGTTCCCTGTGAATCTAGTTTCCATTGTGATATTTTTGTACAAATATTATTTCTCTGTATAGTGTTTGTGGGTGCCTTCAGTCCTTGCACTTTTACATTTCTTAAGGTCAATCTTAAATTTAGAATGTTACTTAGCTGGGGCAAAAGTCTTGGAAAATGAATAGTGTAACAGACTAATTCAAACCACATACAATTCTTTTGTCATTGGCTCACAATCAATGGTAACGTAAGATTGCCACCCTTATTCATAACAGGAAAGAAATTAAGCTTTTGCTTATCTCAGCAAATGTGTCATCGGGTGATGTTGTCATGTCATAAATGTAAGAAGCTGAGCAAATGATGAATGCTTTCCTTCTGTTTCTTTCACAGTCTCATTTGGTGGCAGCTTTTGAAAAGAGCTTAGGAAATATGACCGGGAGGCTGCAAAGCCTGACAATGACAGCTGAACAAAAGGTGAGTTTATAAAAGTTCACTCTGAAGCCTGAAAAACATCTGCAGCTTATGATGCAATTTGAAAAAATGCATTAAAAACCCTAACATAATAAAACAGCATTGATTCTGGTTATACCTGTATTCCTCTTTTTCATTTATTTTTGTATTTAGATTGTATTTTCCCACCATCGACAAAACGTTGATTTCATATCAGAATTAGATACATGCTGTGTGAAATAGCCGAAGTATTTTCTGTACTGTGCATGTGTTATTAGAATAACCCATGATTTTAACCGTAACAATGATCTGATTATTTAATGCAAGTAGCATATCACTTGATTTGTTAATCTAGTTTCTACTAATACCTTATCTGCCTTATCACAAAAGGCATTAGGAGTAATAACAGAACAGGGATTTTTAGAATGATTTTCCTATAAATGAAAATACTTACTTACTTTTTTTTCTAATTTCCTTCCTAAGAGAGATTAAACATGATTGCATAAAAACAAAGAGACAAGAAACTTTTTACAGAGCATTTTTCCCTACTGCTTTCATGGCTGAGGTCACATTCTTTTATAGGTCCTAATCCTTATTAACAGGAATGAATACTTGTAGAATGGTCCTCTTATGGTCCTCTTATCCAATGGTAATAAATCTATATTTAATTAAAACTGAAAATGTGGTGCAATTCCAGGTTGATTTAATTTCTGCTAGGGAATTGCTAAATACTCTATAGATCTAAGTTAATCGTGCAGTTTTTTCTGTTTAGCTTAACCTCATTGGAAAGTGTACTATCAATGCATAAATGCAAAAATGCTAAATGTCTTCACTGTTGTAAAGGCTCTGAATGGTTCTCAAACCTTGATGGTCTAACCATAATTGTTCAGCCGATAGACAATTTATTGACTACTTACTAATAAAATATAGAACATGAATTGTTGAAGAGCATTCTTCAACTTAAATTTAGTATAGCATTCATAATTTTGAATTGGTATTTTCTCTTTTTTAATTTGGTATGTTCTTTTTAACCAGTTGTTAATTGTTTGACAGTTCTGTTACATGTTACACTGTAGTATAAAACTTTTTGCTCTCTTCATCTTTACAGGAATCGGAGCTCATTGAACTTAGAGAGACAATAGAAGCGCTTAAAACTCAGAACTCAGCAGCACAAGCTGCGATCCAAGGAGCTCTCAATGGGTCAGATCACATTCACAAAGGTACTCCATAAATATTAAATAATCCACTTCTCTTTCTTAAAGATGTAGCAAAAATCCCTGTCTCCGGCAAGAAGTAAATGTCCACTGTGCTGGAGACACTGTCTGTCGCGATCACGCTACAGGGGTCCATGCTTCCTAATGGCAACCAACACAGGGTTAATCCTTAGGTGCTGTGACCGTGCGTGGCAGCGGCACGGAAGACAGTTAACTTACTATAGCTACATCTGTAGGAACTTGTTGGACAGTATATCCGCTTTAACAAATCTATTAAGATGAGAAGATAAATTCAATTCAATTATTCTCAACAAATCAGCTTCCTATTACATCAGTTTGAGGTAGATGGCAAATGGATTTGTAAATATTAGTAGAGAGTCATTTAGTTACATAGAAATGTATATAAAAATGTAGCCCTAGTGGTAACATAAGAAAAATCAAATGAAGGTACAAAATTGGTGGCCTTTTAGGTCTTTAAATTACTTTATAAATTCATAAACATGTAGCTAACTTGATGGTTATAGCAACTCAGAGGCTATAGTCCTACAGGTGCACCGACGAGTATTCTAAAACTTGCCTTAAACTTGCCTTGGAAAATCTGGGGCTATCACCAACAAGAACCAGGTACATGCTGGGTACATGCTGCAACATTTCAGTGACATTTCTGCAGAGACTAATGGCCCATCGGATTAACACAGCAGGGGTCCCTGGCAGTCCCATTCAGTGTGAATGGGACTGCCAGGGACCCCCGCTGTTAATCTGATTGGCCATTAGTCTGTCTGCAGAAATGTCACTGAAATGTTGCAGCAAGTACCCAGCATGTACCTGGGACTTGTTGGTGATTGCCCCAGTTTTGTTTTAGAATAGTCGTCGGCACTACAGTACATTTCCTTTATTAAAAATGCAAGCGGTGACACATCAGCTACTTTATACATTAATGTTGTGGTAGGTCTCAGGAAGCATGGACCCACTGCAGCATAATTGCTGCCTTTGATACTGTCGATTACCCTATTCTCCTTCATATTCTAAACTCCCTTGGCATCAGCAATAGAGCTCTATCCTATTTCTAATAATACCTCTCTCATTTTCGGTCTCTATTGCTAACATGTCGTCGTCATCTTCTGTTGATCTCTTTTGGTGTACATCAGGGCTCTGTTCTGGAACCTCTCCTTTTCTCTCTATACACTATAACATGGTGATCTCATCAACTCTTTTGGCCTTAGACAATCTCTATGAAGTTGAAATGCAGATATATCTATCCACTCCTACCCTCATACCTGCAATACTGTCTGAAGTCTCTGATTTCCTTCTGGCTATATCCTCATGGATGGCACTCCACCCTAAACTTAGTATGGTTAAAACCATATATTTGATCACAAAAGCACGTTGCCTATGAGTGACATTTGATTCTTCCCTTTCCTTCTCCATTCACATTCACGTCATGGCTAAAACGTGTTGCTTCTTCCTACGTAATATTGCTAAGATCCGCTCTTTCCCCTGTCATGCTACTGTTAAACCTCTGTTAAAACTCTAATGCATGCCCTTATCCTCTCCCGTCTGGATTATTGTAACATACTACTAACTTGCCTCTCAACTTTCTCCTATCCAATTTATCTACCCAAAATTCTGCTGCTATAATAATTTCACTTTCTCCCAAAACAGTCTCTGCTCATCTCCACCTTAAATCCCTCCCCTAGCTTCCCATCAAGTTTCGGATGACCCACAAAGTTCTCCTCCTTATCTTCAAGGTTTTCCACTCATCTGCTCCTCCCTACATATCAGCGCTGATCTCTCACTATATCCCTGCTTGTCTCCTGTGTTTTACCCAATATTGTCTCCTTTCCACCCCTTTCACCTCTACTGCTCTTTTCAACTTAAACCTTTTTCCCCTTACTGTGTCTTACCTGTGGAACTCCCTCACACTTGGTTTACACCAAGCACTTTCTCTCCCTACCTTTTAGATTAAACTTAAAACTCAACTTTAAATAAAGCATTCATACTCCTTGAGAAAGCGCTGTTCAAGCGTGAAATGCGTGGGAGTGCTATCCCACTATTTTTGTTCTAGTATGTCTTTTGTTTTAAATATGTAGTCCAATAAACCTTTTTTATTTTTATACCATCCCGGTGAGTTGTTGCGTGCTTATACTAGAGTTTGCAGTTTAGCCGATCAGTTGTTGCTTTTTTTTTTTTTTAAAGCATTCATTAGCCTAGACTCGTGGCTACTGTCAGCTACCAACAGTCACTCCTAACAATGACTGCCATCTACTGCACGTATTCCCTCACCTGTTGTCCCTGCAGATTTCCCATTATACCACTTACAGTAGATTGTAAGATCTCTAGGGCAGAGATTTCCTTTCCTATTGTCTGATCTTATTTGTTGCACTTATTTTACTATGATTCCTGCACTATATTATATCTCTTGTAAAGCGCTACGTACAGCTGTGGGCACTATATAAATAAAGATATACAGACAATATAAATAATATTTTGGAATAGAAGTTCCTTATATCTAAATTATCATGGTGCTATGGCACTAGTTTATGCAACATTTGGACGACCTGTACAAGTACATGGTTTTGTAGTTTTTTTTATTCTTTGAAATAGGTTATAGTTTAAGCAGAGTTGATTAAAAACAGATAATGGACTGCTAAAAATGTGTACAATACTTGAGTTTTCTGAATCATTGTTGATTAGAAGAGCTCTATTGCTGATATTGTATCACAAAAATTCTTGTTACAAAATCTAAAAAAAGATGATTATTAACTAGATCATTTTTATATCCATGTAGATATGCGGATAAGGAGACAGCACTCCTCAGAAAGTGTGTCCAGTGTTAATAGTGCTACAAGTCATTCTAGCATTGGCAGTGGCAATGATGTTGACTCCAAGAAAAAGAAAAAGAAAAACTGGGTAAGATTTTTTGCTTTTGATACAAATAGTCCACTAGTACCATATACCAGTAGACTTGCCAAGTCAGCTTGTCTTATGTAAAAATAAATTTTTGTATTGTGAATGTATCTATGATTTAAGGTAATAAAAGAACTCAGTCCGTATACCATCTGTTTAAAGTTTAAAACGTTATTTAAAGAAGCAATCAATTTTGTAATGATGTTTTTGTCAGAACAGAACTTGTTTCGGCATATGTATTGTACCACAAACTATGCTCAGGTTGGGATATTTTATGGATGGGTAGAAATGTCCGATGCGACAATTCCTGTCAATAAGCCAATACGTAATGGAGAACAATTATGTTGCTGTTATTTATTGTCTTGCCAGTGCCAGAAGGAAACTTGCCAGAAGGTCATGTGTGTGAAGAGAAAAGTTCTTCATAGTTAAAATTCAATTTCTGTGCAATGGTGGGGTCTCCCTGCATTTGGAGACCTCATGGTCCTACTGTGTCGTAGGAAAAACAAGCAATTGGATTGATTGAAATATTTACATATAGCTTATTTTTACCTTTTAAACACAACTATGGCAATTATAAATGAAATATATTTTGTTCATGTGGTTTGCCGAACTACTGTAGGCTGGTTTACAGTAATTGCAGGCAGGCTAAGAAGAGTAAAGGGCAGGAATAAGACATGACATGCTAAATGTATTTTTGTTTGAGACACTGAAAATATTTTAAAACCTATTCAATATATTAACTATTTGATTTGCTGATAATCATACAAAATAGTCAAAGTTTTTGATGTTGAAGCTACAGGTTCACTTGTTTGAGGACAATATAACACGTGTAGTGTTTGTCATTTGTAGTGATTTTCTCAGCAAATACCAAATCTGTAAGGAAAACATTCTGATTGAGTAATAGACCAATACATCAAAAACAAGGCCATTTATCACATACAATTGTGTTTAATATTATATGCACCATATCTCTGTTTGGAATATAGTATATTTATACTGAATAGATACAGCATATAGAGCACTGAAGAGAAACCTCTCACAGATAAGTAACAACAGCATCCAACACAATTAATGTGCCTTTTATCTAAATTGTCTTTAAGACATCACATTTGTAAAATAAATGGTCACATTCTTTATTTGACTTCCTAGTCTTAGCGGGTCAACATTTCAAAACCAAAAAGATCATGCATTAATGTATCAATATACTTTGCACCTATTTAGTGATCTACCCTAACATAATAAACATATTAACACGCTTTTTACATATGGTGTACCTGCAAGGGAGAATAACAAATAGTACATTTATATATATAGCCAATGCTGTGGTGGCTGCACCATCATATTCTCAACTAATTATTAATGGCTACCTAACGATGCTACGCATGCTACCCAATGCATAAACCAGCAATACAAACCAGCATGAGGCATATGGGAGGTTGTCATGTCCGGTAGTAGAGACTAAGAAATATATATATATATATATATATATATATATATATATATATATATATATATATATACTGTATATATATATACAATAAAAAATGAATAGACGATACCGTTCTGTGGCTAACAAAATGCTTTTATTTGTACATATATATATATATATATATATATATATATATATATATATATAATATATGTTCACCCACTGTTTTGTTAGTTGGCCTCAACTTTCATACTGTATACTGTAAGTATATTTTTCATTTTTTTAATGATCACTTTGCAGCTGTTCACAGCTAGTTCTGTACCATACTCGTGTCTTACTCTAGATTAATTACTTTCTGAACTAGCTATGAATCACTTTTAATGGTACCATTTTCCCTATTGGATACTGTCCATATATAATTGTATTTTAACACTGATCTGCTTTCATTAACTTGATTTGTAATTGCACACTTTTTCATGTTTTGCAAGGTGAACTCTAAAGGAAGTGAGGTGAATATAAACCATGACTAATTTGGCATGCAACTGTTAAAAATTACTACCCTGGCATGACTGCTCTTCATTTTGGCTAAGCTTCTGTAGCTTCTTAAAACAGATTATCTTGTTTGTCTTCTTAACTTGCCTGAATTTTAAGAACAAATAAGTACTAGGTTAATGTAGTGAAAACCCATATATTTACTTTCAGTTAAAAATAATGGTTTATACAATAAAACAATTGGACCTGAAAAATAAGCCACAGTGAGGTTAGTTGCATTGTTTTAGTCTTAGTTATCAATTTGAGATATATTTGTTTTAAAACCAGGGTAAATTGTAAAATGCTACACTAGATTAATAGGGCAAATATCAGCAGTTTATTTGTGCGTGTTATATACATTTCCAAAATTAATATATATTAGACATAATGGCATACACTATTCATAGCCATACATAACTTTTCTAGGAGATTTTGTGACCTCACAAATGAATTTTGTTACCTGGGATGTATTTTCTTCCAATACTGTACATGCAACACTCTCAAATTTCAATCCTGTTCACTACAGTATATAGCTACCGTTTATTCTGTCTACTTGTCTCTGCTTGCCCCACTAAATAACCTTCCCTTGTCTCCTTTTCTTCAAGATCTACAGTAGTACTATCTCTTGCTATTGACATACTGGTCACATCTCAGATCACCAAACACTGAGGGATGTTCCCTAATATTTAGCTTAAATAATGTATCATTTTACAAATTTCCTCAGACAAATATTTTTTCAGCCTGATGGCACTTTAAGAAATCACATTAATTTCACTTCCATGTGTTTCTAATAGGAGCTTCAAATGTTGTCAATTATTGTAATATATATGCTATTTCTGTGTGCTATATCTCCCCTCAAAGTGTCATTTTCTTGAAGAGCTTAATATTGTGTTTTGAGAGACTTTAAAAGGAAGTTTGAATACATGCATTGCTTTATAGAGCCTGGTATAGGGGCACACTAGTGAGTCTGGAGCGGATACTGGTCTCATACCAAGTTATAGAAATTCATGCACCTTTTATCTTTGCCCCATGCTTTGCTTACAACGTTCCATCTTTTATTTCATCTGCCTTAATTTGCTCCTTTAATTTCTGGTTGTTTCCTCCAGTCTCACATACTCAACATATACCTAACTCAACAAAATTATGGGTTAAATTAGAGACAAAAAGCCAGCTCCAAACAGTTAACACAGCAAATCACCCCATTCAAATCTCTAAATTGCCTGCAATACATGAAAGTTCTAAATGTGGACATGCAAAGTGGCACATGACTTTGTAGCCTCGGGCCCCCCCTCAGCATTCTTCTTCCTTCCCAACCAACACGTTCCACCTTTAATGGAAATAGCAACAGAAAAAAAGAAATGCACAAAAGCGCACAAGAGATGGAATTAATATCAGTAATTTATTAAAATAAACACATAAATAGCTGAGAGGATCCAACCCCTCCTCAGCTCAAAAGGTAAAATACCCAGATACTAAAGCCATACATATGGTCTTTAAACATGAAATATCTTAGGACAATAAATCACATACAACAAAAAACAGTCAATGTAAAAATGAACAAAGAAAGTGCTGACAGCCCAATGGGCTCTCCTGACGAAGCACGTGGTGCGAAACGCGTAGAGGTCACAACAGGTCATCCTGCGCGTGTTTGCTGAGAGGCTGAGACGGAACCTGCCTGAGGCTCTAGTGGTGGTTGTTCCATCTTCCCTGGTGCTGCGATCCGGATCCTGTGCGGTCATCCGTGGACCCCCACCTTTGCATTAGTGTAAGTGTTCGTCTCCCCCAGTCAGCGGTATTACAGTCCTCTATGGCGGTTTTTATCTAAATCCCCTTGGGCTGTCAGCACTTTCTTTGTTCATTTTTACATTGACTGTTTTTTGTTGTATGTGATTTATTGTCCTAAGATATTTCATGTTTAAAGACCATATGTATGGCTTTAGTATCTGGGTATTTTACCTTTTGAGCTGAGGAGGTGTTGGATCCTCTATGCTATTTATGTGTTTATTTTAATAAATTACTGATATTAATTCCATCTCTTGTGCGCTTTTGTGCATTTCTTTTTTTCTGTTTCTCAGGGTGTCCTCCCCCCTTTTAGGTGGGATCACCTCTGAAGTGGGAGCCTCTGGGGAGACGCTCCATGCACGTGCAGCACAGGGATTTTTCCTATTACTACTTCTGCAGCACGAGCGCTGAATATCCTAAATCTGCTTTCGAAATAGCAACAGACACTGCGCTGGAGGTTAAAAGAGCCAAAGATTTATTAACCACAATGTTATACAAATATTTAACAACCACTCTACCCTTCAAGATTACACAAACCTTTTCACAGACCAACAGCGCCCAGCTATGGCCCCATACCCGGTCAAAGTGCTGCCCAGCACCTGGCTCCTTACAACTTAATCGACCATACTGAGGCAGTTCCCTGTACTCATTGCCCTGTGGATACAGCTCCATCTCATCAACTGCCCCACATAGGCTTCAAAATATTACACACCCCACTCTGACAGGGTTTTATCTCCCCAAATGAAGCAAACATGCCGCAGCTGTGACAGAAATACCCATAACTAACCAAACATGTCCCCAACATCAAAATGACAGTACAAAACAAACATATGCCGTAACTGTCACACATTATACAGTATATATATATATATATATATATATATATATATATATACTATATATATATATATAGTAAAAGAAAGAGACAGTACTACTGTACAAAAATCCAAATTAGCTTGTTGCTAGTCACTTGAGAAAGATCCCTCTGTGGGTTCGAAACGTCGTTTCTATGTGATGTTCATGCTAATATAGTTTTTTGAAAACTTACCTTCTGAGTGCTGTCTCAACTTTATCGTTCGTCCGGATGGTAACGTAACATTATATATCTTTAAGGGACTAGCACCAGGCTATTTTGGATTTTTGTACAGGATAATCTCTCATTCTTTTACTGTGTGTGTGTGTGTGTGTGTGTGTGTGTGTGTGTGTGTGTGTGTGTGTGTGTGTGTGTGTGTGTGTGTGTGTGTGTGTGTGTGTGCAAATTATCAAGTGTAAATGTGTATGGACAAAATGTCTAAGTATGCTGCCACAATGTTACAGGTATACACAAACCCACAGAAAATGTATAGAAATAAACATAAGGCACAAATATAGACTGTATATTCTAAAGGTGGTCTCCGTAGTGAGAGGAACAAATAGACTGGCAGTGGAAAATAAATGTATAAAGTCCTGATGGGGATATTCCTGGAAATAATGGAGAGAGGCCAATATAGTCATGTACTGTAAGATATATTGTATCACGCAAGTGTGAAAAGCTACTTACAATGTAGCATTCAGTAACTGACTGAATCGCCCAATTGCCATTTGGATTGCACTGACATTCACGGTGCCATTTGCCTATACGGAGCTCGGCGAGCAGTGATACACCGGCTGTGTAAAACACGGCAACATACTAAGATCTCCTGCATCCCGCTGACATCACTACCAGCTGACGAGAGAGGGAGAGAAACAGCACGGAAATTTGATTCACAGACATAACCAGCTGATCCACAGCGTTCCAACGTGGAGGCAGAGACGCCGAGACCTGCGGTTTATTATGCAGCTGGGATTGTTATGAAAAATGCTTATTACTTCTGCTACATTATAAGTAGCTTTTCACACTTGCTTATAGTCCTGGCAATGCGACCGCGTGACATCAGCCGTCGCCATAGCAATTTCTGCCTATAATGTAGGAGACGAGACGGTGACCAGGGGGCGTGGCGGGGACGTGGCCTTGAGTCGTTCACCTTCACTGGCAGAACCACTCACGTGCCCTCTGACGTCACACGGCAATTTTAATTGACTTAATGGATTTTGGTCGCTGTGTCGCGCGGTCGCACACACTATAGGCGCATGCGACAGATTGCATTAACTTGTTTTGATGCAGCGTCGTGTCGCAGTAGACAGGACTATAAGCGCGGCCTTACAGTATTGTACTTCACTATATTGGCCTTTCTCCATTATTTCCAGGAATATCCACATTAGGACTCTATATACATTGATTTTCCACTGCAACCGTCCATTTGTTCCTCTCACTATGGAGACCACCTTTAGAATATACAGTCTATAGTTGTGCCTTATGATATATATATATATATATATATATATATATATATATATATATATATACAGTGTTCGACAAACCTATACATTTGCTCGCCCCGGGCGAGTGGATTTAACATCGTGGCGAGCTCCTATTGGCCCAAGCAGCATACGTTTTGTACTAGGTGGCGAGTAGATTTTTTTTGTTCGGCGAGTAGATTTTTTTGGTGATTTGTCGACCACTGTATATATATATATATATATATACACAAGGGTGGAAGGAAGGGGGAGTTACTCTCTTTAGAGCATTGTGTGACTACAGCTTCCCATGTATCCCATATATCAGCCCTTCCTCCCCCTCTCCCAGTGGTCATTCCTGACCACTCCTCCATTTTATTACCGCTTCACGCCCAGCTAACCACCTCAACAGATGAAGCCTTTTCACCCCCTAACCCAGGAGCACAGTGAGGGGCTTGGTACCTCGGTAATGCCGCCCTTCCTTATCTGTCAGGGCTCTCTTAATGAGTGTCACAATGTATACATATGTAGCACTGTTTCCCCCACCACCTGGGAGATCCACTCTATTGCTTCCGTGTGGTGCTGAGGCATACCTGTAGGTTCAGAAGAGCTGAGCTGATCTGTGATGATATGGAGATCAGGACAGGCTTTTGATGTCAGCTGTAGTTCTTTATCTGTGGTGTTTAGCTCCTCCAGCTTCAGTTGGCTCTGATAATATCAGAGACAGTCCTCTCTGAAGCACATCTTCCATACACCACATGCACTGACTCAATCCAGGCTGGTATATAATTAACAAAGGGCTTTATTCTTAGCAGTCACTTCATGATGGTATTACAGCGGTGCAAGGGTTCAGAGGGTTCCAACTTCTGGATGGTGCTTGACCCTGATAGTATAGGGTCATCTTACTAGGTCAGATGTTCCCTCAGCCACAAGGCTGAGGGTGAGCATGCTCATCCCGCTATGGGAGAGACTCACAGCTCTCTGCTTCTTCTCTCCTCCAGAGCAGTAACAGGACTGACTAAATGTGCCACTCCCTCCTAGGAGGAACAAGAAGGGACGGGCTCATGGTCTATACCTATACCGGATAGGCTTACATAGGCCATGAGTCACCACCTTACTTCTGTCACTCATAAGAGGGGCATGAGGGGGGTCACAAGCCCACAGATTTAACCTGCTATTGCTTGCAGCTAGCAGGGACTTGCATAACAGGGTGGGGAAAGATAGGCAGAAATGACATACCCTGTTACACACAGTTATTGGGATTACTTTTTACAGTACATTACAGTCTACAGAGCTCAGTTTGCTGTATGCAAAAGTGTAAGTCTACTCTTCTCAATCTGTGTTGCCTTCAATGTGGCTTTCCATGCCATAGCGCCAGATAGATGCTATGGCAGCTTACTGAATAATGACAATTGATTTACTGCTAGGAATTTACCATTCTAAGGGGGCTAAGTATGAAGGTACTACATAGAGCAACTACAATAGATGTACAGCACCTGAAAAAACATTTGGGCTCTGTTCAGTATTTGAAAGATTAAATGTTCAAGAGGTTAAAACTGAGCTCTCCCCAGAGATGGAGATTACAGATTTAAATAATCATGGTTCTAACACTACATTTTTTTTGTAAATAGCAGGACATTCTCAGGGGACAAGATGCTAACATTCAATGAGTTAATCTTCTCGAGGGTATTGCTGCATAAATTGTGGTGGAAAAGAAAGTGACAATCTCTCGTTTGGACAAAAAATTAGTGACACATGGCCTGTTTCAAAAGCTTCAATATCTTTAGCACATTACAGGTAGCCCAACTTTGAGAATGAGGCTTTTACTTAACTCATTTGCAAGTTTATACTTGTGAAATATATGATGGGCACCTTTTGTTTTTGAGTGTTTATTTTCTTATTTCTTTTTGAAGGTAAATGAGTTTCAGGTCAAACTAGGTTTGGGCAATAAAAAAAAAAAAGATCTCCCAAGACAACGATATCATTACATTTATCGGGATAATGATATAGATGCAGCAACGAGTATCCGAACACTTGCCTTTGAAAATCTGGGGCAATCTCCCAGTAATGCTGCAACATTTCTGTGACATTTCTGCAAACAGACTAATGGCCCATCAATTAACGCAGCGGGGGTCCCTGGCAGTCACTACCAGGGACCCCCGCTGTGTTAATCCGATGGGCCATTAGTCTGTCTGCAGAAATGTCACAGAAATGTTGCAGCATTACTGGGAGATTGCCCCAGATTTTCCCAGGGAAGTGTTCGGATACTCGTGGCTCCATCAGTATATCGCAATAAATATTTGATTTACAGTAGAAAAAAGTCGTACCATGTTCTAATAGATTTAAATAAAGGGTTATCAAAAGAAATACATTTTCTTTAGATTTGCTAGAACAAAGGGTCCTTCATTTCCAAACCCTTTCCATGTCTGCACTCCACCTTTTCTCACCTGCACTTCTCCCATCACCCTAACATCTCCCTCATCTATCCACCCTTCATCCCATCACTGTCATCCTTAGATTTTCCCACCATTTAAAAATACATTTAATTTATAAAATGTTAAAAATATATTAAACACGTTTTTTGACAATTTCTTAAGAATTCTTGAAAAATCTGTTTTAATTCATTTTTAACATGAGTTTCGGTCCCAGGCGGCAGGTGGGGAGGGAGGGTTAATTGCCCCAGAGGAAGGGTGGGGAAGGAGGGGTTAATAGAAAAAGGAAACAAGTGAGGAGAGGAGTTACCTTTCACTGTTGCAGCTGCTGTCACAAGCTCGCTCTCCCCATGGCGCCTGAAACTCTTCCTCCTTTCACTCTGAGTCTGCATTTAGAAGCAGGAAGGGAGGGAGGACTCGAGAGAGAGACTTTACAGCATGCCTGAACAACTCGTAAAGTGAAAAGGGCCGAACTGCTCCAAGGAAAAAAAATTTGGGCTGCACGGGTTAAATCATCATCATCATCATCATCTCTCCTCCAGCACCTCTCATCATCATCATCATCCTCATATCTCCCCCAGAACCCCTCACTATCAACCTTTACAATACTCCACATCTATCTCTCATACCCCCATCTCTCCCCCTCACCCACACAATACCCCCCTCTACATCAAACACACAATACCCCTCCACATCCCCCCAGCCCATTCCATGTCAGCAGCCCCACCCACAAGTCAGCACCCCCCGATATCTCTCTTCCCTCAATACAACACTCTCTCCCCCTCCCCTAAATCACACCCTCTCCCCCTCCTCTCAATATGACTCTCTCCCCCTCCCCTCAATATGACACCCCCCCCTCCCCTCAATATGACACACTCTCCCCCTCCCCTCAATATGACACTCTCCCCCTCCCCTCAATATGACACTCTCTCTCCCTCCCCTCAATATGACACTATCTCCCCCTCCCCTCAATATGACACTCTCTCCCCCTCCCCTCAATATGACACTCTCTCTCTCCTCTATATGACACTCTCCCCCTCCCCTAAATGACACTCTCTCCCCCTCCCCTCAATATGACACTCTCTCCCCCTCCTCTCAATATGACTCTCCCCCTCCTCTCAATATGACACTCTCTTCCCCCCCTGCACCTCACATCACTTCCCCCCCTGCACCTCACATGTCAGCAGCCCACCCGCTCACATGCCAGCAGCCCACTCCCCCTCACATGCCAGCAGCCCACCCCCTCACATACCAGCAGCCCACCCCCCTCACATGCCAGCAGCCCACCCCCCTCACATGCCAGCAGCCCACCCCCCCTCACATGCCAGCAGCCCACCCCCCCTCACATGCCAGCAGCCCCCCCCCCACATGTCAGTAGCCCACCCCCCGTCACATGTCAGCAGCCCACCCCCCCCTCACATGTCAGCAGCCCACCCCCCCTCACATGTCAGCACCCCCCCTCACATGTCAGCAGCCTACCCCCCCACCTCTGCACCAGCCCGTTTTTCACACCCACCCCCCACCAGCCCGTTTTTCACACCCACCCCCCAGCAGACCGTTTTTTACACCCACCCCCCACCAGCCCGTTTTTTACGCACACACACACACACACACACACACACACACACACACACACACACACACACACACACACACACACACACACACACACACACACACACACACACAGCTGCCGCCTCCTCCTCCTCATGCTGCTGCTGTCCCCGCGCATCGCAAAACCCGGGGGCGGGGAGGGGTGGAGGAAGGGGAGTGGAGGAGGGGGGGGGGGGGGGGGATGAATCGCCGCCATTTAAAAATTGTTTTTTTTTTTTAATTTAATTAATTAACTGGCGCCCGGCCTGAGTCATCGCAGGCCGCACAGAGAGGCCATGCGGCCCGCGGGCTGTATGTTGTGCAGGCCTGCTTTACAGTGTTGCAGCTCCAAAACAGCACCACAGAAGCAGGCACTAAGTAATACCGCAATAATAAATAATCTCCCATGTTGGCACACCATCAGATTTTATTATCGTGGTATTACTATATACCGGTATATTGCCCAACCCTAGGTACAACATAGTTTGAAACATTCTTGAACTATTTGAAGACTCACTGAGATAGTATATGTAATGTATCAACTATGTGAAATCCGATGGGTTTCACATGAAAGAAGCCCTCTTAATATGCACTCTACCTATGTAGTGTATTGGTAAGTATTGCGGAAATGTCCGCAGAGTGAAATACTCAGAACATGTCAAAACAACAAGGGAGTACATGGATCGCAAAAGACCCCATTAATATAAAACAAAATAATAAAATGTTATTAACATCTAATGCATATATAAAAAGTGACATACAGTACAAGTGAATTTGTTCAATGTGAATAAAATCCCCTCAGTGGGATCCGAACCAGATGTAGGTGTATATCAGTAGGATAGGACAGGTTGTAGTATTATAGTCACTGGGTTGACAAATACCTATTAGTAACCACACGGTGGCACAATGGCCACATGGATGGTGGCAGTGAACTAACAACCTAGTAAATGACCTAATTAACTAACTACATGCAAGTGGAGACAACAAAGGAATGCCAAGGGTTAATCAGCCTCACAGGTGAAATAGATGAAACTATTTGTGTAGAGAACTGCGTGTGCTTGGTTGAATCAATGCATAGCACAATATAAGTGTCACAGTCCACAATGGCGATCACTAAGTGGATAAGGACCCCCACACACAAAGTGGAGTATGGCTGTATATAGTAGACAATAATATCTTAACCAGTTTAGCCAATGACCCCAGTAATAAGACACTGATGTGAGGCTTCAAGAATACCTGCTGCTCCATCTGTAATACTGCAATTGCTATACAATGCTATACTGTAGGTATAAACAGTAGTGCATATATCTCTTTGTATACTGTATAGTGACTGCATCTTAATGTCACTTTACCAATCTAGTGGGTACAAAGGTCTATATGATAATAGGTAACATTACCTGGGACAAACCCCCATATGTCACAACATCATGTGGTGGGCGCAACCAGTATCACAACAAAGCACAATATGCAATCAAATATCTCTCAAAGAAAATGCTGCGGTGATGTGAAATAAACTTGGTCACTTATAGCTGACAGCCCCCACAGTAACATATTGAAGCAATTGAATAGTCAATGCATGGAGCTAAACACCACAGCAACCACCTAGTATCTGGTTCTAGCCCATAAGGCAAAAAAAATAATGTGGCTGGATGGGGTCATTGGCTAAACTGGTTAAGATATTATTGTCTACTATATACAGCCATACACCACTTTGTGTGTGGGGGTCTTTATCCACTTAGGGATCGCCATTGTGGACTGTGACACTTATATTGTGCTATGCATTGATTCAACCAAGCACACGCAGTTCTCTACACAAATAGTTTAATCTATTTCACCTGTGAGGCTGATTAACCCTTGGCATTCCTTCGTTGTCTCCACTTGCATGTAGTTAGTTAGATAGGTCATTTACTAGGTTGTTAGTTCACTGCCACCATCCATTTGGCCATTGTGCCACCGTGTGCAATAGGTATTTGTCAACCCAGTGACTATAATAATACAACCTGTCTTATCCTACTGATATACACCTACATCTGGTTTGGATCCCACTGAGGGGATTTTATTCACATTGAACACATTCACTTGTATGTCACTTTTATATATGCATTAGATGTTAATGACATTTTATTATTTTGTTTTATATTAATGGGGTCTCTTGTGATCCATGTACTCCCTTGTTGTTTTGACATGTTCTGAGTATTTCACTCTGCGGACATTTCCGCAATTCTTACCAATACATAGGTAGAGTACATATTAAGAGGGATTCTTTCATGTGAAACCCATCAGATTTCACATAGTTGATACATTATAGTTGCCTTCTTCCCTCATGCACCATCTTCACAATTTTACTCATATGTACAGGTTACTAAATATAGGTTGAGCGGCAGGCCTTGTTTGTGATAGTATATGTAATCAATGAAATTCATAATACACAACAATGCAGTTACAGTAGGAATTTGAAGGTTGCTCACACTATAACAATGCCCATTAACTTTATGTAACAAGTAGATGCTTGAAATGAAAATGTAGAAAACACTTGTAAGTTGACATGCACAATTAATACTCGTTGTGACAGAGAATTTGTCTTGTTTAAGTAGCACTGCAAATGAATCTGTCTAGCATTCTGAAATGTCCATCTTTTTGCCCTGTCAGATCTAGTTACTATTATTACCTTAACAAGTCCTTAGGAACAAAATGATCAATTACATTTGTTTTTCAATGATTTGTTGATATGTGAATATTTTTTTCAGATAGTACCTTAGTTTCCATCATTAACCACAATTAGATCATGGTTGAAGAAATGAGTGGGGCTGAGGCGGTGGGGGCGGTGGGTGTGGAATGCATTGCTGGTTTCTCTTATTTGTTTGTCCTCTGCCTTTTCACTAGTCCCAGGATCACTCCTAATCAGAGGTGATATTACAATTCTTAAAAACAGATTCCCTCCCTAGAATAAACTTTTCACTTTTTTTGTAGGAAAGAGTTAGCATTACACTAAAATACTACTGTACATCCAATAATATCATATTAGGGCATGTTTACTGAGGGGCATTCAAATTATATTATATAGTCCGACATGAAGACCAGTAATACAGAGGGAACATTAATCCCTATAATATCAGCATCTCTCTACAGTATCTCTCTCTCCCACTAAACAGACCTTTATCTCCTAGTTAACCCCACTCAGGCCTCTGTCTTGCCTATATCTCACTCCACCCTATCTCTCTCTCTCTAAACCCCACTTTCTCAAACGCCTTCCTTCACTCTTCCTTTCTACCACTGCTCCCTCTCTCAATATCTCAACCTTATCCCACCTCTCACTCCCCCTCTCTCTTTCCTTCTATCTCCCTAACCCTATCCCTGTCCTTTGTTGATGACAACATCCCGGTTCCCCCTCATTCCCCTTCTCCCCCTCCGTTTTACTCCCTCACTCCTCTGTCTCCCCAGGGCAGCTTCTCCAGTGGGATCCTCTCAAGTGCTTATTTCTTCGGACCTGTGCTCCTATCATCATGTCACATGGAATTACAATAATAACTACTATCTTGTGCAAGTTTAAAGTACCATCCGTTTTGCAGCCTATGCACAATCATTAATAATACTTAATAATAATTCATTAATAACAACTTTATTTCATGTAGTGCCTTTTTCCCAATGGGATTTAGAGCACTTAACAATTACAGTATAGTGCACGGTAGCAAACTCATAGGAATTTTTGCAGATAGTTCCTGCCCCGTAGATCTTATAATCTGTTTTTTTGTGCCGGAGGCACAGGGAGATAAAGTGACTTGCCCAAGGTCACAAGGAGCTGACACCGGGTATTCAACCAGGTTCCCCTAATTCAAACTCTGTGGGGCCGATTTTAGTAGCCTCGATAACCCACTTGTGGCAGGACGGCCTGTGGCCGAGGTCAGGGAACAGTCCACACGTATAGTTTCAGGATAAATAAAAACGTTCAGTGGCTTTATTTCTCCACAGTAACATAACATGTGGGTACACTGTCCCTTTAACAAAATAAATCCTGCTCCACTTTGGGAGAAAAACTGACTAATAACACAGCAGACCTATCTAGCAGGCTGGCTGGCTAAACCAGAACCAAACCATAAGGGTACTTTAAGCAGTCAGTAAACAAATGAATAATCCTTACTTTAGTTGAAGTAGTCTTTGGTGAAATCCCTCTGGCTAAGGGCTCACGCAGCAGTGTGCTTCTCTCTCTCTCTCTCTGGCAGCTACTGCCAGTCACATGATCCTTTATCTACCTTGCTGGCTCTCAGGTGTCAGCTAAAGAGTTCTGATTTCCTAATTTCCACCTGAGTTAACCCTTATGAGTGCTGGATGAAGCACTCAGACATATGTCTCCCAGGCGTAACTGATAGGAGTTGACTTCACTCTGTCACACCACTTATCGGGGCTTTTGAGCAGTCATCGCACAAAACAATCGCGTAGCTATTCAGAAAGCCTCGATAAGTGCACAACGAATGCATTTAATCACCATTTTTTACTCTCACCCACACACGCCGTGTGGTGTGTAGCTATGAGCCCCAAATCGCAATTTTTGGGAAATCATGCAATTCTAGTAGCCTTGATATTCTCATTGGAGCATTACAATTGCAATTTTATCCCAAATTCTTCTCACCAGAGAAAGTTGGCGTGAAGCTGGGGAGAAGGGCTGCGAGAGAGGGACTGAGAAAAAAATGAATTTTTCCTGCATTGGATTGATGCCAGGGGTCTCCGGAGAAGAACAGCGTTCATTTGAGGTCCGGGGACCCCCTGCTTCCCGAGATACAGGCCCCATTATGGGGTGCCAGTATCCCCATGCAATGTTTCAATGTCCCGCGTCACCTGACCAGGACATTTAAACGCATAGGAGATACTGGCACACCATAGCAGGGCCTGTATCTCAGGAAGCAGGGGGTCCCCGGACCTCAAATCAACGCGGTTCTGCTCTGTAGATGCCATGCTCACGTACACCAGTGTTAACATTTTTATAAAAACCCTGCGATCGCTGGCGTGATATGTGCAGGGAGAGGCAGCTCTCTGTGCAGCTCTCTATCCAGCTGGGCTAGATCGCAGCAAATTGCATGGGTGACAACTTTTGAAAGAGGCTGAGATCACATCACTGCTCATCGTACGGTTTGGGCATTTTCCTATCACATGGCTTCAGAGTCTTTCTGAATACCGTGATAACTAAACTGACAAAATGTCCGGCGGTAACATGCCAAATTTGCAATTTAGCAGCGATTACATTAATGCTACTAGAATAGGCCCCTGTACCTTTGTTTACATACTCAGTGGCTACTCACTGAGACGCTCCTTCTCCAGTGGTGCTGTCAATCACAACCGTGCATTACAATGTTGCACAATATGAGCAGATTTGTTATTGCAGTTCAAATCACAGAAGAAAAATCACAGTTAGAATAGGTTATATATTTTTTTTCTGCACTACATACAGTGTATATATAACATTATATATTGAATAAGTAAACAAGGCTACCATGTAACACATAAGACTTTCAAAAAGTATAAGGTATAGACAGCACTCAGAGTGAAACAAATGGCAAAGAATAGAGTAAAGGTGCATGGGAACAAAAAGAGGGCCCAAGAAGCCCTAAAAATACACAAAAAAACACACAGAGTTCCTAGCGCTCAAGTAAAGAATAATATATCAAACACACAAGAGTATGTCAAAGAGAAGATATTTTACTGAACATAAAAAAACAAATGAGCATACATAGATGGAAATAAATGAGCAAACATAGATGGAAAAAATGCAGACAAAAAAGAGTGCATACAAAATAAATGGTGATATGATGAAGAAAACGGGCACAGTGCATATACAGACTAAGTTATAAAAAGTAAAACGTCCTAATGGAATAGACCTAAAACACAGTAGAATAAAAGGGGGATTGAGGGATGAGACCCAGAAGTATGACTACCAAAGGAAAAGCAGGAGGGGGGAGGGGGAAGGGAGGAGAGAAAGGTAACACAAAGGGATAACAAGGGGACAATGTTTGGGGGGGGGGGGGCGTGAGCCCTTTCTCGCTCGATCCTACAATAAGTAATCTGTGCTACATCCCTAGAAGTCCTCTGTTGTGACTTCTAAAAAAAAGGGGGGGGAGAGAGTCCCAGCAAAAAAAGCAGTCCCAAGTAAATACTCAATAGAGGAGACAAGACCCCTCAATAACCCAATGCCTCAGTATAAAGAACCAACATTACGTATGACCGGAACAGGCTCCATGCCGTCAGAGTAGGCAAGGGCAGTAAGCTGAAGACCACAAATGTAAGGTACAGGCAAATGGATCCAGGACACCTCATGTCATCATTTATTCTCTGTGTGCACTCTGTTTTTTCCATTTATATATGCTCAATTATTTCCATCTATGTATGCTCATTTATTTCCATCTATACATGCTCATTTATTTACAGCTATGTATGCTCATTTGTTTTTTCTGTTCAGTAAAATATTTTTCTTTGACATACTCTTGTGTTTTTGATATATTATTCTTTACTTGAGTGCTGGGAACACTAGGTTTTGGACATATAAGACTTTATGCAGCTACAGTACCTGTTCAAAACACAGGGACAGAATGGCTCCGACCCCCGGAACATGAAGAAACTAGTTTGGGAAGAACTATTATGTTCAACTTATTATTCCGACAGAATCCAACTGACATCCAAATTTACATCCTACAAACATAAGCACAGCTACAATAACATCTAGAGATGTAAATTATTCTCTGATATTCGACCACAAATATGACTTTTTTTTTTGCAGGCGTGAATATTTGTGTTGTTACATGGTAGCCTTGTGTACTTATTTAATATACAGTACAACTATATATCAACTGTGCATAAATCCTGATTAAACTGCAACCTATTCCATCTGTGATTCTTTCCCTAATATTTGAACAGCATTAAAGAATCTACCCCATACCCTCCTAGAATGATTGATTGTGATTGACCCTGGGAGCAGTGCAAAAGCAGACTGTATACAAATGCGAGACCATGAGGCAGGGGTTACACATAACAGGTGGGATTAGAAGAAATTTTAAAAGGGGCACGGGACAGGTTCACTGGCTATGGAAACTGTATCCCATATACTCTATGAATAAAAATATTCTTAACACAATAAACTAAGGAACATTGTAGAAATGTATAGGTGAGATTGGCACCTTGCTTGCTTCCACACCCTTCCATGATGTGGCACTATCTTAGCCCTCACATACAGTATCTTTCAGTAAAGCTGTTCCCCTTAGACATCCTTTTTGTACCCTACAGGTACACGTGTACTACATCCTTTAGTTGCTTGTAGTCCTGCTATCATGCACTCTGTAGACACATTATTAAACCCATTCTTTCTCCATGCTCCCACCAACACATCCCTAGGACATCTTTTCTCCCTTACACATGCTGATCTCTCCACATTCCTTGACTGCATTGCTACCTTTCGCATATCTTTTAGCCATCAACTCCTTCACATATTCTTTGTTCACATTATAAATAGCTTGCTAAATAATAGGTGGTATCTACAGAGAATTAAACATTTTAACAATGCATATTACACATTTGCATAGAAATTAAATGACAATTTAAAAATACATTACTTGTAAACACGTCCTGCAGTATACAATACCTACTGCATAAAAGCTTCTGCAAATTAATTGTAGACTTATACCCTGAAATCATTACACCTTGGCTATTTAATCCCATTTAAAACAAAGTAATTAGATTTTTTTTTTCAGTGAATGAATGGGCAAATAACTTATATTTTCCTGTTCAACAAGCACCCTCAAAATATAGTTTGGAACTGCATATTTAAATAACATTAATATAAGTGTAAACCTTTTCTCTGCTATTCTACTATATACCCCTTGTCTTCTGTTTTCTACTTGATTTGTTAATGTTTCAAATATACAGCATGCCTTTTATCCAAAATCAGCTTTCTTGATTTCATGCCATTTATGATTCCCACATGAGTTATTGGTTTTAATTGACCAACTAAATAGTTATTGCTTTCTGCAAATTAATTTGCTCATTAGAATTCCTTGTGTTGTGCTTCAAGAAAAAAAAAAGACAAACACGGTATCATGTTTCGAGTTGCCTTGTGTCTAGTTTTAATACTCTGCTTTGTCGTACCTACTAGGCAATGGCTAGGATGGCAAACTAACTATCCTGCAATCTAACTCTGTAAAAGACTGTTATTGGTACCAAAAAATTAATTCTTGTATTTTTTCAGCTGCGAAGTTCTTTCAAACAAGCATTTGGCAAGAAAAAGTCCAACAAGACTCCTTCCTCCCATTCTGACATTGAGGAACTTACTGATTCATCAGTGCCATCTTCACCGAAATTACAGCATAGCTCAGATGATGCAGGTTTATCTTCAATGAAACCATCACAGTCCACTTCTGCGTAAGTTATGGGGTTCTTCAGTTAGATATGAATAGTACAACCCTGATAGATTTATATTAAAATCTATCACCTGTTTATCCAAACCCAGGCTTGAACTACAGGAATCCATACCATACTCCTCCAGTATTTGTGCTTGTGTTTCATTATTCCTTAGAGTGTCTGAGCCTCACGGATAAAATCCTTAATTATATGAGCATTTGTTGTACACAGAATTAATTCCTTTTTACCTTTTTCATTAATTTTTGGGGCCTATACACTAAGCGTTCATTAAAAAAATTGCCGGGCTATTTCAATCGCCGTTTTTGTGAGTGTTGCTATCACGGTATTCAGAAAGCCTTGATTACCTGTGATAGCAAAATTCACAAAACGGGCGAGTAGCCAGCGGCGCGAAGATCGCCTCTCTGAAAAGGCCAAAGGCCTTTCCTTTCAGCTGCAGAGAGAGCTGCCTCTCCCTGTGCAAATCTCACCGGAACGTATGTTTTTTAATATACATTTTATTACTAATGTAGATGAGCAGGGGATTTCCGGAGCAGAACCGCGTTGATTTCAGGTCCGAAGACCCCCTGCTTCCAAAGATACAGGCCCTGTTATGGGGTGCTGGTATCTCCTATGCATTTTATTCCCACGGTCATGTGACGCGGGACTTTTAAATGCATTGGAGATACTGGCACCCCATAACGGGGTCTGTATCTCTTGAAGCAAGGGGTCCCCAGACGCGGTTCTGCTCCAGAGACCCCCTGCTACAATACACTAGTAATAACATTTATATTAAAACAGCTGCTAACCATAATATACATACAAAACACAACAACACTAATACCCACCTCCTCTACTCTCACATGATTGATATCAGAGGCCGCAGGTTTCTAGGGGTGCTCAGGTGGTGCCTGTGGGTGTCTGTGGACCTCGGGTGTCCCCACAAGTGTCCAGGAGTCCTTAGGTGGTCCCTGCGGGTGTCCAGGAGTCCTCAGGTGGGCCCTGCGGGTGTCTGTGGGTCCTCAGGTGTCCCCACGGGTGTCCTGGAGTACTTAGGTGGTCCCCGCGGGTTTCTGTGGGCCCTCAGATCCCCGCTGGCCTGCGGTACCAATCCTGTGTCCCAATTTTTTTTACCATACATTTAAATAAATACACCCCCTTCCTGCCCCCTCCCTAACACATACAGTACTGTAATGGGCAAAATAACTATTATCCAGATATGGATTATAGCTAATTTGCCCATTATTACATCAAACATTAGCCAGCCAGCATAAATAAAGTAAATGAACCTGTCTACTTACCTCTGCCGTAATGAAGGGCATCCTCGTCAGCATAATGCAGGGCCATGTCCTCCGTTGCCAGAAAGAAAACAATCTAATGGCCCCTATCCCCTTAATCACCTTAGCGGTTAATAACCGCTATAGTAATAAAGGGGTTAACACACCCTCCCCCAGTACCCACACGGGAGGCCTAAGCACCCACCCTGGGACAACTATACCCACCCTGTACGCATTGATTGGTACAGTGGTACATCATAAACATATAATATGGGCATGATAAGCCACTATAGCAGTCAATGGTCAACCTAATAAAAAAAAGCATGAAGGCCACAAATACACATTAATAAAACATATAAACAAGCACCTTAACACCCCAATTCAATAAATAAAAGCACTAGCCAAACAACCAATGAAATAAACAAAAGCACTAGCCAACCAATTAAATAAATAAAAGCACTAGCCAACCAATCAATGAATTAATTTAAAACACTAGCACAGACCACAGACACCCACGGGGACCACCTGAGGACCCCCAGACACCCATGGGGACCACCCGAGGGCCCACAGACACCTATGGGGACCACCTGAGGACCCCCAAACACCCACGGCCTCTGGTATCAATCATGTGGGGCTAGAGGAGGTGGGAATTAGTGTTTATTGTGGGTAGCGGGGGTGGGTGAAGGGGGTCTTTGTCCCTTTGTGGGTAGCGGGAGGGATTTTCTCCTTCATTGCCTTAGCGGTTAGCTGCTAAGGTAATGAAGTTGTCTGTTAATGCATTTTTATTGCATGGGATTCATGCCAGGGATCTCTGGTGCTGATATTAATGGGTATCCGCTTCGGAGACTCCCGGCATCAATCCGATGCAGAAAAAAAGCATTTTTTTTCTAAGTCCCGTCTCGCCGCTTCTCAGCAGGTTCTCACCACGTTCATGCCAACTTTTCCTGGCAGGAGGATTTTGTGAGAAACTCGCCATTCTAGAGCCGCGATCGGCCTTGATAACCTAATCGCGGCTACTAGAATTGCATGAGTTTCAGAACCTACTGATAAGTGGCTTATCGCCGCTCACTCAGCTTTTTTGGGGTTTTTTGAACGCTGAAATTTTTGGTGATTAATTTTTTTATTGTCCACTTATCGATGCTTACAGAATCGTAGAAGGCATTTTGGCCGATAAGTGCTCGATAAGTGGCTTATGAACGCTTAGTGCATAGGCCCCTCTGTATGATCTCAAATTGTTTCGCTCTATTGTTTGTCAGCTGAACAATTGAAAAAAGCACTTATTCCAACTGAACAGCGATTGAAATGTAAAGAATTAGAACAGAAGGTGAACCAAAAGCTAACATAAATCTTGGGCAAAGGTGGCTACACAAAAATGTTGGAAGAATACAGTATATTGTAAACATCACTGTGTGGGTCTCTGAAAGAAACTGGACATAATGTTTCTCAGATTGACCTGTCTATGCAACATGTTTACAGATTTAACTTGATAGCCTGCGCAAGTGATCAATCCGACTTTTAGCACTTTATTTGTTACAGCATTTTTCTTTTCATTCCCCATACCACATTTCAAGTCTTTCTCTACCTGTATCTATACAAATGTTTGTTTTCAACAACAACCTTTTATTTCTTCAATTGCATATGTCTGTCTTGTGTGAATTCAGGTCATCTTTAATCTGGGTACCAAAGAAACGGCAAAATGGCCATGTGATCTACAAGCATAGATCTCGGTAAAATGTAGTGTGGTGCATGTGATTGAATACAGTATGTGTGCCAGACTAAGGTCTTTGCATGCATTGAGCCCTTAAAAGGACACTGGAAAAGAAAATATAAAATATGACCTACAGTTGGTATAAGCACTGATATCCGAACATAAAATCATGAGAGGGTTTATTTAGAATATATTGTGTATTTTATTAGACTTTCTTCCTCATACAAAGCACTTCTCCCCTTTATGTGTTATTTATATTATTTATTATTTATATGATTGCCACGTATGTTACTGCTATGAAGCGCTATGTACATTAATGGCGCTATATAAATAAAGACATACCTACATACATACAAAGCAGTAGACAATTATTTATTTACTAGATATTTTGACCAAGACCCCAAGCAGAACTATACCATTTATAATTAAAGCTATCATTAGTTAGGCCAAACTGTACCTCCACTTTGGTATTTTCTTATATTCTTAACCAACCTTGGTGATGTTGGGGGCTTAAATATAATTGAAGTACAGTATGTTGCATGTCCCTTCTTCTGAGCAGGATAATCATTTTAAAGCAGCAATCCCACCCAATTTAGATATTAATATTTTTTTTTAGCATAATACAAACCAGTAGCTATGGAGCTACACCAAGCTTTTTTAACTCCAGGAGCCTTGTTCCCCCCTCCCCCTCCCTCCTTGCTCCAGAAATACTTACTGTATAGTGGTTTTGTTACAATACCAGTGTGTTTCTCATGGACATTTACCTGCCAATATGAAGCTGCAGTGCTATGTCCCAGGTGATGTTGCAGTTTCCTATTGACCTGCGGGTTTTGGTGATTAATTAAATTGTCCTAAAGTGGAGGAAAACACTGGCAACCAAACCGGTACGTCTCTTAAGAACCACCTTTAAAAATAGTGCTGTTCAGTTTAGGAAAACCCTCTGGTTTGAATTAAGTAGAAAAAAGAATTAAAAAAATACCTAGTTAAATAAAATAACTTGGCAGTATTCCTGCTTTAATGTTTGGCTAAGTTTGAGTAAAATATGTTTTATTAATACACATTGATTAAACAGTATCTTATCATTGTAATGTTTTACCAGCCATTGCTTTGGGAAAGAACTTATGTAATTATTTCATGGATAGGATTTGAGACAGTTCGTGGCTCTCAGTATTTGTCGGTTACAAAATAAGCACCGAAGTAGAATTAAAAACTGCATAAGGTACTGTATGCAGCTGGAAGGCTTGGTAAATAACTTTGTTGTACAGTATTGCCTCAAATATCCCCCTAGTAGTTATCTCTATAGCGTTCATGGTAGTATAAGCAATACATTATGAATTCCTGCTTCAGAAAACTCATATTTTCTATGTGCTCATTCTAAATATAATGGATTGCCAAAAAGTACATAGATTCTTGAAGCCATAATAATCCTTTCCCAGTTGTTGGAGTACCGTCACACTTATTTGTAGCGTAATAATATTACAACATTGGCCATCACTATTATTTTAGATCATAACGACACAATGGTCCTAATGCTGAAAAGGAGAAATAAACTGGTTTGATTAACGTTTGGAAATATGAAAATATGAACACAGTTCTTTTCTCCTTAAGGATCTGCGAATGCACAGAGGCTGAAGCTGAAATGATCCTGCAGCTTAAGGGTGAGCTAAGAGAGAAAGAGCTCAAGCTAACAGACATACGCCTTGAGGCCTTAAGCTCAGCACATCACCTTGACCAAATCAGGGAAGCAATGAACCGCATGCAGGTCAGTGATACTACAAAGGAGTAAGGTGAATTCCAATCTCTATTTTAAATTGTTGCTTTTTAAATGCTGCCAAAACTGATTTGAGAACATACTGTAACAGCACAGCCAGCGGAATGTATTTGTTTGTCAGACTGTAGGCTGTTAAATGGTAACATTTGAGAGAATGACTTATAATTAACAGAAATGTGTGCTCAAGGAATTACCTCCATTCCATTTAAATTGCTATTTTTCCTGAAAAGTAGCTCAGCTAAAACGTTATACCAAATCATTGCCCATTTGTGTCCAACATTATTTTGATGACGTACTGTACAGTCACCCAGATCTGGAAGTAAAATGGCTTCTTTAAAATCTTGCAGAAAATAAATGAAATAATTAGTACATCTGATGCAAAGAAACACGTCCCATCTGAATTCTGCACAAATACATTACAAACAAGTTCAGTACACAATTCTGAGAAATGCTTATTGCAGAGTTAATTAGATGGCTATTTTTATCAACTTTCTCCTAGATTGCTTTCTATTTGTTCTCCTCATTTACTTTTTATAGTACATTTTTAATCCCATTTCCTTTGTGACCAATTGGTCTCTTCATTCCTGGTAAAATGTAACCAGGAAAGCATTTTAAAGAATGTGTACACACAAGGGATGAACATAAAGATTTCCGTGGAGCCATGAAATAATTTGCAATCAAATCCTCTATTTCATATCCCAGTTTTAATCTCTCTGAAATAAGATCAGAGGGCCATCCCATCATATGGAATCACATTCTTATATCTGTATATCAGCAGTAAACATCTGATTAATCTTCACACCAAGGAGCTTTTTTTTTAAGATGTCCCGGCTGACACCATCTTTCTTCCAACATGATTACTTTCCACGGCTCCCTACAATACTCCCTCATTCCACCACCCATGTGACAACTTGGGTCTGCACCAAGCCAAAAGCTTGACAGTCTGTGACTTAATGAATAGGCGGATCAATAAAATTGGGGTTTAAACACCAATAACGAAACTATAGTGAAAAACGCCAATAACTAACCGTTTTACATTTATTGACTTTTAGTGAATCTACGTAGACCAATGTCTCTTGTTTACATTTTATTTGGTCAAAGTGCAGCATATGTAAGGGTATATTAGAAGGCTCATACTGTATATTAGAAAGCATCATACAATTGGCCATTAATATAAGGTACTTCAAATTACATTTTTGACATTTGAAGTCATTGGGGTTTATCCATTATTAATGGGAGTTTTGTGTGATAGTGCCGCAATCAGTCCTATGGTACCTGTAATTTAATGAATAACCCCCATTGTTTGCTTATGTCAAGTTTGAGTCTTCCCATTAATATTGTTTATGTATTGTTTTTAATACACTCTTGGAAAAGTCATACCCTATTTATCATTTTTTTCTTAAATATGCTTAATTGCATTACTATAGAGCCTTTATAAAAATACAGTAGATGTAGCTCTTTCTATTCTTATTTCCTTAATACATACAGTCATGGGAAAAAGAAAGTACACCCTCTTTGAATTCCATGGTTTTACATATCAGGACATAATAACAATCATCTGTTTAAAAAAAAATGAAAAAAGAAAAAACGGCTTGGATTGCCTCTTTAAGGCAGTAACAACTTTTAGTAAAGTATTGCAATATTATCTTTGTCTATATGCGCACTAAGCAATTTACTAATAAAATAAATGTTGTTTCTAAAATATTAAAGAATATAGTTTATCGAAATAAGATTATTTACGTAAAGAATCTACAAATCTGATTTGTTCGATTTGTATATAGATAAGCAGAATGAAATTCCATAACATCAGATATGGCAAGGAAATAATATTCATGTGATATTTGTACAATGTGTAACAAAGCATGAGTATTCATATTCACCAAATCATATTGTACGTACGATATGTCTTTGTTCCTGAATGTTCTTTGGATTTTTTTATATATTGATATTTCTTTTGTTCTCAGCTCTTCCTTTGGTTTGTTTTCTATGTGTACATAGATTGAAATGTTTCATATAATTAATGATTAATCTTTGGTCTTTTTTTATTGTGTCAGTTTAAATAATTTCTGTAAAATTTAGGAAGTACATTTCAATAGCATTTTGTAAAGTTTCACTACAGTTTTACATTTTCATAAATATAGCTACTACATTTTAATTTATATATTAAAGATATTTTATTCCTAAATGCAAAAAAAGTTTAACCCTTACTATGAAACCTTAATGTTGCCCATGTATTATAGAATGAAATTGAAATACTAAAAGCGGAGAATGACAGGTTAAAGGCAGAAACCCCTGGAAAAATGGCAAGGCCTTCATCAGAATCATCAAATAGCACCTCCTCATCTTCTTCACGTCAATCGCTAGGGCTTTCTTTAAATAATCTGAATATCACAGACACTGTCACAACAGGTATGCATGTATTTACTTCTAAATTGTTTTATTATTCACATTATATTTACAATTGGGAAACAAATAATAACTAGTGCTAAGCCACAGGACACATATGATGTCTTATGCACATGTAACGGTATTTCTGGCCCGGCCTGACCCACCCAATCTCACATTGGCCCCTGTGGTCTAACCGGTCCCCATTACAGTGTGGTAGTGTCTGGTGGTGCACCTGTTGGCAACAGGACTCCCGAGTCTCCTGCATGATGGTGTGTGGGGAGGACCCGTCCAGACAGGCAGCTGAGGTAGTGTGCTGAGTCCTACCTAGTTCCAGTGCAGCGCCTCCACCTCATCAGGGTCCCTTCGGTCACTTGGGGATGGTCCTGGTGAGGAACGCCTCGGTGGTGCAGCCCCCTGTGCAATCACTTGACTCTTACACACGAGGGTTTCTGTGATCAGCTTCATCTTTATTGATACGGTGTGGTAGCTGCCCTCCACAATGGGCTGTCTCTAGCCCCTCATGGTGCCCGTGCTTCCCTTTAAAAGGTATGTCACCTTGATCAGGGATTCCCTATCCCAGCCGGGATATCTTTATTCTGCGCCAGGTCCCTGGACACAGACTCCTACTGCAGCTATTAGAACATAACCGTCTTGACTACTTGAACTTGAACTTGACAGAACTCAGGTCTCAGATAGAACTCCTGCCAGAACTCAGGACTCAGATAGAACTAACTTTTAGACACAGTGCTGTGCCTTATGTACATTCTGGAACTGACACACCTCTGACATCACTAACCATGGAGTCAGAGCATGTGACCACTCCCATCCATACACAGGGCACCCCACCAGGGTGTGAGGGCAAACCTCCATAATTACTGCTGGCATGCCCACAACTTACTAGGCCTTACTGTCAGCAGGAGAGACCACAAGTTAGTGGATTACAAATCAGTCTCTGGACTGTTTAGGGAAATTTCCATGGAGGAATCTTATGCTCTTACTTACAAGATCGAGGGGGTCATTTTTTATAAACCAGTTGGGCTGTTTCCTGATGTTATTTGAAAATGGTCCAAATGGCTGCTTTGGACCATATAGATTAAGGATACACAAGAGGAATGTAATGCCATTATTGTATCACATATTTTCAATTAAAATTGAAGCTTTCACACACACCTGTATGCCCATGTCATCTCTAATTGGTACCCTTAACCTTTTCTGTGTCTGAACCTCAGCTGCACTTGACAGCCACCGGGCTTCAAGCATTGGCAGCCTATGTGGTCGCTTCAGTTGGAATCACATGGCCTCCACCGCCCCCTGCCTGATATAAACAGAAGTGCAGCAGGCTCCACTTTCGCTTTGATTGGGCCAACCGCGCCGATTAACTCAATTTTCCCCTAGAAAACAAGTATTTTAATCATGATGTACCTGACATATCAATAGAGGGCATATGACATACCATATGACATATGACATACATATGACATACCATATGACATACCATGTACTTTTATAGGGCACTGTAAAATGTTCATTTGTACATTTTAAAATGTAATTTATTTGACTGATTTCTCCAGTATTGAGATGGTTGGAAAAGGCAGTCGGGGGTGTGTGTGTTTGTGGGTAAGGTGTCTTTACATGTATTTAATCAGAATATGTTGTTAATTAGAAGCTTTATTAGAAGAGGTTGAGGAGGTTCTGTATGTGTTTGGTGGAAAGTTTGTGTCTTGAAGAGGATTCTGTGTCAGTCAAGTTTTGTGTATGTTCCAAATGTACAGTATATAATCATCTCAAGGCCATTGAGCTTTTAAAATTTGAAATGCTTTTTCAACAGATATTTTATTGGATGATGTCCGAGATGGAACGCTCCACAAAGACGGACGCAGTGTTAAAATTGTAGTCTCTATAAATAAAGGATATGGATGGACAAAGGTAGTGTATTTCTAATTTTCACTTCTATTGTTAATTTTCTTTACGATCATCTCTAACTAAACAATATACTAAATTAGTCCACTTTAAATAATATTTTGAATGCATATTTTTTTTTTTTCAAGGATCCAAAGAGCCATCTATATTTAATAGGATCAATTGGAGTCAGTGGAAAAACCAAATGGGATGTTCTAGATGCAGTTATTAGGCGTCTTTTTAAGGTAAATAGTTCGTATGATATGCGCATCTGACAATGCAATTTTGTGTCTACAATAACTTTTTAGCTTACAGTATTTCTTCCTCTAACTTTACATAATGTTATTGTGCTCAGTTTTGTACATTCTTACTAAATTGACAAAGCAATATAAGACTGGATGACAGAGTGCAACAATAACAAGCGATAATAGCCATGCTATAAATGTGATATTTTATTATTATAAAGAAGTAAAACTTGCATTCATTCTTATTTCCACATTGATGTAAATATATATTCTTGTAATAGTATAATGTAATTGTTGTTAGCCTTTTGGGTGCCAAAGGCTGTAGCTACTATGTGATGGTGTCTGGCACAATCTAATTGCTAGTTTTTGTAGGGGAGATCACGTTCTGCATGAAGATCTTTCCAGATGTGGCGGAGTGATCATGTGCCCCTACAGCACTCAAAGGGTTCATTTGTTTTATACTTATTAATTTGTGTTTTAAAACATAGGCCCTTATTCTGTACGGTGTGATAAGTGCAGATGATGTGCTATCGCAGAAAAGCCCCATTAAAGTCAGTGGGGCATTGAATTCATGTATTCTATGCTCATCACGCTTCACAGAATTGGCCCATAGTATGCACTCATGTTCCTTGGACACTGCCAAATTCTATATTGAAATACTCGCCACTGTTTATCCTTTTTTTCAAGCTCTTACTACTTCTGTTTACTTAAAGATAAAAGCCATGGGGATTAATAGTTAGGCAAAATGTACGTACATTTAACCATTGATTTGTATATAGAGATGTAGCAGGCACTATTAATCTAGTTATCACACAGTAACGAGCAACATCGCGCAATTTGAATGCAAAATCAGGCAATGTTATATCTTCCTCTGCTTGAATGGAGCCATTAGAAATTGTGCTGTAAATCTTGTGCCAGTGGTAATGCAATGTTGTTCAATAAAAATAGTAATAATAGTTGCTACATCTTTAAATTATCCCAATCGAGTGATCAAGTGGAATTAAAGCTTTTAATATAATGGGGTGAATATAACTTTCGCAAGTTGCTTTGAAGGATTTGGATAGTTTATATTCATTACTCAGAGCTCTCCCGTGGGTCTCTTAACATCAGTCAGATGCACTTAGTTCAGTTCTTCATTCTTTTTTTAAAGCTCAGTACCAAATTTAAATCAATAAGTAGAAATATATTACATTAATGGATTAATATCAAACTCTAAAAGCATCAGAAAATGTGAAATAATTATAATATTGCAGCTCTACAAAGCTCTCTGTTGCAAACTAGAATAAAAGTTACTTTGTGGATAGATGTCTAGAGTTGTCAGGCACTATAGTTGCATGTAGATGTAGTAAGACTTACAATCCTTGGTGCCGCAGACGAACAAGCAAATGTCCGCGGCACTGTTGACTGTGTCTAGTGCCCCCCAGTTTGCGCACCAGTTGTTTAAACAGTGTTTTTAGTGCAAAATTAAGTTTATAGGGTAAATTTAATGCATTCAAATTTATGCATACTTTTTATATCTGTTTGCTATTCAGGAATACATATACCGTGTGGATCCAGCTGCCAATCTGGGCTTAAACTCTGATTCCATCTCTAGTTACTGTATAGGTGATTTAGTGAGATCAAACAATACAGAAGTGCCTGAATTGCTACCTTGTGGATATCTTGTAGGAGACAATAACATAATCACTGTGAACCTTAAAGGTAAATACACTGTCATGTTCTAGTAAGATTTTTTATGGTAGTTGCTATTGTGCTTAAGTTGGATATTGACCTTTGAAGATAATTCTGTATGCTAGCTACTGTACATCCAATCTTACTGAATATATAATTCTGCCAAATACATTTTAAAGTAGCAATACTATATTCCCCCTTTTATTATTAATTTTAAATGTAAAGTGTGTTGCAATGTACTGTATACTTCTAAATTCTTATCTAAACTGGCAATCTTTGGTGCTCCTATTATAAATCTGTAAAAATCCTGATTGTGTGCTTAACATAAAGGCCGCCTTTCAGTTTCAATCAATCCTTCAGTCAGTGTAACTCAGCAGCTACAATGTATTCTTATATTACTAAGGTAATATCTATTTTTACAGTTTGCAGCTCAAACTGCTGGGAACATTGGCAACAAATTATCCCAAACAGGAAAGTGTTGCAAAAATCTTGCACTGCTTGGTAGGTGGGTTAGAGCCTGCGTAAAAAAAATCAATGGATGTTTTATAACTCATAAAAATGGCATTAAGAGTTGAATTAAAAAAAATACTATTATCTAATACTACAGAACTGATTTTTTTTTTAGTTTTTAAAAACCATATAAGATTTAACATGTTTTGCTACTTTAAGTACTGTACTTTATTCAAAAATCCTTCATGAAATATGAGGTGATTTTTCAAACATAAGTCACGAGAGATCTGCTAAAGTGATCAGAGCAATGTGGAATATTGATTAAAGTATTTCTTAATGTATTCTGTAAATGTAGTAATGTTTGTATCAAAAGTAGTTTTACACACTGCCATAAATTCGGAGGTTCCATCTACAACATGTGGTATGACACATTATTGCTACTCTCACAGTTGTAATTTTTTTTGTACTGTAAATTGTAATATTGCTGTCTCAGTAAGAGACATCTGTGATAACTTCTTTGTTCCTGATAGTGGACATAGTTTTGATATGCATTACAACTCTGTCATAGATTCAACCATCTACTTTTTTCTGCCCTATTCAATTATTTGTTAGGTCATAAAGTGTACATATTAGATTACATTTATCTGAGACATCAGGTTTTGATTGAATTTTTTATTATTTTGAACTACAGTTTTAAAACTTTTAGCTGCAGATGGACATCTGCATACTGTAATACAAATACGTTGTACAGTACATGACATTACATAATATTTTTTAAACAATATACATCCCCCTTATAACACAGTGAGTTTTGGAATCACACTCAAAGCTTTCATTCATTAGTTGGTCATGAGTTCCAGAAACGAATAACTTGCACTCTCCCAGTCATCATAGTAGTGATAAACCGCGTCCTGCAAACAAGGTGCTAAGATCCTGTGTCCATACCGCTCAACACACACAATGTATTATATATATATATATGTTATACCATAGGGCCAGCACTCAAAGTTAGATAAATAAATGAAAAAATAAACTCAGTTGCTCCAGGCTATCTATCTATCTATCTATCTATCTATCTATCTATCTATCTATCTATCTATCTATCTATCGTATCTATCTATCGTATCTATCGTATCGTATCGTATCTATCTATCTATCGTATCGTATCGTATCTATCTATCTATCTATCTATGTATCTATCTATCTATCTACAGTATCTATCTATCTATCTATCGATCTATCTATCTATCTATCTATCTATCTATCTATCTATCTATCTATCTATCTATCTATCTATCTATCTATCTATCTATCTATCTATCTATCTATCTATCTACAGTATCTATCTATCTATCTATCTACAGTATCTATCTATCTATCTACAGTATCTATCTATCTATCTACAGTATCTATCTATCTATCTATCTATCTATCTATCTATCTATCTATCTATCTATCTATCTATCTATCTATCTATCTATCTATCTATCTATCTATCTATCTACAGTATCTATCTATCTATCTACAGTATCTATCTATCTATCTATCTATCTATCTATCTATCTATCTATCTATCTATCTATCTATCTATCTATCTACAGTATCTATCTATCTATCTATCTATCTATCTATCTATCTATCTATCTATCTATCTATCTATCTATCTATCTATCTATCTATCTATCTATCTACAGTATCTATCTATCTATCTATCTATCTATCTATCTATCTATCTATCTATCTACAGTATCTATCTATCTATCTATCTATCTATCTATCTATCTATCTATCTATCTATCTATCTATCTATCTATCTATCTATCTATCTATCTATCTATCTATCTATCTATCTATCTATCTATCTATCTATCTACAGTATCTATCTATCTATCTATCTATCTATCTATCTATCTATCTATCTATCTATCTATCTATCTATCTATCTATCTATCTATCTATCTATCTATCTACACTACAGTATCTATCTATCTATCTATCTATCTATCTATCTATCTATCTATCTATCTATCTATCTATCTATCTATCTATCTATCTATCTTCTATCTATCTATCTTTCTATCTTCTATCTATCTATCTATCTATCTATCTATCTATCTATCTATCTATCTATCTATCTATCTATCTATCTATCTATCTATCTACGTATCTATCGTATCTATCGTATCTATCGTATCTATCGTATCTATCTATCTATCTATCTATCTATCTATCTATCTATCTATCTATCTATCTATCTATCTTCTGTCTTCTACCTGTCATCTATCCATCTATCATCTATCTATCATCTATCTATCTATCATCTATCTATCATCTATCTATCATCTATCATCTATCTATCTTCTATCTATCTATCTATCTATCTATCTATCTATCTATCTATCTATCTATCTATCATCAATCTATCCATCTATCCATCTATCCCTTTATCCCCCTATCTCTCTATCCCTCTATCCCTCTATCATCTATCGCTTAAGTACAGTATGTTTTCGTACAAATGTACAGCTGTTACAGGGTTGCTGATGCTTAGCAACAACTGGAATGTCTCCTGAAGGAGAGGAAAAATGAGGGGAGGAGACAGAGAGGGGGGCAGCAAGGAAGGAAGGGAGGAGAGATAGCAAGGTGGAGAGAGGAGAAAGAGCGAGAGACATCAAGGAGCAGAGGAGACAAACAGCAAGGAGAGGAGGAGACGGATGTTGGGGAGCGAATGGAGAGCAGTGTGCACATGGAGCTGGAGGAAGTGCAAAGAGAGACAGCAAGGAGAAGAGGAGACAGATGAGCTGAGTAGGAGAGAAGGGAGTGTACTGTGCACAGAGAGGAGCAGACATACTAAGGGTGGGAGAGAGTAAGGTGGGGAGGAGAGACAGCAAGGAGGGGAAGAGAGACAGAAACAGCTAGGAGATGAGGTGACAAATAAATGACGAGGAGGAGGGAATGGAGAGAAATTTGCATATGGGGCAGGAGGGAGTGCAAAGAGAAGGGGTTGAGACAGTAAGGTGAGTAGGAGGAGGACACCAAGACCACAAGGAGAGGAGGAGACCGATGAGATGAGTAAGAGAGGAGGGGGTGTAGTGTGCACAGACAGGAGCAGACACAGTAAGGCAGTGAGTGCAAAGACAGAGGAAGAGAGAGTGCAAAAAGGAGCAGGGCATGATGGAGGAGAGAGTAAGGTGGGGAAGAGGGGACGAGAGACAGAAAGGCATTACTGGGAGGGGTGAAAACAAAGAGTAATGTTTAATTAATAACCTTTAAGATGTGCTAGATTGGCATACGTAATGCTGGGTTTCGCAAGCTGTAGCAAAAAACAGCTTCTTTAATATACAAAAAAGTCTCAATAATTAATGAAATAGCATTAAAAAGTATCAAACTTACAAGGAATACAAAAGAGAGTGTGCAAACAGACATTTACTGGACTTAAAAGCAATGTTTCGGAGGCACCTGGCCCCATCCTCAGGCTTTTTAGTGCTATTTAGATTGATTGGGTCTATTTTTTTTGTATATTAAAGAACTGTTTTTTTCTACCATTGCTAGGAGCATGTGAGTCTCTTTCTTACTGTATTCATCTATTTCTGAGTGCTGATCATATGGTATAGTATGTTGGTCATGAGTTCCTCCACTGATATGCTATCCGTTGATTTAATCTGTACACAACATTTTACCTTGAGTGCACTGCAACCAAAATGACATTGTTAGTGAGCTGATGTTTCTCTTTACTTTACAAAGTGCTATGTGATTTGTTTTTTTAGGAGTAGAAGAAAACAGTTTGGACAGTTTTGTGTTTGATACCCTCATTCCTAAACCAATTGCTCAGCGCTACTTTAATTTATTGATGGAACATCACAGGATTATATTATCTGGACCAAGCGGCACAGGAAAGACATTTCTAGCTAACAAACTTGCTGAATATGTTATAAATAAAAGTGGCAGAAAGAAAATTGAGGATGCAATTGCAACCTTTAATGTGGATCACAAATCAAGCAAAGTGAGTAAGGGATATGTTAGCTATTGGTTGGTATCTGACTGTTTCTAAAATAACTTTTGAGGTTGCTTTTATTTTGAAAATTCTAAAGACATATGTGAATTATTAGAAACATTTATGTTTTTGGTTTTAAAATATCACCATTGTTACATATTTTTGGACTGCAGGGAGTGAAGTAAAAGATAATTAGCTGTGTTTGGGGACTTAAAGACGTACCTTCCTGTTAACAATGCTTATAATTTTCTGGTATTAATGGAAATTGTATTTCTTACTTTTAATTCTGCAATAGAAACAACTATATTATGTGGAGACACATATGCAAAAGACAACAATTTCATTACTTGTGTTTGTGCATATTATGATTACTGGATGAACAAAGCTGACATGTCACAAAGCAATACTCATCTAGATTAAAAGAAGATGTACTCTAGCACTAGAGCAGGCACCAAGTGTTGGCACAGACCTCACCAAAATCCATTAAGCTACACCTCTGCAATGCATATTCTTCTATTTTAGTTAATTGACTCCTATTTTCTTTTAGGAACTACGACAGTACCTGGCTAATCTTGCAGACCAGTGTAGTGCTGATAATGATACTGACCTCCCATTGATAATTATTCTTGATAACCTTCACCATATTGGCTCTCTGAGTGATATCTTCAATGGATTTCTGAACTGTAAATACAGTAAATGGTACGTACTGTAATACCCTTTAAATGTATCCTAACATAATACATTTGGCTCTTCATTTTATACTATAAAGAAATGATAAAACTTCTAATAATATTGGCCAACAGGACAAAATATTGGTTTGTAAGTCTGTTCAACAATAGAGGTTAAAGTCAATAAACGTGCATTCTCCGTTGGATAGTTCGAACATGACACGTTGCTCTTAAATGTTTATGTAGCTTCATATGTCTCCAATTTGTCTAGCCACAGAAACATCACAAACAAATGTCCGAGATACAAAATGCATCTACATGTGTCTTTAGAAAAATACCTTTGCCATTTAAATTACACAACAGAAAAAAGCAACTTGAACATTAAAAGGAATAGGTGAATAAGGATCATTATACCAAGTGCTTAAAATCTTTAAATATAAAGATCATGATTACCTGATCTGTTCTGATGACAGGAAGTTGCCTAGCTGCTATTTTACATACCGACTTAGTCCATATTAGAAATTCTGACATGACATGTAATGCAGTAACACATTCTGAGCCAATGTTAACACTCAATACTATGGAATGTCCTTGTCAAGGGATTTACTGTCATATGCTGTCTTAACATTATGGTTAATAATATGGGTGATATTAAGGGATTTCCACTACATTGGAAATCCTACAGTATATTGCAAATTAGATTAGTAGTATGACACACAATTTAAAAATACATTATATTAAACAAATATGGATTCCAGCTGGTGCAAGATACTATACAGCAAATTAAGGACATTTTCAGTAGCACAAAGCTCAGTGTCATGAAACAAATTAGGGACAGAATGTGGTGTGACAGTGAATGTCATCCTGCTAAAAATAGCTCATTAATAAATTGGGAAGTTACATTTCATTGTGTCTACTTTATGTTACATCTTTTTGTGGCATTGTGCTTGGATCATGAGGGAACAGACCACTAAACCTTTGGTATTTGCCGCGATGTGATGGTAAATAGATAACTAGTTAAAGAAACAAACTCAATCTTTAGTGGCACATACAGTATACATAGATCTGTACTGACTTCTGTCATCTGTATAGGAAGTAAAGGCTTTATAGTTTAGGTTTTATTATATAGTGGTCTTTTGATATCCCTTGAAATCCAGTCGAATACCATCTTTGTCGATGGTAATTTCTTCTTGTGATATGTCCGGCCCACGGCCATTTTAATTTCTTCACCTTTTTGATGATGCCACAGACTTTTGTTTGCTTTCGAATCCATTTATTATTTTTCCTGTCTCTGCGGGTAACACCCAACATACATTTCTCCATACTTCTTCTAGTTGTCTAAAGCTTTTGAATTGTCCTTGCATTTAAGGTCCAAGTTTCACACCATACATGAGCACAGACCGGATACAAAGTCAAAACTTTCTTTTTGATGCACAGTGGTAGGTTCCCTTGAAAGATTGTCTTGTTTCTCCCAAATGCGGTCCATCCCATCTTCATTCTCCTATTGATTTCATTAGAAAGGTTTCCATCCATTGATACTTGCTGGCCAAGGTAGACTTAGGGGCCTAATCTAGTAGCTCCGAAGTGTGACAAACTGCTTCTTAAGTGCACTTATGAAACGGATTGGTACAGTATGCTTTGCTATTCTGTAAGCTCTTATCGTATTTCCAAACTGCGTCTAAACAGCTTTTAGAAGCAGTTTCACTCTTGCTCTGACAATTCGATTGGTTTGTCAAAAGAATCTCGAACTCACATTTTTTGCCCACAACTGCTATTTTAGTAGCTCCGTTATGCAAACCGCTTCTATAACTATTTATATATATATTATTTTTTATTTAATTTTTTTTCAATTTTAACACCATCGAGATTGGTATTAAAAGTTACATCCAGAGCCTGAACTATGGGTTTGGCTGATCAAGCAAAACCCATAAGTCATACTGGTGATAGAGTTCGCATCACATTTGGTCATTCCGCTTCTAAAACAAGTACAATCTGAGCGTTTTGGCTGTTAAATCGTGCGGGTTGTCACTTTTTGTTTATAAGCCGTTTAGAAGAAGTGATTTACAATAGACAATTTTTTTTTTCTCACATTTCATTCCGCTTCTTGTGAACATGCCAAACCGTGCGGTTCTAGGTCCATTTAGGTCTAGGTTCCATTTATTTTGATCTTTGTAGAATTGACACGTTTGTTGAACATTACTTTGGTCAAAGCCCACCTTCTTACTTGCTTTAACAAATTTTCTGATTTGCTTCTGGAGGTCTTCTGAACTTGTGGCAAAAATAACAATGTACTCAGCAAATCTTACATGACTAAAGTATTTAACATTGATTTTGATTCCTTTTTCTTCCCAATTCAATAATTCAATGTCTAAAACAATTCTTCAAATGTTGCTGTGAAAAGCTTTGGTGACATAGATGTATGTACTGTATATATGTATATCTTTATTTTTATTGCGCTGACACTTTACAAAGACAATACCGTACAAGGAATTATAATAATACAAAAGTACAGCAAATTCAGACAATAGGAAAATAAATCCCTGCCCTGGCGAGCTTACAATCTAAGTGTAACATGGTGTCTCCCTGTATAGTCTTTTTCACCATATCACAGTTAAATGTTCTTACATCTTCAGTTATATGTTTGCTTGCGGATCATTTACACAGCTCCGCATATTAAATTCTAGTTCTTGAGTTTTGTGATTGGTTAATTCTTTGTCGTTTCCTCAGTAACTGCTTTTTCTCATCTGATATTTTGTTATCCTGTTTTTTCTGCACTTTCAAATACAATCTTCCTAAGTTCTTCATAATTGTTTGTCAGTGTTCCTATGTATTTCAAGCAAGTTAAAGTGATTTTTAAGCTCTAGTTGAAATTCTCTACCTTTATTCTTGAGGTTCTTGGTGTTGATTGTTTTGGTCTTCTTTTTAATTGCACCTTTCAGTGATCACTCATTCTGTCAAAACCTTTTAGGACTTGTAGTCTTCAATCGCATTTTTCTATGTAACTATATATATATATATATATATATATATATATATAGTTAATTTAATTCTTTATTCCATTGGTTTCAGTCCATGTCCATTTTCTATTTTGATTTTTGTTGAAGAATACATTCATCTAGAAATGTTCACATTATGCAAATTCTACCAATCTGTCTCCACGTTCATTCTCGTTGCCATAACCATACTTACAAATGATGCTTCATCAATCTGCTAGCCACCAATCTTTGCATTAAATTATCCTTTGATGATCTTGAGCTGAAAAAATTATTTGCTGTTAAGTTGGTTGATTTCATGGTAGAAGTTGTCCACTTCATTGTCTGTGGGACTTGATGTTGGGGTCTTCTAAGGCCAACATTATCCCATTTAATCTTTTCAAGTTGGCCTTCCAGTTCTTGCAGTGCTGCTTCACTAGAGAGAGTTTTTGTTTAATCTTGAGGATTCTTAGCACCCTCTGCCTTCATGTCTTCTTCCTGGATGCTGTCAAGCGCAGGAACAATCTAGCCTTCGGATAATAAGGGAAATTTCTTTATGCTGTATTCCATATCTGGGGGTGGAAGCCTTACTTGCAATGTTGACCTCTTTTAAATGTTGGCAAGTACCTTCCCACATTAGCCGGATATATTGTTCAAGCTTTCATAGTATGGTTGAACCTGCGAACACAAGGGCCATTATACATCTTGAACACCTGTTTCTACCATCTCACTACTTTGTGACTGTGAGATAAGGATATAAATAATTATGTATAGAAATGAATGGTAAAAACCTATGTAGATATGTAAACATGTATTATTTATATGTTTCATGTTCATTATATTGTAAGTTTGTGTTAACTCTTGTCGCTATTATTATTATTATTATAGTCCGTACATTATTGGGACAATGAATCAAGGTGTTTCATCCTCACCGAATTTAGAGCTGCACCACAATTTCAGGTAAGTTTTTTAAAAGTGTCTTTAAATTGTGTAATTGTAATAACATTTTACAGAGATTATCTAGGTCAATTTTTGTGAGGATGGGAACATACTGCACAGTATGTAAATCCACTGCACTTTAAATCTTCCAAGATACTCCTCCAAAACAATGCTTTCTGTACATTACTTTAAGTCATGCCTTTTTGTAATAGTACATTTTAAAGATCCATAATTTCTGCCTTTTTTTGTATGGGTGTCTACAGTTTGTAATGTTTTCCTTTTTGTATAATGAACCAAGACATTAAAACCATAATCCTAAAGTTTGTGACTATCACATTGAGTTTTAACAGGGAAACATTATGGTAATATGGTCAATATCCGGAGTCTCACGTAAATGCATTTTTTAAGCTAGATAAAGCAGGGAGAACATTGGAAATTCTAAAGATAAATCCTCCTAGAAAGTATGAATCTGTGTCCTGACTATGTGGTCATCATATGTAATTATTTTCAAAATGAATCATTTCCATTTCAGATGGGTACTTTGTGCTAACCACACTGATCCAGTTAAAGGCTTCCTTGGAAGGTACTTGAGAAGGAAACTAATTGAAATAGAGATTGAAAAAAATATGAGAAACAATGACCTCATAAAGATCATTGATTGGATTCCAAAGGCATGGCATCATCTGAACAGCTTCTTAGAAACACATAGTTCATCTGATGTAACCATTGGTAAGTATAACCGTAATACTACAAATATACCTGGTTAGAATGTCTCCAATTTATGGAGAAAAAAAATCTGCATGCAGTTTTTTATATTAGAAATATAATTCAAAACATAATTATTTCACCTTACAAAAATAGCAAAAGAGAAATAGAAAGTTAACAAAGATTTTAATCAGATGGAAAAATCAACTTTTTCTTTTGTGATGAAGGGGGCTGCTAGACACCTGAAATATTCCATATTTTTTCTTCCAATTTGAATTAAATAACTAATACAATATGTGTAAATTATAAAATCTTTTCTTCAATTTACTTGCTCTGAAAGTACGTAGATAATTATTTAGGATATGTTGTAAATTTGTATTGTTCATTGCATCCGCTTGGTAGTACAGTATACCTTAGCATTATTAGAATACTAGTTTTCTTCTTATGAGAAAAGAGACTAATAGCATAAACATTGATATGAAAATATTAAGCAAAAGAATGAAATGAAACTAAATCTGTAATCTATTCTTAGGTCCCCGTCTGTTCCTTTCCTGTCCTATGGATGTAGATGGCTCCAAAATATGGTATACAGACCTTTGGAATTATTCAGTAATTCCATATCTTCTGGAAGCTGTAAGAGAAGGACTTCAGGTATAAACTAATGTCCTTTGAACTTTCCTCTAGACACATGATGTGCATGCTTTGCATGTTGAGAAACATGCTAATTTTACTCCAAATATGTATAACATGTCACTATTGTAAGATGCACATCCTAACCGCATACTAAAGCAACTTTTTCATTTTATAACTTGCTTTTTTGAAACAGGTTTTACATTCTTAAAACTTGGATTTGAAAATTCAAAATGTATTTTGCCCATTATTGAATAATTCAATGTATGTAAACTTTGAGCTAAATTTAAAAAATGTAATCTTTTTTTATTGTTTTTTTTTTTTGTTGTTGCTTTATTTCCCTAGATGTATGGTAAACGAGCCCCCTGGGAAGATCCATCAAAGTGGGTGTTGGACACATTCCCATGGAACACTGCTTCCTTACACCATGAATGTCCGGCCTTACTTCAGTTGAGACCAGGGGATGTAGGGTATGATGGATACACAACTGCCAAAGAGGGAACAACCTCCAAAAATGTTCAAGAGAGTGAAAAAGAGGGCGATCCATTGGTAAGTAGTGTAAAGTAAACAGCTGTAAATTTATTATATACATCATATAAAGGTCTTCTTTGTAGTATATTACACACGCCTAAAACTAACACTGTATTTGTTGCTTCCCAATTATATGTTATCAGTCGTTGTTATAGTACTCTCCTATTATGATGGAAATGTGAGAGCTTTTCATAAGGTTGCATACAATACAAATATGAATTCCCCATCTCTGAACTACTTTCTAATGCTGTTTTATGATGGAGAAAGTAATAATTAAAACAAGCTGACAAATGACATCTGATTTCTAGTTAACAACAGCTATCATGACTTAGAATCCACATTCATAAACTTTATATTAATTTAAATACTTTCCTCTAGCAATGGACAGTAATGGGCAATAATTAAACCAATACCATTGCAGTGACCATGTATTTACGTTAATTATGGTACAGTATGTATATTTTAAAAAGTACCTCATCTGATTTATATGAATATTTTATGTTCTACATACAGTAAATGGCATGAATAACTGGAAAACGTGTATATAATAATTCATACAGTGCGTTTTTCCATTTTATTTTGAGAGCTGATTTCTCATTACTAATTACTGATGAAGCAGAAGACAAAATTGACTTCTATTTGTTATACTAGTTGTAATTTAGATGTAGCACCTTCAATTAGATTATTTAATGTAAATAACAGTAATACATTTAAGTGCTGCTAATCATTTCTAAAACAAAAGCTTATTTGATCATAGTTACTAATCGCATTGATATTAGTCACTACAGTATGTACCAAGTGGTGCTGCTGTATGACTCAGATGCTTCACATTGACGCATATGTATTTATCCTCAAATACTGTACTGTACAGTATGTATTGCTTTCTTCTATGCCCCATTTCCACAGGAAAAGAATGGACGCTGACATTTTTTGTAAAACCAAGGAAAATGTTACGTCTTTGATCTATTTAGAAATACTGTATTTGTCTATTCCAAATGTGCAGCTCTGATTCAGTTTTGCAATCTTTGTTGCTAAGAATAGCTGTATCTTTTCCATGTAGAATATACAAATGTAGCTCCCTTGAAGGGATAATGCATTATCAAACAGAACACGGTTATCTAGTGTACTGGATTTAAATCTGGAATATTCCATTTTTATGATATAAGCATTTTATTTGAATTTTACCATGTTCACATTTCCACGTACCAAGGTAATTTTGTTTAAATTAAACTTTTTACAATTTCTGCACACTTGTGTGCCATCTCAGATCCTGTGGATTATCCTTGGTTAAGTAACAAAACCAAAAGGCACAGATACAAAACAAGACATCCCCTTCTAATATGTGTTTTGTGGCTCAACGTTTTCCTTATTAACCGTCTTCAAATCATTAATTTCTATGAGTTACTTTGACACTTTTCAAAATAGATTTTTATAAATAAGTGTGTGAACCATTTATCTCATTCATCTCAGCCTGATTGGCTATATTTAAGGTGAATTACTTGGTTATGTAAATATACAGATGACATTAAATTTAGCTTTTTTTTCTGATGGTAGAAATCGCGGGATCCCAGTCGCTGCTTCCCCCGGAGGAGGGTAATCCTCTCAGTGGGTGGTCCCATTCAGACATAATGGACCGCCAACAGCAGTCTTGGGAAGGTGCAGCTATCACTTTCACTGAAGCTGCTGCTGTTTGCTTTTTATGCCATGGCTTCAGTAAAAGTGAGTTGGCTATAGCTGTATATTAAAGGACCCACCTATACACTGTATACAGTAGTTGCTGAGTAATGGAAGTGTAAATATGGGTATGTAAAAAGTAAGAGTGGGTACTTTCCCTCATATTTTGGTTCTACTTTTTTTTGTGTTTTTGACATGGTTTAAGTTCTAACAAATGTTTGTGTTTCGGTTCTGTAATAGAAAAATTTGATATATTTGGGTTGGAATATTTACTGAATTGTGGAAAAATCTCAAATTAAGCAGGAAACTGCTAAAGTACAGTAGCATAACAAAGCATGAAAAACGATTAAAATAAGTATGAAATTAAAAAACAATTAGGAAACTAAAATAATCTAACTGAAAAACGTAATAAGAATTAAACAAAAAGAGATGGAGTGTAATAGGGACTTATCCCTGTTTATGAAACTGCCTCTAAAATCCAGCAGGGATCTGGTTAAGTGCAGCCAGGCAATTTACCAGACTCCACCTGTCTAATGAGAGCTCTGTGAAAGTGTCATGTGAGACACAGGAAAGGGTTCCTGTGTTCACAATTGGGCTGACATAGGAAAGCAGAGAAGCCTGCACACAGACACTGTCTTGAGCACAAAGTTGTGCTAAAATCAAGACACCCTGACACCTATATTTCCTGGACACAGAGGACCCAGGAACCTGCCAGAGACTGACATGGAGGGCCACCTGCTTAAGATACCTAGTGGGACTTTGGGGTGATAGGTTGGTAATGGGAATATCCCTACAGTCCTGCAGATAGGACTTCTGGGGAAGTAAGTTAGCCCTTATAAAGGGATAAGGGTTTGTTATTTTGTTGGTTTTTGTATGTTTAGCCTGGATAAAGGACCAGGCTCAATAAAGCCAAGATATAATTTCACCCTAAGCGGTCTCCATTTTATTAACCTCTGCATACATCTCCTACAGTTAAATATACCTAGATATGGACACTTGTCCTCGTGTTCTCACTTTGGGGTTTTGGTTTTAAAAACCTTTGTGGTTTTGGTTTGTATTTGATTTAGGAATGTGAGGTTCTAGTAGGTTCTGACTTCACTCAAATGTTTTTGCTTGTCTCTAGTAAAAAGTGATTATCTGTTTCACAAATATGATTGAGTCTATGTTTGCACTTCGTGAAGACAGCATGTAGGTAAATCAATATACCAAGGTGACACAGTGATGTTACAAAATGTATTATAAAGTATACTGAACTACACTGTGAACATAGCTAATTGACAATCTGGGTGCAGTCAGAATTCTGAAACTCTGAAGAGATCTGCTCTGGTATCCAATATTAAGTTCTGCTAACCAATAATATATGTAATAATATATGTACCCAACAAAAAAGTCCTCTGTGCATCTTTGCTGAATGTCTATGGATTTATTATTTTTTCTGAAGAACAAAGATGATGTGATTTAGTGGAGAAAATACAACTTCACATGGCAGTGATGTCCAAAGATCTCCTATTAGAGTTATTTAGAAAGGTGTTACTGTACATTGAAAGCTGCATATCCAGCTCCCCCTTTTGCAGCTATATTGAAGGCCATATATCACTTATGCTAAAACTCTCTAGCAGATAGACAATGAACCTGTAGGAGACACACTGTATAGCAGTCATTTTGGGGCTATTAATCAATTAACTGTTTTGCATTCAGACAGGCAGATATTAACCCCTTTCAGGTCTGACAACTGCTATGGATTCTTCCATCTCCAACAGTGTATAAAGTAGTTTGTAACTTACTTTAACTTAATTATGACCACACCCCTGAAGAAGTGTATGTTATACATTGCACTGGGTTTATAACCTATAAGTAGAATTTAACACTTTGACCCCCTCCCCCCCCCCTTCACCCCCTGACCTCCTACAGTAGCATCAAGAAAATGTGCAACAAATTTTTAAAGGAAAAAAAAATATTTTGTTTTTTCACATGTGGCAAACCAGTCATTAGTAGCACACACTTATGTGTGCATTCAAAGTGATGGTCTGAATAAATGTCGTCTTTAAATTAAGCAACTTTGTAAAAAGGATTATTATAGTGCAACTATAATGCTCATTATTCCTTTTCAAAATAATTTTAAACAATGAAAACCGTGTTTCAAATATTTCTATACATATTTTTATACAAGTCTTGTAATTGCATTTCACTGCATTGCATTTCAGCAAAACGTGTTCTGTCAGGAGTGCAATATGAGCTTGATAATGACCTTGTACATTTAATGTGCCTTTCTATTTTCAGCATTCCACAGGATATTCCTGATGGTCGATTCACCTCATATTTTGTTGTAATGCTTAGGTAAAATGAAAATCTAATAAATCATTATTAATTAATGTGCTACAACTGCCCTTATTAGTATAAAGAACATAGGAGGCAATGTTCATCTTTTCATAGATGAACAATTCCTTAACTAAGATAGATTGCTGCAGCAAGTCAGGAATAGCCATCCCTTTTTCTAGTGTTTTAATATTTCATCATAGATATTTTTAACTGTGAGTCCGAATTGATTATACATCTGTTATACATTGTGCAGTATTTTCTATGAAATTAAGAGTGACTTCGTAATCAAAGCTTCGGAGCTTTCACAACTCATTGTCCATAGTTAGAGTAAATAGTTTTGACATAATTTATAGGAATCTTTGAGATTGATTGAAATAATATATGGTACATAAACATAGTTTTTATTACTCGTTTCAGATGAATATGTTAATGCGTCTCCAAGAAGCAGCCAATTTCTCAAGTGCACAAAGCTGTGACAGTGATAGCACAAGCCACCACAATGACATTTTGGACCCTTCTCTCGAATCAACACTCTAGGGAAACGATTGTGGACGGAAAATTATTATTACAAATGTTTTTCACAGATCACTGCCAGTCTAAAAGCAGGCACATTGCAGCCCCAGTACCATGATGATGTGCTGGTAAGCAGAAGACCTGATTCTGAAAAAGTCAGGGAGAAAAATTGAAGTGGATAGCTTGAATTAATTTAATTTCAAGGCATTTCAATATCAATGGAGTAGAGTGAGTCTCCATTAGTCAACTGGAAAGGGCCCTTGACAGATAGTAAACAAGCAGATTGCACACTTGTTAGCCAAACTGGAATTATTTTGTTTTTCTCAAAGGTTTACAGCACAGATGTGTGTATAGTGTGTTTTCTTGTTTTACTATATACTGTATCAATTGTGCAGTGTTTTGTAATCCACTTCAAACCTCTGATGTATTGCACAGTGCCGGTCACATGGCTACATTGGTGTGATTGTTGTGTACTGCCTTCCATTCCAAACTAAATAGAACAAATTCCCCACAGAAAAGCACAAAAAGTACTGTGCAATTACCAGAACATCTACTGTGATATACTGGATAAGTGCCAATTTTAATTCTGAACTGCCATGCTCACAATTATGAACTCTGCAGTGTTTTTGACTTTTAGTATTTAAGTCACTTGTTTATATCATTCTATCTCACCAAAATGCTCTTTTTTAACCACCTGCCGATCCGCGTAAACAGTTTTATATACATTATTAATGATCACTGATTAAAGGCTTTATGTAGAGTCTCGTTTGTGTGAGCCTTGTCAGTAAAGAAAGAAAAACATTTCCTATGGTGCTGTCTCACTGCCTTAAGAATATTTCATGATGGTTTTACAGTTGCTCAAGAACCGTTGGTAATTTATGCTACTTTCGTTTTACCATTTACTATGACATATGTCATTTAGCACAGTATCTTTGTGTGTGTGTCATGATTTTGTAAAGATGATGTTATGAAAAACAATGATTACTACACACTGTAGTATTACTTTCTTGAGAGTAGATTATTTTTCTTAATCTCAGAAATACAGGTAAAAAAACAGCACATTTCTACCATCACTTCAAAACTGAAACAGGTGGTTTAATTTATTCCCTTTTTGCCGAGCCATTCTTGCAGAATAGATATTTTGAATGAATTTCCAGCAGAGCTGGGAATACAGTACTTGATGAAGCATGAGCACAAATATTTTATTTCCATACCCCAATCCCCTTTATAATTTTAGGCATGTTTTAATTGCTCTTATTGTACATGGGGGGTTTCAGTGTCAAAGAACACTGATGAAGTGTAGAGTTTTTATTATAAAATGAGTTGGTTTTGCACAGGCTACTGGGTGGGTATTGTAAATAAATAAGCAACGATGAGAATAAAATGCCTTGCACCAGTTAAATAAAATCAAACAAAACTACTTTGTAATTTATCCTGTTGGTATATGTTTCACTTGCTGAGATACCCTGTATGTTGTAAACAAATACAGAATGCAAAACTTCAAGCTGTTTTACCTGGTGTTTGTCCTGTACGTACAGTTGTTATGACTATGCAGCAGCTATCAATGCTACAGTGAGCATGTTTCAAAATCTATAACATTTAGGGAAATGTCAGGCTATGAACAGATTGCGTGGGAACTGATGGCTGATATGAATTTGAAATGCAACTGAACAAAAGCAACTAAACAAGCAAAACAAAAATTAATTCAAGGGCTATGGCATTGTGTAGAAAAAATAAAACTGATGCTACCTTCAACATCTTTAAACTGGTGCTACTAACTTTTCGTGGCCACCATTTGGTCATCTACTGTAATACATAATACAACAAGAGTAATCTATAAAGGGAAATGTAATGAACTGCATTTTCTAGTACAAACATTTCCTACACGGTGCTATTGCCCAAATGCACACCTTTAAGGATTTTATGCATGTACAATTCTGCCAAACTCAATTTTTGGCCTACAAATGTAGACCATCTATATTTTAGAACAGCAAAGCATATGATTAATGACTGGCTCCAACTTCCATGTGTCCGTTTATTATGTGGTCCCAACAAGCCTGCAAATATTTTTCAGACTTCTCTGGCATACTGTACACACCAGACATTTCCATATATACAGAACTTCCTGCAATACATCTCAGTGAGTACATGTAGTTTACAACAAAGAAAAATGTTTGTGTAACATTTGTCTGTATACATTTTATATTTTGTACATTTTTGATGTAACATATCATGTAAATAGACAGAAGAAGTGAAATAATTCATCTGAAAAGTTTTGTAGTCTTTGTAAAGCCCTTATAATAATAATTTTTGGTGTAATCAAACTTAATTGGATGATGTATTTTCTATGAGTTGATTGTTCTTCTAGCTTGAAAACCAGCTTGCATCTATTTTTTGCAGATGTGCGCAGTGTAACTGTCTAAATTATTATTTTGACATTAATTAAAGTGGAATTATTTATTGAATGGTGGTAATGTTTTCTTTGCATGCATAGATGTAATGTAAATAAAGGATATCAGGGACTTGTTTGATACACTCTATTCCAGTCTTAAAACTGGCAGAAGGCAACTAGAATCAGAAGTATAACACAACATGGTATTTCAAATTTTGAAGATAAGTCATTATCATCATGGTGAAAATATTGAGATAAACATTAAATATAGCTATGCTTCTGGATGCAAAGGTGAATGTATTCAAAACATATATCTAGTTCTAGAAACAATGTAATTATACACCTTAAAAAATATGCAAACATTTATTTTCATATCCTTTTATAAAACCACACAATTTCACTCCGTAAAATGGATATTCTCAATTCTCGTGTTAAAGAAGCAAAATGACACCTACTGTATGGCACAGAGCTTACTTCCCCTAGTCATTATTAGCTACAGTATAGAGTATGGGTATAATTCATAATTTGCCTATTCCAGTACTATTAATGAAATCGCATTCATTTGAGATAAAACAACTTCTTACTACCAAGTGTACTCTAAAACATATACTGCAATTTTCCCATTTTACAACAACAAGATTTATGCAGAAAATGGTTAAAGTTTTTCTTTCATGTAAACCAATGTTTTTGCTGTCTCCTTATTTTAAATCATTTAAAAGGATCTAAGCATAAAAGAAAAGCATTATTAAAGCAAATGCCGGGAAGACATCTTCCCTTGCTGGAGAAGAGTCCAGCTCCATTCAAATTAGTAAAACGGCTTCACAGCATATTTATTAGGGTCCTAAGAATATATACATCCTCTTTGACTATAATAGGGTAACTATATATACATCCTCTTTGACTTTAATAGGGTAAGAATGTATACATCCTCTTTGTTTTTCACAAAAACAATTATGACATTGTCATCCTCTTAAATACACCTCAAACTTATAGTATTTAATTAATGTAATTAAGCTTATTTTTCCATACAACAGGAAGCCTACTGGTAATTTAAGGTAAATGGCTTTATCAACAATTAGCAGATATGTGGATAATATACAGTAGCAGAAAAACCAAATATGCGATATTGGTAGCAAACCTCATATAGCATGCAATATTTTCCAAGAAGGAAACAAAATTCTGACTGACTAATGCAACTTACTGCAAGAATCAACCAACTAGTAAAAGAGGCAACCTAAACTTTGCCTTAACAGCCATCCATCAATGACAACTTTCTGCACTTCAATTATAAATAGGAAGGTGCTTGCTTCAACAATCTATACGAATCTGTGCTCATCCATGCATACATCTATCCATCATGTAAAACGTACTGTACATGCTTATAATTTTACATTCAAAAAGGGGGAAAAAATGGTTGGAGGAAGAGGGAGCTTTGCGTACAGTGCTGCATACTGTACATAGTTGGTGATGAACAGCCTCTGTTGAGCCTTGGCAAATGCATACTTTTTTCCAACAAAGCTGTGAAATTCTAAGTAAGACAGAGTTATGTATTATTGTAAACCTTACAATTCAGTGTTCAGCATGTTAAGCCATGGCTAGAAATAATGCTGCTTTTCTTCTTAATGTCCTAATATTGACAGACAAGCGCTGCTTTATCAGCTATGCCACCCACCAAACAACACAGTATGACTGAACATTTATGATTATCGTTTGTATCATACGCTTTTCCTTAAGGTATATATTAGGTTTTGATGAAAAATATAATTTTTGGAATCAAATGTTGGCCAAAATATTATCTAATACCCCTGCAAATGAACATAACGTGTTAATTTCTGGGCATACGGAAGACAAATAATCAACCTTTCCTGTGATGTAAACTTTGATACACTTCAGTATAACATGTTTGTTACTTTATAATTAACTTGCAAGTAGTAGTATTGATCTAGTAATTTGAGAAGAGGTTACAAGTCTTTTTTACACAGTTCAACCCAATCCAAATATAGATTTGCAAGGCCTTTTCATTTGTACTGTGTTATTTAAGGGTGCAACACATGCGTTGCTCTCACTGGAAATCAGCTTCATTGATAAGAGAAAGCAGAAGAACCTTTGCTCACAAGCCCTACATATCAGATAGAACTTGACTCGTAAATGGGATCCAAACGACTAATAACTACTGTATCATTTCTCACACTTATGCCCAAATTGACTTAGTAGAATACTTTAAGCATGATGAAAAATTGATATGTGCTTTTGAAAAGGATAAAGAACATCTCTCATGGTAACGATTCACAGTCTGAATTCTAAAGGTAGGTGCTCTTTATCTCTACATTTACAGTGTATACTGTACTTCAAAGATGTGTAAACTTTGATTTAGAGAAGTAAGATTAAATTTACTGTATGTGCAAAAGTTAACAGCAATAATCTTCCAGGAAGCTAAAGTATAATGAGCTAAGCTAAGTATTCTCTGTATATGTCATACCTATCTCTGTGCTCTTTGTAGATATCTGAGATTACGCTACTGGCCTGTGTGTGTTCATATACGCAGCATATGGTGTCTGTTCCTATTGCTGATTTAAAGTAAATGACACTGATCGCCCTGTTCTCCTTTCTTCCTTGATTTTGATTGAGGGTTCCCTACTCCTTTGTCTTGCACAGGAATAATCTTCCAGGAAGCTAAAGTTTTCCCCATTAGGTACAGAAATAAAATAACAAGAATGAAGGAATACTGCAACACAAGTGTAACATAGAGGTTTCCAATGACCAGTTAAAGGCACTATATCCTATCACAGTTCTGCAATACTTATTTTTGCGTATTTAGTTTTGTGCAGACGTGTTAACCTCAGGAAAACAACGCCTGGTAAACTTTATGTAACGTCACATTATGATCTCTAATTAGGGTGACCAGATTTTCAAAATGAAAAACCGGGACACTTAAAAAAATTATTTATAAAACAATGTACATCACGTCACGCCCCCGTTGCCATTGCAACGACACACTAACGTTAGGTGGTGACATGTTGCCATGACAATGTGGCATCACGTGATGCCTCGTCACCATAATGCATCCTGTTGTCATGTCAACTTGGAAGTCGCTGGAAGTCACTTCAATTTTATTTTTCCAGTGACCACAGCATGACGTCAGCGTCGCTGGCACTATAAGCACGGCCTTAGGCTGCGCTTATAGTGCTGGCGATGCGACAAAACAAATGTATTGCCGCTGTCGCGTGCGCTTATAGAAAGCGCGACGGGAGCAACGCTGGCGGCGCAAATTTCTGAAGCCGGTCAAATTTGATTTTTCAGAGGTTGTCGCCGCGTGACAGCCTCTGAACCAATCAAGGACCTGGTCCCCCGCGACGTCGCGGGAAAGCGAATTACAACTTTCGCTAGCGGCGACGGGTGACGTCAACTGTCGCGCGCACTATAAGCGCGGCCTTAGGTTAATTTCACACCTCAGGAGCCCCACCTATTTCCCACCCTCTACCCATGAATTTCTCTCTCCCCTCCGTCTCACTCACTCTCCCCCCCTCTCCCCTGTCTTACTCCCTTTTTCCCTCACTCACTCCCCCTCTCTCCTCTCACTCGCCTCTACCTTCCATCAATCTGCTCATTCAATCCCCCCACAAAATACATACCAAAAATACCCGCCCCGCCAATACATATTAAAAAGACCCACGCCACCTCAATAAATTTTTAAAAGACCCCCACCCCCCCACACATATTTTAAAAAATTGGGCCACACAGGTAAAAACATCATCATCCCCATATACCCACCCCCACATCTCCCATCTCTCTCCCCCTGCATCTCCCATCTCTCTCCCCCCCTGCATCTCCCATCTCTCTCCCCCCCTGCATCTCCCATCTCTCTCCCCCCTGCATCTCCCATCTCTCCCCCCCTGCATCTCCCATCTCTCTCCCCCCCCTGCATCTCCCCTATCTCCCCCCCTGCATCTCCCATATCTCCCCCCCCCCCTGAAGCTCCCATCTCTCTTCCCCCGAAGCTCTCATCTCTTCCCCCCTACCCCTGCAGGTCTCATCTCTTCCCTCCCACCCCCTGCAGCTCTCATCTCTTCCCCCCCATCCCCTGCAGCTCTCATCTCTTCCCTCCCACCCCCTGCAGCTCTCATCTCTTCCCCCCCTGCAGCTCTCATCTCTTCCCCCCACCCCCTGCAGCTCTCATCTCTTCAACCCCTGCAGCTCTCATCTCTTCCCCCCCTGCAGCTCTCACCTCTTCCCCCCCATCCCCTGCAGCTCTCATCTCTTCCCTCCCACCCCCTGCAGCTCTCATCTCTTCCCCCCCTGCAGCTCTCATCTTCCCCCCCACCACCCCCTGCAGCTCTCATCTTCCCCCCCACCACCCCCTGCAGCTCTCATCTCTTCCCCCTCACCCTCTGCAGCTCTCATCTCTTCCCCCCTACACCCCCTGCAGCTCTCATCTCTTCCCCCCACCCCCTGCAGCTCTCATCTCTTCCCGCCCACCCCCTGCAGCTCTCATCTCTTCCCCCCCGCCCCCTGCAGCTCTCATCTCTTCACCCCACCCCCTGCAACTCTCATCTCTTCCCCCCCCCATCCCCTGCAGCTCTCATCTCTTCCCCCCACCCCCTGCAGCTCTCATCTCTTCCCCCCCCCACCCCCTGCAGCTCTCATCTCCCCCCTGCAGCTCTCATCTCTTCCCCCCCTGCAGCTCTCATCTCTTCCCCCCACCCCCTGCAGCTCTCAACTGTTCCCCCACCCCCTGCAGCTCTCATCTCATCCCCCCTGCAGCTCTTATCTCTTCCCACCCCACCCCCTGCAGCTCTCATCTCTCCCCCCCACCCCCGCAGCTCTCATCTCTCTCCCCCCACCCCCTGCAGCTCTCATCTCTCCCCCCCACCCCCTGCAGCTCTCATCTCTCCCCCCACCCCTGCAGCTCTCATCTCGTCTCCCCCTGCAGCTGTCATCTCTTCCCACCCCACCCCCTGCAGCTCTCATCTCCCCCCCACAGCTCTCATCTCTTTCCCCCCCCTTGCAGCTCCCATCTCTTCCCCCCCTTCAGCTCCTATCTCTTCCCCCACCCCCTTGCAGCTCCCATCTCTTCCCCCCTTGCAGCTCCCATCTCCTCCCACCCCCTTGCAGCTCCAATCTCTCCCCCCCCTTGCAGCTCCCATCTCTTCCCCCCCCCTTGCTGCTCCCATCTCTTCCCCCCTTGCAGCTCCCATCTCTCCCCCCCCCCCTTGCAGCTCCCATCTCTTCCCCCCCTTGCAGCTCCCATCTATTCCCCCCCTTGCAGCTCCCATCTCTTCCCCCCCTTGCAGCTTCCATCTCTTCCCCCCCCTACCCCTGCAGCTCCCATCTCTCCTACCCCCTACCCTTGCAGCTCCCATCTCTCCTACCTCAGGCGGCTGCAGGTTCGGCGGAGGCGGCGCTCGCTAGCAGCAGGCACAGGAAGTGCCATGAGCGGCTGTGAGCGGGCTCTGGGTGGGGGAAAGCGACCCGGGGTGCTGGGGGGAGAGTGAGCCGGGGACAGAGTGCCGGAGGGAGGGTGGAGGGAGTGCTGGGATGCCGGAGAGAGTGCTGGGGTGCCAGAGGGAGGGAGAGCCAGAGTGCTGGGGGAGGGAGAGCCGGAGACTAGTGTCAGAGTGAGGAAGAGCCGGAGACTAGTGCCGGAGTGCCGGGGGGAGGGAGAGCCAGAGACTAGTGCCAGGGTGCTGGAGTTCAGGGGGGAGGGAGAGCCGGAGACTAGTGCCGGGGGGAGGGAGAGCCGGAGACTAGTGCCAGGGTGCCGGAGTGCCAGGGGGTGGGAGAGCCGGAGACTAGTTCTGGCGTGCCGAGGGAGGGAAAGCCGAGGAGAATCGGAGACTGGTGCCGAGGGAGGGAAAGCCGGGGGGAGGGAAAGCTCCTACTTTTATCCAATCCCCTGATGGACAGCATTCTAAAGCCCCGCCCCCGGCATCCTCCACCAATCCCCTGCGGCCCGGCATGTTCAACTAAGAAGCCCAACCCCTTGCATTCAGGCTGCCGCATCCTCCTCTTCACCGCCGCCCCCGCGCACCGCCGCAGACAAAACTTAAAAACGGGGCCAGGGAGAAAATCCGGGACATTTCTGGGACGGACAGGCAACCGGGACAGGAACAAAAAAACGGTACTGTCCCGGCAAAACCGGGATGACTGGTCACCCTATCTCTAATTTAACAGGTTCGTGGGTCAGGCCCTGAGTGAGATGTTTACGTAAATGCATGTTTGCTAAATGCACTATTTGCTAAAAATAAATAACAAATATTGCTAAAAATGTGGTCCACATTAAATTAACAAAACACAAAACCCCTGCAAGCTCTTTTTGGGAACCCCTGAGCTCACACAATATATATATATATATATATATATATATATATATATATATATATATATATATATATATATATATATATATATATATATATATATATGCAAATATAGCTGTATGCTCATCTGCATGTCTTAGGCAGGTCTGCAACCCCGCCTTTCCCCATTATCACCCAGCATACAGCACTTCCACTGCAGCAAGGGATTCTGGGAAATGACATGCAAATGAGCACACAGTGTCACTTTTTGCCTCAATAACCATTTTTAACATGGTTCCCTATAGGCTTAAGCTTGCTGCATGGTCACAGCTTTGAGCACAGCCAGGGTTAAGGTGCATACCCAGAAAACCACCCACAGACAGCTGTTTCGACCTTGATGGGTCTCATCAGTGTGGGGTTGATTTTACTGGGAATGCAAGAGAGGCTATGGGATAGGCTAAACCATAATACTGAGTTAAGTTATGGTGAGTTCCTATAGGGAACCATGTTAAAAATGATTATTGAGGCAAAAAGTGACACTGTGTGCTCATTTGCATGTCATTTCCCAGAATCCCTTGCTGCAGTGGAAGTGCTGTATGCTGGGTGATAATGGGGAAAGGCGGGGTTGCAGACCTGCCTAAGACATGCAGATGAGCATACAGCTATATTTGCATATTTGCTTTCCTGTGGAGGGTTTTTGTCACTTTTTTTACTCACCTTAACTTAACTCAGTATTATGGTTTAGCCTATCCCATAGCCTCTCTTGCATTCCCAGTAAAATCAACCCCACACTGATGAGACCCATCAAGGTCAAAACAGCTGTCTGTGGGTGGTTTTCTGGGTATGCACCTTAACCCTGGCTGTGCTCAAAGCTGTGACCATGCAGCAAGCTTAAGCCTATAGGGAACCATGTTAAAAATGGTTATTGAGGCAAAAAGTGACACTGTGTGCTCATTTGCATGTCATTTCCCAGAATCCCTTGCTGCAGTGGAAGTGCTGTATGCTGGATGATAATGGGGAAAGGCGGGGTTGCAGACCTGCCTAAGACATGCAGATGAGCATACAGCTATATTTGCATATTTGCTTTCCTGTGGAGGATTTTTGTCACTTTTTTTACTCACCATAACTTAACTCAGTATATATATATATATATTCAGGCATACCCCGGTTTAAGGACACTCACTTTAAGTACACTCGCGAGTAAGGACATCTCGCTCAATGGGCAAACGGTAGCTCACGCATGTGCCAGTCAGCACGTCCTGAACAGCAATACCGGCTCCCTACCTGTACCGAAGCTGTGTGCAAGCGGGGAGACTATAGACCTGTTACAAATGCCTTATTTACATCAGTTATGCACGTATGTGACGATTGCAGTACAGTACATGCATCGATAAGTGGGAAAAAGGTAGTGCTTCACTTTAAGTACATTTTCGCTTTACATACATGCTCCGGTCCCATTGCGTACGTTAATGTGGGGTATGCCTTGTATATATATATATGTATATATGTATATATATATGTATATATAATGTGTCAGTGTCATTAAATTGCAACAACTTATTTAAGTATCCCATGTTTATTACCAAAAAGCAAACAGACTTTAATCTACAAATCATGGATTTAGGAGTTGATTTATTTAGTCGCAAGCAATTAATATGATCACTTCTAATATGATCACTTCTAATACTATCTCTTCTCTGTACCCAAACAGTGTATGGGGGACAAGAATCCAAGGGTGTGCAGATGTGTAGTGTGTCATTATTCAGTCACATTTATATACAATTATCTCTATAAATTAGAAAAGTAGATTCCTTATAATTACTTAAGACAAACCATAATACGTACTGTATACTGTACTAACAAAATAATTTTAACTACAGTACAATATGCGCTTCTCAAATAGATGTATTTCTGACTGGTGTATTAGAGCTCAATGTGCTTGTAACGATAGGTAGAAAACACTACTCATTTCAAATATCTTTTATATTGTATTGGCGTTACAGAAGAGAATAAAACTACTAGAAGTTCTTTGTTCATGACATTATTACAGTTCTACATATATCCTGAAAAATATGCATTTCTTAGTGTGTCTATAAGAATGCCATTCTGATTGATATTAGTTGCTGCAGTTTTCCTGTATTTTCACCTAAATATTAAGCATATTTTCCATTTGCCAGCACGTAACACCCTTTTCCTGATAACTGAATAATAGCGCACAAATCAAATTAAATCCCGTGACTGAACAAGTCTTTGCAACAACCACACTTCTCCTGGACAAATGTATTTCTAGATAATGATGCCAGTAGCAGAAAATGGATCTGTCAGAGAAGATAAATTAACTGAGATCTGGACCACATGACCTCCTTTCTAAAAGAAATTGCATTTTCTTCCTTAATGCAACTACAATGCTAAATAAACATTGATAAATGACTTTACATTATCACATTGTTACTTCTCATCAATTCCATACGCTACAAATAACATCTCACTGCGTTTACGTTGTAAGAGAGAAGTTAAACAATGTTGTGCACTATGTTAGAATTAGTGCATTTGACAACTTCAGCATATAAACAATAGGTATATATTTGGGTAATTCAATTATAAGCTTTTATGTCAAATACCAACTTATCTTTTCTGTTCTTTTATATTTACATAATAGTACAGATTAACAACGGCTGCAAACACATAAAATACCCATATCCTTGACAAGACCGCTGGAGAATAGGTGCTTTCTCGGTAAGAATATTTTACTTGTGTTGATTGAATTATTTGCACCCGGCTAGAATTTCATTTGGCTCTGCATGTCAGTCAGGGTAGAAGCAGGCAGTGTGGGGTTAAATCCTCACCAGGCCTTAGTTATGTAGAATATTGTTACTTTGGTGTTGCACTTTAAATGCACATGTCAAACCATGCCTTAGTTTAGAAGTTGCTGGAAGGGTCACCTGACATGAGATGATCCTGTTGCAATCATTAATCTGCCCAGATACTGGGGCAGAGTGTTGGCCACACCCTGGTTATAAAAGGTGGGGATGCACCATTTTGATGAGGATCCCCGCAACATCAGGGAAGATCCCATTTAACATCAGGAAAATCCTGTTACCACCTCAGGCTGCGGCCTCGCTGCCTGCGCTGCAAGCGTGTCTGCGAGGCTGGCGACGCATGCAGCCGAGTCCCCCCGTCTGCAGTGAGCTGCAGGGGGAAAGACAGGGGGGGCGTTACAGAGGATGGATGGGGGCGCGGCTGTGACATCACCCGGCATATATATATATATGTAACGGTTGTTTCCCACCCCACGGGAGATTGCAGAACACGCTTCTGGGGTACATACCTGATATTTACTCCATGGTACTTAGCGCCTCAATCTGCTGTAGGCTTCACATGTATGAAGTAATCTCCCACAATAGAACAGACTCCTCTCCCGCAGGAAAGATTACACACCAGACAGGAGGTATATGAAACAGGAACCGGTTTATTCTCTCTGTACAGCACAGTCGGTAGGCAGCTCTTCCCAATGTAGTCACAGATCTGGTCTCAAACTTCAGATGGTCCCTGAACCTTCACTACAGATTAAGGGCCCCCGCAGCAGTCCTAGCTCTTCCCTGATCCTCTAGCAGGACCAGGGTTATAGGTAATCACTCACTTCCCTGAAGGGAAGGAAACCTGGGCCTACCAGTACACAGCAGCCTGGGTGTGATACCTTGTCTCTCTCAATGGTAGAGACAAACTAACTATAATTTAGGATGCAACCCCCTTAAGCACAGCAGGGGGAGGGTACCAGGTCTGAACCCAGGATTGGGTAGAATACAGACATGACCCCACCTCCTCCCCTGTCACTCAAGGGTACTACCTTAGTGAGGAAAACCCATGATTGATCCCAACACTGCCTGTTGGTACCAGGACTGATATGTCAGTACCGGGTAGAATATTAGCAACACCCAGCCATGGCCCACACACATATATATAGTTAAAAAGGTGAAGGAGGAGGAGTGAGCTCTGGGGGGAGGGGGAAGGGGGGTGCCACCAGCCTCCAAGCAACTGCTACTCCTCCTTCACCTTTTTAACTTGGGAGGTCTTTTCATTTGCTGCAAGAACAGGACCTATGATGGTTCTTCCCCTCTTATAGAGGTAAAAGGAAGTGTTCACAGTGTAGTGTAGGACCTGCATTAATTTGGTTATACCTTGACGTTGGTATGCAGGCTTATGACGCTTTGGCCAAAGGGTTAATTAAATAACCAAGTATTTATTATTATTATTGAAGAATTTTACTTTATACTTTTTACCATATATGTTTTGTCAATGGGATGTAGCATTGGACACCCCTGTCTCTTGTTAACCTTTTTTTAGACTATCTATCCCTATTAATCTGCAGCCAAGAAGGTCCACGGCTCCACATATACCGTTAAAATGAATGCCACAAGATTGACCTAAGCCCACAAATGGGGAGAGAAAAGAAAAAGAACATAGGATAGTATATCCAAAAATTTAGACTATTAATTGGTAAGATATGCACTCACAGTTAGAGAGACAAATATATGCCTTTATCCAATATAAGGATCTGGAACTCCGCTCAATCTTCAATTTGGTCAGGATCTCTTTGAGATGTTAGCATCTGAGGTCAGGTCTCTGCCCACTCCAGACAAATTGGTAACAGGATCCCCACAGTTTTTCTCAGACTTACAACCTCCGTCCCAGAGATAACCATGTATTATCAGCCCCTGACGAATCCATTGTGGTGAAACGTGTAGGGCGTGGTTTCAGAAGTGCCAGGAGTGAGAGACTGACACCCGGAGAGTCCTGCTGGACCCGTGTCTACAGCATCAGTATCAGAACAGGTGAAAATCTTGCGAGACTTGGCGCCATCACGTGATGCGGATGTGCGTTCCAGTAAATGCAGACGCCGGTAGCGAAGAGTGTGAGAAACTCTGGTTTAAACTCTCAACTGCCTTTTTATTACTCAACAAATGTTAGTTCAATACTTGTAAAGGTTTCTTATCTAACATTTTTATATTAAACAATTTTACACTATATTGTTTCCCTATCTTGTTCCTTATAAATGGTTAATCTCTGGTTAATCTCTGGGACGGAGGCTGTGTGTCTGTTACCAATTTTCCTGGAGTGTGCAGAGACCTGACCTCAGACGTTAACATCTCTAAGAGATCCTGACCAGATTGGAGTTCCAGATCCTAATATTGGATACAGGCCTATATTTGTCTCTCTAACTGTGAGTGCATATCTTACCAATTAATAGTTTAAATATTTGGACATGCTACCCTATGTTCCTTTTCTTTTTCTCTCCCCATTTGTGCACCTAGGTCAATCTTGTGGCATAAATATATATATATATATATATATATATATATAAAAAAAATATATATATACAGATATATATATGCTCCCTGTTGAAGGCATCTCGCCAAAATGTGTAGGAGTGGGTGCTGTAGGCAGGATCCCCTGGTCTGTCCCCCTCCTGGGACACGTAACTATTCCTTTTGAGCTGCTGCTCTCAGCACATTTAGTGACACTTTTTTTTCATGCAAGTAGGATTGTGCTTTACACCTTACAAGCTTCAGGGTTATGTTATTTACATACTTGGACCCACATTCCATTACTATGTCTACTCTACAGAACTGATTTTGTGCATAGCTTTTTTTAGTATGTTAGGGGATTATTATCCACACTTCATTCATCCTATGATATCCTATGTAGTGGTTGACTTTACATAGTAATTTTGGTCTCAGTCCTTTCCTCAGCATTGTATTTTGGTGTCATATGTATAGTCACTTCCTTTTTGCTTTAGACTTATATTGTTTGCCATTTCTCATAGAGATTTAGTGTCCTATATGATTCACATGCTAGTGAGTATATTGCTGTGGTTTACGCACATGGGATCTATGCCTTGTTTTAAAATTCCGTGCAATCTTTTATTTTGTTTTGTGACAGTTAATAAATAAATATGTATTTTTGAAATCGCCTATGGTATATCAGAGTGCTATATTTTTGGGCTTCTTTTTATTTTTGCTTACAGATATATATATATATTTGTATATATACCCTTGCATTGGGCCTCTTTCACACACTGCAGTGCGGTGGCTGCGGAGGGGGGGGAGGCTGGCCGGCACTGGTCAGCCTCTTGTTGCGGCAGGCCTGATGTCTCCCCAATTGCTTGCCTCTCTCCTGTATTGTCCTATGCTGGGCTCTATGACATCAGCTTGCGCCTGAAGTTGTGACACGCACTTCTGGCACGCACCAGCATGATAGTGAAGGAAAGAGGCAGCAGCTGGGGGTCGGCAACCAGCAGAGAGCCGCAAGTAGGAGCAGAAAGAGCCGTAGTTTACCGACCCCTGCACTAGAGACTGTATAATGACTCTCCTTTTCACTGTACACACTGTCTCTCATGCTGGGGGTTGGGGGGAATATGGGTGTTACATAGGCAACTGGGACATTATTACCAGTGAATGCATGTTAAAGCAGCTGGCCCCCTCCCCTACGTAGAACCAGGGAGGGGGTGACGGGGATTGTGAAGTGTGACACTTACATTTAACTTTACAAATCTACAAATATGGCTGCTGGGGTTGTCAATAAAAGGTTGTAACATTATCTCCTGATGATGTTGAGGCTTTCTATTGGCTACCAGAGCCATGGCTGACGCGGTGGCCTTGTATTCTGGGCAAGTTTTCTCTCCCAGGAAGTTGAAGGTGTAACTTAGTGATAATCACTAAGAAAAGTACAAGTACTTAAAATGAAAAAATCTAACTGCGCAGGGTGCTGCTTTAAAGGGGCAATCCCTCTTAAGACAAAAGTGAATTGATGTCAGTGAGCTGTGTGTAGGTTTACATCTGGGTGATTGATGCCTTTTCATTTTTTTACCAAAATCGGATACCTGCAGTAGAAGTATTTTGGTAAACATGGTGAGCTGAGCCTGGGAAGGAGTTTGATTTCCTCTGGCTACTCCCATTTTGTCTGATGTCACCTTGTTCATTGTCATGGAACAAAAATCACATTTCTGTTTGACCCCCCTTCTGCATGTCAGCTCCTTAAGTTCAGCTGCATGCATTTGTTCCACACACACACCGTGCCTGTGTGATGTATCAATATGTTGCCCTTTCTGCCTGTGAGCAGGTAGCCAGTGAGTTGCTACAGCAACTTCTGAGATTCTGCTCAGAATGGGCTATTCTGCTCTCCCTCCTGTTTGTTTCCAGATAGTCTGTCCCAAGACTATTCCCTTTACCCACATTCCCCCTCACTTCCTTTTCCACTTTGGAGACCGTGAGTACAGCACCCATCTCTGTTACACCCCCATGGCAAGGCCAATTCTTTTCACCTGCCCTTAATTACGAAGCACCTATAGAGAAGCACTCTCACAACACCATTACATCCACAAGTGCCTGTATATACTGCTCCTTTCCTAATAAAGTGAAGAAAATATAACAGGACTTGGTGTGCTTTGGAAAGGGGGCTGAGTTGAAGCTATCTGGGTTCATTCATATCCTAGACATGACCCTGGGTCCAGAATAGTGAAAAGAAGACTGTGTGTCTTGGAGATACACACAGGAACTTCTACTCACAACCCTTATGCTATAAAGAATAGTCTCTGCAGCCCAGACAGAGCAGCAGGCTTTATACCAAAGAGCACAGACTTTCTACAGCAAAAGCCTTACTAACAGCAAGCAGCTTACACTGCACACAGCCTGCAGCAGTACAGCAAGCAGCTTAGACAACTTCTGTAGCAATACAGCAAGCAGCTTACACTGCACACAGCCTGCAGCAGTACAGCAAGCAGCTTACACCACTTCTGTAGCAGTACAAGCAATCAGCTTACACTGCACACAGCCTGCAACCAACACTCAAGACTCCAGCACTGCAGTCAAACAGTGCACCATACACAGAACTTTTTTTGCTCTTTTCTGTCTTTGAGTCCACCCTCTGCAAAGCTTCACAGTGAGGGATTACCATCTCACCTAATCCTGCGCACGTCCCCATGGCCAGCGCCACCAAGGGCCATGCCACCGGACACCGCCAGGACACGGGTCAGAGCCACCGGACACCTGTAAGTACAGCTACCCCTACGCTTACCGCTGCAGGACACCTACTGGCACTATCAGAGACAGTCATCCATCGCTGACACAGGTAACAGTCCGCACGCCACACACATTGGCTAAAGGCCTACACACACCTACAGCATGGCAGAACTCAGATCCTCACCAGACATCACGCAGAAGAGTGAACACTCAGACACAGAGACCGCTGTGCAACTGCACAGGCGCAGGCAGACACAAGGCCTAAATGGACAGTCACACTGACACAAAAGGCCCGCAAAAAATATGAGGCTGACATTGACGTACACCGCAAAAAATTAGAGAAGGCCTGGGAGGACACTGATCGTGAAATAGGTAATGTCGCAAGTGCTAGCGATCAAGAAACGCAGATTAAGCAAGCGATTACTCAGATTAAGTCATGTCATAGATGTTACGTAACGCTGTCACAGGCATATTTCACCTATCTGACAAGAAGTAACACAGAAGACAGCACGCGGGAACGCGACCTGCAAAAGGCGATTGACCTGGAACGTGATGGCATCGTGCAGACTGCCATCATGGACGCCCAAAGCGAGAGAAAAGAGCTCCTCCTGGAGACTGCATCGCAGCGCTCCAGCACATCCAGGCACTCGTCAAGGTCAGCAAGATCAGTGCAATCTAACGCGTCAAGCGCAAGCGCTACCAAGGCGCGAGCCACCGCAGAGGCCGCACGTGCCAGGGCTGAATATGGTCGGAGAGAGGCAGCCGTAAGGGCAGAAAGAGCGCGCATAGAAGAGGAGGAGCAGAACACTGCCAATGCCGCCACGGCTGCCACCGCCGCCGCCAATGCCACCGCTGCGCGTAGAAAGGCAGAATTGGATGCGGATCTAGAAGCTCTAAGCAAAGAAGAGGACGCCGCCGCAATAGCCCAAGCCGAAGTAGGACGGCGGGGAGCAACCGTACAGACGGATAGCCTAAGAGGATCCAGTCCAACGCACTGAGGACTATATGAGGAGCCTCTTCAGCGTAAACACCAGTGCACCATCTCAACATGATGGGAGTGATACCACAGACACCGAAGACTTGTTAGGTCCACGTGGAGAAGATGCCATTCCTTTAAGGGTACATGCTACCTGGGACAGCCACAGCCGCAACAGTGATCCACACGCCAGCGCGCACACGGATGCACTACAACAGGCTCACAATCCAGGTACACCCGCACGGGAAAACACAGCCCCTCACACTGGCCAGCAGTCATCACACGTCCACGCCAAGGAAGAAGCGACCGCAAGGACCCTCCCGGTAACTAACTCAGAACGCGACCAACACGCTGATGCCTCAGGCCTGACAGACATGGCCAAGTACATGATCCAGTGTGACATGATGCAAACAGGACTTACCAACTTTGACGACCGCCCTGAGAACTACCGAATGTGGAAGTTCACGTTCAAGGACGCAATCGAGAGCCTGGGCTTCTCAGCAAGGGGAGATTTCAGCCTGTTATACAAATGGCTGGGGAAAGAATCCAGGGAACAGGCGAAGAGACTCGGGACGGCAAACGCGAACAACCCCCAAGTAGGTCTTGACCTAGTATGGAAAAGGCAAGAAGAGTGCTACGGTAGCCCTGAAGCAGTCGAAGATTCGCTCTTCAAGAGAGTCGACAGCTTTCCCAGGATCACAGCTAAAGACTACTCGAAGTTACGAGAGCTCGGGGACCTGCTGCAAGAGCTGGAGTTTGCAAGAAAAGACCATTCCTTGACAGGTCTCAAAGTCCTAGACTAAGCTCACGGAGTGAGACCCATCTTGGAGAAGCTACCCTACAACCTCCAAGAAAGATGGATTTCACAAGGCTCCAAATACAAAAGGGAGAAGCAAGTCGCCTTCCCTCCCTTCTCATTCTTCTTGAGCTTCATCCGCGAAGCGGCAAGGACAAGGAACAATCCCAGTTTCATCTTGGGTGCGCAAACCACACCCAGTGCAAGCAGCCTGAGGAATGAGAGACCAGTGGCGAGATACGGTAACACTCAAACACCCATCTCGGTCCACAGGACGGACATGTCTCCCACGACCCAAACTACTCCCGATCAATCGGTCGCCGGAGACGAGGAACCCAAATAGGGAATGTCCCATACACAAGAAGCCACACCCACTTAACAGATGCTTTGGGTTCAGGATGAAGTCCTTAGAGGAATGCAAGAAGTTACTCAGAGAATTCGGAGTTTGCTTCAGGTGCTGCGATTCCACAACTCACCTAGCCAGATAAAAACACAAAAAACACAGCGCACAACGCTCATATTGCATTAAAAACTATATTGACATAAACAATTGATAAGGTAAGTATTGTGCGTACATCAAGGTGATGTTAAACAAGCATTTTAGGGATTTATGTTACCCAAACACCACGTGGAAGCCGGATTAGATGTCATCACAGGTATTGGAAACTGCTTCGTGACCTATTGGGTAGGTATGGAGTCTTTAAAAGTCCCTGCTCACACGGAGAATCCAGCACATCCGCAGCTCACACAGGAATTGCTGCTTCAAACGGAACTCCACACCAGCTGGGTTCCTCTCTCTACCCTCCGTTCGGGCGCTTCCGGATTGGTGACGTCACCGGGGGGTTTTCACCGGTACTCGCGCCGGTTGCTGGATCAGCTCGCGGTAGTGGGGCAGTATATTTAAGGCAAAGTACTAGCACACTATCCAACGCGTTTCGAAACCCGTGGGTTTCTTCATCAGGGAATATTAAAAGGTGGAAATTGGAGGATTGAAATACCCCACGCCATTGCCTCATTGGTCCATCGAACAGTCGTCTCCACCAATGGGAGAGCGGCGGGGAGGAGTCAATAGCCCGGTCTGCAAACACTAACAGTTGTCAATGACAACATAACAAAACAATTGTAACTTTATTAACAAACGTAAATAAAACACACATAAAATACATTATACAGCCGCGATAGATGATTCTAAAATGAAAAGAGGGATATTAGTGTGTGATCAGGGTTGAAACCGGACAGCATACCCAAAAAATCATCAGACTATGCTCCTCTATTCATACACCCTAGAATACATATAGACCACACATCTCTATAGAAGAAGCACGAAATAGAGCAAATAACATATTAAAACAGATAAATATCAATATTCAAATAAACTATAAAAAGTACATTAAAAAGGTACATTAAAAAGGTGGAATAAAAAGGACATTGGAGTATCAAAATAGATAGTAATAAAAATTCATGAGTGTTGAATAAACTAACCCCATAAAAGTGCGCATCCAGGAACATCTGCGCAACATTAGAATAGGGTATATGAAACACAGTCTATCTAAACACTATGCACAATGTCATAATGGTGATCCCTCCTCTTTATTATTTAAAGGTATTAAATATATACCAAGAAACAGAAGGGGGGGAGACAGGGTCAAAGAACTATCGAGGCAAGAAACCTTCTGGATACACAAATTGAACACCTTGTATCCGGGGGGATTGAATGAGGATATAGATATCTGGTCTCTCTATTGATCTATCCTCATGATTTTCTGTGGTCTATATCTGATATATATATATACTTCTTTTTATGGGGTTAGTTTATTCAACACTCATGAATTTTAATTACTATCTATTTTGATACTCCAATGTCCTTTTTATTCCACCTTTTTAATGTACCTTTTTAATGTACTTTTTATAGTTTATTTGAATATTGATATTTATCTGTTTTAATATGTTATTTGCTCTATTTTGTGCTTCTTCTATAGAGATGTGTGGTCTATATGTATTCTAGGGTGTATGAATAGAGGAGCATAGTCTGATGATTTTTTGGGTATGCTGTCCGGTTTCAACCCTGATCACACACTAATATCCCTCTTTTCATTTTAGAATCATCTATCGCGGCTGTATAATGTATTTTATGTGTGTTTTATTTACGTTTGTTAATAAAGTTATAATTGTTTTGTTATGTTGTCATTGACAACTGTTAGTGTTTGCAGACCGGGCTATTGACTCCTCCCCGCCGCTCTCCCATTGGTGGAGACGACTGTTCGATGGACCAATGGGGCAATGGCGTGGGGTATTTCAATCCTCCGATTTCCACCTTTTAATATTCCCTGATGAAGAAACCCACGGGTTTCGAAACGCGTTGGATAGTGTGCTAGTACTTTGCCTTAAATATACTGCCCCACTACCGCGAGCTGATCCAGCAACCGGTGCGAGTACCGGTGAAAACCCCCCGGTGACGTCACCAATCCGGAGCATGGTGGGGAGGAAAAAGAAGGAGAGCCAACATCTGTCACGTCTCAGTGCACCGAGGTTTGCGGATAAGGAAGTGACAAAATATCCTGCTCCAAAATATGCCTCGTCGCAGTGCACCCCCAGGGACAACCTGAGAAGGCTATTCGGATGTATGCAATCCTCGACGATCAAAGTAACAGATCATTGGCGAAGACGGAATTCTTCAACTTATTCAACTCACAAGACAATGCCTCACCCTACACCCTCAGAACCTGTGCAGGGTCAACTGAGACAACAGGGAGAAGAGCAAGCGGTTACGTCATATGTTCAGTGGATAACAGAGTGAAGATAACTCTCCCCACACTCATCGAGTGCAACCACATGGCTGCAAACAGGGACGAGATTCCCACACCAGACGTGGCACGCCATCACCCGCACCTCAGAGGAATAGCCAACTACATCCCGCCGGTTGAACAAGGCGCCAAGATCTTGTTGCTGCTCGGTAGGGACATCTTGAGGGTGCACAAAGTCCGTAAACAGCGTAACGGACCCCACAACGCACCATACACCCAAAGACTTGACCTTGGATGGGTGATAGTGGGCAACGTGTGCACTGACAAAGGGCATGGACCAGACTATGTTGACGCCCGCAGAACAGTGATAACAGAATGCGGACACACATCCCTCTCTGAACCATGTCCTGGCCATCTCCAAGTGACAGGAGGGAAAGTGAGGAGAAGAGACACGGTCATACCCCTGAGATCAACAAAAACATCTTCACATCAGGGGAATGTGACAATGGCCTAGGATGCTTAGTAGTTCAGACAACTAAGGATGATGAGTCGACTCCACTGAAGGAAGAAGGTAACCTCCTGAAGGTACACGACAAAGGGATCGTCCAAAAGACAATAAACAATCGGACTGTCCTCATGCGAGCAATGGCACAGCTAAGACGTACAGCCATTCCTCTCCACAAAATACCAAGTGGCAAAGCAGCCAACCGCCACAGCTGGCATTGCCACAGAAGATTGCGCCCTGCCGGTGAAGCCAAAGGGGCAAAAAGACTGTCCTCTCACACGTCTCAAAAGAGACAGTCGCAGAGACATTCCACAAAAGGATTTACAAGGACAAAAGAGAGTGTTCTTCGTCATGTCCAGGGAGAAAATAACCTCCTGACGGCAGTTAACAAAGAGTCACAAAGGCGTTTCACCAAAATACGTGGAGACGTTCTCTTGCAAGAGAAACGTTCCGATGACCTAGGGTGCACAGCGTTCCAGACAACAAGGGACGGTAACAAACAAGCACCATCAATGGAAGATGGAGAATTCCAAGAGTTAATGGATAAGGAGCTCTTCAAGGACAGATCGGGCAGTTGGGTGACCCCGCTAGCATTCCGTTCACCAAAAAGACACCTCCCAAACAACAGATTACATGCCATCTCTAGGCTCACTTCGCTCTGCTGCGACCTACAAAGGAAACCGGAGACCAAACATAACTTTGTGGCCTTCATCCAGAAGACATTCCTTAGCGGCCACACAAAGCCAGCACCCTCACTGAAGGAAGGTGAAGAATGTCGGTACCTTCCGTCATCTGTCCATCACCATCAGAAACCCGGTCAGATCTGGGCAACATTTAGCTCCAATGCTCAGCACCAGGAAGCCTCTCCAAACGACGCCCTACGTACTGGGCCAGACTTGTCAGACAGTGTTCCAGGAGTGCTGATTCGCAAGGAACCAGAAGCCATTACCTTCCGTCAAACACCAGGTGATGGAGTGACAGACTATCACGACTGGCACATCCACAAGGTGATGCCTTCTGTAGAGAAAACTACAGAGATAAAAGGACTGTTCTCTCACAAATCTAAGAAGAAACAGGACCAGAGACTTTTGCATAAGACATTGTGGTGCACTCAGCTAACTTGGACCAGTGCATCCGCTTGGCATCCTTTGCCAAAGAACCTTTGCCAAGGGACTTTGAAGCCAGCGATACCGGCCGGTATCACATCCTTGTGTGGACACGGACTTTCACATTGTTTTGTGAATACGATGTTATCTTTGTCCTGCATTGCACATATGTTCCACATATTACAGTTATATAGTGGTATCTCCAGATACCAGACGGGGAGTGTCATGGAACAAGAATCACATTTATGTTTGACCCCCCCTTCTGCTTGACAGCTCCTTAAGTTCAGCTGTATGCATTTGTTCCACACACACACCGTGCCTGTGTGATGTATCAATATGTTGCCCTTTCTGCCTGTGAGCAGGTAGCCAGTAAGTTGCTACAGAAACTTCTGAGATTCTGCTCAGAATGGGCTATTCTGCCCTCCCCCCTGTTTGTTTCCAGATAGTCTGTCCCAAGACTATTCCCTTTACCCACATTCCCCCTCACTTCCTTTTCCACTTTGGAGACCGTGAGTACAGCGCCCATCTCTGTTACACCCCCATGGCAAGGCCATTTCTTTTCACCTGCCCTTAATTACGAAGCACCTATAGAGAAGCACTCTCACAACACCATTACATCCACAAGTGCCTGTATATACTGCTCCTTTCCTAATAAAGTGAAGAAAATATAACAGGACTTGGTGTGCTTTGGAAAGGGGGCTGAGTTGAAGCTATCTGGGTTCATTCATACCCTAGACATGACCCTGGGTCCAGAATATTCATAAAGTGCTTGCACAGCAAGATCACCCTCTCTTTCTCTCCCCTTATCTTAATTGGCTCTGTGATAAGGATAGGGCAGAATAAGGATAACGAAAACACTTGATTAAAAATCACTTCTTATTCAGAGGCACCTATTCAAAATTATAAAATTGAAAGCAGTGACGCGTTTGCTATTAGTATAGTTAGAATTGTTTGGGGAAGTCAGTTAGACTATACAAATTATTTCCAAAAGATTATTTTGGAGCCAGTTATGTGGGATTGCACCTATAAGGAGTTTGGACATTCTGCAGTTTTAGATTGTACTATTGTAGGCATTGATACTGTATATATTAATTGATAACCAGGTATTAGCTTAGAAACTAAGAGGAATCTCAAAAGTGTACATAGAACAGATCAAGCTAAAGGCCAAAGGATCAGTATTTCACTTGCACCTTTGATATGTTTTATGAACTGTTTTCAGAAGCTTATGGGTAAGGGAAAAACTTCTCTATCAGAACTGAAAAATAGATGTGAGCAAACACAGTCAAGGCAAACACCAGGATAAAGGCAGCGATAGGCAAGAACGGGGTACTTTGCACAAGCAAAGACAGGTAAAATCTGCCTTCTATTTAAAACATAGGATCAGCTGCTGGCAATTGAGGACCAGAGAGAGGCTGACTTCCTGCCAGCAGCCATATTAGGTGTGGCATGATAGTGACCTGGTTCATTGGCCATCTTAGTATTCAGATAGATTTTTTATTGCTTTTGCCACTTCTTTTGGAAGGATGCATCATTGGTGGTTTATATTAACTTGTCCTGTGCTAGATTATGCCCTGTTTTATCTGTGTTGAAACCTAATTTCAAATATAAGTCCTGAACTCTCTTTATTACAGTATAAGTGCACAGTAATTTTTTTTTTTTAACTTAATTTTCATTGACATTTTAAGCAGAAAGCATATATGGGGAGGTGGGGAAACGTACAGAAATAAAATAGTGGGGGTGATGGGGGAGGGTCATCTGGTATTAGCGGCAAGTATCCTGCGCTATTTTAGAGTCCTTGGGTTCTTGCGCCTGTAGATGATGGATTGATCCATAGTTGAAGCAAAAGATGGAGAAGAGCGATGCAGCAGATTACTTTAATAAATATATCAAAATGTATAAAGACTGACTGTGTCTATTATCTGAGGTTTCCAAGCATTGAAAGAGTGTAGGAATAAGGGGTGGGTTACATTATAAAACGTGCATTACTCTAGCAATAGCCCTGGGATACTGTTTTTTGATTTTCGGTTAACGACACACTAACACCGCGTATCGTTACTGCACAGTCGTAAGGCAGCCGCACAACGGCATTTAGCAGCCGAGGCTCACCTAAGGTCCCGGGGGCCATGACATGCAAAGACGTGCCAAGGAATTCCACCTGGATTTGTGTGATCATAGGAACAGAAAGTCTGGCTACGTCTGTACGTAAATTGCATAGCTTTCACTGCAAAAAAAAAATAATGCAGCATTGTAGTGAGTTATTGTCTGCCATGGCACACAATAAAGGGTGCAATGTCTATGTATATATGTTTATATAAGTATGCATGCGTGTTTATAATTCTAGTATATAGTGGCTATGGAGTGTGAACACTTTTATTCAGCACATAGTACAGTATAATAACATGTAAACAAAGACCGCAGATTTTCATGTGCAGCTTGTTGTAGGCAATATCACATGTAAAATGTTCAGATTGTGGCATATAAATGATTCACGCACTTTACTCAATCAAACCCAAATTCTGGCTTTTCATCAGTCATTTCTTGATAAATTGAACACTGTTTCATTAGAGAAACCATTTATTGGAAACATGCTTGTCAGCAGTCGTAAGTCACAAACTAATACATTTTTCATCAACTGAATAATTCTCGCGTTTCTGAACCTTCTAGCATTAGCTTTCATGGCCTGAAGTAATATATACCATACCAACAGGAGTGCTATATGTCAAATACTGGAAATTTACAATTTATATTCACTGATGCAGGCAACTTAAAATCCCAATGTGGAGACTAGCAGTGCAGTTATAAAGAGCCAACAAGTGAGCAAAATGAACCCAAATTGTATGAGTACATACACCTTAAAATTTAAGAGCGGGGGAATGTGATGTATGACACATAAAAAAAGGAAATAATAAGAATTGTACAGTATGAAAGTGTCTGCAAAACTACATAAAAAAGTGGGGCAAAAAAAGCACCTCATTTATTAAAGATATATATCCCAATAAAAACAGTGATATTTAATAACCATGAGACATACAGCGGGTGCATATTTTCTAAGAAGTACTCCATAAGACATCTTACATGGTGGAAGACACCAGCACCGTTTCAGTGAATCAGCTATCACAATCTATACAAATAAATGTACAGGCAGTCCTCGGTTATCCGACACAATGTGTTACTCAAAATGGCGTTCGATAGCGAAACGTTGTAAAGCGAAACACATTTTCCCATAGGAACACTGTTTAAATGAAAGGTTCCGTTCCTGAAGCCATTTTTAACACTAAAATACACCAAGTATTTTATGCAGGCAATAAGATATGCAACACACACATAAACTATATAGTGTATATACTGTATTATATATATAATATAACATAATAAATAATATATTATATAGTATAATATAATATTATACAGTATAGTATAATATTATATATATACGCTCTTACGATGCTTTGCAACGTTGTGTATGTGTGTGTATATATATATATATATATATATATATATATATATATATATATATATATATATATATATTTATTTATAATATTCACATTTATAATTTATTATTTATATTCACTCATATTCACTTTACATATAATCATACACTTTTTATGGTTTTTATCATTTAATTTTTACATTACAACATTAATCTTTATTACATCCACACATATGTATAATACACTAAATCAGTATGTACTACATAACATATTAGATATGTCACTATGACGTATATATATATATACCAGTACCACGTTGTCTCTTCCTGTCTTTGCTTCAATTCAATCTGTTGCTGCTCCTCTGACTCCACATGGAATCTACAAACTACATGTGACATTGGGTAGGTTTGATATAATCACCTTATGATCTAATAGATCTGAACCAACTAGGTAAATAATTGATATAGGGTTAAATAAATTATGACTAAGATATATTTGATTCACAAGTTATAAGATCTATACTTTGTTATTTTTTTTCCAGTCTTCTGAAGTATCGGGTAATATGGACAACAACAATTTAAGTTGTTTATGTTATAATTTTGTTATAACTTTTTGCTATTATATTGATTTCTTATAGCTAATTAATTTATAATCGTTTTACTTTATCATGTATAATCATTTACTTCATCCAATTTATTCAATTGTACCTTGTCTGAATATGATTACACTATTTATTCCTCTAAAAGTTAGATTGACAGTGGGTTAAATAACTTGTGTACAACCAATTGTTATCACCAATTCCTGAGCCCTAATGGGCTATATATATACCTTTGTGTCCTGATCCTTATGATACACTTTCAGAAGTTTCAATGGGGTCCGTTTAAACTGTTACTCTGTTTGTATTGAAATGCACGTGTGTTGCTATTTTAGCTAATTGATTAATTAGTTATGCAAATTGCCTTCCTATAAATACTGCAAGAGGGCACCTAATGGGTATACCCTGATGAAGTCATCATCGATGACGAAATGCGTAGGGCGTGGTTTGTGAGAAGCCGTCACGTGCCCATGTCCATCTGTTGCTGCTGCTGGTGCTAGAATTTTGGTTCCTGCTCCCCCGTGTTGAATTACTAGCACAAAGAACTTGGTGTGGCTATTGCTGGTTCCCGGAGGGACTTCCTGTGCAGAGGCGCCGAATTGGAGAGTCGTCACTTCCGGTATCTGACTGCATGGATGAGAGACGCGAGCGGACGCCATTACCCTGATCGGACGGCATTTCTGGCACATGAGAGCCAATCTCATATCTGCTATTTTAAATAATACTTTTGTGAGTGGGCATTTGTTGATTTTAATGTTCTATAAACACTTGTTATAACGTTAATGCACTAGGTGTGCGCCTGTTTTCTTTTTTCTCTTTTCACACATACATATATATATATATATATATATATATATATATGTATATATATATACACATACACAACGTTGCAAAGCGTCGTAAGAGCGTTGGATAAGCCGTTTTGGCGTTGTAAAAATGAACATAGGTATGCATTACACAGCGTTGGATAAGTCATTCGCTGTAAAGCGAAGCGTTGTAAAACGAGGACTGTCTGTACAGCACCCTGGATAAGGGCACTATATAAATGTTGTTTAATAAAAATTAGATTTTTTTTTCAGCAACAAACTGACTCGGAAAAAGAATTAAAAAAAGAAAGTTGCATGTGTTACAATGTTACAGCTATCAGATATGGATAATCAAAATAAACTAAACTGACGTTATATAAGTTATTTAACGAGTTCATATTTACTGTTTTGGCCCAAGTACACTATAGACCTTAAATATACCTGAGTCTTCAACATAAATAGTCTAAAGGATATAGCTTTTTTAGGTCTACACAATTGTCTTTTCAACATTTGGTCTTCATTACCTTGACTTGTTTTTATCTTTGCCAGTGTTTGACTTTTTAATTACAGTAAAGGGAGCTCACACATGTTCTTATTGTGGTTTAAAATATATGTCTATGGATGAATTTCAGTATGAAGTGCATGAGAAATGTCCCTAAGGGGTTACATTATTAGGGTGTCTCTTCCACTGACATCCAATCACATATGGAAAATGGAAATGTTTTGGGACATTTCATTGCACTCATATTAATAAAATAAGCAATTTAGATTTGGATATATACAATTGGACTTTGTATTTATATGTACAGTATATCAATATCTTTGTTAAATAGTTTTTATGAAAATATACCCGGTCATTCTTGGATTTTCTGGCTGCTCTCCACTTATATTGTTGTGTAGCGGTTTCATTCTATGGGGTTTGACCCCCAAACAGATGGTGGAGCTCACAGGTGCTTATGCATAATTTTTTTTCCTTTGACAGAAATATTTCTAGGCCAGGATTCACAGAGCTCTGATAAAAGAGCTGTGTTAACTACAAGTGGATAATATCTCTCAAGGTCCACCTAACAGTACTGATATTTCATATCATAGGAAATCATAAACAAATTATATCAAACACTTTAATATACTCTTGAATTATTGATACAAATTGGGCATGATCTATCAATGTAACAAAGGCCTAAAAAGGTTAGTTTTGACACACTGCAATATTTTCTATTTGCCTTGTAAATGTATGATCCAGCAGATTTTTTTTACACTAGTAAGAGTGGAAAACTCATGCACTGTATGTAATTCAGAATGTTATAAACCTCATTATAATATGAACTTCACTTAACTGTTCTCTGACTTTTTCTACTGACACTCATCAAATCACATGCTGATACCCACAAAGTAAAATTGGAGTTTGATATATTAATGCCAACAGACACACAAGCCCGTGCAGCTCATAATAGCAGGATACATCATCCTCTTTATTTGCATAAATATGATATATTTTCATATAGACGCATCAGTCACTTTTCATCATGCCTCATAAAATAACCCAGAACCGTTACTCCTTTTCTCTTGCAATTTGTTAGATTGTTGTGAGAATGTAATCTTCTGCGAATACAGTTTGTCTTTTCCTGTCATTGGATAATGTCGAAAAGTTTATGTCACTCATAACTTACTGTGCTGAAGGCTTTTTAAGATAAATATGATTTATTATTACAGTAGATCTGATAAACACACATGAGGTTGTTTGCTCATATAAATGATTAATATTTTGTAAGTCTATTTTGACTATATATAAATGCAAATAGCATAACAAAGCAAATAACTAATTCGCTAACTGATGGTTACTGCAGATACATGAAAATACATGGGAAGGGGCAGACATTATTGCACTTGTTACCATAAAGCAAGTTACATAAAATTAGTTTCCAAAATCTCACAATGTTGTTCTCGATGGATCCATTTTGTGGAGAGACAGTAAATCACGTGATAAACATGAAGGCAGCAGTTGTAACGTATTATTGTGCGATAATGGATTAAATAACTTCTGCTACATCTGTATAACTTAATGAAACTACAGTAGTCGACTGGAAAAAAACTTGTCATAGAGAACTAACCATTTTTAAGACAGTCAACAATCCAACTTAGTTGAAAGAAACATTTTTTTTTTAACATTTTGTTATGCAATTAGCTTCCTCATACAAATGTAATTAAAAATATTTAACATGTTCCTTTCTAGGCAGCACTCTTTAAACACTTCCTCTGTCTCCTGTTTCCCCATCATTTGACCAGTAGACCAAGCACACAAAAACATAATCTAAATTATGCTTTCCCTGTCCTTGCCAGAGAACAAAACAGGAGAAAATCATTTTGGTTATACAATGCAAAATATCATTAGACAAAGAAAAAAAGCTAAAAGTAGTGAATAATGCCATGGAAACCATCTGAAACACATTAATTCACAATAGAAATTCTCTCTGGCACAAAACCAGACATAATATCCTACATTTCCCCTCTTGTCCCAAATCAAATCACCCAAACATGTTTCCACATCACTGATTTGATGTGGGATGAGCATGGAAATGCCAGATATTAACACACAGGCCTTAAACAATGGATGCAAGCGCTACTGACAATAACTTGGGGGCGGGACTTCTCAGCGGTCCATTGTCCTGGAGAGCTGCATCTTGGCGACTCGTGGTTTGAGCCTCCAAGTTACTCCATTACTGACATTATACACCTTTTTTTTAATAAATCAGTTTTGTAGTATTAGATAATACTGCATCTAAAAAAATTGCAATGCGTAATGCCATGTTTAATTGGATGAGCGACCGTATCGAACGACCTCTTTGTTGTGTGTTTGTGTTTTTGTTCGTGAATTCTTTCTCCAGAGGAAAGACGTCTTGATCGATTCTCATGAAATTTTGAGGGTTAAAATGTAACTTCTTTAATGTGTGGTTGAAACCTATCACAGCTCCAAATTGCCAAGCCAGTATAACCATCCGCACGCTGATGAGACTCAAAAGGTCGAAACAGCTGTTTGTGGGTAGGTTTACTGACTATACATTTAACTCAGGCTGTTCTGAAAAGCTGTGTAATTCAGCAGGCATAAACTTATGGGGGTCCATGTTAAAATGGATTTGAAGCAAAAGGTATTACTGTGTGCTCATTTGCATGTAATTTCCCAGAAACCCTAGCTGCAGTGGAAACATTGTATAATAGGCGATCATGGTGAAAAGCAGGGTTGCAGACCTGTCTGAGACAAGTGAATGTGCAACAAAATTATATTTATATTTGCTGTATGCTGTACGGTGGATAATTTTTGTCACTTTATTTTTACCCACCATAACTTTTTTAATGTGATTGAATGTGTTGATAATATATTAATATAGCTATATACTTTTACACCCTATCTACTGTATGCTAATATACTGTATATTGTGTTACTGTGTGTTGTATGCTCCAGAAAAGTTCTAAATAACACACTCAATATTCTGATTGAAGTCTGCAATGAAGACAAGGAAAAAGAGTAAAGTATAGCAAAAATAAGGTAGTGTTGAGCGAAGTTTTGAACTGTTGAACAGCAGTTTTGAGCGAAGAAACCCCAATTGAACTACTGTACTGTAGTTGGAGGATTATAGCAATAAACTAAGACATTTTTAGTGCACAGTATTTTGCCTAACTTGCCATAGTTTGAGATGATTACTCACACATGCATAGTATTTAGGAACGATATTGTGTTTGTGCATATTAATCAGCACAGATGATGCTGCCTTAAAGTGTTGTACATTTTTTAAATGGAATGAAAATGTGCAACTGCCCACAGATGCAAACAAATTATCCAATATAAAAACATATACTGAGTTTAAGAGCCAGCGTGCCACAGGAAGACTGCTAATTAACAAATCATGTAAAATTATATGATGTTCTCCTTTGCCTCTTGCCTAATTACCAGTACATGTGTTAAATTGTAAAATAAACATAACATTGGGATTCCCTAATGTCATTCTTTAAAATAATACACTTTTATGTTTGCCAATAATAGAAGAAAATTATATAGTACCCAAATGAAAGATGCCCATGTTAGCACAAATTAAGAGGTAACGCATATTGAAGAATTACATTAAATACTAATAAAATGCAATTTTAAATGATGAAATAATGTGGAAACAAATATTTTTTTTACACTTAAAAAGTCTACTTAAACATGTCAAGAAAACTAACTAGTCAAGAATATCTCTACCAAATACACACGCGCCTTGCTTTTCTTGACGAATTTTATACATTTTTAAATTATTTAGTATGCAATTTTCATTAAACAAAATCTTTAAACATCCTAAACAGTGATTTAAAAAGGTAGCATGGGAAAAACAGAGTGCAGTAGATCTACAGTATCTGTGATTGAAGGCATAAAGGTTTTGAACAAGGAATACAATGAATAAAAGGATAAAAATACATAATATGAGTCACGCTAGCACCTGACAGTGGCATACACCTCAGAACCAATTTCTTTGATTGGGAGACAGTAGAAGTAGATATACAGTAGTTTACAAATATGTGTGTAAAGCAAAGAAAACTCATAAAAAGATAGATAGGTTAGTTCTTGTCTCTGAATAGTTAAATAACAAGTTAAGTGATAAGCATTGAAAGTTATTAATATATGGTACTGTACAATATTTACTCTAAGTGGAATATTCCTGAGTGGAGCAATACAGGGCATTATACCAGGGCTAGTACTTTCATATATTTATCAGTGACATAGCAGAGGGTCTAGTTTAAAAAAAAATGTTTAACCAACACTAAATGATAAATGAATGTTGCTGTAGATTAGCATGCTGTTGAACAGACAAAGTATTCCAATGAGCTTGAGGTTATATTTGTCAGTAGGTTTCTTGGTAAGAAGAAACAAAGAAAAAATCATAGATCTTGTGGAATGGGAAAATGCGTCATCTGTTTGTCATTTAAATGTTATGGATTTGAGCACCATAAACAGAAACAAAAAAACAATAAATTAACATTTGATAAAATAATACATCTTTCAAAAAGATATACTGTATAATGTAAATATCATGTAAAAATTGATTGTAAAGTTGTGGCAGACTTTATTGTCAAACTATTTCTTCAAAGTACAGGTCTTCTCTAAGACAGACATACAAAGCTCTACTCACAAGTTCAAAATGCAATTCTCCATTTAATGTGACAGTCACGAACAGTGGAAAGACAACGTTTCAGGACCATATGGTAAACAACAATAGGATTTTTGGCACACAGCCAATAGAGTGGGTCACAAAAATTGAATGAATAAAATATACTAATAATTATATTTTATTCATTCAATTTTTGTGACCCACTCTATTGTCTGTGCGCCAAAAATCCCATTTTTGTTTATCGCTATACAACAATTGGCTGCACGCTTATCCAGGGCACAGGACAGGGGTACAGCATAATGTGAGTACATTGTTTACATTACTAGGTGAATCTCATGTGCTAATATTAGTCCAGGGACTATCCTAATGAGGTTTTGATGAGTGGGCTCCAATCCACTAACCCTAACCTTCAGGGAATATTTGTCCCTTAGGACTTTATATCTCATTGAGACTCACCGTTCTCAATTTCACTAATTGTATATCACTAGCCCCTAGCACTGTGCCTCTGTTCATATAATTGTACTGCGTGCATAAACGGTTATGGATCCAGCGCTGGAGCGCTAAATTCACTAATTTGCTAACCAGGTCCCATATAGACATTTCTCCTTTGTTGGCTGTCACATTAAATGGAGAATTGCATTATGAACTTGTGAGTAGAGCTCTACTTTGAATTTCTGTCTTAGGCTGAGATTATAGTGCTCGCGACGGCGCATGTGGCGAGAACAACATACTTCTTCCCTATGAGGCCTCCCATAGTGAGACCGCAGTAGCGATGTAGAGCGACCACGCTGCAGTTTTTTTTTTTAAAGACCGATTATTTTGTCTTTTTGCATGTGAAGTGATAAAAAAGTGATATTTAAGTGGAAAAATGATGGCTGCTCAAAAACCTAGTATACAGAATTTACCTCTAATTTACCTCTAAATTCTATCAATGGCAGAGAATTTTAAGAAGCATATGGTTTAAAATGCTTTCTTATTCACTATTCACTTGTATTATGCACCATTAGAGTTTTCAATTTATTTATACTGTATATTGCACATCATTTTCTTTTTAATTATTTCAGCGCTCCCCAAGTTTTTCTTTACAATGAGGGCGAACCAGCCTGGTAACACGTCTGCTACACATCCGCCACGCCTCCCATTGCCTCTCCAACCGCTGGAAGCTGAGTTCACCCATCGCTTGGGGCGAGAGGCCCACGCGACAACATGCGCTCGCGCGCATGTGCAACCCCACTATAATCTCAGCTTTAGAGGAGACCTGTACTTTATTGAAATTCATTGTCTATGTTGTGTTGGCTGCATAAGCATAATTCTCCTCACCTGATACTGTTTCTCCGTACTTTGGAATCAGACTTTATTGTCACAACTGGTGCATTAAGGTGGAATAAAAGATATACAGATGTAGCCTGACTTACTTTTTTAGGTGCCGCGATCTTGTGTGGCCATCGGGCCACATTGCCACCGCACACGGTCATGGCACAAAAAACATTAATCAGCCCAGGGGTTAACTCTACAGGGGTCTAAGCGTTAATCCTCCTGGGCCATCATTCAACAAAGGGACAATCTCGAAGAACTGCACAGAGAGAGTGGAGAAGCAGTCTCTCTTTGTCTCCCCAAGAAGCTCTGAAGGTAAGTGAGGCAATCAGCAGTCAGTTCATTCTGTCCAGCCCCATGATGATGTTGTTGACTGAATATGGTCATATAGTATTCCCCTCGTGATGTAGAACCCATTTCAGGCATCTACTGTACATCATCAAGGACAGGACAGACCAAACTGATACAAAAAAATACATCTACAGTACAGTAAAATATTAAAATAAATTACTTACTCCCTTCATTACCTTAGTAGCTAACTGCTAAAGTAATGAAGGAGCTAACCCCTCCTGCAAACCCAAGGGAGGCCTAACCAACCCCCCCTGAGACTACTACCTTCAACCACTGCTCTAACCCCAACAAGAGTACCACTCCCAACAGTAATGGGCAATATTCCTATTAGCCAAATCTGGTTAATTGAAGGGACATACAGTGGAAAATAAAAAAAACATTAACATGTGATGCAGGAACCAAGCTGATACAGAGCTAGTTAAAGAAATCCCCTTATGCCAGTATTACATAAGTTGTTACATATATATTAGGCAACAGTAAAACTGCTCTCTCAGAATGGTGGTAACAACATGTAAATCCCAATTTTTATCTGTGGGGGTAAACAGAGTGGACCATATCAAGACTCTCTCTCTCTCTCTCTCTCTCTCTATATATATATATATATATATATATATATATTATCAAAAATAAATAGACAATACCGTTCTGTGGCTAACAAAATGCTTTTATTTGTGCGAGCTTTCGAGATACACTGATCACTTCCGGCGGTGTTACAATGAATAAAGCAAGCAAAGGGTATACTTAAAAACAGTGTCTCTTGGACAAGTGTCAAGAGACACTGTTTTTAAGTATACCCGTTGCTTGCTTTGTTCACGGATGACAATTTGTTCCTCACTAACCATGTCCTGCTGTGGTTGAGATATATCGACGACATATTCATTCTCTGGCAGGGTTCTGCCGCAGAGTTGGAGGTGTTCGTCGATCTTCTCAACCACGGCGGCTATAACATTAAACTCACCACACATTGTAGCACTGAGGCCGTGGACTTTCTAGATCTCCGAATCAGCATTGATTTAGAAGGCCGGATTGTTACAGATATACATAGGAAGACTACATCTACTAATTCTGTACTCCATGCATCCAGCTCGCATCCAGCGCATCAAATTAATGGTATCCCGGGCGGCGAATTTCTGCGGGTGAAGCGTAATTGCTCGACTGATGAAATATTCAGAGGATGAGCCAAAGAACTGCAGAAACGCTTTAGGGACCGTGGGTATAGCCGCACACAGATTAACCGGGGTTTCCAGACCAGCTTACAAAGAGATAGGAATTCTCAGTTGGTACCTAAGGTTCGGGGATCTAGAGACTCCACGATTCGCTTCATTGGGACGTACAACTGTCAATGGGTGAATTTGAGAAAGATTATTAACAAGCACTGGGATGTATTACTATCAGATGGTGACTTACGTTCTGTTTTGGGCAGCTCTGTTAGTTTAACAAGCAGGAGATCCCCAAATTTAAAAGACAAATTGGTCAGAAGCCACTATACCCCTATCCCCTCTAGCTCTTTCCTTAACCCACAAACCAAAAATGGCTTTTTCAAATGTGGCATGTGTTCAGCTTGCCAACACATGTCCCAAACATCTACGTTCAGGGACAGTGCGGGGACAAAGGAATTTGATATCCGTTTCTTCCTGAACTGTAAATCAAAAGGTGTTGTATAGTACATGAGCTGTCCATGCCAACTCATATATGTAGGTATGACAACAAGGGAAGTGCGGTTCCGTATCTTAGAGCACGTACGGAACATCAAAAATGCATCTTGTGATGTTCTGGCGTGCAGAAAAATCACCAGCGTTGCACGACATTATATGTAAGTGCATAACTCTGATCCTTCAGTTCTGACAACATTTGCTATTGACAAGGTATCATTGGGGATCCGCGGAGGAGACCTAGAGAATCATTTACTCAAAAAAGAGTGCAGGTGGATCACTCAACTGGATTCACTTACACCCCGGGGACTAAATTACTATATGGAGTACGCTATGTTTCTCTAGGTCTCGCCTGTATTACCCTACTGCATGCTCTCTCTGTACTGGACCTTAGAACTTTAAATCGATGCTTCAGGAATCTGAACACTTTTCTGTGTTGGCACTTTTACTTTTTACATCTGTAAATATGTACATATACTTTTTTCATAACTGACACGTTTATGTATTTCTTTTAATGGGTGTTGGTATACAGTACCTGTGTGTTTTATGTTTCATTTTATATCCTCTCCTATTTGTGACTTTGACTTTCTTATGTCTATAGGATTGGTGTCTTGTGGTACTGGTGCAGTTTAATGACAATGCACATAAGACCGTGTGTTGTTTTCTCATAACTAACACTTTGCTTTCATTACAGAACAATGCAAGCTCCTATAACAGGGATAACTGTATTAGCTTGACTGGCAACTGAAACGAGCCTCTGGCGCTCCTGCACTGCTCCTTGAGTAATCCGACACCATGATTTATCTGTCCAATGAAGGATGCTGACCCGTGACGTCACCTCATGCTCGGCGCTTTAAATTTGCTACACGCCAACAGCAATTACACTCCCGGAAGAAGCCCGTGTGGTGAAACAGCTGTAGGAGTTTCCAGACGTGGGACACAGTCGTTTGGCTGATTTCAGCCTCTCTCTCCACTCTCAACAGCTATCTTGCTCATCCAGCTCGGCGATGGTGGTTTGCCTGCTTTAACCTCTTCGTGGCCAGATCTTGGAGGACTGATTTATACCTGCAAAGGAGGCGCATGACACGCACATGGTGATATTTTCCCTAAGCTTTAATTTACATACCCATGACTGTCCTCCGTTCTATCTAGGGTTTTCCCTATGTCAGTTATTTTTCCACATACGTGTGGTGATGTCCTCCTTACCTAGCCTCCAGTTTATCCATTTTGAACTATCTGGTTTATTTAGCATTTGTTTGCACATTAGTAGATTATTTAATCAGTATTAGTGCGATTCTTGCTATATGAGTGTGGTTTGATGTTTTTTCTTATCCCTGTGTGTGAGCAGCTAATTAGTTACGCTCAATTAGAGGGAGAGCACATGTTTGCACATATTTTCAGTGCTTTGATTACCCTCTGGGTGACTATGTCTGCCCTCACTTGAGTATCTATTTGTTGATTAATATCATATTTGCTCTGTACAACTTTGTATTTATATGTGACATTCCTGGTTCTCACGCATGCCTGCATATCAGGTTTTCCTATATGTAAATTACAATTCATGAATTGTCATACTTGTGGCCCCTTTTAGGATCTATTTTAGGACCGGCCGGTCATCATACCCAGTGGGATCCTCTGATTCCCTCTGTGTGTGTATAGATCATCCTCCTCTGCCCCCTTTTTTTCTGCCACCTGGGCATCCTGTTTGGTAGTTTTTCGGTACAATTAGCAATTTTGTGGGATTTGGGTTGACTGTATTTTCCCCGTCTGGTATTGTTTTTTAGATGTATGTTATTTTTAGTATGTTTCATGTGTTTTTTCTGTCCATGATTAATAAAACCTTTTGCATTTAATTATATTTTTCATGATCTGAGTGCTTTTCATTGGAATTTCTGTCTTTTTTGTGTGTGTATATATATATATATAGTCAAATAGAACAGTTGGCACTTCTTAGGTGCTGATCGGCTGTAGGTGCTTGCCCCATATGGATAATATAGGCATACGTTACCGTTCTAAGATCTGGTAAAGCAAGAGACAGCACTCAATTGTAGAAAACTTCACAAAGTGTATTGGTGAAATTAGTGGTACATCAAGAAACCCAACGTTTCGGTCCTCCAAAATGGGACCTTCCTCAGAGGAATACATCTGAGGAAGGTCCCATTTTGGAGGACCGAAACGTTGGGTTTCTTGATGTACCCCTAATTTCACCAATACACTTTGTGAAGTTTTCTACAATTGAGTGCTGTCTCTTGCTTTACCAGACCTTGGAACGGTAACGTATGTCAATATATATATATATATATATATATATATATATATATATATATATATATATATATATATATATATATATATAGCTGTATGCTCATCTGCATGTCTTAGGCAGGTCTGCAACCCCGCCTTTCCCCATTATCACCCAGCATACAGCACTTCCACTGCAGCAAGGGATTCTGGGAAATGACATGCAAATGAGCACACAGTGTCACTTTTTGCCTCAATAACCATTTATAACATGGTTCCCTATAGGCTTAAGCTTGCTGCATGGTCACAGCTTTGAGCACAGCCAGGGTTAAGGTGCATACCCAGAAAACCACCCACTGACAGCTGTTTCGACCTTGATGGGTCTCATCAGTGTGGGGTTGATTTTACTGGGAATGCAAGAGAGGCTAGACCTGCCTAAGACATGCAGATGAGCATACAGCTATATTTGCATATTTGCTTTCCTGTGGAGGGTTTTTGTCACTTTTTTTACTCACCATAACTTAACTCAGTATTATATATATATATATATATATATATATATATATATATATATATATATATTTTTTTTTTTTTTTTCAATAAACATCTGTGCAAATCCAGGACGGGTACAGGGAGACTAATTGTGGGAGTAATGCACTGTAGAGCAAACTAAGGTGGTAGTTTGGAAGATAAGTTATTTGTGGTTCACTGGTATGTGGACAATAGTGCAAATGTATAAGTACTTATAAATGCCCTCCCCATTGCATGTCAGAGTCCAATTTACCATTTGCGAATTGTGCCTCTATACTGCAGGGGTGAGCAAACTTTTTATGCCGAGCCCCCCTTTTCATCCATAAAATTTCTCGGGCCCCCCCTGCCTGATGTAATAAAAATCACATGAAAAAAAAAACCCCTTTATTAAACGGTATACAATATAATCCAAATATGTTTTAATACTTACATATTTAAACAGCTCGCGCTTGCAAAATTGGGCTGCGTCCACGCAGCCGCTGAGAGCGGTGACATCACCAACTCTCCAAGCATGAGCACAGGGTGTCCTGCATAATTTTGCAAGCGTGGATCGGGGCTATTTGTGTGTGGCTGTGTGTGTGTGTGTGTATTGACTGCTGCTGAGCGCACTTCAAAGTCAATTTTGTTTGTCTCCCCAAGCGCCAAGCTTGGGAGAGCGTACGTGCACAAAGGCAATCCTTTGAGGGGGCATTCATCCACCTCTTTTCTACCTCCCTTCCCTCTCACCCCCCCTTTTTTTTCTTCCTTCCCCTCCATGCTTTTTGGCTTGCTATCCCCATTGTCATCCACACTCCTACCTACAGTATTATTTATTTTCTTCCCTTTTCAATGTTGTGTTTTCACAGTTTTTTTTACATTATTTCTGTACATTCATAGTATGATTGATATAGTGACAGCCTACCCTTTGACTTGTAGAGGATCGCAGCGAAGCAGGTTGCCAGCGGAGGAGAGCAGGAACACAGCGCTATTGCAGGGCAGACACCGGAAGGAGGGGTGTTTGACGTCACCGTGCTCGGGCGTGCTCCTCCCCGTACCTCTGAAGCCCCTGCGCGTGCGCGCAGAAATCATCACGTGCCCGCCACCTGCACTATCCTGTTCAGCCACCCGCACACATCTTTGGCTGCCCGCCCATGCACATCTTATTGGCCGCCCCTCACACACAGCTTTTGCGTCCTCCCGCGCACAGCGTCTGCCGGCCCGCGCACCCAGTTTTCGTCGCACGCCGCCTGCGCCCCCCTAAATAATCTTGCACCTCATTGCCCCCCCAGTTTGTGCACTAAAGCATTACAACACACACTCTCTCAATCAATCACCACATACACACACTCACACTCACCACATTCACTCAATCAACCACACACACACACACACACACACACACACACACACACACACACACACACACACACACACACACACACACACACACACACACACACACACACACACACACACACACACACACACACACACACACTCAATCCCCCCCCCACACACACACTCCACCCCCCCCACACACTCAATCCCCCCCCCTACACACACACACACACACACAATCCCCCCCGCACACACACACATACTCCCCCGCCACACACACACACACACACACACACACACACACACACACACACACACACACACACACACACACACACACACATACACACACACACACACACACACACACACACACACACACACACACACACACTCCCCACACACAAACTCAATCCCCACACACACACACACACTCAATCCCCCCACACACACACACACTCAATCCCCCCACACACACACACAATCCCTCCACACACACACACACAATCCCCCCCCACACACACACAATCCCCCCCCACACTCACAATCCCCCCCCACACACACACTCAATCCCCACACACACTCAATCCCCCCCACACACACACTCAATCCCCACACACACACTCAATCCCCCCCCACACACACTCAATCCCTGCACACACACAATCCCCCCCCACACACACAATCCCCCCCACACACACACACTCAATCCCCCCCCCACACACACACACACAATCCCCCCCACACACACATTCCCCCCCATGCACAATCCCCCCACCCACACACATACACACTCCCCCCCCCACACACACACACACAATCCCCCCCCCACACACACACAAACTCAATCCCCTCCCCACACAAACTCAATACACACACACACACACACACACTTTCACCTGGGGGGGCGACATGCTCCGATCCCCCAACCCCCCATGCTGCTGAAAACTGGTTCGGGAAGCAGACAGGAAGAGAAGGAGGGCTTGTCTGTGTGCAGAGAGAAGCCCCGCCCCCTCTGCAAGACACATACACATAGAAGCAGCAGCACAGAGCTTCTGGCCGCCCGTGCACAGCTCTGCCCGACCCCAGGTTTCCCCGCACGCAGCCCGCACCCCCCTACATAATCTTGCGCGCCCCCCAGTTTGCGCACCGCTGCTCTATAGGATACCGACAATGTATCTGTACAGTATGTGTCATGCTATAAAGATACATGAAGATGGACACATGATTTATATGCGAAGGTGATGTTTCAAGGAATATTTTGTGATGCACATATGTAAAAAGGAGGATGGAAGACTAAAAATTAAACAAAGTTCAAGGACTATGGGCCTCATGCAGTAAGCCCCGATAAGGCTTTTTCGGCCTTTTTATAGCCATTTTTTTCCTTCCAGATTCAGTAAGCGCCGATAAGTGGGAATTATCGGCAACTTTTCCTCCCCATAAGAACTTATCGGGAGACGGCTGGCGATAAGCCACTTATCGGCACTTTTTTAACCCGGCTGAATTCAGGAAGCCCCGATCAGCTTTTCGGTGCTGATCGGCACCCCAGATTGGAGATTTTATGGTCAATCCAGCCCGCCAACTAAAGTTGGCAACTTGCTGGAGGAGAAGCATCGGCACGGGCGACACTTAGAAAAAATCAGCCCTTTTTCCTGCCTGCGATTGATGCCGGGGGTCTCCGGAGCTGATACCCGCACCGGAGCCCCCCGGCATGCATCCGAGGCAGGAAAAAGGCATTTAAAGGCCAATTCATTACCTTAGCGGCTAACCGCTAAGGCAATGAAGGGGTTAACCCACCGTGCCATCTTTATTGTGGCTAGCGGGGGTGGGTGAAGGGGGTATTTGGCCCTGGGTGTGAGTTTAGGACTTGCGGGGGGCTTGCGGGGGCACTTAACCCCTTCACTTAACCGCTACGGTCATGAAGGGGTTAAGGCCTCCCGCTACCCACCCGCAAGCCCTAAACAACCACCGTTGGGGCTAATACCCCCTTCACCCACCCCCACTACCCACAATAATAAAAAATACACACACCAGCCTCACACTAACTAACTAAATAAATATATATATATATATATATATATATATATATATATATGACCCCAACAACACCTATACCCCCCTAACATACAGTATAGTAATGGGCACAATGACTATTATCCACAAATGGATAATAGTGCAGTTGTCCATTTAAAATACATACACAACAATAAATACATTAAATACATATAGTACTCACCACCCATGTCCGGCTGCCACGATGAAGGCCATCCTCATCTTCATCCTGCCCATGCCCCATCCGCTTCTGCAAAACAGACACAAGAATTAAAACATCCAATGTAATGTCCCCTAACCCCTTAATCACCATAGCGGTTATTAACCGCTACAGTCATTAAGGGGTTAACCCACCATCACCCACATACCCTCCCCCACTAACCCCCCCAATCACCCTCACCCACTACCCACAGGGGAGTCCTACCAAATACCCTTGGGACCAATACCCCCTCCCCCAGCACATACAGTACAGTAATGTGCCAAATAACTATTATCCACATAGGGATAATACATTATTTGGTCATTATTAAACACATTAAATACCGTAATAAAATAAAGAAAATTGTACTAACCTCATCAATAAGAAGGCTCCGTCGCCAGCGTCATCCTTGGGGTCCGTTGCCAAAATAATAAATAGGCAATACATCTCAATTACATTAACATACCAATGAACCCCTTAATCACCTTATCGGGTACTAACCTCAAAGGTAATTAAGAGGTGAAGCCATCCTGCAATGGCACCACTTATGCATAACATCCTCAATGAATTAAAAAGCAATTTCCTAACCAAATCTCATTTAATCATTCAATCTGAAGGCTCAAATGCCACTTAAAACATTGCTTTTACAGTGTATACATGTAGCATAACATGTAAACTACATGTACACGCTGCAAATCAATGTTAACAATACAGTAATCCAACTGAAATAGCCTGACATCACAAGAAGTATATTATGTAAGCAAATAAAGTCACCATCAATGAATAAACACACATGAATTACATCCCTAAACAATTAAAATACCATCCATACCAATTACACAATTAACTATAGCTATCGTAACAGAGAACAACTTCAAAACATACAAAAAAGGACACCAACAATTACAATATACTATAGCAAGCCTCTCCATAACCTACAGTACAGCATAAAGCCCAAAACTTACATCTCTCTAATAATAAAATACATTTAACACACATCTATGCATAGCAGCATAGCCACAATGATTTACAATACAGAAAATCAAGCTTTAACAACACTATCATTTCTTACCCTGTATGTATATATCTCTCTAGACATACATACATACATACAGTGGCAAGAAATGATATGCATTAAAAAAAATCAAGACATGAAAAAGCAAAAAAAAAAACACATTAACATTAAATACATTTCTTTATTTAACTTACCATTACTTGCCCCCACCGACTCCCGTTGATCAGCTTACTCACGAACCAATCCACGAACAGGAACCCATAAAATAAAAAACCATAAAATAATAAACATTAAAATAATAAAACACGACAATCCAGGGGTCTTCTAGTTGTAATCCATCTTCATCTGTATTCTTCTACCTTCTTCCGGGGTCTTCTCCCCGTCTGCGGCCACGCCCTGGTCTTCTTTCTTCAGAGGAGGTCCTTCCTCCTCGGTGCCTGGCTTCAAAATGAGACGACATAGGCTTTTAAAGGCCTATGACGTCACATTTTCGTCATATGGTTCCTACGGCCCTGATTGGGCCGTGAAAACCATGTGTTTTGGCCGATGTAAAAAAAAATGATGACGTCACTTAAAGGCAATGACAGCAAAGCCAATCAGAATGGCTTTGCTGCAATTGCCTTTAAGATGATGTCATGAAAAGATACATGGCCGGACTCACATGGTACGGCAGCCAATCAGAGCGTGGGAAGTCTATCCCTACTCTGATTGGTTCAAGTACCATGTGACAGAGGCTTTCAATGACGTCACATCCTTTCTCCCCCAAGCCTCTGTCGCATGGTACTTGAACCAATCAGAGTAGGGATAGACTTCCCACGCTCTGATTGGCTGCCGTACCATGTGAGTCCGGCCATGTGTCTTTTCATGACGTCATCTTAAAGGCAATTGCAGCAAAGTCATTCTGATTGGCTGTGCTGTCATTGCCTTTAAGTGACGTCATCATTTTTTTTTTACATCGGCCAAAACACATGGTTTTCACGGCCCAATCAGGGCCGTGGGAACCATATGACGAAAATGTGACGTCATAGGCATTTAAAAGCCTATGTCGTCTCATTTTGAAGCCAGGCACCGAGGAGGAAGGACCTCCTCTGAAGAAAGAAGACCAGGGCGTGGCCGCAGACGGGGAGAAGACCCCGGAAGAAGGTAGAAGAAAGAAGAATACAGATGAAGATGGATTACAACTAGAAGACCCCTGGATTGTCGTGTTTTATTATTTTAATGTTTATTATTTTATGGTTTTTTATTTTATGGGTTCCTGTTCGTGGATTGGTTCGTGAGTAAGCTGATCAACGGGAGTCGGTGGGGGCAAGTAATGGTAAGTTAAATAAAGAAATGTATTTAATGTTAATGTGTTTTTTTTTAATTTTTCATGTCTTGATTTTTTTTAATGCATATCATTTCTTGCCACTGTATGTATGTATGTATGTATGTCTAGAGAGATATATACATACAGGGTAAGAAATTATAGTTTTGTTAAAGCTTGATTTTCTGTATTTAAATCATTGTGGCTATGCTGCTATGCATAGATGTGTGTTAAATGTATTTTATTATTAGAGAGATGTAAGTTTTGGGCTTTATGCTGTACTGTAGGTTATGGAGAGGCTTGCTATAGTATATTGTAATTGTTGGTGTCCTTTTTGTATGTTTTGAAGTTGTTCTCTGTTACGATAGCTATAGTTAATTGTGTAATTGGTATGGATGGTATTTTAATTGTTTAGGGATGTAATTCATGTGTGTTTATTCATTGATGGTGACTTTATTTGCTTACATAATATACTTCTTGTGATGTCATGCTATTTCAGTTGGATTACTGTATTGTTAACATTGATTTGCAGCGTGTACATGTAGTTTACATGTTATGCTACATGTATACACTGTAAAAGCAATGTTTTAAGTGGCATTTGAGCCTTCAGATTGAATGATTAAATGAGATTTGGTTAGGAAATTGCTTTTTAATTCATTGAGGATGTTATGCATAAGTGGTGCCATTGCAGGATGGCTTCACCCCTTAATTACCTTTGAGGTTAGTACCCGATAAGGTGATTAAGGGGTTCATTGGTATGTTAATGTAATTGAGATGTATTGCCTATTTATTATTTTGGCAACGGACCCCAAGGATGATGCTGGCGACGGAGCCTCCTTATTGATGAGGTTAGTACAATTTTCTTTATTTTATTACGGTATTTAATGTGTTTAATAATGGCCAAATAATGTATTATCCCTATGTGGATAATAGTTATTTGGCACATTATTGTACTGTATGTGCTGGGGGAGGGGGTATTGGCCCCAAGGGTATTTTGTAGGACTCCCCTGTGGGTAGTGGGTGAGGGTGGTTGGGGGGGTTAGTGGGGGAGGGTATGTGGGTGATGGTGGGTTAACCCCTTAATGACTGTAGCGGTTAATAACCGCTATGGTGATTAAGGGGTTAGGGGACATTACATTGGATGTTTTAATTCTTGTGTCTGTTTTGCAGAAGCGGATGGGGCATGGGCAGGATGAAGATGAGGATGGCCTTCATCGTGGCAGCCGGACATGGGTGGTGAGTACTATATGTATTTAATGTATTTATTGTTGTTTATGTATTTTACATACACAGGGGGTGTATGTTTTTTATTGCAATGTTTATTGGGGGCAAATGTCCCCAATAAACATGCTATTCTGCCTTAACCCCTTCATTGCCTTAGCGGCTATCCGCTATGGTAATGAAGCAGCATTTATGTATTTTTAATACTATTGTGCGGGAGCAGGGGGCCCCCTGAGCTGAACCGCATTAATTTGTGTCTCAGAGACCCCCTGCTTCTCGAATTACAGACCCCGGTTTGGGGCATCGGTTACAGTGTCGCCGCCATATTTATAGCGGGCACGTCACGAATGGGACGCTATAAAGATGGCGGCGACACTGCCACCCGATGACACATTCCGGGGCCTGTAACTCGGGAAGCAGGGGGTCCCTGGTCCACAAAGTGATGCGGTTCAGCTCAGGGGACCCCCTGCTCACAGTATAGTATTATTAAATAAATATTAATGCTGCTTCGCTACCGTAGCAGATACCCTGTAAGGTAAGGAACGAGTCTTTATTGATGGGTGTGTTTTACTCATAGTGTAGATGTGCAGAGGGTCTCCGGAGCTGAAGCGTTTTTGTTTTAGGTCCGGGGACCCCCTGCTCCCCGAGAAACAGGCCCCTTTAGGGGGTGCCGGTATCCCTCTGCTTTGTTTACATGCCGCGGTCACGTGATCGGGACCTTTAAATGCAGAGGGATACCGGCACCTCATAAAGGGGCCTGTATCTCGGGGAGCAGGGGGTCCCCCGACCTGAAAACAATGCGGTTCAACTCCGGAGACTCCCTGCACATGTACACTATGAATAAAAGTTGTTTAAAAATACTTTATTTGTTGCCGATGTTTGCACTGAGAGAGCGGCTTGTCTCTCTCTGCTGCAAACATCTATCGCCACCGAAGGCTTATCGGAAGGCTTATCGGGAGCCAGCCTGTATCGGCACAGGCTCATCGGCAGCTTTGCTTTCGCAGTGCTTCGGCAGGGATCGGAAGGATTCGGTCCTTACTGAATACTGCGAGGGCAAATCGCCAAAAAAAGGCCGATCCCCCACCTATCCGCCACACTTGGTGAAAATATTTTATCGGGCCTTACTGCATGAGGCCCTATATTTGAACAAAGAAAGCATATGAAATTAATTGTATACGGTAAGTGAAGAACATTTGGGATACATTTCGAAATGTTTGTGAATTGGTTAGAACTGAACAGAATCTTTTACGCATTTGAAGATAATAACAAAATACAGAACCATGCATCAGAGAAGTGCTGTCTGTTCTCTGGGTATGCAATTCACTTGTCAAAACTCTTGTTTTAGATGTATTGAAACCACACTGTACAAAACGTTCCCTGATTTTTCCAAGTGTAAGGGCTCTCAGAGGGCATGTACAATGTTCTTAAAAGCTTTGCATGGTTACATTGTTATTGTGAAGCAAACATAATCTACAGTGTTTGAGTGTGCAGAAAATGTCAGTAGCAATTTTAATGAACAGTTTGTCTTAATCAATATTTGAGTCTACTTTTAACTGCCCTTTGATTGTCATGTTTACAAAGAGATAATGTGAATGTTATCTCTAGGAAAAAGCAAGTGACTTGCATACTGCAGATCAATGTGAATCATTGTTCTTTTAAGAATCATATGACAAATATAAATTACATTTAAGCTATCTTTTCTAAGAACCATCTATACATTACCTGATCTGAAGATAGATAACTAATACTTGTAAAGATATCACAGGATCTTTATATTGATTGGAGATATTGAGAGGAGGACATTGGTCTTGGACCTAGTGACAGAAATGTGCAGGCTGTCATAATGACAGTGGTACAGTATATAAGGCAACATTTTTTCTAAAGAGCAAAGTTGCCCAATATTGCCAGTGACTACACACCAATAATAAATAATGTACTAAACTAATTGAGGATTGCAATCAATTAATGAGACAACCATAAGCTAAATAAGACTGCCCACAAATGAGATACAATAACCTGTACTAAAGGAGATTGGTCACTAATTTACTAAAACCACTCAATCTAAATTAGATTGACCACCAATTAGAGACTGTCCGAAATGATTGACTACTTACTAAGGTAGGAAGCCGTACACTTAGTATGACTAAGAGGATGAGGGTCCTGTATTAAGTGACAATATAGGGTCCTCAGTGCACCCTCCTGAACCGATTCATACATTTTCAAAATATTCAGTGATAGATGGGTGTGGGTAGGTGACAACATCTGTAATTCACACTAATATTGCATTAAGATCTACCCTGGAAGTGAGTTAATCTTCATACAGATTGTGTTGTACCCTGCAGTCCAGTCTTTCCTGTGATTGCCATGTTTTCCTTCAAACTAAAGTGTCTACACTACTTTCACAACTCACTTTACACAGTGAATCTATTCTGGTTGTGAACTGTTTTCATGGACCATTGATGTCTTTGGTTCCAGTAGTGACCTTTTAGAGAGTGCTTGCTGCAGCCAGCCCAGTGGGACTGGTAAATTACACATCTTATGTTTGTCTAATTTCCGGTGTCTATCTTAGATAGAGGTACAACCCTGCACCCCAAAAGCATTCTTCTGATTATGAATATTTCCACTCAAACCACCTCTGAAATCTAAGTTCTTAAAATATATCTGGCCTACCTGGCAACTGTAAATCTCAGAACACTGAACAGTTAAACTCAACATATTCTAAGATTTACCTTGGACTTTTATTTTTGTGCATCTGTTTACCTTAAGAAACCAAATCATTTAAACAAAATTTCAATTTGAGCAGAAATCAGTAATATTAGAATGGCTTTGCTGCAATTGCCTTTAAGAAAACGTCATGAAATGACACATGGCCGGACTCACATGGTACTTGAACCAATCAGAGTAGGGATGGAGTTCCCACGCTCTGATTGGCTGGCTTACCATGTGAGTCCGGCCATGTGTCATTTCATGACGTTTTCTTAAAGGCAATTGCAGCAAACAGTAGGAAGGATCCGAAGATTCCAGCGGTGCACAGCTTGTAGAGATGAGAGACCAGCAAGGTGTAGATTAAAAATGAAATTTTATTGAAAAAACATATGGTATGGGGGACACACTCTGACGCGTTTCGGACCTACGTGGTCCTTAATCATAGAGCTCTATGCTGGTCTCTATTGCTGGTCTCTCATCTCTACAAGCTGTGCACCGCTGGAATCTTCGGATCCTTCCTACTGTTATATTGCACACCGAGCGTGGATGCACGCACAGGAGAACAGCCATATGTGAGTATTGTATGTCTCCCTTCATTGAGACTGGATGACCGGTAACAGTGCGGCAACACAAGGGTCATGTAGGGCGCAATCCTACAAAGTAACGGTACGTTAACCCTCATTCATGTTATTTGTCATATGTGATAGATTCATGTACTAAGCACTGGGTCCAATACCTAAAAAGTTATGGTTATAGGCTGACTCCATAACAAAATAAGGATTTTTATTATCTACTGAAGTTCTGAACGAGATTGAGCACTGTTTTTGGGACTCTTGCCCCATAACTACATACAGCAATTGCAGCAAAGCCATTCTGATTGGCTGTGCTGGCATTGCCTTTAAGTGACGTCATCAAATGTTTTTACATCGGCCAAAACACATGGTTTTCACGGCCCAATCAGGGCCGTGGGAACCATATGACGACAAATGTGACGTCATAGGCCTTTAAAAGCCTATGTCGTCTCATTTTGAAGGCAGACGCCGAGGAGGACGGACCTCCTCCTGAAGATTGAAGACCAGGGCGCGGCACCGGACGTCAAGAAGACCCCGGAACAAGGTATTTTAATACAGATTCACTAAGAATAAAACTAGTACAACCCTTGATTGTCATATTTTATTATTTTAATGTTTAATTTGTTATGTTTTTTTCTTTTATGGTTTCCTGTTCCTGGATCGTGTCGTGGATTGTTTCGTGGATTTCTTCGTGGCTTGCTTCCTGGATTGGTTCCTGCACTTGTTCTTGGATTGGTTCCTGGTTTGGTTCGTGGATTTGTTCCTGGATTGTTTCGTGGATGGTGTCGTGGATTGGTTCGTGAGTAAGCTGATCAATGGGAGTCGGTGGGGGCAAGTAATGGTAAGTTAAATAAAGAAATGTTCTTAATGTAACTGTTTTTTTTGTTGCTTTTTCATGTTTTCATTTTTTATAATGCATATCATTTCTTCCCACTGTATGTATGTCTGTATATATGTGTACAGATATATATACAGGGTAAGAAATGATAGTGTTGTTAAAGCTTCTTATTCTGTATTGTTAATCATTGTGGCTATGCATTGATGTGTGCTAAATGTATTTTATTTTTAGACAGATGTAAGTTTTGGGCTTCCAGGCCGTACAGTTGGATATGGAAAGCCTTGCTTTAGTATATTGTAATTGTTGGTGTACTTTTTTCTATGTTTTGAAGTTGTTCTCTGTTAGGATACAGTAGCTTTAGTTCATTGTGTAATTGGTATGGATGGTATTTTAATTGTTTAGGGATGTAATTGATGTGTGTTAATTCATTGATGGTGAGTTTATTGGATTAAATAATATACTTCTTGTGATGTATGGCGATTTGAGTGGGATTATTGTATTGTTAACATTGATTTGCAGCGTGTACATGCAGTTTACATGTTATGCTACATGTATACACTGTAAATGCAATGTTTTATGAGGCATGTGAGCCTACAGATTGAATGATTAAATGGAATTTGGTTAGGCTATGGGTATTTATTTCACTGAGGATGTTATGCATAACTGTTGTAGGCATTTCAGGATGGCTTCACCCCTTAATTACCTTTCAGGTTAGTACCCGATAAGGTGATTAAGGGGTTCAGTGTTATGTTAATGATATTCAAATGTTGTGGCTATTTATAATGTTGGCAACGGACCCCAAGGATGATGCTGGCGACGGAGACTTCTTATTGATGAGGTTAGTACAATTTTCTTTACATTTTAACGGTATTGAATGTGTTTAATAATGGCCAAATAATGTATTATCCCTATGTGGATAATAGTTATTTGGCACATTATTGTACTGTATGTGCTGGGGGAGGGGGTATTAGGCCCAAGGGTATTTGGTAGGACTCCCCTGTGGGTATTGGGTGAGGGTGGTTGGGGGGCTTTGTGGGGGAGGGTATGTGGGTGATGGTGGCTTAACCCCTTAATAACTGTAGCGGTTAATAACCGCTATGGTGATTAAGGGGTTAGGGGACATTAATTTGGATGTTGTAATTCTTGTGTTTGTTTTGCAGAAGCGGATGGGGCATGGGCAGGATGAAGATGAGGATGGCCTTCATCGTGGCAGTGGGACATGGGTGAGTGCTATATGTATTTAATGTCTTTATTGTTGTGTATGTATTTTAAATGGACAACTGCACTATTATCCATTTGTGGATAATAGTCATTCTGCCCATTACTATACTGTATGTTGTGTATTGCTGCTATGTTTATTGGGGGCATTTGTCCCCAATAAACATGCTACTATGCGTTAACCCCTTCGTTGCCTTAGCGGCTATCCGCTATGGTAATGAAGCAGCATTAATGTTTTTTAATAATATTGTGCGGAAGCAGGAGGCCCCCTGAGCTGAAGCGCATTTATTTGTGGCTCAGAGACCCCCTGCCTCCCGAGTTACAGGCCCCGGTTTGGGCCATCGGTTACAGTGTGGACGCCATGTTTATTGCGGGGACGCTATAAACATGGCGGCGACACTGCCACCCAATGACACATACCGGGGCCTGTAACTCGGGAAGCAGGGAGTCCCTGCTCCACAAAGCAATGCGGTTCAGCTCAGGGGACCCCCTGCTCACTGTACAGTATAATTAAAAAGACATTCATGCTGCTTCATTACCGTTGCACATAGCCGCCAAGGTAAGGAACGAGTCTTTATTGATGTGTGTGTGTTTTATTTATACTGTACATGTGCAGAGCGTCTCCGGAGCAGAACCGCATTGGTTTGAGGTCCGGGGACCCCCTGCCCCCCGAGATACAGGCCCCTTTATGGGGTGCCGGTATCCCTCTGGTTTGTTTACAGGTCGCGGTCACGTAATCGGGACCTTTAAACGCCGAGGGATACCGGCACCTCATAAAGGGGCCTGTATCTCGGTGGTCAGGGGGTCCCCGGACCTCAAACCAACGCGGTTCAGCTCCGAAGACCCCCTGCACATGTACACTATGAGTAAAAGTTGTTTTTAAATACTTTTTTTGTTGCCGATGTTTGCGCTGAGAGAGCGGCTTGTCTCTCTCAGCTGCAAACATCTATCGGCACCAAAGGCTTATCGTGAGCCTTATCGGGAGCCAGGCTGTATCGCCACAGGTCATCGGCAGCTTTGCTTTCGCAGTGCTTCGGCAGGGATCGGAAGGATTCGGCCCTTACTGAATACTGCGAGGGCAAATCGCCAAAAAATGGCCTGTTAGCCACCAATCCGCAACCCTTACCGAAAAAGTTGGATCGGGGCTTACTGCATGAGGCCCATAATGACTAAACACAGGTCCAATATATGTCTTAACCATAGCCTGTGGGGAATTGGAGATACTGGTACCTAAACACTTTGTGGAAAAAGGACACCAACTCTCCACCCTAAAATATATGACCATTGATCATGCCCCGATACTGTTTAGAGGTGAGGACACTAAGAAAACAGTGCACCAGTGCACCAGTGCCAACACTAGTTAATAATACAAATATATCTAATTAATGTACACTCTAACTACCAGTTTAATTGGGTTGTTTGCCTGCTGCCTGTGTAGTTGTGTTATTATAGCCATTAGCAAGGTAAAACATTTTTAACATTTACTTAATAAAACGTGTAGTATTTAAGTGTGACTGACTCAACTGACTACTGTCTGTCCATGTCCAGTGACTGTTTACTCACGGTCTCAGTAGCCTTGTTTTTTACTTAATCTATTTATTAAATACACTGTATATATATTTTTACTACAAGTACATTTATTTGATACCAACTAGTGGAGTGGTTTGTGCTCTGATGCCTGGTGGTAGGTGGCTCGCTGGAAACTCATAGTGATGTGGGGTGTGAGTGAGAAAGCTAACTGGTGAAATCCATAGGGTTAACTCTCTGGATTGCCTGGTTTCCCACTCTATGCCCCACTCTGCTCACATACTAATGCACTAGCATCAAATGTGCAAGCTCTGTGAGAATGGTCTCACCCAGGACACTCTATGCTGATGTTATTGACGAGATGAGACAGAGAGCATTTGCTGCCTTTTCCAGAGTAGGACCCTCTACACGCTATTTCAACATCTCTGGCTTTGGTGGTCTAAAAACCGATGGGACACGCTGTCAAGACACTCTGTCGGCTGCAGAGGAGTACTTATTATATCCAGTTACAGCATTACTGTAATACTTTATTGAAATTTGTTCCGGGTGGCTTCAGCCAAGAAGATGAGAATGGCCTTCATCTTGGCTGTGGTAAGTAATGCAATATGTATTACACGTCAACATTGATTGCCAGTGTGGCTATCTGGGCCCCCATTGAGAGGGACTAGGTAGCCACAGTGACAATCAATGACATCATGGTTTAAATGTCTTTTTTATTATTATTATTTGTTATGTAGTGTTTTTTATATGTTTCGGCACATTTGGCTGATATACATTAGTCTAGAGGGGAGTTTTAGTTTTTTCTCTTTTATTTAGCAGTTTTGTACTAACTGCAGTACAGTGGTTTATTTATTTTACAATGTGCATGATTGTGGGGAGTAGCAGGGTTGGGGGATCTTTGGTGTATTGGAGGAGTAGCCTTTTCCCATGAAGGTTTCACAGAGTGCTTACAGTGTGATGATGAGAAGCAGAGGGTCTCTGGAGCTGTACCATGTTACTTTTAGCCCTGGGACTTTCTGCTTCCCGAGTTAAAGTACATATCTCTGAAGGTATTCCATTGATGTAAATAAAGATGCTTTGATACTGATACGCTGTAAATCAAGAAACAGAGGTACTGTGCGGGTGTACATAAATAAAGAAGTAGTACTGTGTTGTGTAAATAAGAAGCACTGGTATTTTGGGGGTGTACATTTGAAGCAGTGGTACGGCTGGGCATGCAATAGGAATAGGAAAGCAATAGGAAGCCGCCACATAATCTCCTGCAGCTTTCCATTGGCCCCCATGATGCTGGATTGTGTTTCCTTATAAAGTGTCCACAATTACATTCTGATTGGAAACCTTTCCTTTGCAATTTACCTTAGGGTACCTGAAATAGATTACATCGGGTGTTAACACTTTTACATTTTGATGCTCCACTCATAAAAAAATCATATGCTTTATCTGAAGTTCTAAATAAATAGAATGATATTATTATGATCAATGCTATTGATTCTATAACAAGCAAATGATAACCATTCTTTTTCAACATGTAGCCCAACCTTCCATAAATTGGAGAAATTAAATATTCAATGTACTACAGTACTATATTTATTATCGTTAACATATTAAGATGAAAGCTTTAAACAGCATTGAGATAAATGTTTCCCACCTAGGGGGGAATTAAATGTTTTTCTTAAAAGGAAAAGCTGCTATTAACTGCCGTCGTGATTTATATTTTAAAATATAGTATATTGTTAACTATATACGCAAACAGATAAGCAAAAGATTCTGCCAAATCTGCACATTTGGCAAAAGTTAGACATACTGTAGGTTAAAGAACAATATGCCCTTTCACACCTTGTGGCATTGCAAAGTATATATTTACAAAAATATATATGTTTAAGTGTTGCAGAATAATGTGCACATTCACCAGAGATATTTTTAATTGCAAAAGACAGAAGAAGATAGAGTGCAGCGGAGGTCAGTAAGCAGTAATATATTGCAGGTATAAAAGAATATGCACACTTACAATAAAAATGTCATAGGTCGATAAAAGACAATCGTCAGGGGGGAAATCCTGGAGTCACAGGTGAGTGTCTTATGCAGTGCTCCGCGCGCTGGAGTCCCTGCTGCATATGAAGACGACTGACACTTCCTGGTTGTGACTTTCTCAGTGTGCATGCGTGCATTCACCAAGACCTGGCTTAATGGACGACTGGAGAAGAATAAGATGCTGGTACTGGTGTACTATGAAAATGTTCTATTCTTGTTTATGATGCATGCAATTTAATGAGACACAACATCATTGTGTTTTAGCAAAGAAGTTCAACTGATATCCACTCTGGTTGGCCTCCATTATCAGGACGGAAAGTAAGAAATTAATTTGTACTATAAATATGAATGGTTAGTTGTACTGTACGTCTAATTGCCCCTATTAAGGGTGAAATTCGTATAACATGAAATGTTGGATTCTTTTTGCTGGGTATCAGACGTAACATTTCTCTTAAAGCACAATGCATAGGAGACATTGAAAAATTGCATTGTGTGTGGTATGATTCTTTCTTATATAGCCATGGCTGGTCCAGACTATCTTTCTGCCTTCCTGTCACGTAAGTTCTGATAGCTACAGACAGTGATGGCCTCAAGATGATGGGAGAACAGGCACAAAGACCCTCCTATCATCAGGATACTTACCTGCAGCTTCACACACGACTGATGAGGACAGCAGTGAGCTGAAGCGGAGAGGTCTGTGACGGAGGTAGCGGGGAGCAACCCAATCTGATGACATCAGCATTTTATGTGTCTTATTTCTTATGACACTGTGTAAGTGTTCATTTTTTAATTGTTTCTATAAAATCATTCCTTGTACTGGATTACGCTATGGATGTCTTTTCTCTCTTACCCTGATTGGTGATTATCCCTGAGAAACATCGTATACTATCCCATCTGACTGATGTTCCTGCATATCCCATATACCAGAGTCAAGCTCATTGCCACTGATCTCTGAAACGCCTGTATTTGATTGATACCACGTGAGTCTCCGTTTGATCGAGCATCCAATATTATCGATGGTTACAAACTATATTTGCACTATGATTTAATCATCTTTTATTACATATTGAACCTGCGCTCCCCCACACCTTGAGGCCATCAACGTTTGAAGTGGATTCAACAGACCATCCACTTAAAGGGTTTTGAGCTGCAAATCTCTTTATTTTCACATTATTCTCTAGTCACTTTATGATTACACATGATTTCACTTTGTTTAAGTTTTTGTTTTATTCACATATTGACGGCACTATTTTATGCCCTTTATCACTGCGCCGCCCTATTTGCACATTGTTGCACTCTGTTCTCCCAGCTACAGACAGTGACAGGCTACCCTGTGGGGGTTACCCCCCTCATTCAGCCTCCCTGAGTGGCAGGAGTGGAGGTGACACCTGGTCTGTGTTCAGCCAATCATGGTGCCGACCTTGTGCCTGTCCTCCCCTTTCTGCATTAGGAAGGAAGCACTCCAAATTATAGAGAGAGTCCTTACCAGCCGGGGAAGAGAGAGGAGTTCAGCTCTGTCCCTCCTGGGGTAAAGACCATGCCTACAGTCCCTCCTGGTGCTGTTTTCAGCAAAAGATCTGAATAAAGCTCCAGGCCTGTAGATTATCAGAAGGCCGGTACCCTCCAGAGATCTGAGATCCATACTAAACTACACTGGCGACACACTTTATTCGAGCTCGGCTAGTCCCACGAATTCGGGTATACCTGGGTGTATTGAGGTTTGTGACTGTTTTCTGCCCGAGTGCATTGAGGTATTTTCCAGGCAGGGATTGAAGCATTTTATTCCCGCTGGCTGCAATACTGCACAGTATATATATATATATATATAGAAATATATGTTTTTAGGAAGGCGTCATTAAAAGTTTTTACTGTGCTGCGCAATCTTCTGTCCTTTTTCTGTTCCTTAACAAAGAAAAAGATGCAGGATTCCTTAAAGACAGGATTCGAAGAGACAGCTTTTCAGGACCCACGGAGACACCGGATACCACGAGGGGTTCGTGCTATAACCGAGGCTTCCAGGATCAGGAAGGCATAAAGAACAGTTTCTCTCCCCTGCATGTGATCTAGCCACTTCTAGTAAGTAGGCATTTCAGATAACTCAGCTTTTGGAATAACCATTGTCTGTTCAAATATACTGCGCAATGTTTGCTCTCTCTGCTTGATATTTCATATATGCAGGATCAAGTCCATCCCATGAGAAGAACTGCTTGTTGCCCCTATGAACTGTGAACTGGGTTCGTTTCTCACCGGCCACTCAAGGTTGTAAAATTGGAACTATCACTTTATCACATACTCATTTGGGACTTTTTTCATCACACACTTATGCGCCAGGTTTTGTATCTATTTTTGTGTTTTTTGATTATGTTTTGAGATATATGAGATGTCTCAGTAGATTACCAGGCAGCTTAGTTTTTTAGTGCACAGCACTGTAATATTAGGTCTAGCGCTTGTCACAGTACTTTTGTATTTAATATATATATATATACTGCATTACAATTCAGGAATTTATGCCATCTGGTAGACACGCGAAGCATTGCAGCCTATTAAATCCTAATCATTATCATTTAACAGATCAGCCGCCCGTCAGCCAGGCATGAACACAGGCTGGGAAGGCAAATGCAACGGGGCTTGTCAGAGGTGAGGAGCGGCGCATTCCAGGTATCTGCCAGGTACATACTGGGTATTTGCTCGAATAAAGTGTGTCGGTGCAGTACAAGGCATACGCTGTAATGACATCCTGCAGTGGCTGCCTGAATAAAGATCCCTTTTTATATACTCCTGCCTAAGTAACAGTCTATTGGGTAGGAGTATGAGAGATATCTGTCACGGTGGGGACAGTCTTCAGGAACCCTGGATGCCTACTGCGACTGGAGGCGCTGATGACACCAAACTGAGACACTGAGGATCACCAAAAGCCTGTCCTGTTTCACCTTATCATCGCGGAAGCTCATCTCTCCTGGACCCTCACAGGTAACCAGCACCATGACACCGGTAGCCAGGGTAAATCTTCCAGGGGGGGGGGGGAGGGCGGGGTAAGCAGTGCCACACTTATTAATATCTTTGATATTGTAGGAGAATTATGAGTCATCATTAATATAACAACTTCCACTATAACTATATGTGTAGTAGCTGAACTATTTTTGTATACTCTGTTGTACAAACGTCATTTTTAATTGAAATTGTAAATACAGCTTTCTTCACTAGAATTATTTTGATTTTCAAATACATTTTTCCACTTGTGCTTGCATTTTCTACAATATTTCTAATATATGCTTATAATCTTCAGTCGTGTTTCGCTTTACATAATATTGCTGTATAATACATCCGACTGCCTTATCTGCATTATCGGGTAGTATTAAATTGAGTTTCTTGCTTTCCCTGGCATCAGCATTTTTGTACTATTGATATTAATTTTATCTCTGTATCCTTCTAAATTGGGGTCTATAACTGTGCAAAATGTTTTCAATGCCTGACAGCTTCCCTTATTAATTCTCCTTTTAGTAGTTGTTTCTATCCACCTGCAAATTTCACCTGAAGAATATTAACACAATATAGACACTTTATTTCTTTGGTCTAAGTGATTTTGGTTGCATTTTTCTTTTCTTTTTTATCACTAACATTAGTAAGTATACTACAAAACTGTATTTGGCTGTACTATGATAACATGCTTAATATAACATACTCAGTATACTGTATAAACTTTAGGAGGCATCTGTGCCATCAGTTATTTGCCACAAATCCTCAGTTTGCATGGGCACCTTCCAATTCACTCCCTGTATGCTTGGCAGGGATTCATTGTGTATTGGCATAAACTTACATATAGTAGGAGGCACATGTGCCATATGAGAAGTGACATATGACCACTGTGATCGGCCAAAGCAGCCCTCTGATGTGACATGACAAGTCAAGGCCAGCTATTCACTGCTGGGCCTCAAGCCCTTTGATTGCTTCCCTTTGATTTTATGGGGGTGTTCACGATACATTTTAGCATTCCTGCAGCATTACATGTGGCTGTGGGAGCACGCTGGGGGAATAAAGTGTCCCTTTGCTGCTCTGACCAATCTGCTTACTGCCATAGGGTATAGCAGCGATTGGATGTCCTAGGACCACTCAGATGGCCCCTCATTGTGGGCATGGGACTTTAATTATAAAGCACTCCCTCTCCACACCATGTGGCAGTGGAAATGCACATATATAAATGTAACGGGTATTCCCCCACCCAATCGCATATAGGGTCTCCTAGGGGAAATGCTGCTCTGGTTACAAGGCATAATAGTGTGGTGCAACTGCTGGCTTACAGGACTCCTGAGTCTCCCGCTTGATGGTATTAAGGGGAAGGTCAGGACAGGCTTCTGGGGACCTACCCAGTACGTGCTCACTCTTTCAGCGTCCATCTATTGCAGGCCCCAGGATATGGGGTGGAATCCCTGGAATAGAACGTCCCACTCAAGGATGAGAGATTCCAGTCTCACAACCGCTTCTTTATAATCAGGAACACTTTATTTCCTCTGCAGCACACTGTACAGCATACACAGTCACAGCAGTACTTCTCAGGAGTTCTCCGTCAGGATGACCCTTGCCATTCACTCCCTGTCAGGGCCCTGGAAGCAGGACTAGCTCTTCCACTACCCCCTATCAGAGTAGTGGGAACAGTCTACCCTCCTCTCCCCTAAGGGAGGGCCACAGATTGACAGAGCCCTGCACAAATGGGTTTGGTGACTGAGCTCATCTCAAGGTAGGAGCAACTAACTAAAAACAGGAAATGCAGCTCATTTAGTACAGATCCAGTAGCCCCACCCCTGTGCCCTTGACTGACACAAGGCTTGAGCACTACCTTCTCTGACCAACTGAACTACAGTGAGTAGGGAGAACCCATCTTAACTCCTGGCAAACCTGCCCTTACCAGGGATTATTGCACAGAAGGAGGACAGAATAATAGCCCAAACCTACCAGGGCTATACTCTCCCTCTGGTGGAATCCAATGGTCCCCACTTGGACCTAAATTTGCTGGTCCATCCTGCAGGCGAACAACCTGTACAAAACAAAATAACATGACATATTATTTACCATAATACAGTGTTATTACATTTGCAGGTTATACACCCTCCTTAGATGGTGACACAAAAGAACTAGGATTACTCCCAACGTGGAGAATCCGCTACTAACAGTAATACCTGGGATCAGATTCCTTTACAACCCTACCCTCAGGATATGTATTTACGTGTACTAGCTATACCCTATTAGGGTGGCCTGCGCACAGCATGGTCCACTGGGTTTAGAGCAGAAGTACCATAACACTCTGGGTGGCATACTGGACACCTACAATCATCCCATAATTTAGACATGGGTGCTAATGGTCGGAGAGGATCATGCCCATTCACTTTCTTAAGGCATCTCCTGGAGATGTAAGGCTCCCTTTCTTCATTATACCAATTCTCATCAGTGGAACCCATTTCAAACTTAATTCCCCCTTCTACTGAGTGGTGAAAATAAAGTAATGACTTTTGGTGATTTCTGACAACTCTGTCAGACACTGGGGGCACATAGGGTTTTACCTGAGCAACAGGCACAATATGAACAACATCATTACCCAATTCCCCAGAGTCCTGAACCAAACCCACCCAGTCTTTGTAATCAGTGAATGGCTTGGGGAATCCAAATCATATGGGACAGGGGCAATGACAGGGGTAATGGGGCCAGAGACTGGGGCATAGGAAGCGACAGTGCAAAGTCCTTGACTTCAGCTGGGCCACGGCCTACCGCAGGGGACGTGGGCTGCTTGGACGCAGCCATGACAGGCCAGCGTTTCCCTCGGTCTACCACCCTGTAAATGTGAAGAGCCTCTACAGAGGAGAGATGGAGCACAACGCAGGGACAAAAAAGCAGGATCCACCACACCATAGGTTAAAACTAATTTATTGGTATATAGGGGGAGACACCATAAAACCGGCAATCACTACTCTAACGCATTTCGGGCTGAGCCCTTTGTCAAAGAGTACTCTTTGACTCTTTGACAAAGGGCTCAGCCCGAAACGCGTCAGAGTAGTGATTGCCGTTTTATGGTGTCTCCCCCTATATACCAATAAATTCGTTTTAACCTATGGTGTGGTGGATCCTGCTTTTTTGTCCCTGCGCTGTGCTCCATCTCTCCTCTCTAGAGGCTCTTCACTTATACTCTGCAATCAAGTTGGAGGCACGCCTGCATGGATTCCTTACTGAGGTACAGCACTCTACAATCAAGCAAGTGAGTGGACTATTATATTTGAAATTGTTCCTTGATTACGTTTACCAATACTGTTCTGTGACTTTGTGAGTGTGGTAGGAGAAAAGGGAACTCTCAGCCTTTGGTGTTATGTTCCCCTAATACCCTATAAATCCCACTCTATACATTTGCAGCCCTAGGGCGGTCACACTTTGTGAACAGAGTAAATGGTTGACTATGGATATCAAGTTTAATGGAACACTATAACTCCACTTATATTTCAAGGTTAAGGAATATATATCCGTGGCATATGGGACTTATTACAAAATACCTGTGAATATATCTGTTGCACCATTTGGACTACAATAGTCCTATTTTCTATACACCCTGTAAATGTAGTGGTCCATTTTTCACCTGGAGAGGGCGCTACTCACCGGAGCAGTCGCAGCACAGTCCCAGTCCGCTCCGGAGGTCGCCTTGTAAGTGACGTCATCCTCTCGCGAGGTCGCATCATCTTGTGTTAGGTCTCGCACAGGAAGTACGTCATCCGCAGGACAGGGTACCGGGAGCTCGACGCTGTCCTTCATGCGGAGGTAGGCGCTGGGATGGGCCTCGTCTCCGGACTCCTCTGCTGCAGCCTTGGTTGGGGCCTCTTCTAGGGCCTCCTCCATCAGAGCCTGTGGGGCATAAGAGGGTATCTCACCACTCCGCTGGCTTGTGATGGGATCCTCTTCCTCCGCTTGCCCCTCCGACACACTGGGAGTCACCACGGCCGTTGGACTGCTACGCAGCTACGGTGGCACCAGCCTGCTGTCGGGAGACATCTGGGCTCACCCGCTCCACATCACAGGTAAGTGGCTCTCTTCTTGCAGCACCTCTGTAGGGGTCCACCGGTAGGCGCATCACCCCCGCTTAACTGCTATCATACTCGTCGTCTGACGAGGCAGGTAGGGACATCTCCGCACGGGAATGACATTGGGGCCCCTCGCAGTCACTGGCGGCAATCGGCACGAAGCGGTCCCGCTTCTGCGCCACCAGCGATAGCAATCCCCATCCTCCCTGGGCAGTCACTGTCTCTTCCTTGGGTTCCACCATCGTGAATTCCGCCTCTGGAACCGGGGTGCATGGACCCCCTGCATGGGTAGCATCGACATGGCCCACATCGCATAGTATAACCGCTGGGTCATCAGTACAAGAAAAAAGAGAGTGGTGTATATAGCGCTAAAAACAAAAACAAAACAAATGTGATTATAGATTATATCAACAACAGCGTGAATATTAATATAAAACAATAGGCAAGGCTGCCAGGAACATCTAACCCAAACACAGTTAGTGAAACACAAAGAAAACAAATACAGACCGGCGCCTTAGAGTCCAAATAGGTGATATATAGAAAGTCCAATGGATGGCTTGGACTAGATCACTATTTATTGGATATCCCAAGCCATCCATTGGACTTTCTATATATCACCTATTTGGACTCTAAGGCGCCGGTCTATATTTGTTTTCGCTGGGTCATCAGGCTTTGCTGACACCAGAGGACCGGCTCTGGCCTCGTCAGGTCCGATCACCTCACCCGGTAGCATTTGGGTTGTGGTCTCTGGAACCGGCTCGGGCCTTGTCTCAGTCGTCGGGGCTTGGTACACTCCAATGGTAGGCATTAGCGGGCTAGACACAAGATGGCTTGCCCCATTCACAAAGAAAATAGCCCCCCAAACAAGGTCTTCTCCCAGGCATGCACAGTCAGGGCCCAAACACCGCAAGCTGGTGATCCCATCAGTGAGTACATCCAGGAAACCTTCTGGCAGCGAGTAATAGGCAAAGTCCATATCGCCTGCTCTTACTTTATGTATACACGGGCACAAAAGAAAGGGGTAACTCACTCCTATGGCCCTCCATGTTCCATCAGTCTGAGGTTGCGGCAGCTCGCATCCAGCTCCTCCTTCAGTTTGGGTAAAGCTCTGGGATGGTCTCTCATTGTGCCCCCTCCCTCTGGTGAAGATTAGAGGAGGGGCACTCGGTAGTAAGGCGTGACTTTGGCTTTCACTGTGACCCCTCCCTCTGGTGGAGATTAGAGGAGGGTCACTGGGTGTTATCTCATGATGTGGATTCTTCGCTGAGCCAGTCACAGGGCAGGGGGCCGTGGCTCCTGCTTTCGCGCCACTTCCTGCACATAGGCGGGGCTCTAGCTTTCGCGCCAGACCCGGCCAAATCTTTGCAAATACTCTGCTCACAGTCTTTTTGCACGCAGCACGTGTGCCATCCTGACTCGGTGGGAACCGCCATTTTAGCTTTAGCATACAGCAGCCGCCATCTTAGGTGAACCCACGATTTTCACTGTAGCGCAACCCTCAGTGTTTGGCAGGGAACTCGCTCTCTTGTGAACACTGCAATACATGTAGCCTCTGACAAGTGGTAAACTCGGCATACCCCAGGCTAGGCAAAACTCTTTCTGTAGTACACTGCACACGATGACAGTCCAGTACACGTGCTCTGCGGTTCATAGTCTGGCTACTGGCTAGTAGTACTCTGGGCTCTTCCCTGTGCAGTACTCTTGTGTCTCCCCCTCTTGGCTGCCAGTATCATGGATCCTATCCAGGGGTCCCTCTTAACTGAGTTAACCAGGCCACCCCCTAGGCATCCTGACTACCCGCCTCAGGTTTGACTAGAACAGCAATAGCCTTGTCTCCAGACCTATTCACCCTTTAGTGCAGTCTAGGGTGTGCTTTGCGAGGTTATTCATTCTCCTGACTACCCCTAGACTTCCCCCTTTCAGCAGCACTTGTTCTGGAAGTATACTTTATATCTTTCAGTTTTGCTTCGCTGAAAGCCTGTCCTGATTCTCTCAGCAGCGCCTCCAATTGTAACGGGTATTCCCCCACCCAATCGCATATAGGGTCTCCTAGGGGAAATGCTGCTCTGGTTACAAGGCATAATAGTGTGGTGCACCTGCTGGCTTATAGGACTCCTGAGTCTCCCGCTTGATGGTATTAAGGGGAAGGTCAGGACAGGCTTCTGGGGACCTACCCAGTACGTACTCACTCTTTCAGCGCCTCCATCTATTGCAGGCCCCAGGATATGGGGTGGAATCACTGGAATAGAGCGTCCCACTCAGGGATGAGAGATTCCAGTCTCACAACCGCTTCTTTATAATCAGGAACACTTTATTTCCTCTGCAGCACACTGTACAGCATACACAGTCACAGCAGTACTTCTCAGGAGTTCTCCTTCAGGATGACCCTGGCCATTCACTCCCTGTCAGGGCCCTGGAAGCAGGCCTAGCTCTTCCACCACCCCTATCAGAGTAGTGGGAACAGTCTACCCTCCTCTCCCCTAAGGGAAGGCCACAGATTGGCAGAGCCCTGCACAACTGGGTTTGGTGACTGAGCTCCTCTCAAGGTAGGAGCAACTAACTGAAAACAGGAAATGCAGCTCATTTAGTACAGATCCAGTAGCCCCACCCCTGTGAACTACAGTGAGTAGGGAGAACCCATCTTAACTCATGGCAAACCTGCCCTTACCAGGGATTATTGCACAGAAGGAGGACAGAATAATAGCCCAAACCTACCAGGGCTATATAAAAAAAATATTACTGTCCTGAGACATCAAAATTCTGTTATAGGATGTACCACTGATTGGAAGAGTAAGGACCATTCAGACGGGCCCCATGTTGAAGAATTAGGTCACCTCTTTTAATTTTAAAGTGCTCCTGTGGGAGCATTCTGCAGAGAAATATCCATGATGTACCCGTATGGCTTATTTTTGTTATACTTGTTATGCCCCCTTTGTGCCATATTATAATGCCCTTTTTGCCATGCTCTGCAGGCTGTGCAGCACTTCTTAGGTATGTTTATACAGAAACACCATCTTGTTTGACATTGTTAGATTTTAATTCTTATTAATATAATCCAAAGCCTTCAATTTAACTCTCCCTAAATCAAAATTACCTGTAACAATATGATGATTCTATCAGTACTGAGTAGATTTAAACTCTGCTGTTGTTAAATGTGCAGGGATTGTTAACACTTTTAAAGAGGAGGCTACCGTTTTATTTCACGTTGCATGACAATACATATGTAAACAAGAAAGTTGAGACCACGCTTATCAGGAGTCCTCCACCGCCTGATGCTCTTCTTCCCGCTGCTCCAGTACTCTCCGGCGATCAACCGTGACCAGCAAACACTCAAACAAAAGAAGGGAGCGCAGAGAAGGCAGGACGTCAGAGAAATAGTTTAATTTTAATAACATACATAAAGCAACTTAAAAACTTACAGTTAAGTTTCGCCACTTGATCAAACAATCCCCTCACCACCGATTACAGCACAGCGAGATCCGCAGAGTCCCCCCTCCTCCAACTAACCCGGAACACCACACGGCTGTCAAAACGGAAGTGCACCAGGAGCCGACTGGTAGGGAGAAACTGATCCTATCACTGGAGCTGCTGCCTAGCTATAACAGCACTCTTAATTGTTTCTCTTTGGGGAGGTTCAAATGCTGAACTTATCCCACACCTTAAAGCAAATAACTTCTTGTGGGGACAGTGTATTAACACACTGTCGCCAGAAGAAGTTATTTGCTTTTAAGTGTTGGATAAGTTCAGCATTCTCCCTGTCGGCTGCAATAGTCTAGCAAGAGCTCCAGGAAGGCACAAGCCCAGCGGCGCATAGGACGTCACGTGTGTGCTGTCAGCTGTTTTCTCTGCGTCTCCCCGCTGAAATATCTCGCGCTGACACTGACACCAACTTCGGAGCCAGACGATCCTTCCCTTACCAGTAGAGGATTGGAAGAACAGGTCCGTGACGTCAGACGCCGCCCGAGTGCGGAAGTGAGAGACAAGGAAAGCTGAATAGAGCTAAGCAAAGCTGCGTCGCTACTGAACCCAGAGTGGTTAAACTGCCTTTCTTTTTTCTGGAGCATGAGAGTTAACTGGAGCTCCCTGCTCTAGTATTTTCTGTTAATTAAAACTGTGTTGCACTATGTTTCTCTTTTTTCCTTCCTACATATGCTGCCAACGTCGTTATCTGATTTCCTGTGATAATACCCAATATGGCTTCATGAGAGATGGGAAGTACAATAATGCTTTTGGATGGCACAATTGTGCTGCTGTCAGGATCGCCGCTAGGCTACGCCCCCAGCACGCGTCACGTGGCGGTACCTCTGGCGCTCGCGGACCGCAATCTGTTCGTGCACACCAACGCGATGCTCCGTCCATGGAGGCACGCTCCCGCCACATCACCACAGCGCCTTCTCTCTCTAACAATGCGCCACGCTCCGTGCACGCCGCACGGCAACGAAGACTAGTAGCATCAGCTGTGTCACACCTGCAGCCAATCCAGTACCATCCTATCGGCTGGTGGCTTATGTGTGAGGTCATCATCTGCTGGTTCCTGATTTTTCTTCCCTGCCTATTTATGTATTTTCTGTCTCTCTGCACATTGCTGAGCATAAACCCTTCTTTATGTGCTGTGCTTGCTACTTCCTTGATCTTGCCTGTTTTGGATTTCCGGGGGGCCCAGTTGGTCCCTGGGACATCTTCGCCAGCCTCCGGTATCAATCCTGTACAGTAAAAAGTAAAGAAAATGCTTTTATCCATGTTGCAAAAAACACACACTATCCTCCCTCCTCCGATACACACAATAATAAGCCCTCCCCAATCCAAACACCCACACGCAGCTGGGTAGATCTGGGGCCCAGGAGACAACAAAGACCCAAAGGCCTGATGTGGATGTTGGGCCCAAACTCTGGCCGGGCCCAACTTCCAATGCCAGCCAGCTTGGCTCCCCGCAGGGGCAGGGTCCTGGACAGTTGTCCTGGCTCTCCCTCCCCCTGTTGGCAGCCCTGTGAACAAACGTAGTAAAATGCTCTGGGTGCATCAAGTGCTTAATCCTGGCTATGGTCTTTATGTGGAAGAGTAAAGATTTTATCATTGCTGACACATGATTTTTGAGGGTCAATTTACAGTCAAGAACAACAGCAATATTCCACACACGGACAGAGTTTAGCAAATGTGAAACCCTAAGCTTAATGCCAATTGGTTTACCTGGTTCAAAATAAATTGTCCTCAGGTGCATGGATCCGAAGAATTTCTAAATGGAAAAATGAAGGAAATACAAAATATTGTAATATTGTTAAAACAGATAAAGGCTACAGAGTAATGGTGAGATATACTCTCACATTTAACTCATTAAATGTGCCTTTTTTCTTGCCCTTTAAGAGCTTCTTTACTGTGTGTATTTTCTTTTAAATGAATATCTTTTCAGATAAAAGAGATGTGAATAAGACATAGTGTAATACAGTTTTAATAAAAATATAGAAAAGAAGGGATAATATCACTCACAAACATGTGTCTTGGGTTTTATTCATGGTATTTAAAACCAATGAAGTTCCATAGTCTATTCAGGGAATTCTTGGAAGCATTCCCAGGTGCTGTCCTCACACATAAAGTGTTATTTTCCTCCTGAAACTCTGAAGAACTGTAGGGGTATCTCCAGAGAGATTTGCAAAGTCTCTCCCTTCCCCAGATGTTGTCCCTTACTTCAGAGGAAAGGACAGCTCCAAGATTCACCACATGGACAGAGTTTAGCAACTGGAAACCCCCAAGCTTAAGGGCAATTGGTTGACCTAGCTGTAGTCTTGTTGTCTTCCAATGGTGAGCATCCACGACAAGTCCTTCTGTCTTATCAGGATTAAACCTCAACCAACTGACACTTATGCACTCTAGGAGTTTAGATAATTAACTATTGATGACTGATAATGCATCCGTAGCACGTGGTGCAAAGGACAAGTAGAGTTGAGTGTCATCTGTATAGCAGTGATAACCAAGGTCATGCTGTCTGATTATGTCACTTAGTGGCAGCATGTACACTGCGATCAACATGGAATATAGATAGAATCCTGTGGCACTCCACATGACAGGGTCCCTGATGAAACCACAGTATGTGGGGAAACACGTTGGATTGCAGAATTAAGAATCACTTGAGTATCCTCTTTTAGCTTTGTAGCTACAGATTGTGACCCCTTTATTTGTTACACTTGCTTAGATGTGGACATATTAGAATCCACATCTAAGGGTGTGACGAGAAGTTATTATTGTGTATATGGACACAGCTATCAGTGGTCCTAATTGCACATGATTTATTTGTATTTACAATTGTTTTCATTCATTCGATAATTGGGTTTATTGTGTGGCTGTCTAGGGTTGATATTGGTGCAATACCTATAATATTTAATAAGATCCTTAAAACATGGATGTGCCCCAAATAATCAGCGAACTTCCACTATGCGCACCTTCAAACACACACAGGTGTGTGTACACGGTACATAGACTGAAAACATTCTTGATAAAGTCTTGAGAATCAATGAACATATCATAAAGGTTTGTACTCATGATTTTGTGATCCATGAGTCCGATGTTGGCATGCTCTCAGTTTGTGATCAGAAACGAGTACCGGAAGTAATCCCATGGGGGAAAAGTTAGACGGTGCACTGCCTCAAAAATGATGGAGCCTGGATCACTCAGAGCAGAAAATTATTTATTGAATCATCAGCAACATACTAAAAAACAAGGAACAGCGGAGAAACTTCGTTTTTTTTGTATGTTGCTGACAATTCAATAAATACTTTTCTACTTTGAGCAATCCAGCCTCTATCGTTTTTGAGGCAGTGCACCGCCTAACATTTCCCTCACTGGGATTACTTCCGGCACTCATTTCTGAGCTGGTCAGTTGTCTTGTGCCATGATCTCATACAGTATGACAGGAACGCTGACTTCTTACTAGTAATTGTGCTCAAAAGGGGGAGTCAGGGTGCTCTAGTAACCGGATCAAAGTGAAGCAAATATTTAAAAAAATTAAATTAGGTAAGCAGAGTACTCCGTAGATAAGTGAGTGACATCGTTCACAAATATATTCCCAGGTGAGTATGAAGTCTTGAATTATCCCGAATATATAAGACAAATATTCCCTGAAGGCCAACGTGAGTGGACAAAACATCAAGACCTCTTAGGACCTCATTGGGAATGTCTAAAGCATAACTTCAGCAGGGTAAAGTACTCGCAATTGGGAAAATAGCGCACTTTATCTCCTTGATAAAGTGCGATATGCGTGAAACATGTAGGAGGGCTGTTACACCTCCGTTTTTAATGGACCAATAAAGCTATTATTGATATACTATTTTTGACCCACTCTCCTGGCTGTGCGCTATATTCCCAATCGTGCTTATCTTCATTCCATTATTGGAAGCACGCTTTACCAAAGGCACTGGATGGAGGCATTTTAGACATGTGAGTATATTTGCAATCAATCAATTCATGTGTTTTAATAGTGGTTCTGGGACTATCCCAATGAGGTATTGAGGAGTGGGCTTATACCCCCTTACTCCTTCCCTTCAGGGTTACATTTGTCTCTTTTAAGGACTCCACACCACCTGGGAGTTGTTTTCTGACTCACTATTCATTATTATTAGCCCCATACCCTGTGCCTTTGATTATTCTGAAAATATGTAATATGGACTCTGCGCTAGAGCGCGTATACCACTAAACTTATCATAAAGTACTCACAATAACTTCTTGAATGATTGATAATCCTCACCCACTCCAGGAGTCTCTGATGAGGCGTGACAGCCATTGGTAGTGCAATCCAATAGTATAGAAAAAGGTAGCAGCGCACAGCCAAAGGGAGTCAGCGTCAAAGGTAATAATAAGAAATGTTTTTTTAATAAAACATGACTAAAAGGAGGTACAAGGACCCTCCAACTCGTTTTGTACAAAGAGGGTACTTTATCAAGTTAGTAATTGTGGACTGGTATTGCATGATGTGGTCAATCATTTTCAACTTGTTCTCAACCATGCGGGACCTCCGCCAGCACCATTCAAAGCTGCCACCCTTCTTCAATTCCCTAATAAAACTGTCAATCCAAGGGGTGTGGTGGTGTCAGGTAAGGAGTTGTATGCGAACAGGAGCAATATTATCCATTGCGGTCCCCAAATCCCTATTGTAATAATGGACAAGAGCATTGGGATCCACGTAAACACTTAATATTTCAGTAAAATCGAGGTTTGCCATTAGGCCCTGGGGAGTCTTATAACTCAATGGTCGATACCTGATCAACTCCATGGGATAGGGCCTATTTGGGGGAGGGACTGTAGCTGAGATCAAAATGGAGTTGTGGTCTGACAAAACAACAGGGCAGAGATTTGTTAGGTCAGAGATTTCTAGACCTGTCTGAAAAACAAAATCAAGTGTGTGTCCACTTCTATGGGTATTGTGAGTGATAGTGATTATAAGGCGCTAACAACTTAAATAATAGTGATATTTTACAGGTTAATAGTGCAATAAACAATAAATAAGTGCTCAATATAAATCCCTGCTCAAACCCTCTGGTAGAACCTGTTTCCCGGGTTCCAAATAGAATGATATGTTTCAGACAGTCCAGGAGGAGCAAAATATGGGGAAAAGGAAACAAAAAACAGTGCAAATTTAAGTGCAGACGTTAAGACTAAAATCCAATATGATGTCAGTGTCTTGGCTCTACTGGTTATTCTACTCACAAGATGTTACTTGGTATATAAGCAGTTGGCAGATTGGGCTGCCACCCCAGGTGAATGCTGAATACTGTGTGACTCCCTCCAGGCTCGTCTCGTCAGAATGGTAGATACATATGCAGGGGAAGAAACAGAACTACATAGCGCGATCTGTCTTTGAATTGACTTTATAAAAGGTATTAGGCATATAAAATGTGCACTTACACTGTGCCAAAATTAAAATCGCATTTTTCACATATATAGTGACTCTAGGGGGTACTCCGCCGTTCTCACCACCTCCTCTCTGGCTCTGGGTCTCCTCCGTCTGCAACCTGGGACTCTGAACTCCGTGTCTCCTCCGGTGCGTGTGACGTCACTGCTCAGTGGATGGTGCAGCTACGGATCCCTCACTAGACCAAAACACCACTCTACGCGTTTCGCCCAGTTCTCACAAGCTGTCAATGGCTTCGTCACACACTCCTGACGAAGCCATTGACAGCCATTGACAGACAATGCGCAGCTAGAAAATAAGAGGGAAACCTTTCTAATTTTATTAGCAGTTGCCAGTTGTATATATATCCCCACAAGTGTCCCTCCAAATAAATTACTTGCCTGTGCTGAAAACAGAGCACAACTCAGCGATATGCTAATGACTATGCAAAGTATATTTAAATGAGTCCGGTCCCCCACCTTCAAAAATAATTTCCATACCAACTGTATAGAGTTGATAATAAGCCTAAAGCACCAACCTAATGGCTGGAATAATGTCAGACCCAACAGGACTAGAACCCAAAAACCATTTCTAGGTCACAGCTCTAGCAGTGTGAGCAAACCCAGTTGATAGGGAGTATCTCTGTCAAATCCTACTGTTGAGCTGCTCGCTGCTTACTACTCACACATGTAACTAATCTAGCTATTAGCATATCTCACAGGTATCTCAGGTGTGCTCCACAAAGAACATCAAACTGTCAAGCAGGAAGTGGAAGTGATCTGCTTTTAAAGAAAGCCAGGGGGAGGGAGCTACTACAGGTATATGCACTCATTTTGGTGCTACATTACAGATATGCACAAAAATGACTACAGTATAACAGAATAGGAACAAAAATATTCACTTTTCCATTTGCCCGAGTGCCAGACACATACATAATTTAAATACTTTATTTTACAATAAATAAAACTCTGCTAACTGCAGGAAGGGATTCCACTTTCTTCCCACAGCACACAAAATGTTATTGGGTTGACAAGTCTAAGACACCTTAGGAATGGGGTATGGTATCAGATCCAACAAGATCAGTAGTTCAACCCACACAATCTCTGTTTTTTAGAACAGCTCTAGCAGTGTGAGCTAAACCAGCTGATGGGTTGCAGTGCACACTGTCTACTTACTAACAGCATACCTCCAAGGCATATCTATGTTATTGTTTGTATTTGTAATCTTGAAAGCACTTCAAGCAGAAAGCAGCCTGGAGCCCCTAGGCGATGGGACACCTGACCGCAGGGACTAGGCTCCCCTCTCTTCCCTCCCCCTCCCTGCTCCTTTGGTGCCGGTCCACGTGCTGCTTCCCTTCTCCCCTCCAGTGCATGCTGTTTCCCCTCCCCTTCCCCAGTGTCATGGGGCGGGCAAGGCGAAGTGGATTCAAAGGAGCGCAGGGGAAGGAAGGCAGTCTGCTCCCTGAAAATAAGTTCCCACCCGCCCGTTCCTTTGTTTGTGTAATACCGTGATAATCGTATAATATATTGTACATTATGTTGTATTTTCTTCCTTTTCAGAAATAAGTATACATGTGTAAGGAATCCGCTCCTGGTATTGATTATAGCTTTTGCGGACTTCTGCATTTGCAAAAGCTTCCTGTGGCAATCAATGGCACATGTGCTGCCTCTCATTGCAGCTTCTGCCATGTGCTTCATCATTGGAGGAATACTCACACACCCTCCTCCTGTGATTGGATCTCCGCCCTTTATATCCTGGGCTTTGGCACTGAAACAGTGCCGAGCATAAATTCCTACCCCGGACGTTACTGTCTCTGCCACAAGCCACCCTGGCTTGCATCCTGGTGTACTAACCTTTCTGGTTCTTGTCCCTAGTTTCTGAGGTCGCCTGCTAGTTCCATGCGGGGGCCCGTTTCTGACTTCTCTGCTGAAGCATTGTTTCCTGAGGCCGCCTGCTAGTTCCATGCGGGGGCCCGTTCCTGACTTCTGTGCTGAAGCGTTGGTTTCCCGACGCTGCCCTGCGGTGTACTTCGGCCAGCCTGCTGTCTCCCCCTGCTGAGACCGGCGTCATGGGCCGAGGCCGTTCCTCACGAAGAGGCCACTCCCGCGCTCACGCTCCTAAGCTGAAGCGGGGAACTCCTGACTACCTGTTGCCGAACTCCTGCTTGAATAACGACGATGCTGCCTTCTCCAATCCTGACCCTGCTACGTACGACTATGAACTGCGCACTCCGGATCAGTCTGCGCGGACTAAGGTCGGTGATTATATAACCTCACCTCAGCCCCGCGGTCCGGTCCCGGTTTGTGGCGAGCACAATCGTAACAGTATGCTCTGCCCCACAAAACCGGACCGCGCCGTGGCGGGGTGGGTACATTTTTTACTGTACCTATGTCCCAGGCTGCGGACCAGTCCCTGTTTGGAAGACCATACCTGTTTGAGAGACTGCCTCCGCCTGAGAGTGCGTTCTTGTATGAAGGTTTAACCCCTCAGGAAAGACTGATTCGTAAGGAACTCCTTACTAGATCTCAGCAATTTAATGAGGAAAGAAAGTCTCAACAGGCCCTGCTCTCCCAACGGTCCTGGGTTTTGTCCTCTTCAGAACAAAAGACTCTAGATCAGATTCTAGATGCCACCTGTGTGTTATGCCAAGATCTTGACTTAATCATAAGTGAGCAGGACCCTCTTCTCGCTGCCTACGCACTTTCTAATCACAATTTCTATGCTGCCAGTCCTGTTACTAATCCTGTGGGGTTACTACCCACTCCTAAGAAAGGCCAAACCATCTCCCTGTCACTCCCCGCTAAGGAAGAAGCTGCCACGGTCCCTAGTCCTGAGTTAACCTCCCTGGGTTCTTTCCCCGAGGTTATTCCTGTCTTAACCCCTGCTAGACAGGCCTATGAGTCCCCCACTGTAAACCCTTGCATCCCCCAGGTCAGTGTGTCTTCCCTAGCACCAGAAAATGAATCCTCTTTGCCCTCTCTTACTAAACCAGAATTTCTAAGCTCTGTTCCCGAGGTTATTTCGGTTTTAACCCCTGCTAGTCTTCTATTTAAGGTCCCCATTGTTAACCCTTGTATCCCGCAGATTAAGCTGAGGTCTCTAGGGCAAGAAGCTGAAAACCCTATGTCCCCACTCTCAGAGACTAGCGTATCTTTTCCTGATTCTCAGGTACAGCCTAACTTAACCCTTGAGGTTTTTCCTATGTTAACCCCTGCAGGTCAGCCCTATGAACCTCCCATGGTAAATCCCTGTAGTCCGCCAGACAAGGACAACTCCTTAGCTTCAGAGGATGAACCCCTTATGTCCCCTGACTCAGCTAAAATTCTCAGGGCTACGCCCCCTGAACTTTCGGCAATAATACTGGCTCCAGTTAAAAGTGTTCTGGAACCGTTTGTTTCCCTAAGCCTGTTCGCAGAATCCCCACTCCTAGGTATGTCGCTGACCCAGTCTGTCACTCAGCGACCTGAAATCCCTGCTTCTGAGCATAGACCCCTTTTCGTGGAATCTGTAGTCGTTTCTGATGTCCCAGACACTCTTTCCCAAATACCCACTTCAGAGACCAGCACAGTTGTGGTTTCCCCCCTTGTACTGTCTGTGTTCTCCTCTTCTCAAATCCTAGGGTTAAAAGCGAACAGTACATATTATGCCCCTTTCCAAGTGACCCCTTCTGAGATCAGCGTATCTGCTATTGCTCACTTAGTACAATTACAGTTAGGGCCCTCCTTTTTGAAGGATCAGGTTTTCAAATTTAAAACTCCCTTTTCCCTTGATTTTGTAAACCTGCAGTCCCTTCTCACTGTAGTTAAAAGTTTTCCAGCAGCCGCTGAGTTAAGCTCTGCTGCTGCTAAAACTTCTGTTGTTCCCTAGTTCACTTCCGTTTGTCCTATCTGTTATTCCTGTCCTTGACTCTACAGTAAGTCTGTCTCCTTGGGACCGGTGACAGCTATTAGCCTCCCTTCTACGGTCCCTCAGGCTATCACTTCAGAGATCAGCTTATCTGTCCCTGATCTCTTACTACGCTCTGAGTCTCCCCTTATAGCTTCTAGGGTCTCCCCAGCACTCCCTGTGTTAACCCTTGGCTTCTCTCTGACTCCTGAGGTAGAGCCTGACTGCCTGCTCTCCACCTCTGTGGTAGTCTGTGAGATGCCTATCACCTTTTCTAAGATTCCTGTTTTGCAAGGTATTTCTCCTATTAAGTCTGTGATACCTGCAATTCCTGTAATGGGTTCTAAGACCCCTATCACTGAGTCTCCTATGGAATCTGATGCCCTCACTAGGGATTCTCAGGGACCCAATTCAGAAACAAGCACAATGTTCTCTGATCTTATTACAGTAGCTAGTTTAGTTCCTGCTGGTTCTCAATCACCCACTTCAGTGACAAGCAAGATGTTCCTTGTTTCTATTGGAAAGTCTACCCCAGTTTCTTTCACGGATCATGCCACAGCCTCTGGGATGATTAAAGATGACTTTAAGTCTGGGATACCCACTCCTTTAATAATACTGTTTTATGCTGATTCGCCCACAGTATTCGGGGTATCCACTACTGACTGTATGTCTACTACCACGAACTCAGGGGTATCGCATTTGGAACTTTCAGTAATACCCGCTGTGTCCCTTTTTTCAAAAAACCCCGTCTTTAAGATGGACTTGTATTTCTCTGTGTCTCCCACAAGACTTGGGGTACTTACTATTGACTGTCCTGTCGCAAAACTAGGGTTACCTCTCAGGAAGGTGCCTGGAACAACCGATGTTAAGAACCCTATGTTTAAAACAGTAATATCTCGCATTGCTTCTCCCACAGTATCATGCGATACCTGGGTACCTGGGACCTCCACTCCTAAGCCAAGCTCTGGTTCTCTGTTTTCCTTCTCTGTGTTGGAGGTACCCAGCTATTAACCCAAAGACTTCTATTCCTAAGCCTTTTGCACCGCTTACCTGGCTTCCTGCTTTCGCAGATAAGATCTGTTTTCTCACCTTTCAAACAGAGTCTTTACTCGCAGGTTTCTGTGCGGTGTCTGAAGTGCCCTTTCTGGATTGCATGTCTTCATTCTCTAGGACGAAGACACTCATGCTGGACCTCGTTGCTTTGCCTGAGGCATCCATCCCTGTTCTTGATGGCCCCACTATGGGTTTGGACGTGCTGTCCCCTACTGTCTCCGTGATGCTTTCTATGCCCTTACCAAGATCATAACTTTGGATTTGATTCCCCCCAAATTTCAGAGGCCAAAGGAGGCGGATCCTGCAACTGCATGTACCACAACCAACAATTACGTAAACACTACTACCAGCTCTCTCGAATTGCTTGGGATTACAAGCCTGGTTCGTATCAAGACTACTGCTCCAATATCTTGCAGTGAACCCACCCGCCCTATACCCTCGCTAACCACCACCCTGAATTCCTTGGGAGCTAAAGACTCTCGCAACTTCTTACATGCTGATTCCACCAAGGCCATTGTCTGCCCCGGATTCCCCCAATGTAATTTTTGTCCGACAATCAGTGTCCTGTGTCCCGTATTCTTGGATTATTATTATGCACCGGACACCTGGCTGCTGCCCTTCTGATGTCCCTATTCCGGAGTCCCCTGGTCCCATTGCCCATGTACCAAAAACCGCAGTGCCACCACTGTTCCTTGCAGCACTCGCCAATGTACACCTGGATTTTGGACCTAAATCTCGCCTGAGACACTTCAGGAACAACTCAATGTCTCCCAGACCTATGAATGGTCCTGTCCACCCAGGCTTCTCACCCAGTGGTGGAGGTACTGTAAGGAATCCCAACAAACCATGGGCTTTCAACGCCACCTCTCGCCTAAGGAGGTTTAGAAACAACTCCATGTCCCCCAAATCTGTGATGGACCCTGTTCGTCTGGAGGTCTCACCTGAAGGGGGGGGGGGGATACTGTAAGGAATCCGCTCCTGGCTTTGATTATAGCTTTTGCGGACTTCTGCATTTGCAAAAGCTTCCTGTGGCAATCAATGGCACATGTGCTGCCTCTCATTGCAGCTTCTGCCATGTGCTTCATCCTTGGAGGAATACTCACACACCCTCCTCCTGTGATTGGATCTCCGCCCTTTATATCCTGGGCTTTGGCACTGAAACAGTGCCGAGCATAAATTCCTACCCTGGACGTTACTGTCTCTGCCACAAGCCACCCTGGCTTGTATCCTGGTGTACTAACCTTTCTGGTTCTTGCGCCTAGTTCCTGAGGCCGCCTGCTAGTTCCATGCGGGGGCCCGTTCCTAACTTCTCTGCTGAAGCGTTGTTTCCTGAGGCCGCCTGCTAGTTCCATGCGGGGGCCCGTTCCTTTCTAAATTTAATTTTATAATTTTATATTAATTTTAATTTTCTATGTATCTGTCTAAATTTAAGCATTATTAAATTTCTAAATATCTAAATTTAGCATAGGTTGGACTTGATGGATGAACAGTACGTCTTTTCAAGCTCATCTAGTATGAAACTATGTCTGCCATGTTTGAGGTGGGAATTCCATGACGTGTTGCCTACGTCACAGCGGCTGTTGGGGGGTGGGTAGGTGTGCGTTAACCTTGCCAGCGGGGGGCTCTATGGTTCAGATAACCCCTAAAGCCTTGTGGCGGCTGGGGGCAGCGAGTCGGCAGGGCTCGTTTGTGCGTGTTTCCCTGGGCCAACCAAGTGTCCGGCTTGGTGGGTGTACGGGCCATGGTTGGGGTGCCATCGGCCTTTACCCGGGGGGAGTGCACACTGGCAGGGTTTATTTGTGTAAATAAATCCATGACCTTTGTACCTTTGTTGTGTGTTTATTTATTTGTGGGTTGGGGGAGGGAAGGGGAGCTTCCTCGCAGGCGCCAAGGTCAAGTAATATGTACTGAGGGCTATAAGTTACTGAGGCCAGGTAACATAAAAGTTGAACAGAACACGGGCAACCTCATTGTACAGGGTTAGGAAATATGGGGGCCACCTCTGCTGCTCTAGGGATTACCCAGTTTTAACTACAGTTTGACAAGCAAGCACTATTATTATTTGTAGACTAATATTCTTCGGACTACCTTGATGTTATACATTTTGATCTTATTTGAGTAGATCTGTGTGATGTCATTTATATAATTGTACAGGAGTCATTATATCCCTTCTACTGTATGTACCTGTCTATTAAGTGGATTGGGTCTCTTTTAGGGTGACTGCATCTCTAAAGAAGCCAATGCATTTTGATTTGTTAACCTGCATTATCAAACAAGCTATACTTCAGGAGGTTTTTGTTCCGCAAATATAAATATACAGACTTTGTTCATTGCTTCAAACTATCCAACGTTTCACTTTACAACGAATGGCATATCCAACGCTTTACAATGCAGCCCTATGGGCCGTTTTCAAATCCGGAATGTGTTATCCAACCCCTGAATGCATTATCCAATGCTCACCGCCACTGATTAACATGGGACTCATTTTACAATAGTTTCAGTATCCAACGCTACTTCCAGAATGGATTCTGTTGGATAACCGGGGACTGCCTGTAATGTCATCATTTCATGGTGGGCGGGGCTTTAATGAATTAATTCAGCACTCAGAGCATGTCATTTCTCGGAGCACAATCATGCCATCACTATAAAAAGTGGTGTAGTTGTCTGTAGGTATACAGTATTTCAATTTTTCTTACACTGATAAGTTCAAAACACGGACTCAACTAATAACTATGTACTTTTTTGTACCATGTTATATTTGGGGTGCTCTTGCTTATATTTGTATAAATACTTTATCAGTGTGTGTGATTGTATACACTTGCTTCAGCAACCTTTCCTTTTTGCTCCTCTAATATTTAACTTTTTGATTGAGTGCAGAGATCCATGGCCACCATTAACAATATAATCCCTGCACAGAAGACTTTACTCTCAGCACCACATAGTGACACTTTCCTTAACATATAGGGGAACCAGGAAAAAGAAGCATACAGAGCGCACCAGAGGTAAGTCAATTGTATTTTTAAACAAGTAAAATAAGTAGCAACTTACAATTGAGTAAAATGTAGTGAGTGAGTCACAATACACTGCGCCTTCGGCTGTTCGAGATGCCAGTGAAGTGTGGTAATAGCCGGCTTCAAGTCCCATGTGCTGGGACTAGCTTGGTAGTACCAGCGATCCTGCACTCCCGGATTGCAACTCACCGAAGGAACTCAGCATACAGGATGCTGGTGAGAATCCAAGAGGCGCCGTTAGGCACTGCGGCAAACACTGATCAGGAATTAGCTGTACCAGGACCGTTGTGCATTTCAAACAATTCTGTTCTTCATCAGACCCCCTGCCTTTTTCATCTAACATGTAAGTGCATTATGTTTGGATTCTGTATACCTTATCCATGTGAACCTTCATAATGCTCATTATGCAAGTATCAATTGTCTGAGAGTTCAAAAGTAAAAAAAAAAAAAAAATGGAGAAGGAAGCAAAATATAGTGCTGTAATCAATTTTAAAAATCAATGAAGTTCGAAATATTTACTCTACTCACTGATGGCAAAATAATTAAGCCCCCAATAAAAGTATACGTAGTCCCCTTGGTGTACTACTCCCTGGCGGGCATTCCAAATATACTGTATTCCACCATCTCAACACTGCAGTGGTTACCAAGACCAATTCGGATCACCCAATGGCTTCCTCAGTGGTCTGATAACACTATTTCATCTTCCATCTGCTATACTATACCCTCTCATTAACAATTGAAGCCTTTGTAGCTCCACTAAATCAGCAAACAAATTATATGGATACCTACTCTATAGAAAAGCAACCTAGTTGGTATAACTTCAAATACACAACTCATGCAATTAAATACTACAAAATTGGAGCATAAAATGTATCAAAGAGTATAAAAATCTTTGTACAAATATAAATATAAAATATGGAGAACAATAATAATAGAGAAGGGTGGGGGTTACAAAACTAAAATCAACAAACAATCCTACTAATCCTGAACTATCAATATTATAATACAATTGTATGTGTATGTGTGTGTGTATGTATGTATGTATGTATATCTTTATTTATATATGAGTGACATTTAGGAAAAGGAGTCCCTGTCCGGAAGAGCTTACAACCTAATTGGTAAGCAGGAAAAACATACAGAGACAGTAGGAAGGTGTTCTGGTAAGTGCATCTGCAAGAAGCCAAGGTTGATGTACAAGGTGTAAAGTATCAGCCACGGAGCTACCCATATACTTTTCTTGTGTTTTAATATGGGTCTTAAAGGTGGATAGAGATGGTGCTAGTTAGATAGTGAGGGGAAAGGCATTTTGTTTTGTTTTTTGTGCCTTACTCCCTCTGCCTGATCTGATCCATTCCTGTTCCTGTTCCTGTATTAATCCCGCTACATATTAAAGGTCCTTGCCTACAGCTGTTTTGTTCCTGTTTGTCCTGCTACCTGGTCCAAGTCCTGTTCTCCTGCCCTGTTCCTGCCTTCCTGCTGCCAACCTCTGCCTGTGACGCCGACTACAACCTGCTGCCTGCCCTTGGCCCTTGCCTGTGACCTCGACTATGATTCCTGCTGCCTGCCCTGCACCCCTGCCTGTGATCACTAACTAGCCTGCCTGCCCCCTGCTGGTCTGGCCATGGAGGTCCTACCTGAACCTGGAGTACGTGGCAGCGAGAAATTAAGGATGAGATGTAAGGAGGGTCAGAAGTGTGTAAAGCTTTAAAAGTGAGGATGATTGAGTGTGTGATACTGGATTTGATAGGAAGCCAGGAAGGGGATTTTAGCAGAGGAGCCACTGAGACAGATTTTGGAAAGAGTAAAGTGATTCTGGCATTAATTACATACTGAACATGTATTATTAATATCTGTTAATACACTAATATGTTAAGAAAATAGCTAAATGATTAAAGAGACATTCAAACACACTTTATCACACATTAGAGGACTACTCGTACTGCCCTGTCTTAATAGGTGCAATAACGTTGGCTACATCTGAATAAAAGGCATGAGGTGGTGACAGGGAGTAGGATATGTGATGGGGGAGAAATAGCGTGTGACAGGGGGGAGAGAGGGACATGGCTTGAAAGAGTGGCATGGATGGGAGATTGTGACATGGGCGGGAAAAGGTCACATGAGTGAGAGAGTGACATGGGAGCAAAGAGAGTGATATGAGTAGGTGACATGGGATTCCAAAGACACAAATAGATATAGCCAATTTTATTTTAGCCAATAATAATGCATTATAACACAGAATATCAATGATTTTCAATAGAATCCAATGGCAGTGATAAAACAGAATGGCACACAATATCCTACTATGGGATATGAATATATACATGCACTGTATATAATGAACTAGCGGTGAAATAAGCTTTGCTACTTTTGTACACAGAGGCATACTGTAACTACACTATTGCAAAACCCTGAAATGAAGGGGGGTCCAAGACTGGTGAGAGGGGGGGGGGTAGTTACAGCTTGCTGTCACTGGAAGTTAGGTATGCCAGCGGTCGGGACCAACATCCGTGTCGGGATGCCGGGGGCTTTGTTTGCTGTGGGTCCCTCATGCCAAGCCTTCACCCACCCCCCAGCTGCTGCCCCTCATGGGCCCAACTTCTGCATCTACCCATGTGGCCCAGCTTTCCACTAGCGTGGGATCAAAAGCCTCGCACCCATCCCACATTACCCACAAAGCTAGGTAAGAGTGGGGGAAGAGTGAGAGAGTTAGAGAGAAGGGGTGAATTAGAGTTAGAGAGGAGGAGGGAGAAAATGAGAGAGGAGGGAAAGTGAGAGAGATAGAGAGGAGGACAGAGGGGGATAATTAGAGGGAAGGGTGGAAGAGTTAGATAGGAGTGTGGAGATTTAGAGAAGAAGGGGAAGAGAGGGACACAGGGTGGCATTTAAAAAATGTTTACAGGAGGGCCCAAAAATTGTAGTTACACAACTGTCTGTACAGTGGCGACACGTTTAATTCTTAGTTGGCTAGTTCCGCAAGCCGGGAGATTTCCCGGCTTGCTAGCCAAATCCCCTCAGCGTGCCGCGCATCACCGATGCGCGGTCACGCTTCATCGGGTGCCTGCGCCCCATGCGCGCATGCCCAGGGCTCCCGCGTTGTGGGGGACGGGGTTGGGGGTTCCAGGGGACCCGGCGGCCCCGGAGAGGGGAGGGGGAAGCCCCGATCGGAGGACCGCTCCTCCGAGGCTTCGGTTCGCGCACGGGACACCCGGCGCGTGCCCGGTTACTGTCGCGGCCGAGACCGGGTAAAGGTAAGAATAAACTCGGCCGCGACAGTACATCTGATAGAACATATTGTACTATCTTGTGAATTTCATTGGAAACTGTAGACTTAGAGTGTGCTGAAATTAATTTATATAGACTAATTTATCATGCAATCATGTTGCTGAACACATTGTTCTCAACAGAACTAAATTATTTCTCTCTAGATAATTGTTACCGGTATAATTTTTCATGATGAGCTAATAGATATAGCTATCAGTTATTTCAATGACCCATATCTCTGATGAGTTAAATCTTATTGTATAACATTATTAATAAACATTACCATTTTTGTAGTGAGTACAAATGTGTCAAAATGTTCTGAAATCTGCCCCACATCTCTGGAATGCCATTCCTCTCAATATCCGATAAGCACCCTCCCTATCAACCTTTAATACCCAACTCAAAACACACCTGCTTAAGGAAGCATATGGGTAGCTCTGTGAGTGAACGTTTTACACCGCATACATACTGTAAACCTTGGCCCCTTGCAGACTCGCTTACCAGAATGACCTCCTACTGTCTCTGTACGTCCTTCCTACCAACCAATTCGATTGTAAGCTCTTCGGAGCAGGGGCTCCTTTTCCTAAATTTTACTTTTCTGTCTGAAGCACATTTCCCCTTTATGTGTTATTTATATTATTTTTTATCTACAGTATATGATTGTTACGTGTATTACTGCTATGAAGCGCTAAGTACATTAATGGCGCTATATAAATAAAGACATACATACTGTACATACATACAAATCTCAAACATTATAATGTCACACAATCATAACAAACATTGAATGCATTTACTATTATATTTAACATACAGATGTAGTCTGTTTAACTTTCCCTATGATTGTGGAAGATAAAGCATTCTGCTACCATTCTGACATCCCAGTACTACTGTACTAGCATGCCATGACACTTATTTACATTTTCCTACAGCTTGCAGGGAGAGCTGGATAATTGCTGAACAAAGTCACTGCGAAAGTTAAACTGGTTACAGAAATTCAGTATTATATACTTGTCATCAACACTTCAAACCTACCCCTGTAAAACTGACAATGAATATAAACTCATATTTAGTTTCAAACTAGGTACAGTATAGAACATAACTTCTTTCAACATTTCAGCTCGGAGGACAGATTCTAGCCAAATTCTGAGCTGTATAAACTGAAAATCTACATACCAGTTCATAAACAAAGCAAAAACACTCCACAGTCACGTACAGATTTTGCCTTAAGCACATTAACAGGAAGAAAGCTATATCCAATACCTTTTGATAGTGCATATAGTATACTCTGTTTGGCATCTGAAATAATTATTCAAACTTTATGATGTGCCTAACTAAAAATTTCAAATTTAATAAGAATGTGAATGTTTGAGTTGTCAATTGCTACATAGTGATTAAAACGTATGGAAGGGCTTTTTTTTTTTTAAGTAGGAAAATCTTGATTTATGCAGGTCCTGTATCATTTTTATCAAGTTTCATATGAATGTTTTCATATACATGTTTGGTTCAAATACAATTTACTTTATAATGTGCATGACATATTTCATGTTTTACCCTGGCTTAAAACATTATTTTCTCACTCTTATTATTTGAATAAATATTTTAATATACATGATCATCAGAAAGAAATATAGTACTTTAACATAACTAATTAAAATATCTAGAGCATTCCTTGTATTTGCTCTATGGCAGTGATCCCCAACTCCAGTCCTCAGGGAACCCCAACAGATCAGGTCTTAAGGATATCCCTGCTCCAGCACAGATGGCTCAGTCAAAATTGACCTACCTGTGCTGGAGCAGGGATATCCTTAAGACCTGACCTGTTGGGGTTCCTTGAGGACTGGAGTTGGGAAATACTGCTATGTGGCCTGCTTTAAATATGTAGTTGTGTTGCTTGACCCCTACTAAAAAATTGATTTACATATTGATACCTGAGGCTGATGTCCAATGTAATGTACATATTTTACTGGGTATTATTTACAATGGGCCTGACTAAATCCAATGGCCCAACATCACATTGTGCAACATATGTTAATGAAAATCCCTGATTATGGTGATATTGCATAGCATCCCTTGTTTAATTCTTTAAACTAAATGCCTTCCTATGTAACTATAGCACCAATCATTTTGACATTTTCTGAATTACCACAGTTACCCATGAAATCCAAGCAGAATGTGCTTTTCTTTCCCCATTTCCAAAGAAAAACTATTAAAATTACTGAGCACAGTGTACAGTATCTCAGCAACGTATGTCAATATGTATCACCTAAGACAGGGGGGCTTAACACCAGTCATAAAGCCCCCCTCCCCTCAACAGGTCAGGTTTTCAGGATATCCCAGCTTCAGCATAGGTGGCTCAATCAGACCCTGCTTCAGCACCTTGGTTGAGCCTCCGATTGAGCCACCTGTGCTGAAACTGTGAAATCCTGAAAACCTGGCCTGTTTGGGGTGACTTGAGGACTGGAGTTGAGCACCACTGACCTAAGATTATCCCCTAGAAACCAAGTTTTTGTCGGCGATAAAAAACAAACTGGTCGATCTTCATTGTTTTTTTACTAGGCCCCAAATCTATGGAATGACCTACCTCAGGGGAGTGCAAATATTTTCCCCTGCGCCCCCCTGCCGGCTGTCCTGCTCTCCGCGTGCCCCCCTCCCTCCCTCCTCCTTACAGTGGTTCCCGGCGTCTGGGTGTCATGACGTCGCCATACCAATGCGACGTCACATGACCCGCGGCTTCATTTGATGCCGCGTTGCCATGGCGACACGTCTCCAGATGCTGGCTGAACCACGGTAAGTAAGGCATTTGCCGCTTCCCCAGCACTTAATTTTAGTGACTTCGGGAAGCGCGCAGGGCCTCTGTAAACCCTGCTCCCCAGCAGCTAATCTCATGCCCCCCAGTTTGCGCACCGTTGGCCTACCTAATACTTTTCCATCAAGCACTTTAGGAAAATTCAAGTGCAACTATTTCATTGCTATCTATTCATTTTTATCCTAGGTATAACTGGAACTGTAATGTTGATATGAGCAAGTATATTCCCAAAATATGAAGGGATTATTTAATAAAGCCTCCCATCTGCAAAACGGGGACAAAAGCAGTAAAGATAATAATTGCACCAAAGGAAATAAAATCACATTGCTTTTAATGGGATTCCTTTTGCTTGATAAATAGGGTGGTATTTTTTTCACTGCATTTGTTCTAGATTTGCAGCCAGAAGACTAGTAAATAGATGTCTATGAGTGCTCTTTGATGTTTAAGACACTAAAGAAGTCTTGAGGAGCATTATGGCTAAAATAGGCGGATAGGATATTAAAGCTGCAGTTCAAGCAATATCCTGCATGTGTGTTTTTTTTAATAAATCAGTTCTGTAGTAAGAAAAAATACTTTTAGCATTTTCTGTTTTAAAAAAAACAACTTTGAAAGACCAATTTTCTTGTATTCTATTTTTAAAAGCATGCTTGTTGCTATAGGAACCATTTACATTCCCCATATTTAAAGATGTCGCCAAACTTTGCCAATCAATAGATGGAGAACTAATTGACCAGCAGCTATGCAGTTCTTTAGGTAAGTAGAGATTGCCCAAATGAAACTATTGAAGAAAATCTAAAGAAAAAAAAATAAAACGGTAGCTTGAACTGCAGCTTTAAGGGCCATATTTATTTACTAAGCAGTCTTTTGTAATTAGACACCATCAATCTGCTGTTTTGTGTCTTCCAGAGCTTGAATGTGCATTATACAAGAACAACCCTGATGAAGTGACTTCCGTCATGAAACGCGTAGGGTGGTTTTTTGGCTCTTGACTCTTATCATCCCCCCCCCCGTTTGAACGGTGTCCATATCAGACCTTGCCTCTTAGCTCTCTGAGCTCCATTGTCTGTCCAGGCTCTCCCCCTGCCCTCGCGCTGTTTTGTGATGTCACCGGCACACCACGCGACCAGTGGGTCTGTGTGTGCGGCGTCGGTGATTCTCCCAGCAGCTTGGAGTTTCGATTCCTCCTTGTGGCACCTCTCACCTACCTTGTGGGTCTGTGTGCGTGGCAGCAGTGGTCATCCCGGCAGTGTGGAGTCTTGGAGGTCGTGCTGTTCCACTTCTTTGCAGAGGTTCCGGTCTGATTTCCAGGACAGCTGTTCTATGGGCTTTAACTTTTCAGCTTTGCTGTAAATAGGATTCTAATTTTACTCCTACCGGATGATATAGCTTCTTTAGCGTCTTTAGCCCAACGGACATTTGTTTGTTGTTTTATTAATATTTTTATTTAATTGCATTAAATCTGTAATTATCCTTTTGCCAATCTTTTCAGTGTTTTGTTTGTAGTTTTTTGTTTTGTTATTTGAGTTGCACTATGATCTTTCTCTTTTGTCTTTTTTGTTTTTGTTTTATATGTTTGTTTGTCCTTCCATGAGACTCCATTGAAGATTTCCCTCAGGATTGCTTGCCATTCGTATTGGACTTTACATTTGGTCAGATTTATATATTTTTACCTTGGAGGCGCTGGTTCTTTGTATTTATCATTATACAAGAACATGCCATTATTATTATTTATTATAGAAGAAGATTGCTTAGTAAATATGGACCATCATGTTTTTTATTCATAATTCCCAAACAGGCAAAACTACCGATATTTTACTAAAAGTATGTGTGTCAGGTAGCACTCCACAAGAAAAAGATTAATTAGCACTAATGTAATGATATTGTGTTGCAAGAGAACAGGGAGGACCTTCAAACCCCACAAAAAAGTCACATTACACACACACACACACACACACACACACACACACACACACACACACACACACACACACACACACACACACACACACACACACACACACACACTGGTTCTCAGCATGCATTCTAAAGGAGAATCAGACAAATGACAATGAGAAAATAATGAATATATTGAAAAATAGATGCAATAGTCACCCAAAGAAGAACTGTACAATATAAAAAAAAAAAGTCTATAAATGGTGGAGGAGGAATGGAGGAAACAACTACGTCAAATAAACGTAAAAGATAAGGTGAAAAATACAAGGGTGGAACGTTTCGGGGCCTAAATCGCCCCTTCATCATGCCCGTTCCCACAGACCTTTGTGGCCTGATCGATTTAAAAAAAAATTGCCGCTTGATCCTGCCTAATATTCAAACAGGATCCTAAACCCCTCCCTTAACCCTTCTAACAGTAATTTGGCTGCCTCTTTTTTGGAGTATTTTGCCAGCCATGGCCTCTACGGATATTGGTGGTGCCGCCCTCCTGGCCAGCCTGCTGTCCTGTACCCCTAAACCCTTAGCGTCACTCTTGAAGCATTTTGTCCTGGTATGCTGGCCTCCGCAAACGGCGCAGGCGTGCTGAAAGCGACAGTTGTTGTACTTACATTTGGACTCAGTGAAAGCCCAACATAAAGAAAAAAGACAAAAAACAACAGCACAAAACCGCATGGTGAAGTATATCAAATATATTATAATAATTAAAAAGGTGAGTATTCAGCGTACATTTGGTAAGAAGTATGAGCACATTGAGTGTATAAAACACAACAGATTACCACACTGTGGAACTATGGCAGATGACAAGGCTCTCTGATAGTCCTCGTTTGGAAATTGTGACGTCAGCTACGCGTCCCGAGCAAGTGGCGTGCTGCACACTCCGTCTTTCCTTTAGCCCCCGCCATGTGCCCCTAGTGTTGTTTGCCCCACCAAAGGCTATTGCCCCTCCTCCTGAGGTATGTTCCAGGTATAAGTTTACGTCCTTCGAGTTCCAAGAAACGACTCCCTTGTTGGCCTCCATGCTCTGCCTAAATTCCACATCATATTTCCACCACCCCCTGCCCCGTACTTCTGGAATGGGCTCCTAATTGTGTCCTGGTACTTGAAAAGTGCAGAGCATAAGTGTGAGTCCTTCTCCCTCACAACACCTGCCAGGATCCCGAAGTCACGTGCCAATTTTCAAATGTGCGTCGAAAAAACAGCCGCCTCTCCACATCCTCTTTCTTGTCCTCCCCTTTCTTTTCGGATTTAGCCAAAGCCTCCCTGTAGCCCGGTAAGAGCAAAGACAGTAACTCTACGTATTCCCCGACCCAAATCTTATCTCTCACTTCCTTTCTCAAATGTGCGCCTAAGGACCGGGAGATGTTCATGCATTAATCCCCATAAGCAGCGTGCGCCAACTTTTTAACCTCTGATGCTGCTGTTGGTGAACCCGTGCCTGCCTCCTGAACTTGTCTTGCTGGCGTGGCTGTACCTGCACTCTGAACCTCGACCTGAGTGGGCAAAGCTGGAAGTGACGCTGCTTCTTGTGTGCCTGGGCCAGCGCTCTGCTCGATGGCACAGCTGTGCTTGTTTCCTGAACTGTGACTTGCACGGGCAAAGCTGTGGTTGATGCTGCTGTTGTGCACTCAGCCAATACTTGATTATGAGGTCGTGGTGCATCTGCCGCGTATGTCCCGGTGCTCCCCACCGCACTTCTCATCGCACTTCCCTTAGCCAATGCTGCCTGCGTGGGTTCCTGTATCAGCCCCCCTGCTGAGTCTAATAGCCCGTGGTTGGCCCCCCCACTCAACCCCGCTGCTGGACCCCCCTGAGCCTCGCCTGAATTCCCAGTGTCTCTCGACTGAACCGAGGATAATAGCGTGTTCACTGGTAACAAGGCCAACCTTTCACCCTTCATTATTGCATTAATCCAACGTGCCTCTGTATCGCCCGCTGCAACAGATTCTGTAACCTGGGGTGGCGGGGTACTGGCAAGACCAGCATGGGTAGCATCTCCCCCCCTGCGCTTGACATCCTTTGCCGCTTACCCTTTGATGCCCTTGTCCCTGGCCTCCTGTGCGGCGATGCGAACTGCTTGTCGGGTCCCATCCCTGTGAACTCATCTTACCTTCCGATTGAAGGTCCCCCATGGCATCCAGAGCATTTTCTAACTGTAGACAAAGTACCGCCAAGACTAAGTAGCGAGGGCGACCATGTCTCTGCCGTCTCCAACCTTTCTGAAAATACAGAGTGAGATTGAACCCCCATCGTTTTTTCAGATGCAGCCGATAGCCTTGAGTAGTTTCGCGTTGCCCTGCCCTTTCACCCAGCTCTGGAGCTACCCGCAACTTCCAGCCCATCTGACCTTGCAGACTGAGGCCGAACCCCCACCGCCTCATCAATGACTGACGGTGATATTAAGTACCTGCACGTTGACATACCCCCTTGTAATGCTAATGAGCGCTGTGGTCCGTGACTAGGACCATCCTCATCACTTGACGATGGCCATGCCTCACACACACGTCACTATGCAACCACCTTGTCCACTCATGTTCTTGTCCACTCATGCTCTTGTCCGCTCGCCCGTCCTTGCTCGCTCTCAGCTTTGTGTATCAGAGCGTACAGCTGCTGCTTGAACCATCCCTCCACATAGCTGTGCGCCCCCGCAAGTAGCTGCATGGTTCTAGCCAGGAGAGACATTGCTGCTAGTGCTGTATGAGGGCTGGTGGTTTGCGTGCAACAGTGTCTATTGGTATTTGACAATTACCATCTATGTGTGATCAACAACCAATGTCGTGTGCGTGTCTCATCTGTGCCATTGAACGAGATGACCAAGAAACCGGAATCCAGTGGATTGTTACTAGAACAATTAAATCCTGCTGTAATAACACAAAAATTATTATGTTATCAATTGTTTACCAACCTCCTTGACAACCCCACCACCACTCTCCTCCTCTGTACGTGTCATAAACCGCCCATGCGTTGACTCCTTACATTACTTTTTTTTTTTTTAAAGGAAGAAAGAACGGGGAAGGGAGGGAGGGGTTAAGTTTGGAGGGTGGTGCTATCTCCATGAGGCCAACGACTCCTCCCTTTTGCCTCGCTGTAATCCGCATAACATGCAGAGCTCCAACCATGTACCCAACCACGTACCCTGGAACATGCAATGCCCCCAAATACATAACCCCTGAACATGCTGTAATCCAAATGCAAATGCATATCCCCGTAACCTGCCGAGATCCCGATGCATCCCCCAAAAAACATGCAATGCCCCCAAATGCATACACCAACCGTGCTGTGTTCCAAATGCTGAGAATAGGTTAACACAAAATCCCAGCAAGCTCTTTTTGGGAACCCCTGAGCCCCCACAAAATATATATATATGTATATGTGTCAAAAAGGAGTGCTATTGAGCATGGCATATGTATACAACAGACGACAGAGAAGCCCAATGCTACATCCAACATGACAAAAATACACAGTAAAATATATTCTCTTGAAAAAGGGTAATATAGTTTAACCCTTTGGCCAAAGCATTGTAAGCTTGCGAGCCACGACAAGGCAGACCCTGTTCGGAAGTCCTAACACTACCAGATAAAATACTAATTACTTCTATTAGGATTACAATAGCTCCCCTTGCACACCCCTGAAGCATGCACCTCCCCCAAATGTATCTTCCAAAAGATGCTGCATACCATGTGCATGCCTGGACGAAGCACCCTTGTTGGCGTGAAGCGTGTAGAGGGAGGATATGGTATAGCCTGTTCTCTTATGTGCAATAATAAAGCCTTTATACTCTGATTTACCCTGTCTTCTGGCTCTTTGCAGTGGCTTCGGATTTTTTCCTTTCTACCTACCCTATAACATGTTGCTCTCGCAATGCATGCCCCTGAACCATGCAGTGCCCCCAAGTGCATGCCCTGAAAAGACATGCTGTGTTTCAAAAGCAAAATGCTTACCCCCATAACATATTTTAAATGCAAAACCCATGAAACAAGCAATGCCCCCAAATGAATAGCCCACAACATGCTTTTTCTAAATGTAAGCTCCCCCCTACCACATGGAACACAATATGATACACATCTGTATACACCCCATACCGTACCTGTATTTCCGCGATTACTGATTCCCTGCATAAAGGGGGCTGCTTCTGTGGACTGGGACACTCTCGACACGTTTGCACTGAGGAGGATTCCTAGTGCCCTTTTGTGTGGGGCCACCTACCTCGGAGACGGAAACATCTTTTGAAGATCCACATTGGGTGATCGGATGACGAGAATTCCCTGACCGGACTGGTTCAAGTGTTGGTATCACGTCTTGTTACATGAAATGCCTTTTATCTTTTGATTTGATATACGCAGATTACTTACCCCCCCACGCCTTTATTTGAATATCATTTTTTTACTAAAATGTATTATCTGAGTGTTGTGCTCTTTTTTTTGTCTTTTATCTCTTTTAGCTTGTGTGGGTACTGGGCCACCCCTATTCTACAGCTGCAGACACTCTTCTTACAGCCTATTGAGGTTATGTACTGTACATATCACTGTATTTGTGCACAGTTTAATGTGTTTTGATTTCACATTATTTGAGTTGGCTATTTAGGATCTGATTTTTTCAGTGTTATTAATTCAATATTGTTGAATGTCCTAGGATCACACTAGTAGCACTCTTTTTTTCTATTTTTTTTACCCCATACCACATGGTGCAAAAATTAAATGTAACCCTGTGACGGAGCACCCTGTAGGCGAGGTCAGATACTAGTCCACACATGCACATTTGGGTAAACCATAATATTGGAGTGTTTTTTTTTGCCACCATGCAGCAACCAAAACATTGGGGCTACTGCCCCTTTAAAGCAAAACACAAAATAATAAAATAAACACCTGCTCCATGTTAGGAGACTAAAATAAACATTACTCAGAACCGTTCTGACTGGCTGGGTAGGCCAGTTCCCAGTCCAAAAACACTTGAAACAATATTTAGTAAGACAGGGAACAATATTTAAAGTCTTAACTGTGCGTTCTGGTCCGGCATCTCCGATATCTCCAAGCACTTAAGATGCAGGCAGTGAAGTCCTGCTGCTCCCAGTAAGTCGTTTTGCCCTTCTCTGCTACAGGCTTCTCTGCTGGGTGAGGCGCTCTGTCTGTGATCCTCCTAGCAGACTCCAAACAGGGTCATGGACAGCAGCTACTTCCTGATTTTTATACCTGTTCACTTAGGAGTTTTACATGTCAGCTGCAGGAAATCCGATACTTCAGTTCAGTCTCATGTACTGTAAAGGGAGTTAACCTCTTCACTCCCTTACAAACCCCCATACCACATGGTTCAAAATATGCTCCACAACTGTACCTATAACCCATACCACATGGTACAAAAAATTATGCTAAACCTCTTTATCCACCCCATACCACAGAGTCAAAAATATGCTACACAACTGCATATGCCCCATACTACGTGGTAATAAATAAAGATAAACCGGCGCCAAAAAGAAAGAAAATCTGACCAAATATAGTCCAATTCAAAAGGTTGGGATGAGTTCCATGGAAGTGTCCTCTATGCAATCTCAGACAAACAAACATTTAAGACCACAACATAAAAGAGAAGAAAAGAGAAAAAAGATCATAGCGCAACAAAATACAAACAACCAATCACTGATATAGTATACAAATATAGACAGTAATTTAATATATAATTAAAAATACACATATAAAAACAACAAACAATTGCTTGTTGGGCAGGGAACACACTATTAAAGTGATGGCGTCCAGTGGGGCTAAAACTGAAACCCTACTTACAGCACTGCTGAATAATAAAGCCTGTACATCAATCACACAGCCCTCCGTGGCCTGGGTAGGAAAGGAGGATTCACCACACCGTCCGTGTGCTGCTGCACCGCATGGAAGCTCCTCTCCTGTAGTATCACACCGCCAGCTGCCTCACTCGTCTGCAGACGTATAGGCTCATAAATGGAGGATCACCAGAGCTCTAACCGCCGAGGCCTCCATGCCCCTGACGAAGTGACTGACGTCACGAAACGCGTAGGGTGGACTTTTATTACTGGCAAGGACTATTTGGCGTTCATCTCCTGATCAATTGCTTCCCCATCCCCAGCAGCTTCGGCTGTTTCATTGCCTGGCACCTGCGAGCTTCCTTCCCCTGTCTCGGCTCTCAGCGGTGACGTCACGTGGTCTCGCGAGACCTGAGGTCCGCGTGACTGTCCCAGGGAGGCCTCGGCGGTTAGAGCTCTGGTGATCCTCCATTTATGAGCCTATACGTCTGCAGACGAGTGAGGCAGCTGGCGGTGTGATACTACAGGAGAGGAGCTTCCATGCGGTGCAGCAGCACACGGACGGTGTGGTGAATCCTCCTTTCCTACCCAGGCCACGGAGGGCTGTGTGATTGATGTACAGGCTTTATTATTCAGCAGTGCTGTAAGTAGGGTTTCAGTTTTAGCCCCACTGGACGCCATCACTTTAATAGTGTGTTCCCTGCCCAACAAGCAATTGTTTGTTGTTTTTATATGTGTATTTTTAATTATATATTAAATTACTGTCTATATTTGTATACTATATCAGTGATTGGTTGTTTGTATTTTGTTGCGCTATGATCTTTTTTCTCTTTTCTTCTCTTTTATGTTGTGGTCTTAAATGTTTGTTTGTCTGAGATTGCATAGAGGACACTTCCATGGAACTCATCCCAACCCTTTGAATTGGACTATATTTGGTCAGATTTTCTTTCTTTTTGGCGCCGGTTTATCTTTATTTATTGTCATTTTTTGGTTTGTGTCACCCATTGTTCCTGGCAGCCTTTGCCTAAAATTTTAGGAGTTTATATATTATTAGTTGTTAATATACACTAATTTTTGTATTTTAAGCATTAGCGCTGTTCCCACTGCCCTTTCCCCATACTACGTGGTGCAACATATGCTACACAGCTGTATATACCCCATACAACATGGTGCAACATGTGCTACATACTGTACGTATACCCCATACCACATGGTGCCAAAATATATGTTAAACAACTATATATGCCCCATACCACATGGTGCCAAAAATATTCTATATAACTATCTATCCCCTTGTAATGCTGTGCTCACCACAAACAAGGCAGGACCCCGGTAGTGAGGTGGGAAGGGGTAGAAACGCTACCCACAGCACAACTGGAGAGTGCCACAGCTGAGCATATATGGTAGAACAGGACCAATGAGAGGGGAGGAGTAGAGGAGTAGAGTTGCGGCCTCAGCAGAGGCAGGAGACAGGTGAGCGTGATGAGTGTGATGCAGAGTGTTGACGGGCAGCTGGGGAGCGGTGCACACGCGTCACGTGTGCACGCCGCCAATGTGCGCTGTGACCGGGGGCGGAGCCAGACTCTGCGACGTCCACAAGGTTCCTCTGAACGCAGGCGTGTTGTGTAAACAGCAGGGTTGCGCAAGGCAGCAGGTAAGGAGGGAGTGCGCCGCAGAGGACGCGCTCGCTGATTCCTTCCACCCCTATACCACATGGTGCAAAATATGCTACGCAACTCTATACACCTCATTCCATATGGAGCAAAATATGCTATGCAATTGTATACATCTCCTACCACATGTTGCCCTCCCACTGCCTTAAACCCCTCTGTGCTTTTCAAGCCCGCACTAGCATGCGATCTGCACCACAGCATGCTATGCTATCTGCATGCACCTCAATGCTCTCCCCCCCGAAAATCACCCAGCATGCCTAGTATGTGACCCGAAGACTGCAGAGGAATAAGCTTCACGTGGGACGGAGGAAGAGCCAGCGCAAGAAACCACCCGCCGCACTCTCGCTCCCTCCACCCCTGCGCCAGTCTCCAGCCCAATGCTGGCAACCAAAGGAACAGGGGGTAAGGAGGAGTAAGCGGCGCCATGTGGGAGCATCGAACGCGTGCACATCCGCACTGCCAAGAAGCGACCCGCGTCCCGCGTCGAGCAGGGGGAAACCACATGTGGCCAGCAGTGGCAACATGGCTCTGTACTTGCAACGCCGGGAACCGGGAGTGGAACTTGCCAGGGGAGGATGCAGTTTTTATTAAGTCCATGACCATTCCAAACCGCCCATGGCCCGCGCTGCTGCCCCTGCGCCCCAACCCTCCAGGATCCTCTCCCCCTGCATGCCGGTCCCTCTCCCACTTGCCCCGAACACTTCCAATGCAGCGAGCGGGCGCGCTGAACCGGGTGTAGAAGGGGAAGCACTGGGGAGGAACCGCATACAACATCCAAATCGCCACTTGATCTTACCAATGTGCAGCAGGGATAGGAATCCTGGAGTTCTCTAATTGTCAAAACGCTGCAGCCAGGAGCAAGTGACCGTCCTCGCTCCTTGCTGCTAGCCTAATTCCCCAAGCTCCTCCCCTGCACTGCCCATGGCCGCCCCAGCGGCCAATCAGGTCAAGCGTGGACTTGCCCCTGGTTATGGATTTTGCCGCCTATGCAGTCTATGCAAGCTGCTGGCAAATCTTTAGACATAACGAGTGACAAAGAATGGACTAAAGTGGTAGCATTACAACCATATTTAATGCTTTTATTATTAACTTACATTATTATACTTTGATTTGCGAAGTATAAAGCATGATGTTAATGGAAATTTAATATACTTTACAAATATATGCAACAGATTATCAAGGGGGCGATTCACTAAGCAGTGAGCTTTTGCGCCCGAGTATGAAATTTTGACTCGCACGTAACAAAGTGAAGTCAAACGCAGGATTCACTAAGAATTGAAGCTCATTTTGGTATGTGCGATCAAAAACATGCCCGATTGTGCAACCTGTTCCCCCCACCCCCCTGCTATCGGGCTGTGAATTCTACAGCTGGAAAGCTGATAGAAAAAAAGCAGCCTGTAAGAGCTGCATGGAGATGCTACATCTCCAAGCACGGTTCTTACAGGCGATCGTACAGTCAAAATATTATAATAATAGTGTACATATAAAGGGGGTCTCCTGAGCTGAACCTCATTGGTTTCAGCCTTGGGGCCCCCTACTTTATGAAGTACAGGCCCCTTTATGGGGTGCCGATATCCCCTGTGCTTTTCAACTTCCTACGTCACGAGACCAGGGGATTTAAATCATGCAGGGAGATACCGCCACCCCAAAACGGGACCTGTATCTCTTGAAGTAGGGGGTCCCTGAGGCTGAAACCAATGTGGTTTCGCTCAGGTGACCCCCTGCACATGTACACTACTACAGGCAGTCCTCGGTTATCCGACACAATGCGTTACTCAAAATGGCGTTGGATAGCGAAACGTTGTAAAGCGAAACACGTTTTCCCATAGGAACACTGTTTAAATGAAAGGTTCCATTCCTGAAGGAATTTTTAATGCTAAAATACACAAAATATTTTACGCAGACAATAAGATATGCAGCACAAACATAAATTATATAGTGCATATACTGAATTATATATATAATATAACATAATATATAATATAATATAAAAATATAATATATAGTATAATATAGTATAATATATATATTATATACACATAAACAACTTTGCAAAGCGTCGTAAGAGCGTTGGATAAGCCGTTTTGGCATTGTAAAAATGAACATAGGTATGCATTGCATAGCATTGGATAAGCCATTCGTTGTAAAGCGAAGCATTGTAAAACGCGGACTGCCTGTAGTATCAAAACACACATAACAATACAAAATAATTCATTACCGTAGCGGCTAATAGCTATGGTAATGAAGCTGCCTTAATGTAATTTTATTAATAGTAATAATTGCAAGGTTTATTGGGGGCAATTGCCCCTATAAAGCTGCTATTGGGTCTTAACCCCTTCATTGCCTTAGCAGATAGCCGCTAAGGTAATGAAGCTGCTTTAATGTTTTTCTTTTTAATAGTGTGCTGGTGCAGGGGTCTCCTGAGCTGAACCGCATTGATTTCAGCCTCAGGGAGCCCCTGTTTACCAAGCTACAGGCCCAGATATGGTGTGCCAGTATCTCCATTATTTAAATGTCCTGCGTCATGCGATGCGCACGCTTTAAAAATGGCGGCGAGACCGGCATCTGACACCCCATACCGGGGCCTGTAACTCGGGAAGCCCTGCCTGGCTTCCACAATGAAGGCTGTCCTCATCCTCACCACCATCCATGCATACCCTGGAGGCCTAACGACCCTCCCCAGGCAAGTGCCAACACCCTCCACCCATTAATTGGTACAGTGGGTACATCATGTCCATATAATATGGGTCTGATGTATCACTATAGCAATAAATGGGTAATTAAACAAAAAAACAGGTCCCAAAAATACACATTACATAGCCAACTGAACATATAACAAATGCCAAGAAAACAATTGATTGGTACAGTGGGTACATCATGCCCATATAATATGGGCATGATTGACACTATGCCAGTCAATGGTCAATCTAAAAATTAACTACTACAAATAATAGCCAATGTAATCAAATCAAGCACCAAATAAACAAGAATAAATAAGTAAACACCACAAACTTAGCAGCAATCTATTAATCAAATACCAAATAAAGACCTCAATTAACCATGAACACCAAAACAAAACCATAAAGAAATAAAATAAAGCTCCAAATAAACACCATCATTCAAATTAAAAATAGCAAAAATGATCCACTATTAAAAAGCAAACACCAAAACCCCCCTGACATAATCCATTGAAAACACCACCAAAAATGCCAGCACACAAAATCAAAACACAAAATAAATAGCATTAAAAAGAAATATCAAAGTTCCAAAATTCATTTAAAAAACATAAAAGAAAGCATTTGCCCAAGTAACCATTGCTTGTCAATGTATGTATTTATAGCCCTAAAGGGTCATCATATATACATTGCAATCAATGGGCAATTCCAAAATCTTACATCAGAATAAAAAATACAATTAAAAAAACAGTAAAAGAAAAATAATATACATTCAATTTTTTCCTTCCTTTAGATGTCTTTACTCTTCGATTCCTTGGGTCTCCAGAAGCTCTCGAACCAATCCACAATCCCAAACAGCAACGGGCTACAGGTAAAATCGAAAGTCCTTTTCTTCTTTCTTTATCTTCATCAACTGTAACCCATTTTGGGGTATTTTGGGGTCCTCTAGCTTCTTCTGCTTCTGTATCTTCTTGTTCTTCTTTTTAATCTGTATCTTCTTCTTCATCCATTTTCATATTCTTCTGGAACGCATTGTAATCCTATTGGTGGAAGAATCCTCCCTCCTCAGCTTCATGCCATCAAATGAGGCTTTAACTGTATAGGCCTTCTTTATAGGATTTTTTTTTTTACGTTTTCAGCCAATCCGATTGGGAGATGTATGTAGTAGACCATGTGAAAGAGTAATTTTTGGGAAAGGATATGATGTCATCCAAAGGGAGTCGCATGGTCTACTACAACCAATCAGATTGGGGATATACATCTCCCAATCGGATTGGCTGAAGTACCATGTGACGGCAGCCATGTTGCTTTTTGTGACATCATGTTAAAGGGAAAGGAAGCACAGGCATTCTGATTGGCAGAAGAAAAGGACTTTGGACTTTACCTGTGGCCCCTTTCTGTTTGGGATTATGGATTGGTTCGAGAGCTTCCGGAGATCCCAGGAATCAGAGGGTGAAGACATCTAAAAGTAAGCAAAAAATGAATGTATGTTATTTTTCTTTTACTGTTTTTTTCATTGTATTTTTATTGTGATGTAATTTTTTGAATTGCCCATTGATTGCAAATGTATATATGTATGAGCCTTTAGGGCTATACATACATACATACATATATACATAGACAAGCAATGGTTATTTCGGCAAATGCTTGCTTTTATGTATTTTAAATGTATTTTGGTACTTTGTTTTTTGTTTTTAATGCTATTTATATTGTGTTTTGAATTTCTATGCTTGCATTTTTGGTGGTGTTTTCTATGGATTATTTCAGGAGTGTCTTTGGTGTTTGATTTTTAATAGTGGATTATTTTGGCTAATTTTAATTTGACTGATAGTGTTTATTTGGAGCTTTCTTTTATTAATTGATGGTTTTGTTTTGGTGTTTTGGAATGGTTAATTCTGGTGTTTAATTGGTATTTAGTAAATTGAATGGTGGTAATGTTGTTGCGTTTACTTGCTTATTATTTTTTATTTGGCTATTTTTGGATTACATTGGATATTGTTTGTGGTTTTTTTTTTAAGATTGACCATTGACTGGCATAGTGTTAAATCATGCCAATATTATATGGGCATGATGTACCAACTGTGCCAATCAATTGTTTTATTGGCATTTGTTATGTATTCAGTTGATTATGTAATGTGTTTTATATTGTGAGTGTTTTTTGTCTAATTCACCATTTATTGCTGTAGTGGTAAATCAGACCCAGTACCCACTGTACCAATGAATGGGTGGAGGGTGGTGGTAGTTGCTTGGGGAGGGTGGTTAGGCCTCCTTGGTGTGTAGTGGGGGAGGGTGGGTTAACCCCTTAATTACTATCGGGGTTACTAACCGCTAAGGTGATTAAGGGGTTAGGGGACATTAGATTGTATTTGTTATTGTACTGCATTGTTTGTGGCAATGGAGGACATGGACGGTGATGAGGATGAGGACTGCCTTCATCATGGCAGCAGTGAGTGCAAGGTTTATTTTTATTTTTTCTGCTTGTTAATGTTTTATTTTTAATGGACAAATGCACTATTATCCATATATGGATTCTAGTAAGTTTGACCATTAATGTACTGTATGTGTTAGGGTGATTGTATATTTCAAAGTATTGGCTGTTATGTTTTTTTGGGCACACAATTGATACCGCAGGCCAGCGGGGACCCCCGGACACCCACGGGGACCACCCAAGGGCCCACGGACACCCGCAGGGACCACCCGAGGACCCCCGGACACCCGTGGGAACCACCCGGAACACCCACCGGCCTCTTGTATTCATCCTGTGATGACAAAAACATAAACAATGATTTTATTCATGGCTTCATCTCTTTTGTGCCAGCCTTTAGCTGGTGAAAAGAAATGGTGTGCTTTTAAAGTATGATTCACTTATCACTGCTTAGTGAATCCCATTGACTGGCAAAAACCGACGCATTTGCTGTTTTTTGCCTGATCGGACAAGTTTTTGGTGAAAAAATGCCTTTTAAGGCAGATAATGCACTGTTATCAATGCTTAGTTAATTGTGCAGCAGGCAGTATCAATCTTAAAAGCCATTTAATTCACTTAGTTATGACTGCTTAGTTCAAAGCCCCCATAGTCTTCAATTACCTCAAATGAGTTGGTCAATTGTTCCAGAACTTTAAAAATGTTTCAAAAAGGCATCTATTGTAATCTGACTTAATAGCACAAAGTAGTTTAAAAGAAGACCTCCATTATCGTGAAATTATGTTTGAAATTGCCTTTCATCCTTCAGTGAATTGGTTAACAGTTACTTAGATATGAAATTTTCGATGAATAGACACATTTACTGTACAATAGAATAACTTGCCAGAAAACGGGAAACACATCATTATTCATAGAGGAAATTAAACATCCAAATAATACAATCAAGCAAATGTTCCTTTTAGCTATTCTGTAAAAAAAAACTTTTTTAGAATTACAAATAAAGCTTGAGTATTGGAGCTTAAATAACTGAATGAATAGTAAGCGCCCGAAGAACTCAATATGCACATTGTGATGTCCACACCACGTTGCAGTCTCTTTTATCCAGATCAAAGGCAGGGAAACATAGTACTGATGCACAGGAGGGTTTATTTGCCAGGTACAAAGCAGGAACAGGGTTACTTATAACATAAAATAGAAACAAAAACCTAACTCCTTTTCAGAGTTCTGACTAATATCGCTTAGTCCCTAACTAACAGTGGGGGAAACCTAAGGTCTTTCCCCACTTTAGACACTGTACCTGCAGCTTCCCTTTGCAGTGTCTCACAGGGCTGTCTATGTGTGTGCCTTCAGATCAGCACAGCAGCAGCACAGGAAACTGTCTGTGCTGCCTTTTAACCTTGAAGCTCATTAATTAGGGCTCAGGTGAGAGGGAAGGGAACACACCCTGGAAGGTTCTGGGTCCTATGTACCTCCCCTCAAACACCTTTTGCTTCAATATATCACAACATGTTCAAGCCTTAGACTTAGCTAATATAATAGTGCATTGTTTGCTGCTTTCCATATTTTTGGATTTTTTTCTGTTGCTGTTTATTGGTGCCTCTTACTGGTTGTGTAAGGATAAGTCCCCACTGGCACTGAGTGCGCTCATGCTTGGAAAGCGCTCCAATCATGAGCGCCGGGTGTCCTGCTTGTACGTGAGTGCGGGGGAGGGGGATGGGGCATTGCGGGTATGTGAATGCGTGGGTAAGTATAGTTTTTTGTTTACCTAAGCACCGATCGCGGGTGAGCGTGTGCCCGCACACGAGCACCGCACGCACCGCGTGAGCAGGGACTTACATATATCTATATATGTAAGTCATGTAAGTCCTCGCCGCAAGCGCCGCCCGCTCAGTGCCAGCGGAGATTTAGCCTAATGTATTTGCTCTTTTATGGGGCTGGGTAAGAAAATAGGCACACATGTAATATAAATGCATTTTGTAATTATCAGTGTAGATAACCTCTAAGAATACAGTTATAAAACCTCCTCATTTGGTCCACACTGTAGCACAAAAAAGGATTAATATTACTACAGTATTGAAATATAACCTGCAACTAGACCGTATAAAATATCTAATCCATTTGGATGGATTTGCAAACCAAGTTAAGATATAAACAGTATAATGACCAACAACCACCCAAATATAGCCACCATGCAATGGACTGTTCTAAATAGCAACACTATTTTTTTTTAATGTTTCTCTTATTTTGTAGAGTCACTGATCATAGTGGGTGGTACCTAAAACTCACATCTACGGTAATAACTAAGGAAACATAAGTGAAATTCTCATTAGTAGACATTTCCCTAGTATGCCTGTAGATGTGTTAAATTTATCAAACATGAAATATAATGTATCCCCACATAAGAGAGACGAGAAAAAAAAAGAAAAAAAATTAGGGAAAATATTGATAGAAGGAAAAGAAAGTTGGACGGTGAATATGTGTATGTTACCATTCGTAAATCGGTAGGGAATTTCAAGATCAGGCAGGCAAATATCTTTAAGAGGAAGAGAGTTCAAGTGTAGTCACAGAGTGTAGGAGTTTGGTACTGGAAAAGTCAGACTAGGAATACCTTCGATTGTCACAAAACTTGATTGAGAACAATTAAAATATATTCTTCTCAAGCTAAGGGAAAATAAAACCCAATAATGGTTATTTTGAATTTACTGTGCCCCCTTTGCCCTCTACCTCTCTACAAACCTGAAAACACTGAGGGAAAAAATCCTATTTGTTATTTGCAAGGGTTATACTGTCTATACTGTAGATGTACTGTACCAATAGACAATTAACTTATATTACATACCAGATTCAGTGATCCGCTTCAATGTTTTCAAGTGGCTCCATCATTTAGAAAATCAATTTCTCTCAAACATACGTTCTCAGCTCCTCGGGCAAATCTGATATATTGAAAAACTTTAAAATACATCCGGAAGAGAGAAAATAAAAAGCAAGATGGATGCATCCCCCCAAGAGTTAGAGCAAACATTTTAGAAGCAATCTGGTGCATTTTCTCTCTGCATCAATTAATCAAGGTATTTTGCAACAACTTTGCCTCATGTGCTTCAGCCTGCAACATGTGGAGTGTCAATAGGAGTTATCACATGATAATACATGATGCAAATATTACAGTACATAGTTTGTATGAAATTCCGTGCATCTTTTAAATTCTTTATCTTTTTAATCTGCAATGGTTTTAGAATGGCATACATTTCTCTGGTAATAATCCACCCGTGGTGTAAGTCAGCGGTGCGCAAAGTGGGGGATTTTTCTGTGGGGGCACAGCATTGCAGGGGGATCGTGTGAGGCCCCTGCAACTCTAAACACCTTGTCTATTCCCAGCGTCAGAGCTCGTGTCCATGGCAACGCGGTGTCAAATGACGCCGCCTGGTCATGTGACGTCACACGCATCAAATGACGTCGCGGGTCACATGGCGTGAAGTCACAGGACCCCGTGGCATAATTTGACGCCGTACGAGGTAAGGGTGGGGGGGGTCGAACCACCAGAGCAGAAGCGGCAGAAGCGGCGCAGCAAAAAAAGTTTGCGCGCCCTTGGTGTAAGTAATGGTTTCTTATATTTAACATAACATTGCATGTTGTCCCAATCAGTAGCTTTAAAACATTTTTGTAGTATTGATAAATAAATCCCCAATTTGTTTTTCTTCATTCCCAAAACTAATGTTTCTGCATCTAATGCTGTCCCTGCTTAGGCTATCAGGCCTGTTAAAGGAGCAATTGAAGTATTTTTTTATTTTTTATTTTGTAATATAGGATTGAAGCCGGGGGTCTGCAGAGCTGAACCCCATTAATTTCAACTCTGGGGGCCTCCTGCTTCTGGAGATACTTACTTCCATATGGGGTTCCGGTATCTCTGCAGTTTTCAGCGAACGCCAGGTTTTTTATGCTGTGTCTGTCCTTTCTTGATGAAACTAAACCTGGCTGGCTTAGTGGAGAGCAATAGTAAAGGAGAAGCATGGATGGGAGGTTATCTTTGGGGAGCCGCCTTTGGGGAGACTTGTGTGATCTCATATCAAAGAACTCCTGAGGTGAAGTCATTTCCTAAAGGTGGGTTGCATCTGTAAACTCCTGTGGCTCATATCTACTCATGCCTCTGTCACTGGGTCTTGTCTTTGCCTCCTGAGCAGCCTCCCTTTTTCTTATTCGGTTACAGACCTTTCATTTCCCGCCCCCTATTGTTCCGATCCGTTGTCAAAGGAGAACGCATTTGTGATTATCAAAGCAAGGCTGTGGCGTCATTCACCCCTGGGATATCCGTCTGTGCTAGCCATAGCAGCCACACCTGTAGAAATTTATCGCCAGTGTCATTAACTAAACTTGTTAACTTTTCCATCTGGCAAACAAACCAAATTCTGTTTCTAATCTTGGGAATGGATGGAATCTGATTCTGCTTCTATAATGCTGCACGCTCGCACCTCATTGCTGTTGAAAAATGTGCTACTAGTTTGTGTTCAACTTTTGCCAAGCCCGGTGTGTCTATTCAATAGGAATAGCAGGGATCTAAGGGGATAGTGAGGTCAAAATTCCTCTGTAGCCAATCTCTAATTTGTTCCCATAATGGGGCTACAATAGGGCAAGACCACAGCATATGAAGCAAGTCTGCAGGCTCTCCGCATTGTTTGGGACACAATGGGGAGTAACCTGGGACAAATTTTTAAAGTTTTAGTGGGGTGTGATACCATCTCATTAGGACTTTATATCCATTCTCCTTTAACGTCGTGCAGATGGAACTCTTGGCTGCAGCCATGAAGATCTTATATCCTCCTCTTCCTCTAGAACCTCTCCCAGATCTTCCACCGAGTCACGTAACTCAATTTTGTAGAATAGTCTGCGCTAGAACAGATCACGTCCCTGTACATTTGAGATGTGAGTCCTCTTGTGTCTGTTTCCAATATACAGAGATTTTCAGAATTCGTCAACGGGGGCATTAAAGAATTTGGTATAAAATGCGCGAACCTAGAGGTGGCGAAAGAATTCTGAGCTGGGAATATCCTTTTCGACTTAATTTGATCAAATGATTTGATGTTATTTCTACCCTCCAGATCCTTGAGTCTCAAAAACTTGTTCTGTGTCCAAATTGGAAAATTCTTGCTAATCAGACCGGGAGCAAAGTCCGGATTATCGAATAATGGGGTAATTAATGAATGTCTCATCGTCAGAGAACAACTACATTTTGCGAACTCCCAAACTGCTAGGGAGTTGGTCATAGAGAGTAGCAGATCATGTGTAGATTTAATATTCTTTTTAAGGTACTGTACCAAATTAGATTGTACAATTCTATTGGCACCCAATATTCACTCTCCAAAGACACCCATTTTTTCCGACTGGGATCTATGTGCCATTGGGGAGTTTGACATAATTGGGTCGCTCTATAATATGATAAGAAGCAAAGTACCGCTAATCCTCCTGCTAGTGTCGGTCTTTAAAAGATTTTACTTTTTATTCTCTGCTTTATATATTTACAAATGAATTTAGAGATTAGAGATTGAATTGAGAGGATGTCCTTCTGGACCACTGGTATTGGAAGTGTTTTGAACAGGTGTAAAATACAGGGGAGAAGGTTCATTTTTATACAAAGAATCTTGCTGATCCAAGAAATATTGTATGAGGACCACACCCTCAAATCCTCTCGCAGGGTTTTAAATAGTTTGAGATAATTTGCCTTATATAATTATAGCAGCGTCCTCCCCCCCCCCCCCCCCCGGACCCCCTTACCTGTGGGAGTGTGCAGAGGCAACAGAGTCGCTGGTGGCTCCCCTTGCAGGGCGCCACAATGTACAGAGTGATTGCGCATGCGCAGAGTAGGCAGCCATCCCAGGGAAAGTACCTGGGAAGACTACAGCCCCCAGCATGCCCAGGGGCAGAGACCATGTGAATCATCACAGCCAATGGGGCTACAACCTTCTCCCTGTACACAGATACATACGATTTGCGCGATTGGAGCACGCCAGTTGGAGCTGGGATGAGGAAGGGGTAGGGTGTGCATGTGCAAGGAGTCCGTGACACCTGCCCTAGGCTGGAAAACCCTTAGGCCCCAGCAAGGGCCCAAACTCCCACATAGATTGTGGCTGTGCTAGGGACTTGCACTTAGATAGGGACATTGCCGCTTAGCATCTCAGTTAGGGATATAGCCAGGACACGGCTGCGGACTGATGCTGCGGCGGTCTGGGACCAAGCCACCATACTGAGAGACACTATCCAAGGTGGGACCCTCCTACCGGACACCACCCAACGCAGAGGCAGACTCTTCACTGACCATGTGGGATTGAAGGTCTCTACTGTCTGCTTCACCAGGTGTCAGAGCACCCGGCAGGTACAACAAGTGCACCAACTGTACACACATTAGTGGGGAAGAACTGTCTCACACATTTTGGCGGGAGTTGCTTCTTGTGGACACAGGGGTGGTTGGGTGCAAAAGGGCCACTCTGGACTGTGGAGGGAGGACTATATTGCCAGTGTGTGGACATCAGGTTGGGAGTTGTTGGAGGGCATGGTCGTTCATGACCTGGTGGGTGGAACAGTGTATATAGAAAGTACACCATCTTTGAATTCTATGGTTTTACATATCAGGACATAATAACAATCATCCGTTCCTTAGCAAGTCTTAAAATCAGGTAAATACAACCTCAGATGAACAACAACACATGACATATTACACCGTATCATGATTTATTTAACAAAATTAATTTAAAAAAAATAATTTGGAATTATACTTTGGAAGTATGTCTTTAAATCGAGTTAATTTTTTCTCTTCTGTGATCACATGGACATCCTTATGCACTCGTTGGTCTGCCCTTATGTTTTATTGTTTATTTGGGTGGTTTTGCTGCCGTTTTGGATCTGTTTGATGCCAGTGGTGAGCGGAGCTGTTTACTGAAGCAGCCATCCACTCATCCGTCACGTATGCACCTCTCTCTCTGTTGATTTTTAACAATCCGGCAAAGGTTTATGGATTGCTCTCTGTCTTTGCAAAAAAATAATCCGAAATGACGGATTGGCCTTTGTGAGACTGATCCGCGGAAATACATGGACCAAAGGAACTAGCTGATCCGAGGCGGTTCCAAATCCGCAAAAAAAAATTCGTCCATCTACTAGTATGTATGTATATTTTTATAGTGCCAACCCGGCGCATATAATTTTCCAAATGGGATAAATTTATCAAGACAAAAATGTAAAATTAAAAGAAAGCTGTTATGGTGCCATAGAGTTTACAATCTAATTGACATGGGAGAGTAACAGAAACTGTAGTAAGTAGTGGTCATCCATGGGTTTGCTAAACAGAGTTTTCAGATTGGTTTTGAAGTTAGAAAGAAAAGGGGCTTGGCAGACATTGAGAGGGAGTTCCAAAGGTACTTTGCAGCATGTGAGAATGGTTGCAGACATGAGAGAGCTTTCGTGACAGGGGGTATAAATAAGAAAGGCCTGAACAGAGGAGAGTAAGTATATACCGTACATATATTATATTTTAAGGACAAGCATTATAAATGCATTTGGAAATCAAATATAACTTTACAATGTTACTCTATCATCAATCCATAACCAATTGAATTTTCCTAATGTTATATTGATTAGTGTATGTTAGTGAGGTGATGAATTATGTTTGGATCAGAGTTTAAACTAATTGCAGGTGTCACTAACAACAGGTTGGAAGTCTTCCAAAAACAAGTTACAGTAAAATTGTCAAGTAGAACAATAGCTGCATGCACTGAAATACAGTATATGCAGCCTCAACAGTGAAAAGATGAGAATGTTTTTTGAATAAATTATTTACTATAATCTCACACTGCTGAAGAAACAGTATTGGATCAAAATGAATACACAGTTGTACAGTATATACATTTTTTTACGTAGCACAGCAATATAGCACTTTATACTGTAGCACTTTGCAGAAAACCCATATTATAATACAATGAATGGAAGTAAAAGCATCACAGCACAAATCATACAAGGAAGAAATGGCTAAAATAGAGAGTTCTTCTTGATCTATCACTTCACTGGTACAGATCCAGAATTTATTAACTTTTTTGTTCATATTTTCTATCAGTTGTGTTATGGTTTGTTGCAAATAAATATTTACAATGTCATATGGGTCTATTTCATTATAAAATAAGGTAGTCATCTTATTGTTTTTATATTTAATATTTAGTTAATGTGTTCCTTTTTATTTATTTTATCTGTGGTGGGTAAAAGGAGCTTATTGTTATCATTATAAAAAGGATTTCAGACAGTGGTCAGGTCACAAGAGCCAGCTGCCAAAGCAGATACAGTATACACTACGCGTTGTTTTGCACCCTAAGGTAATCAGTATATTAACTAAAACTTTGTAATCCATTCTGGGATGCTTTGTATCCACACAATGCATTTGAATGGCTGCCAGATTGCTGTAGGAAGACACATTGGTGGTTGATACTTAGACTTCCATGCAATTTGAAATGTTCATACAGTTTAGAAAACTGTCATCTTCATGGGGATTTATTTTTTTTACAAATATACTGAAGCATTTAAGGTTACTAATGCAGTAATATAGATTTAAAGACATAGAGATTAAATATTTGTATGATGTATAAAACCATGTGTCAAAGGTTAGAGATATTTACAAGGGACCTATTTAAGCATACTGTATTTACTCTGAGTCTCTTTCTTCTCTTTTTGATTTTATTTTCTTTGATGAGGAATGGGGATTTTTCTACCAGGTGGAAGGCTCTGACTGCACTTTATTTGAGATGTGATTTGATGCATGACAGAGGGAAAATTCAGAGACATTTCTCCTATAAGCCTCAGCTGCCAGAAACGTTATTTCACTTTAAATAATATAGGTAGTCACTAATATAAAAAGTAAATTTGTTTTTGCAATTGAACAACGAATGTGCCCAATAATAGAATATCGAGCTAAAAATTGATTCGTTTACAAAACTTTTAACTGTTAAAATCAAAATGAATGCAGACTTGTTCAAAGGTCTTAAATATTTTAAACCCCAAGCAAAATAAGTTCCTTTGATGAAAATATAATTCTAGAACAGTTCCTTTTGGTTTATAAGCAAAGAAGTAACTGATTTTATTAAAGAATATAAAAATAGAGGATCCATAATGGTTTCATACCAGGGTCTACTGTATAAAAAGTTACAAAGACTGTTAACACTGATGTGGTTTTTAGACTTAGATCCAGGTCTTGGCGCGGTTTTGGAAAATTATTATGAATATTATTAGAAGCATATTTAACTAACTATATATTTACATATTTCTAGTATTCATGTCTCTCTGTCCAGTGGGTGTTATTTTCTTGTCGGTATGTGCTGCTCCTTTTTCTGGATCTCCAGTCCAGTAACAAAAATCTAGAACTTGAGATGGCCCTAGTGCAAGGCAAGCAAGGTGGACACCTTTGGCCCCACTCACTCTTCCTGTCAATGAAATGATCTACCTTCCGACTGATGAGAGGGGGGAGCTGGAGGAGGGACCGCAGGGCCCCCGGACCAGCAGGATCACTTCTCACTGAGATTTGTGTGTATTATTTTTTCTTTGAGGGGGCTTATCATCTCCGGAGCTGGCCACCTCCTGTAGTGTCGCTTTGCCATGGTGATGACATCAAATGATGATGCATTGCCATGGCAACGTGGCATCGCATGCCACTGTGATGCCATCATTCCACAACGCTGTCAGAGGAGGGCTTCAAACAATCTCTGAAAGAACCATAAAATGCATTAGCCAACATAATACAACATTAACTACAATCGAACACCAATCGCAAACATTGTATTACATTAAGCAGGAAAAATACAAACAATCACATCTACATAAGAAACTGACATTAAAAAAACCAACAGCAATACCAAGCCAGAAATGCCCCCCAAATATTGTAATAATAATGTATTAATCTGTACCCTAAAGTGGTACAGATTAATATATTATCAGTCAATGTACCTCCCCCAAAAAATCAACAATCACATCCAATGAACAAACCTATAAAAAAAGACATTTACAAACATTCCATATATATCACTTACCATTAGAAGCGGTGGCCCTCCGACTCCCGGGGAAACAGGAAGCTCACGTACCTTGAAGGCCTCCAACAGCATCCGATGCCATCCGCCATAAATGTGACGTCACTAGCCATATTTAAGGCCGTGACGCCTCATTTGAGCCCAAGAAGCCGACGAGACAGCATCGGCTGGGATTTAACATGGGGTATTTTAGATTGACAGAGGAAGAAAGAAGATAAAGAAGAACAAGAAATGGTTACAGATGAAGATAGAAGAAGGTGATTAAAGAAAGAAAAAAGAAGATTGGGGTACCTGATCCGAATCTTCATGGCGGATGGCATCGGATGCTGTTGGAGGCCTTCAAGGTACGTGAGCTTCCTGTTTCCCTGGGAGTCGGAGGGCCCCCGCTTCTAATGGTAAGTGATATATATGGAATGTTTGTAAATGTCTTTTTTTACAGGTTTGTTCATTGGATGTGATTGTTGATTTTTTGGGGGAGGCACATTGACTGATAATATATTAATCTGTACCACTTCAGGAGATACAGGCCCCATTATGGGGTGCCGGTATCCCCTGCACTTTCAAGCGTCCGCGTCACGTGACCGGGACATTGAAATTCTGCAGGGGATACCGACACCCCATAACGGGGCCTGTATCTTCTGAAGTAGGGGGTCCTCGGACCTGAAACCAATACGGTTCAGCTCGGGAGACCCCCTGCTCATGTACACTATAATTAAAATGTATTTATTTATTGTAACAATAAATTTATTTATTTATTTTATGTAACAGCCTTGCATGGTGATGGCAAATCTCCATGCAAATGTTACAAGCGGCTTTTTTAAAGTCAATCAGGGCTTTCGCCTGATCTCAGTGCGATTAGTCATTTAAGTTCACATTGAATTAACTCCTAAATTTCAAAGAAAGCAAACATCTATAATCATGAGCTTACTTTCAAAGTACAGTAATAATCACAATGGTGTAAGATTTGTTATACAGTAATTTTAATCCATGTATACCACTGTATATGTATAATGAACTGTCGACTAATGTTAATTTACTGTATTGCTCAACAGTAAGGGAGATAAGAAGACAGCAGTACTCTACATTCCTACGCTGTTTGAAAAAAATAAAAACCTTGAGCTTCTTATTATTGAGAATAGATACTGTTAATTCAGTTCTATGCATTGCCTTTTTAGAAATTCCATGCAGAGTTGTGATCCAGTTTGATGGAGAAAAAAATGCACATGTTAGACAGTATCCATTACTCCAGCTAACTATAAATTTTTAAAATAGTGTAAAGTGCATTTTATTTCCCACAAATAAAAAGGAATACATTAAAGCCGTGAATTTTTTGCAGTTTTCTGAACAAAATTCAATTTACAGATGGATATTCATAGGTGACGAGGACAGTAAAATATGTGGGCAAATGCTCGTGAAATTGGTGTTGTTTTCATTTTGCTCTCCCTATCTGCGAATGTCATAAAACTCACCAAAACATTAAATTAGTTTGCAAATGTTAAAACATAGCCACTCCCACTCAATTTTGTAGTGTTTCAAGTATTTATATCAATTCAAACCACCCTCCAAACAACTGAGGGAGAGACACCTGTGCAAAAAAAGGATTACACCTGAAGTACCCTGGAAGATATGCTAATAGATATACAAAGTATATTTAAATGAGTCCCATTCCACACTTCCTAAAATGCTGTCCTTAACAACTATACTGAGTTAACAAGCCTAAGGCACATAGTGACTAGAAGGATGTGCAGGCGTCTGGCCTAGAGCAGGGGCGCGCAAACTTTTTTTGCTGCGCCCCTCCTCCTTACCTCACGTGGCGTCATTTGAGGTCACGTGACCCGTAGCATCATTTGACGCGTGTGACGTCATGTCACATGACCCCGTGGTACAACTCTACAAACTGCAGGAAGCTATTCCACTTGATTCTCACATCACACAAAGTGTTATTGGGTTGGCAAGTCTAAAGAATGGAGTATGGTGTCCGACCCAACAGAATCAGAAGTTCAACCCACAGAATCTCTGTTATTCAGAACAACAGCTCTAGCAGTGTGAGCTAAACCAGCTGATGGGTTGCAGTGGACACTCTCTACTAACTATCAGCATACCTCCAAGGCATATCTACTGTATGTTAGTGATACTATTTGTAACCTACAGACGAGACAACGAGTATTCTAAAGCTTGCCTTAAACTAGCCCGGTTACATGCTGGGTACATGCTAGGTGTAACATGGCTAGTTTAAGGCAAGTTTACGGCATTTCTACATTAACTAATGACCCATCGGATTAACACTGGAGGGGTCCCTGGCAATCCCATTCAGTTTGAATGAAACTGCCAGGGACCCCCGCTGTTAATCTGATGGGCCATTAGTAAATGCAGAAATGCCTTAAACTTGCCTTAAACTAGACCCAGCATTTACCCAGCATGTACCTGGGTCTTTTTGGCAATTGGTATAGTGAAAAAAAGGCGCTAACTCTACTAGTGATCACTAACAATAAACAGTGAATAAATCCAAATCTAGTGATACAAAAAACATAATATAGTGCACACGTGATGAATGACGTGAAAGAATGAGTTAAAAAAACCCTGCTCAAACCCAGCTGGTAGGGACTGGTTCCACTGGTCCCTCAATTCGTGTAGATTCGTGTGAAATCCAGGGGGAGCATGGAAGGGAGATAAAACAAAATATATTCTAAGTGTAGACCGTATAATACTTCATGGGTCAAAACAGTGATATGTCTTGGCTCGTATGTGTAGCCTATTCACAAGATGTAGATAAAATACGGGCAGTGTGACACAGTGGTCTTTGCAGGAAGGACCTCTTGATTCTTGATGTGGTGTGGACCCCCAATCTCAGCACGACGATTTGATCGGAGTCCACAGGGGGGCACGGGACGGCACACTTCAGAGGGAGCTCCAGAGACACACCAGACCGACGTCTAACACAAGGACTGGAGCGGACGACACCCGAACACCCTAGAGGGAGCTGAGAAGGTGCAGCGTCCAGTGCAGCAACGTCCCACGCAGTGCGTACACACTGGAGGTGGTGGGTGAGACAAAAGTCCACAGCCAACTCTCTTTCATCACATTATTGTGATTCATGCTTGATTTGAATGTTTTTATTGTAAGTGTTCATTTTTAAACTCTATAAAAGTTACGTTTTTATATTATTGGTCTGCACTATGGATACTCTTTCTCCCACATATTAACCGCTGTCGTGCTGAGATTGGGGGTCCACACCACATCAAGAATCAAAAGGTCCTTCCTGCAAAGACCACTGTGTCACACTGCCCGTATTTTATCTACATCTTGTGAGTAGGCTACACATACGAGCCAAGACATATCACTGTTTTGACCCATGAAGTATTATACGGTCTACACTTAGAATATATTTTGTTTTATCTCCCTTCCATGCTCCCCCTGGATTTCACACGAATCTTTTTGGCGATTGCCACTTGTTTGTGTTAGAATAACCGTCGGCACTACAGTAGAAAGCACTTCAAGCACAAAGTAATACTATGTACTGAGGGCTTTGAGTTATTGAAACCAGGTGGCATTAAATAAAAGTTGAACAGAACATGGGCAACCTCACAAAATGGGTGCCCCTTCAGCTGCTATAGGTATAAAAAACGCGGTTTAAAAAGCAAGCACTATTATTATTTGTAGATGAATATTCTTGGTACTATCTGAATATTATACATTTTCATCTTATTAGACCATATCTGTGCAATCTCATTTATATAGATTGTACAGGAGCCATTACATACTTTTAATCTCATTAAATCCCTTTGCAAATGTTTTGATATGGTTCCACACAATTGGTTAGTGTACAAAATAAAGCAAATTGGACTTGGTAAAAATATTTGAATATCATAACACTTACTAGGTGCTTTACAGTGTTATACAATGTGCTCTGTAAGGTACTTTTACAATTACGATGTGCCACTACTAACTAGTCCTAGCTCCCTTAAATAGACATTCACTTATTTTTACCATATAACAGGTACATTAATCTCCTCATTTTTTGTTATATACCACATTGGATAAAATGGCAATATATAGTATGCAGCCAAGGTCTCCTAATTATATGAAGAAACTTCACATTACAACATTATCTTTACCAGTGCTAATTATAAAATAACCACAACTTAATTTTACAAATACTGTACTTTCACACAATGGCTGCCAACTACCAACTCTCCTGGCAAATCATGTTAATTAGTAACCCAAACAGTATTACTTTATTAAGTTAACAGCCATGTTTTTTTTAATTCCATATGTCCACTAAAATCTCTGTGCAAATGTGTCCCTCTCTTCCTCTATAAGGCTTTGGTCCTGCTGTGTCCGGCGGCGCGTGCGACCGCGTGCGCGCTACTCAACATGTGATTGTGTCCTCCCGAGCAGGTCCCAGTCCCTCCTCCCTGCACGGCTCACTACACGCTGTGACGTGTCAGCCACCAGGCGATGCAAGAGAATTGTAATCCCAAGCGGTGACGCGTCATGTGGTGTGGCTGTTAGCCAATGAGGAGAGGAGGGCTTCGGAGAGGAGGAGGGGAGGGCTTTGGAGAGGAGGAGGAGGGGAGGGCTTTGGAGAGGAGGGGAGGGCTTTGGGAAGCAGGGAAAGCAGCTGCAGCTGCAGCACCAGCGCCAAGTGAGCCCCCTGCTCCCTCCCACAGACTCTCTCCTCTGTGTCTGCAGATGCATGAGGGGGAGGGAACCCCTGGCAATGAGGAGAGGAGGCTTTGGGGAGGGCTTCGGGGAGCGGGGAAAGCAGCTGCAGCATCAAGGGAGCCCCCTGCTCCCTCCCACAGACTCTCTCCTCAGGGAGGCTTCGGGGAGTGGGGAGCAGGGAGGTGGGGGAGGGAACCTCCTGACACACAGTGATGGCCCCACCCCCCGACATCATTGCTGCGCCCACCCAACCCGTTTTGGCCACGCCCCCAGCTCCTGCTCCCTACAGACCGCAGATTGCGGTCAAGTGCCTCTCCACGCGCCGCCTGTCTGCAGTGCGGGCGCATGGTCTGAGGCAGCGGGGCCTTAGCCTTAAGCTGTAACCTAAGACTTTACCCAACTCCATGTCAGGACAATGGTGATGTCCCATGTGCTACCTGTTGTACTGAGCAGTGCTTTCTTTCCTACTACCTTATCTAATCATTTAATTCTATATTGGCTTCCTTCAATCTTGCAATAATGCTTATTGCCATCATTGTCACACAGTAACACAGTAAACGTGTTTCTGTTTACATTGACCACTTGGAAATCCCCACCTTTTGGTTGAGGTTGCGCACCAAAGGACCTTGAAGGACCACAGAAATCTTCATCCATACTTGTACTGCAGAGAGAGGAGGGTAGTGTGCTAGCATTCCTCTCTCTCTCTCTCTCTCTCTCTCTCTCTCTCTCTCTCTTCCCCCTCTAGCTCTCTCTATTCCCCCTCTTACACTCCCCCACCTTTACCCCTCCCTCTCTTGCTAACTCACGCTTCCCCCATTCCCTCTCACATAATGTCCTCTGCTATCACTCAATTTCAGTCCCTCTCAAATGCACATACACACCTCTCTCCCCTCAAAAGATCTTACCTTGGGGTGAGGAGTCCTCTGGGAGAGGAGAGCAGAGAATACTGGACCGTCCCTGGGGAGCCAACGGGCCTGGGACAGTTGGGGAAAGTGTTCCCAGCACTCCCCCCATCGGCAGTGGAACCCTTTAGGTGTGCCCCATAACATAATTACTCTAGAGTTATTCACTGGGGAATATAAATGTCTTTCTATTTGGCATACTGTATATAAGCTCCTTTTCTGCATGTGCTATACAACTGAGTGCTACTTTACTGTATTTGCTAAAGCTCGGTCGTGCGACACGCCTCTCACATCCACATCGCATGTTTTTTATCTCTCAAATCCATGTGATTTAATAAAGTCCTTTTTTTATTGGAATCCCCTCTTGATCTCATGCCTTTTTTTCATTGATGGCAGTGCTCCACACTTTACTTCATTTTCTTATACTGTATTTGAGTATTGAATATGATTGTGACAATCTGCTACTTAAGCAATGTTTTCAGTTTAATGCTATGCTATGGGTAATGGGGCATTTATTACATGCTACTCATCAGCATCCTCAGCTTCTGGATCCATACAACCATATAGCAATAATGAAAATCATATATACCGTACATGACAATATACTGTAGATCCTTAAATCATCTTATTACGTCGAAACTGCTCATATGTTAATGCAGTAATTACCTTCCTTAACATGTTGCTGAATTATAATTAGATTCTATAGCCCAGACTTCTACAAGTAATATGCCTCTTTTCATACACATTTACTTCAGTGAGGGAAATGCAAATGTCCATTTAAGATACATGTACAGCAAATAGGCAGACTGAAGTATACTCTAAAATTAGCCAGCTGTGCACATTGTCAGTGTTGCTAACAAGAGAAGAACACAAATGTACTGCTTTCCCAAATAAAACTTACATTTGGTATCAGAGTATAACCTAACAGACTTTTAAACAAAACCTACAGCACAGCACAATTTAGGTTAGTTTGTCTAGCCTTGAGTGTGCTCTTGTGACTGAGCAAATATTTATGATTAAACCAGGAATGTCATATAGCTGGACTCTTTCTCCATGTGTACTTAACTCTGAACGTATACAGTATACATACTGTAAATATATACACATACACACTTCTATTTATATGAGAGTGCTGTGTGCTATGTTACTACTTGCACAAATCCAGGAACACTAGAATATTTCACTTCTCCTCATATACTGTAATTTTCCCCCTTTTGCTCCCCCCCCCCCTCACTTAGCCTACTCTCACTTAACCTTATACTTTCCACTTCTCCAGCGCTGTAATTTACAGTATTCCCCACGAACATTATTTTTGGTGTGGCTAACAGTCATGTGGATTCTCAGTCATGCAACCCTTGCACTTATGACTCCAGAGCTTCCTGTATTTCAAGTGCAGATATTCATACTCTGATAATATATGTATTCCCAAGTTTTTAATTCACAAACAAGTTTGAAATGGGCATGAAACATTTTTTACAAAGTATTAGATTACATTGTCTATGTTTGTTTAAACAAACTCTTCCGTCTCTTTTGATTTTTGTGTAGTTTATAAAAAATAGATCTCACATTTCTAAGTTCACTAATAAATTAAGCCCATCTGAAATGTATTTTTTTATGTGTTAAAAATAATTTAATGATAGATAAATGACATAATAGCCTATTGACTAACAAATATGTTAAACCTACTGATAGGAACCATCTACTTAAAGGAGCAATATTCTACATGTGTTTTTTTTATTTTTCTTCTTCAAATAAATCAGTTCTGTAGTGATTGATACTGTAATACTTACTACATTTTATTTTAAATTTCAACCCTTAATGCCATTTTTAATGAGTTGTGATATATTGGACATCCTTTGATTTCTATAGCTGGTTTTACTGATGCAGCAGCCGTTATTCGAACACATCACGGCACCGATTTTGAGTTCTCTGCTGTTCCCCACGCAGCATGAACGCGGCCAATCGCCCCAGGCACCCGCGCTTATCCCGGATGTTTTGTTTGAATTTCATGGATTCTGTTTCTTCGTTTGCAATAAAATGGATGAATGGTAATGTGTACAGTACTGTGCTACTGTGCTACTGTGTCAATTTCATGTTTTTAAAGCCAGAACACTAAAATTCTTTTTCTGTCTTAGTGCGGGAAGGCTGGAATTCATCCCGCGGTTTCAAATCGGGATTCCGATGTACATGACGCGTGAATTGTTCGAATAATGGCCGCTGCATCAGTAGCACACGTCCCCTGCAGTGCAAGATATTTGCAACACTTTCCTGTTTGATCATTTGTTGCTAATATTCCCAGAAGTTTGAGCTGCAAACGATAACAATAGATAATGTTACCTTCGTAATATAAGAATACATTGTAGCTGCTGAGTTACACTAACTGAAGGACTGATTGAAACTGAAAGTCAGCCATTTAGTGAACCCTGGGAAGCAGGATTTTACTGATAGATCACGGGAGAAAGAATCGACCAGCAGCTTAGGTAATTACTTGTCAATAAATGTAACCAAAGGCTGCATATACTTTAAAAAAGTATATATATATTTTTTTTTAAAGTGCCTCTTGGACAGCCTCTTAAAATGTGATCACTTTCATCAGCATGCCACAACAAAAGAGTCAATAAGGAGCCAATTTGTGAGGTTACAATATATTCTAAAGGCTGAAAATATATCTGACTCTGATACAAAAATGGAACAAAAATATTTTTCTGAGAAGCAAAGGTATTAAATCAAAGCAAATAGCCAATCTCCTGGAAATGAAATCTGCTAACATGAACCAGGAGTAAAGCTTACTTATTGTTAACACATACAATAAAAAACCTGTTTATAAATTGAGAAGTGTCCCTAAACATTGAGATGTTATCAAGTTAGAACCAAGATATTGGCAGGGTTTACAGGCCCTAGTTCTTTCTTTCATTTAAAAAAGCCACATGTCTTCAGTGCAAAATTGTTAGAGACAGCATGAACCCCAAGGCCAAGGAAAGTTGCCAAAAGTTTATTGGTCAATGAAAAGACAGCACATTCCCTTGCTTAACTTCAGATGCTGGAAAAGTGTTATCAAAAGAAGTGCTGTTGATATTTCTCAGAATAGACACAAAATTAAACGCATTTTTTTTACATATTAATATAAATTTGTGATATTGGTTCTCAAACACACATTTAGACATTTCAAAATTAGCCAAACTACTAGAAGGCTCAAGTTAAGATTCACACAGATACTGAACAAGCTATGAGAAACCCCTACCATTACCACATAATATATATATATATACTGTATGTATGCATGTATGAATTTTAACCCAGGGAGTGTTAGGACCTGCTACGGTCATGCCTTGAAAGTGTCAGCAGGCTTACAGTAAGACGCTTTGGCCAAATGGTTAAACTAAATGACCCTTTTTTCAAGAGAGTATATACTGTAGGTATTGCACTATGTATTTTTGTCACATTGGCAGGAGCTTTGGGCATTTTTGTCTGTTTCAAGTTAAGATTCACCGAATATAAGAGCACTAATCTAATGATATCTCATAAGGGGGAAAAAAATCCTTCCTAACTCCAAATACTGACAGATCAGATTACTCCCTGGATCAACAATTTTCCCATGTTTACTTATTTGGTTTATCCCTGTATACCTTTCTAAAAAGATGTCTAACTGACAGTATAGTAGCAACAAATGTATTACTGGTTACATTAATAGTGCTGAGACGCGTTAAGAAGTATAATACACATGGGCATTGGGAAAAATCATTTAACGCACGTGTTCCAGCCCTATAACACATGTGTGTTACCTAAATGTAATGCCCATGCCCACAAAAAATTAAAATAAATATACAAGACAGTACTTAGGGAAGGTTTTCAGCCATATTAGCCTGAACCTACAGGTGTGAACATTGCTGAGGAAGATTCCCCCTTTGCAGATGCTACTGATGCAGGGAGAATCAGGAGCATTACATTTACTGCTAAGGAGTTGTAGATCCTCATAAATGGAGTGGTGGATACCTACTCCAAACTATGAGGGGAACTGTGCCCAAAAACTAGTGCAGCAGAGAAGAATGGCATTTGGGCCAATATCCTCAGCAAGATAAATGCCTTGGGAAATAATAGAAAAACTCAGCACCAAGTCAGTGATAAAAAAAAGAAACATCCTTATTTACTGTATTATGGCAAACATAGTTGCATACAGTAACCACTCAACATAAAATGCTGGGAGATAATAAAAACAGATAGGAGAAATAGCCCAACATGCTTTTCAATCAGGGCTTTTTCAAGGGCTATGTAAAAAACACGAATCCCTTTACTTACTTATATAGCCCTAATTTACGTCATCTGAATAAGCCAATGCTGGAATCGTTCCTAAAAAACATTGCAATATAAACACTATTTAAAGGAGCCTGTAACAAATAACACTCCACTCACAAAGCACATTGTAAATGTATTTCCCTATTCAGACCTCTTGGTTACAATGTGTCCAAGGCTGTTGTACAATTATCTTCCCTCTAGTGGTACGTTTAATCTATTTCCACCCTGTGGGGCCTGTGTTCACTAGTTCAATCACTGTAAATAATAAAAAGGTTTTATCGCCTTAATTTTTATACACTAGATGCTCTGCTAGAACATACAATAGGTCTTTCTTATCATCTACATGTCCAGATGCAGCGCTATAGTCGGTCGCGCAGCTGCAGAGAATGGCAGTTCATAGCAGTCGGTAATTGCCCATCGGGATTAACAGTGGGGGTCCCTGCGTTTAAATGGGACTCGTGCTATGTGAATCCTACCGGTATGCACCTGTCTGTAAGAGATGTGCACTAAGACTTAGATTGAATCAGTCACTCTATTTGCGCGCCTCTAACAGGCGAACGTGCGACTTTTATTTTATTTTAATAACAAAGTATTGAAGCATGGGGTTTCCAGAGCTGAACTGCATTAATTTAAGCCTCGAAGACCCCCTGTTTCCCGAGTTACAGGCCCCGTTATTTGGGTGCCGGTATCTCCGTCATGTTTAATTTCTCCTGCGTCAAAGCCCACGTGACCAGGACATTTAAACAATGCCAGGAGATACCAGCACCCCATACAGGGGCCTGTAACTCGGGAAGCAGGGGGGGGGCTGAAATAAATGAGGTTCAGCAATAATCTGCTATCAAAATAAAATAAAAGCAGTTTCATTATCTTAGCAGCTAAGGCAATAAAGGGGATAATCCAGAGTATCTGGTTTATTGTGGGTAGAGGGGGTGGGTGAAGGGGGTAGTTGCCCCAGGATGGGTGGTTAGGCCTGCTCGGAAGGTTGCGGCAGGGGTTAACCCCGTCATTACCTTAGTGGTAGTAACCACTATGGTATTGAAAGAGGCCTAACTACACACCCCTGGGCAACTACTCCCTTCACCCAACCCCTCTACCCCAATAAACATTATAAAACATTAACCAGTGTGGTTACACATATGCCTTCAATGGGAACAAAGATAATGCCAATGGCACTCAATGGGTACCCTACTATCCACCCCCTCTACTCCCAACAACCACCCCCCCCCCAACACCCAACAGTTCAGCTGTTCAGCTCCGGAGACCCCCCACTTCAATTCTGTGTTTACTAAGATAAAATAAAAGCCGCGGAGAAATTATCTTCTTTATAGAAATGTCTGTTTCTAGGCCTGAGATTTCGGTTCATGTTCTAACCTGTATTGCATTCATACGTTTACAGTACCTGATATATCATTTTATATAAATTATGTGACTTTATCAGTGACTGATAAAGTCTCACTCTTACTGCGCATCTCTTACAGACAGGTACAACATGGTACAGTAGGATTCATACAGCACAAGTCTCATTCAGATGCAGGGACCCCTGCTGTGTTAATCCCGATGGGCTATTAAATCTACTTACTGGGACTCGGCGAGCACAGATGAAGAAAAAATGGTACCGCAGCAGATTTAGGGGTGTCAGCACGACCAACCATAATGCTGCATCCTGTATATGCTCATAAATTCGTTATTTAAAGCAGCGTATAGTACGTTCAATATAGTTCATACCTCACTTGCAATTAACTTCATAAACTACATATTTTGATCGACAATTAACAAAGAATTAATAGACTTTTTCTTGTCTTGGATACAATTGTGAAACATTTACACATACTGTAAATACAAGTACCACATTTTAAACATCCCTTTTTCTTTTGTGAAAGGAAAGTTATGTCCTGTTGCATTTTCAGATCCTTCTCCAAAAAGGAGTTTACATACACATCTCTTACATTTTTACTTGTCTGTAAATACACTTTAGAGCATTTGGCAATATAAATGATAAAATATCTCAAAATGAAGCACTTTTTCCAATAATTTGTGTAACTTCTTTAGAGGCTGTATGAAAGCGTATAATTAATGTCACATTTAATTTTTTCCCCCTATTTTTCTTATTATTGGGTACCAATAATGTTTCCATATCTGAATGTGATGCTCTCTGCTGAGCTTTACCCATACCTTTTCATAGTAACTCCTCTGTAGGAATTTTGCTGTAAATCTTCACCCTGCAACAAAAATTCACTATTCTCAGAGCAGTTGCATCTTAATCTTAAAAATCCCCTGTAGGGATATTATTCACATGTTTAGGGTGGCTATTCTTAGCACTCTAAACAGATTTCCTGCTGTTGGTTTTCTATATAGTATAAAGTTTATTGAACTTGCCTAGTTTCTGCAGTTAAAATTATGTTTTTCTAATTTTCCACTTTTTCTTATCCTGTGGACTTTTGTTTCTTTGAGATATCTCATGTTTGGGAGGTGGGTTGGTGCTCCCTAGTCCTACTTGCACCACAAACCAATTATGCCGCTACTGTATATCTTTTGCCCACTTACTTTGATCATTTTTGTCATCTGTAAAAGTTGATCTGATTGGAGAGTTTAAGTTAATGTACAGATGGTACCATATAGAAAAACGAATATGAGCTCGAAGAAAACAGACCATATTATCAAAATATTTTTGTAGATATATATCAATCAAAACGGAGCATAAATCGGGTTGAGAGGAGGTGGAATTAAACCCTATTGAGGTGTAAATATACAGGAGGGTAGGAGGAGACAAATCAATGGGGATTTGAAATAAAAGAAGTAGAACACTCAGGTGAGGGCTGAATGTGGTCTTCAGTGAAAGTCCAGAGCTTGTACCTTAACCCCATGTCTCCGGTATGCCCGGTGTGGAGTAGTAGTTTACTCATGATCGTTCACCATCCTGCTCCTCCAGCTGATGAAACATGCATGCCATTCAGCTATTGTGAAGTCATTAGTAACCCCTGAGTGCTTCTCTTCAATAGGAGGTAAGGAGAAATAGTAGATGGATTGATGAGACTGTGGCTTCTTGAAAAATAGAAATGCACAAGCAAATAGAAAAATAAAAAAGGTTTATTAAACTAAATAAAAAGTTACAAAAACACAGACAAAACAAGGAACCTCTTTCCACGAGGTTCACGCCCCTATGGCACTTTCTCAAGGAGTAAAGCGCTTGGCGTGAAACGCATTGGTAGATGACACCTTTGCTATTTTTCATGTGACAATACATTATTTAATTTTTATGGAACATACTTTCCTCATTTTTGCTTTACTATGGATGTCCGTGAGTAGCCCTCTGTTACTTTCTCCATTACTCATCTTTATCATTACAACTGAGGCACACTGAGAACCTTTAGAGCCAGGGATATCCGTGCGGACATTGCAACTCACGTGAGTCCATCTGATTTATATATTCCCAATCTATGGTTGGACTATAGGTACGAACAAGTGAATTTACTTGCTATAGTTTCTGGACTGTCTTTGTACAGTATATTACCTACACTTCTCATAGAGGTCATCTAACCAGTATGCTACACTTTGTACCTGTCCATTTCTTCAACAATCAATTCTTAAGGTTCGCTTCATGAGCACATCATTTTTATAATATTTATTGTGTCTATGTATTGGTCTATAGCACCACGCAAGTTTTCTATTTTATCCCTTGATGATGTATTCTGTATGCCCTTACATGTGGCTCTACATCATGAGGGGGGGGGGTGTATATGGCCATTTAGGATATTATAAATGTTTAATACAAAATCTCTTGTGCCTTTTCCTTAGTTTTAGATTATCTTCTATATCACACATTACAGTATTATTTGCTAGCACATGGTACAGTATATGCTGGGTAGTATTCACAATAAACTATATGTGACATGCTTACATTGAAGATCTCATACCTGTATTCTTCAAGTATACTATAGGCCATGACAGGAGTTGCATACGGAGGAACACCGAGACGCAGCAAGCAGCTTAGAGCCATTAGACACGTTTTCAACCTCACACAGTGGGAAGTGCCACTGTTATTTTTTTTATGTGGAATAAGACAGAAGAGGGTTTGAAAAATCCCAGAAAATATTGGCCCCCCTGCTCCACGCTGGTTGGTGGAGATTTTTTTGCATATAGGGACTTTAAACCTATAGTACAGTTGACTAAGGATTTTTACATACTGTTTTGTGCCTCAAACATGGCTATTACTCTTTGCACTTTCGTGACATTTGTGAGATATGTATTTTTTCCTGAAATTGTAAAAGTCATTCATCGTGCCACAATTATAGTGTCTTGCATGAAGGTTCTTTCTTTTAGTTTCATACAGTATGTCATTATGGAACCTGAATTACACTTATTCTCTGTGACTGTTCTAGGATATCAATCCAGGCAGATTGACAAGTTCTTTCTGAAACTTGTTTTTCTATTCCAATACCTTTTGGCTTATGTGACCATACCTTTAAGTTGCATCAATGTATCACCTTTGTACACTATGGGCCTCATGCAGTAAGCGTTGATAAGGGAATTATCACCATTTTATAGCCAAAATTGGGTTTGAGATTCAGTAAGCGCCGATAAGTGCTTGATTTCGCCAGGTCTCGGAGCCGATTATTTTGTTATGGCCAGTCGGCTGCCGATAAGCCTGTTTTCGCCACTGATCGGCACTTTTTTAAATCGGCTGGATTCAACAAAAAAAATCAGCTTATCGGGGCTGATCGGCACTACGAAATTGAGATGTTATGGCCAATTTCTCCGCCAACTAAAGTTGGCAGTTTGGACGGGAGAACGATCGCTAAGGCTGCCGGAACGGCACTTAGAAAAAAAAAATCTTCTGTACATCAATGGAGTCAATGGAGCGGGGACGTATAACAGTATAGTACTGTTTACGTTTCATTGCTCACAATACAAACGTCATTTGCATTACAGTGTGGGGGGCATTCCCTGCATTGTGTCACGGCTGACGTGTATTATTTGCATAACATTATACTTTTACATGTTTTCAGCATTTGCGGGTCACATTACTCATCATGTGATGATGTGGCAAGGGAAAATACTATACTCAACTCTTAAAGGAGAACCTCACATCATAGCACACATTTTACTGAATTGATCGACAATTGTTTACATGATGTTACACATGTCACACATGTCACACATACACCGTATATTCATGTTCCTTTACATTACACAATGCTTGTAATGTGTCACACATCTTTAAACGTTCATGTACATCTAAATTCTCATGTTTACATCTAGGTTTGGTCCTCCCTATTTTCATGACGTCACTTATTGGACGCGCAATCACATTGCATGTTTACATTATAACCGTTGCATTACAAGCACTTCAACCTAACTTATACGCACATGTACAGTAATTCATCATTGGGACACCTTGTAAACTCATTCTATAGCAACTATCCTCATTACAGAAATGCATGCATATGCACACGACTATTCATTGTTGGCAACATGTCACAATAACATGGCTAATTACACATGTTACACAAAACTTTTCCCACATCAATCTCAGCCTTTTTGTCTCATTACATGACTGACTCTTGCGTTCACAAGTTTTACATGCATTGCACATGCAACTATTTATTTGCAAGCAATGTTTCTACAAAGCATCACGTCACATCATTGGCAAATATCATCATTCCCTGCAGAATACACACAACAACTGCACACAGCTTGCCACACAAGTACTTTATTATGTTAATGTAAAACCTTGCATTTTACTATGTCACCTGACATCATCACATACCTATTTAAAGGACGCCCATTACCTGCTCATTCACAGCTACTCATTTCAAAATGTTGAGATTGTTTAGGAGACGGAGGAACATTCTTTTCTATGACATGCTTGATGATGAAGACAATCATATAGGGCAAGGGAGGGACACACCGAGGGACAGTGACAGGGACAGTGACGCGGATACGACAGGGACAGGGAGAGGGACAGGCCGAGGGACAGGGAGAGGGACAGGAGATCAGAGGAGAAGACAGAGGAGACAAGTTGTGCCTCGTCCGCGTCTGTACAGGGAGAGAACCCTGTTAGATGGGATGAGTGAGGAGGAGATTGTAAGTCGCTATCGTTTGAGTTCAGCAGCAATCTTAGCTCTTTATCAGGAGATAAGGGGAGATTTAGATTTTTTCACAGCCAGAGGTCGTGCAGTCCCTGGGCTTGTTAAAATGCTGTGCTCATTACATTATCTTGCTTCCGCGTCATACCAGACAACTGTGGGCATAGTGGGCGGGGTCTCGCAATCTACATTCTCGCGGGCCTTGACCCAGTTTCTCTATGCACTCAATAGACGCGCTAGGAATTATATTCATTTTCCTACAGAGGCGACAGAGTGGCTGGAAGTCAGGACTGGCTTTTATAATATAGCAGGGATACCATGTGTGCTGGGTGCAATCGATTGCACACATGTTGCTTTGATTGCACCTAGTCAGAGTGAGCATGTGTACCGCAATCGGAAGCACTACCATTCACTCAATGTACAGGTGGTATGTGATGCCACGATGAGGATAATGCATGTGGTACCCAAATTCCCTGGTTCCAGTCACGATTCCTCTATCCTGAGGAACTCTTCAGTCTTCCATGCGTTCGAAGAGGGACATTTTGAACATGGTTGGCTGCTGGGTGAGTACACATTTACATGTTATAACACAAAACACATTTTTATTTAGGAATGTTGGCATTGTACAATTTGATCACTAATGTCAGCTTATGTGTGCTCCATTCATTATAGGTGACTCAGGATACGGAATTAGGCCGTGGCTATTGACTCCGGTGCTAAACCCTCAAACTGAAGCAGAGGAGAGGTACAATGCAGCCCATATATCTACAAGATCTGTTATAGAGAGGACATTTGGCCTACTCAAGACCAGATTTAGGTGTCTGGACAGAACTGGTGGGGCTCTTCTATACAAGCCTCAAAAAGTGTCTGATATTATCCTTGCCTGTTGCATTTTGCACAATGTTGCACTCAGGCACAATGTACAAGCAGACCTAGCTGAGCCTTTGGTAGACGAGCATCCCACCATGTAGCTGCTGAAAATGAACAAACAGCCAGTGGTGGCCAGACACGCCAGAATCTCATCAATTCATTTTTTTCTTGTAAGTAAAAACATATATGTTCCAAGTTCTACTTTTATACTTACATTATGTTATCTTAACAATAATGTTTTTTTATATAACCTTCTGTTAGGACACAGATGAATATGGGTTGCACACCTTTCTTTTCTCTGCTGTGTGCACAAAGGGATGTGGCACCGGTATGTTATTGTTGCACAGGTTATATAATCCCTCTTCAATTGTACTTTAGTTGTGTGTATGTGAATACAACTGGGGTAACAAAGCACTAATATTTTAGCATTGTGTTGTTCCTTATGCTAACACAATACACATATTATGCCCATACTCATTCATGCTTCTAGTATGCTTACATACAATGTTATTGGTGCAGTGTAACATGTACATCCATATGATGTGTACACCAGGCTCATTTACATTTTGAATGTGATTAAATATACATGGTGTTGCACATTTAACACCAAATACACACTTTGCTGTGTTGTTTACGGTACTGAAGATGGCATGTCAATGTTTGCAATTTATATATTGTTCCTTTGCATTATAGGTATATCTCCAGTATGACTGATCATGGTATGTATATTTGCTGACATCTCTCATAAGATGTGCCTACCTCAATCTTCCTATAATTATTTGAAGTAAAAACACAACATATTGTTTTAAAGACAAATGTAACATACATGTACTTTCTGTATCATGTATATGCATTTAGCTACTCTTGAGCTTTCATGTGCATTGTATTAGAAAATGATTACTCACATTTTATCACATTTTATGTATGTTTCCTTATAAATTCCATTCATGTAATATAGAGGTGTTTGGAGAAAAGGGGATAACTGTACTTATTTGTTTACTTACGGGAGCTCATTCATCACGGATGAAATTGACTGATCATAACACTCCATGCATGAATGCCTGTAATCACAACAATGCATACTACATCTTATATTTAGCAATGTAGGTGTTTTTTAATGCTAGGAATTAATACTGCACCGACACACTTTATTCGAGCAAATGCCTGGTTTGTACCTGGCAGAAACCTGGAATCCGCCACTGCTCACCTCTTGCATGCTTCGTTGCGCTTGCCTTCCCAGCCACGGTTCATGCCTGGCTGACGGGGGCCTGATCTTGTTAAATGATAATGAGAATGATTTACTAGGCTGCGATGTTTCGATTGTCCACCAGATGGCATAAACTCATGACTTAAGTAATGTGTGGCCTTTGCAAGTTGTTTCGTTTCCAAAAAAAGTTACTTTATCCCAGTACAGTATGCTATTGTGTAACTTGTCCTTGAGACTGAAGGAATAGTTGAAAAAAATGTATCAATTTAGGCTTTACATACAGTAATGTATTAAATAAAGACAAAGATCATTTTCACTTACACTATTCTACAGAGACATGAGTGAACAAGTGGAGCCCGTGTTCCAAAAACCTGACAGAAGTTATGCTTATTTGATATGGGCCGCTATAAATGCAACAGAGGATAAGATGGCAACAGTTGTTCAAATTTATCAGTATTTTATCGAAAATTATGACTTTTACAGATTTTCGCCAACTCCTCATTTGTGGAAGCATGCAATAAGGAAAAGGTTATGTAGTGACCCCTGTTTTCACCGTATTGAGCCCCAATTTGTTGGAGGGTATTGGTGTGTGTCACAGGGTTTTTCCCGTATCTATGATAATGGAGGCGGCAAAAGGCGAAGGGTCGTGTTAAAACGAAATAAGAAGCGACAGTCCCTGCCAAGCAATGCGCCAGAACCAGAACCAGAACCAGCAGCAGCACCAGCTTATCATCATGGTCCCGCCGTCGGTGACAAATCTGAGATGGATTTCGCAGCCAGTTTTGATGAAGCTTGCATGTACCTAAGCGATTTCCCGCTGACTACAGGTGGGCTAGTCCCTCTGCAAAATGATGAAAGCTGGACTGGAAGTGGGCCGGCGCCAGCGCAAGCTGAATGGGAAATTTAGTAATACTGTACTGTACAGTATGGTGAGTACTGTATTTTTGCCGTATTATTTTGGTGGGGCTGGCTGGGAACTTCTTTAGGGGGCTGACCATTACTGTACATTAAAACTTTTCATTTTGTTTTTCCTCAGAAAAGAAAACGGCTAATGGGGGGATTTCGATGGATTATATTGTACTGTATGCTGATGTTTTCCGGCCATACAGTATACTGTGTAATAAACCCGAATAAATAAAACTACTGTATGCATTTATTCTACAGTACATGTTCAGTAAATTACTGCACATACTGGGGGCGAGATGTGTTTGCAGCAGAGAGAGATTTAATAATATTGTACAGTGAGCAGGGGGTTCCCTGAGCCAGAAATTAATGCTCAGGGAACCCCCCTGCTCCTGATCAATATTATTAAAAATACGGAAAATGCTGCGTCATTACCATAGCGGATAGCCGCTAAGGCAATGAAGGGGTTAACCCACCGTGCCCGCTTTATTGTGTGTAGTGGGGATGGGTGAGGGGGGTATTTGGCCCTTGGTGTGAGTTTAGGACTTGCGGGAGGGGGGGGGGGTTGCGGGTGCACTTAACCCCTTCACGATCGTAGCAGTTAATACCGCTACGGTCATGAAGGGGTTAAGCCCTCCCGCTACCCCACCCCCCCCCCCCCCCGCAAGCCCTCCCCAACCATCGTTGGGGCGAATACCCCATTCACCCACCCTCCCGCTACCCACAATAAAAAAATACACACACACAGCAGCCGCCAAAAAATAAATAAATAAATGACAATAAATACATTGGAAATACATTTTTATTGATAGTGTAGATGTGCAGGGGGTCTCCGGAGCTGAACCGCGGTGGTTTTAGGTCTGGGGACCCCGTGCCCCCCGAGATACAGGCCCCTTTAGGGGCTGCCGGTAGCCCTCTGCTTGGTTTAAAGGTCCGATCACGTGATCGCGGCCTGTAAACCAAGCAGAGCAGAGGGATACCGGCACCCCCTAAAGGGGCCTGTATCTCGGGGGGCACGGGGTCCCCAGACCTGAAACCTGTGCGCTTCAGCTCCGGAGACCCCCTGCACATGTACACTATCAATAAAAATGTATTTCAAATGTATTTATTGTCATTTATTTATTTATTTATTTATATTTATTTATTAATTGTGCTGCTGCTGCTGCAAGTCGTAAACTCACACCAAGGGCCAAACACCCCCCTCACCCCCAATAAAAAAAATTCACGCACAGCAGCCCCACAATTAATAAATAAATCTAAATAAATAAATAAATAAAATCTATGTAAAACCCCCTCCCCCTATTCTCGCTTTTAAAACGCCCTGCCTTCTCTCTAATCTATGTAAAAAAAACCTCCCCCTATCCCCCTATCCCCCTATTGTGTGTGTGCGTTAAGCTTCCCTGCAAGCTATGTAAAAAAAAACCTCCCCCTATTGTGTGTGTGTTTAAATCTGGCTGGCCTGTGTTTCTGAGTGCTGAGTGCTCTGCGTTTAAAGGTCCCGATCACGTGATCGCGGCCTGTAAACCAAGCAGAGCAGAGGGATACCGGCACCCCCTAAAGGGGCCTGTATCTCGGGGGGCACGGGGTCCCCAGACCTGAAACCTGTGCGCTTCAGCTCCGGAGACCCCCTGCACATGTACACTATCAATAAAAATGTATTTCAAATGTATTTATTGTCATTTATTTATTTATTTATTTATATTTATTTATTAATTGTGCTGCTGCTGCTGCAAGTCGTAAACTCACACCAAGGGCCAAACACCCCCCTCACCCCCAATAAAAAAAATTCACGCACAGCAGCCCCACAATTAATAAATAAATCTAAATAAATAAATAAATAAATAAAGACATGAAGAGAAATAAATATATACTGTACAGTATATACACTGTATATATATATATATATATATATATATATATATATATATATATATATATATATATATATATATATACAGTATACATATATACACTGTGTATATATATATATATATATATATATATATATATATATATATATATATATATATATATATATATATATATATACATACTGTATGTGAGTGAAAAGAGAAAAAAGTAACCCGTATGGGAGCACTCAGGTATGCAATTGATATATTTGTTTATTTATTTGACACAGTGCAAAAAGGGATGAATAAACAGTACATGATTTAAAAACACTTAAAAAAGAGGCATGGACCCTTAAACACTAATGAACAGCACTAGGGAACGACACACACTGTCAACCCTAAACATGAAAAGGATAGTGACTCAAAAAACACTAGGGAGAATCAAAGTGAATCACAATACAGTAGGTTACTGGGTTTAAAGGCACCTACAGTATACAACGCTAAGGATAATGCACACTACAATACCAAAAAGTATTTTAACCAAGCAAGTAAACCAAAATCAATATATACTGTAAGTAACAACCAGAAAAGACAATTTAAAACCAAACTAACCCTTACAATACCAAGGATTACATCTATCTAATTGTAAAAAACCTTATACATTATACACAGCATTGTTTAAAAACCCCTTCCCCACTAATGTTTGTGTTAAGCAGATTACACTGAAGGGAGAGAGATATAAAGGCCTAAAGCCCCTTCCCCCCTAATGTTTCTGTTAAACAGATTACAGTACATTGAAGGGAGAGAGATTTTACAGAAACACACATTAGGGGGGAGGGGGCTTTAAACAGATTACAGTACATTGAAGGGAGAGAGATGTTTCTGTTACCAGTAAATCTCCCTCCCTGCATTGCTAACCACCCTCACCCCCTACCCACATACCGTTAACCCCCCCCCCATCCTGGCCATGGCCCCTCCGCTTCTGCAAAACAGACACAAAAATTAAAACATACAAAGTAATGTCCCCTAACCCCTTAATCACCATAGCGGTTATTAACCGCTACAGTCATGAAGGGGTTAACCCACCCTCACCCACCCACCACTCGGGATGCCTACATACCCTCCCACACTAAGCCCCCCCCCACCCGTGAGGCCTAACCACCCAATCAGTTCCCACAAGGGAGGCCTACCCACATACCGTTGGGGAAACACCCCACCCCCACCCCAGTACCCACAATAAAAACAGTACAATCACCCACAATAAACAGCATTCTATTTATTAAATACATTACCCACCCCCTGTGCCCCCCCCCCCCATAAATACAAGATTTATTCTTTTACATTCAGGGTCCATAACGCAGCCCCACGCTAGTCCCCGGTGGGCTGGCAGGGCACCTGGACAGACCTACAGTTTACCAGCAGCATTCCACAGGTTCTGGAGGCCTGCTGGTGGATCCTGCCAGCACCATGGCGCCCAGGTGGTCTCCTTGGGTCACCGTGAGCCTCAATTGGGTCCACACGGTAGGCCCAAGGATGTCTGGGAGCCCCGGGTCAAACCCACAGGTGTCTGCGGGGCCTCGGGTGGTTCCCATGGGGGTCTGGGGAACTCACGGGTGCTCACTACGGGTCCGCGGTGCCCCCACAGAAGTGGGACCACACATCATCATCCCCGCACCTACGGCTCGGAGGTGCCCCCACAGAAGTGGGACCACACATCGTCATGCCCGCAGACTACGGGTCCGCGGTGCCCCCACAGAAGTGGGACCACACATCATCATCCCCGCATGTGTCACCCGTGGAACCACCAGCCTGCTACCCTTTAGGATACCCGAGGATTCCCCGCGGGTGGTCTCCAGAGGTCCCACGCAAAACCACGGAAGTAACCCTGAATGTAAAAAAAATAAACCTGGCCAATACATTCAATACATACACCCTCCCCCCCAACACCTACAGTACAATAATGTGCAAAATAACTATTATCCAGATATGGATAATAGATTAATTGCCCATTATTAAAAACATTAACTAGCATATACAAATAAATAAAGTACTACTGACCTCATCAATACGAAGTGTCCGATGCCAGCGCCTTCCTTCTCTTGCCCACACAAAACATAGCCAAAACCAAGCCAATACATTGCAATTACATTCAGATATCAATTAACCCCTTAAACACCTTATCGGATAATAACCGCAAAGGTAATTAAGGGGTTAAGCCACACAGGCACGATACCCACCCTTCACCCATGAATTTGTACTGTGGCTTCATCATGCAACTATATATATATACTGTATATATATACATACAGAGAGAAAGAGAGAGAGAGAGAGAGAGAGAGAGATATATACAGTATATATATATACACACGTTATATACACACCCATGATAAACCAAATATACAGTACAAATAAATGTAGAAGGGTTATCAAAACCATACTGTTCTACAACCAAACACTTCTCCATACAGATACTACATTAAAATCAATTTCCTTTAAAAATCCTAACTGATCTCACAATCTACTGTACTGTATATGATCACAAACCAATGAAAAAAAAGTCACATTCCAAAATGCATAAAATCTATGCACCATACTGTATACATTCTGCAAATTAATCAAACGTAAACAAAAATCAGTTAGCAATCATTATTTACACCCCTAAACATTTCACACTCAATCAAGAACAATGAGACCATTAACAGATTCACGCCTAGAGCAGAACAATTAAGCCTTTGAAAAAATATAAGTACCGACAAAAATACAACCTTTACAGTACAGTACAACCAAGGCTATCTATCCCTGACCTTCCTCAAACACACAATACAATACCAAGGAATAATACATCTATCTAATTTTAAAATACTTTAAACTCACAAAATAATTAAAAACACATCTAATCCAGCTTTTAAAACATCATCATTTCTTACCCTGAATGTATACTGTACAGTATATCTCTCTAGACATATATATTGTACATACATACATACAGTGGCAAGAAATGATATACCACAAAAAAATAAAAATACACAGGTTAAAAAACCTTTTGAAAAAATTAACAAGTTAAATAAAATACATTTCTTTACTGTAGTTCACTTACCATTACTTGCCCCCACCGACTCCCGTTGCCCAGCTTACTCACGAACCAATCCACGATCAGGAACCCATAAAATAATAAACCATTGAAAATAATAAACATTAAACTAAAAATCCAAACCAATCCACGGGTCTTCTACTTGTAATACACCTTCATCTGTATTCTTCTTTCTTCTATCTCCTTCCGGGCGGGGCAGGGCGTGGTCTTCTTTCCATCATCGGCCACGCCCTTGTCTTTTTCCTTCTCCGGAGGTCCTTCCTCCGCGGCGTCTGGCTGCAAAATGAGACGACATAGGCTTTTAAAGGCCTATGACGTCACATTTTGCGTCATGGTTCCCACGGTCCTGATTGGACCGTGAAAACCATGTGTGTTGGCCGATAATAAAAAAATGATGACGTCACTTAAAGGGAATGAAAGCACAGCCAATCAGAATGGCTTTGCTTCAATTGCCTTTAAGTTGACGTCATGAAAAGGCACATGGTCGTGCACACATGGTACTAGAGCCAATCAGAGCGTGGGAACTTTATCCCTACTCTGATTGGCTCTGGTATACCATGTGTCAGGGGCTTGGGGGAGAAAGGACGTGACGTCAATGAAAACCTGTCACGTTGTACGGTAGCCAATCAGAGCGTGGGAACTTTATCCTTATTGACGTCACATCCTTTCTCCCCCAAGCCCCTGACACATGGTATACCAGAGCCAATCAGAGTAGGGATAAAGTTCCCACGCTCTGATTGGCTCTAGTACCATGTGTGCACGGCCATGTGCCTTTTCATGACGTCATCTTAAAGGCAATTGAAGCAAAGCCATTCTGATTGGCTGTGCTTTCATTCCCTTTAAGTGACGTCATCATTTTTTTATTATCGGCCAACACACATGGTTTTCACGGTCCAATCAGAACCGTGGGAACCATGACGCAAAATGTGACGTCATAGGCCTTTAAAAGCCTATGTCGTCTCATTTTGCAGCCAGACGCCGCGGAGGAAGGACCTCCGGAGAAGGAAAAAGACAAGGGCGTGGCCGATGATGGAAAGAAGACCACGCCCTGCCCCGCCCGGAAGGAGATAGAAGAAAGAAGAATACAGATGAAGGTGTATTACAAGTAGAAGACCCGTGGATTGGTTTGGATTTTTAGTTTAATGTTTATTATTTTCAATGGTTTATTATTTTATGGGTTCCTGATCGTGGATTGGTTCGTGAGTAAGCTGGGCAACGGGAGTCGGTGGGGGCAAGTAATGGTAAGTGAACTACAGTAAAGAAATGTATTTTATTTAACTTGTTAATTTTTTCAAAAGGTTTTTTAACCTGTGTATTTTTATTTTTTTGTGGTATATCATTTCTTGCCACTGTATGTATGTATGTACAATATATATGTCTAGAGAGATATACTGTACAGTATACATTCAGGGTAAGAAATTATGATGTTTTAAAAGCTGGATTAGATGTGTTTTTAATTATTTTGTGAGTTTAAAGTATTTTAAAATTAGATAGATGTATTATTCCTTGGTATTGTATTGTGTGTTTGAGGAAGGTCAGGGATAGATAGCCTTGGTTGTACTGTACTGTAAAGGTTGTATTTTTGTCGGTACTTATATTTTTTCAAAGGCTTAATTGTTCTGCTCTAGGCGTGAATCTGTTAATGGTCTCATTGTTCTTGATTGAGTGTGAAATGTTTAGGGGTGTAAATAATGATTGCTAACTGATTTTTGTTTACGTTTGATTAATTTGCAGAATGTATACAGTATGGTGCATAGATTTTATGCATTTTGGAATGTGACTTTTTTTTCATTGGTTTGTGATCATATACAGTACAGTAGATTGTGAGATCAGTTAGGATTTTTAAAGGAAATTGATTTTAATGTAGTATCTGTATGGAGAAGTGTTTGGTTGTAGAACAGTATGGTTTTGATAACCCTTCTACATTTATTTGTACTGTATATTTGGTTTATCATGGGTGTGTATATAACGTGTGTATATATATATACTGTATATATCTCTCTCTCTCTCTCTCTCTCTCTCTTTCTCTCTGTATGTATATATATACAGTATATATATATAGTTGCATGATGAAGCCACAGTACAAATTCATGGGTGAAGGGTGGGTATCGTGCCTGTGTGGCTTAACCCCTTAATTACCTTTGCGGTTATTATCCGATAAGGTGTTTAAGGGGTTAATTGATATCTGAATGTAATTGCAATGTATTGGCTTGGTTTTGGCTATGTTTTGTGTGGGCAAGAGAAGGAAGGCGCTGGCATCGGACACTTCGTATTGATGAGGTCAGTAGTACTTTATTTATTTGTATATGCTAGTTAATGTTTTTAATAATGGGCAATTAATCTATTATCCATATCTGGATAATAGTTATTTTGCACATTATTGTACTGTAGGTGTTGGGGGGGAGGGTGTATGTATTGAATGTATTGGCCAGGTTTATTTTTTTTACATTCAGGGTTACTTCCGTGGTTTTGCGTGGGACCTCTGGAGACCACCCGCGGGGAATCCTCGGGTATCCTAAAGGGTAGCAGGCTGGTGGTTCCACGGGTGACACATGCGGGGATGATGATGTGTGGTCCCACTTCTGTGGGGGCACCGCGGACCCGTAGTCTGCGGGCATGACGATGTGTGGTCCCACTTCTGTGGGGGCACCTCCGAGCCGTAGGTGCGGGGATGATGATGTGTGGTCCCACTTCTGTGGGGGCACCGCGGACCCGTAGTGAGCACCCGTGAGTTCCCCAGACCCCCATGGGAACCACCCGAGGCCCCGCAGACACCTGTGGGTTTGACCCGGGGCTCCCAGACATCCTTGGGCCTACCGTGTGGACCCAATTGAGGCTCACGGTGACCCAAGGAGACCACCTGGGCGCCATGGTGCTGGCAGGATCCACCAGCAGGCCTCCAGAACCTGTGGAATGCTGCTGGTAAACTGTAGGTCTGTCCAGGTGCCCTGCCAGCCCACCGGGGACTAGCGTGGGGCTACGTTATGGACCCTGAATGTAAAAGAATAAATCTTGTATTTATGGGGGGGGGGCACAGGGGGTGGGTAATGTATTTAATAAATAGAATGCTGTTTATTGTGGGTGATTGTACTGTTTTTATTGTGGGTACTGGGGTGGGGGTGGGGTGTTTCCCCAACGGTATGTGGGTAGGCCTCCCTTGTGGGTAGTTAGTGGGTGAGGGTTGAGGGTGGTTAGGCCTCACGGGGTGGGGGGTTAGAGTGGGAGGGTATGTACAGTAGGCGTCCCAAGTGGTGGGTGAGGGCGGGTTAACCCCTTCATGACTGTAGCGGTTAATAACCGCTATGGTGATTAAGGGGTTAGGGGACATTACTTTGAAAGTGTTATTTTTTTTCTCTGTTTTACTGTACAGCAGCGGAGGTTGCCATGGGTAGTGTATTGAATGTATTTATTGGTTATTATGCGTTAACCCCTTCATTACCTTAGCGGCTATACGCTATGCTAATGAAGCCTCGTTTCTGAACTTTTAATAATATTGAGCAGGAGCAGGGGGTCCCCTGAGATTAGATTTCTGTCTCAGGGAACCCCCTGCTCACTCTACAATATTATTAAAAAGACAGAAATGCTGCTTCTTTACCATAGCGCATAGCCGCTAAGCTAAAGAATGATTCTTTAATGATGTGTGTGTTTTATTCACAGTGTAGATGTTCTCCGGAGCTGAAGCGCACAGGTTTCAGGTCTGGGGACCCCGTGCCCCCCGAGATACAGGCCCCTTTAGGGGGTGCCGGTATCCCTCTGCTCTGCTTGGTTTACAGGCCGCGATCACGTGATCGGACCTTTAAACCAAGCAGAGGGCTACCGGCAGCCCCTAAAGGGGCCTGTATCTCGGGGGGCACGGGGTCCCCAGACCTAAAACCACCGCGGTTCAGCTCCGGAGACCCCCTGCACATCTACACTATCAATAAAAATGTATTTCCAATGTATTTATTGTCATTTATTTATTTATTTTTTGGCGGCTGCTGTGTGTGTGTATTTTTTTATTGTGGGTAGCGGGAGGGTGGGTGACGGGGTTTATAAATGTGAGTTTATAAATAAAATAAAGAATATTATTTATAGGGGCCTTAGAACAGAAGTTCCCACGCCAATTGCGCGCTCATTGCTCTTTTGTTACAATGTTGCTGGTCTTGCGGGTTTGCAGTCTGGCAGCAAAAAGCAGTTTGTAGTACTGTGTGTGAGATAAAGTAACCAGTTCTTTTATTGCTGAAGTCGCCACTAAAAACTTTTATTTACAAATACAGTACAAAAACCGTGCAACACACAACAACATTCAGTATCCTTTGTTTAAGTACAGCAGGTACTATAGGGTAAAACATGTACTGTACAGTACAGCACAACATTACAGTATGGTCTCACTGAAAGTCCTCCCCATTTTCCAGCCATGGCCGATGCCTTGCATGGCGCAAAACGCCATTAATGCAGTCTCTAACGCCTCTCATTACAGGATCTGTAACAGGGTAATAGCGCTGCATTTCTTCCACAATCTTTTTCCTTAAATTGGCAGGAAGGGCATTTTTTTGGCGATTCCCATCATAGTTCACTTTGAACACCCACTCGCAGTACAATGTGTAGGGAACATGGTGTTTAAATATGATCAAGGCATACTTGTGTGGTATACCAGCACTCCTCACCCTATACTTCTCCCTCAGCGCCGGTGTCAGATCGCACAGGGAGATGTCGGGCACTGTTTGTATGCGAGCGGGTGTAGGAAGTCTTTTGGGAGCGGGTGTACTTGAGGCGATGGGCAATGGTAGGGTGTCTGGGAGGAAGCTTTCCTCCGGTAGTGGTCGCCGTGTTGTCTCCTGGCGTGGTCTAGATGGGGTTGTCATGTCCTCCTCAATAGCATAGTACACTGTATCTTCTGGTGGAGGGGGTGTGCTTGGTGATGGAAGGGGGTCGAAGGTACCATGCATCACATCCATGTCACCCCCCTGCTCCAGCGTCGGGGAAACAGGGGCATTAACACCGAGCAAATAATGTATGCCCGCTATGTCTGCCTCTATCTTGTCCATCCGTTGATCCATCCGTTGCTCCATATGTAGCATCCGTTGATCCAGCCGTTGCTCCATATGTAGCACCGACTCCAGAAGCAGATCTAGCTTTGCCAGCACACTAGAATTCCCGGGGAGATCCACACTTAGCCCATTCAGGATCCGGTCCAACGAGCTGCTTGTGCATGGCATCTGGAGATCTGGGGGGATGGGTGCAACGGAGGATGAGATGGGGGTTCCCTGGAGAGAAGCGGCATCGATGGAGAGTGGAAGAGGTGACCTGGGGATGCCCGGTACAGGAGAAGCTGCAGCGTGGTGGAAGAGGGATGGAGAAGGTGACCGCTGGATTTCCGGGAGAGAAGCAGAGTCGTCCAAGAGCAAAGGAGACAGTGACCCGTTGATTTCAGAGGCAGCAGCATCTTCAGATGGAACCGGAGAAGATGGGGGTGGAGAAGCCGGGCTGAAGATTTCCGGGACAGCTACAGCAGAGTCGTCGAAGCATATGGGAGCAAGTGGTCTGCGGATTCGGTGAGTTGGCTGCCATGCGTCTTGCGAACCGAGCACAGTACCGTATTTCTTCTTCACATAATAAGGCTGACGTGTTTTAAAAGCCTTAGCCTTTGGGGTCAGCAGAAGGTTTTCTTTGTTGGCCTTAGCCTGTCGCTTTGCCTTTGGCTTGGGAACGGTAACTGCCTTTCTCTTTTTCAGTGTGGCAGGCACAGCAGAGGTGAGATGATTCTTTCGTCCATAGAACCGGGGATGCTCCATGTAAGCGGGAGGCACAATGCAGTATCTGGACAATGCCTCAGATAAAGATCAGCAAGTGGTGGGCTATGCAACGTGTACAACCTTTTATGCATGGTGGCCAGGTACAGGTGTTGAAAGTGGGTGGTCTGTTATGTGAGTCATTAACATATAAATACACCATCCATTTTGTGGATTCACTGCACATTGAATACACATCGACTAAACATCGAATACACATTCTTGTGTTTGTATTTCTTTCTACAGTACTCGCAGCAATGCCTGTTAAGAAGATTTCAAAGGATCTCAGCATGAGAATGAAGGAGATGTACACGAGCGGACAACGAATTGCAGATATCCAGCGCTGGTTAACTGCTTCTGGCCTCGTTGTGCCATCAAGCACTGTGTGCTATCATGCACAAGGAAAAAACAGAGACCGCAAAAAGGCACCAAGGGTAACAAATGCGTAAGTACTGTATACTGTATTTATAAAACTTAACCAAAAAAAATATAGAAAACTGTTTTATATAGTATATTTATTATATTACAACAGTATATACTGTAGTGTACTGTATGTGTGGTCAATTTATATTTTTTGTGCAGCAGTATACACTTTTGGTATATTGCAATTCATCTGACAACGGAATATACAGTATATGATGTGTATTTATTATGATATAACAACAGTATACCGTATTTATATAGTATATTTATTATATTACAACAGTATATACTGTAGTGTACTGTATGTGTGGTCAATTTATATTTTTTGTGCAGCAGTATACACTTTTGGTATATTGCAATTCATCTGACAACGGAATATACAGTATATGATGTGTATTTATTATGATATAACAACAGTATACCGTATTTATATAGTATATTTATTATATTACAACAGTATATACTGTAGTGTACTGTATGTGTGGTCAATTTATATTTTTTGTGCAGCAGTATACACTTTTGGTATATTGCAATTCATCTGACAACGGAATATACAGTATATGATGTGTATTTATTATGATATAACAACAGTATACCGTATTTATATAGTATATTTATTATATTACAACAGTATATACTGTAGTGTACTGTATGTGTGGTCAATTTATATTTTTTGTGCAGCAGTATACACTTTTGGTATATTGCAATTCATCTGACAACGGAATATACAGTATATGATGTGTATTTATTATGATATAACAACAGTATACCGTATTTATATAGTATATTTATTATATTACAACAGTATATACTGTAGTGTACTGTATGTGTGGTCAATTTATATTTTTTGTGCAGCAGTATACACTTTTGGTATATTGCAATTCATCTGACAACGGAATATACAGTATATGATGTGTATTTATTATGATATAACAACAGTATACCGTATTTATATAGTATATTTATTATATTACAACAGTATATACTGTAGTGTACTGTATGTGTGGTCAATTTATATTTTTTGTGCAGCAGTATACACTTTTGGTATATTGCAATTCATCTGACAACGGAATATACAGTATATGATGTGTATTTATTATGATATAACAACAGTATACCGTATTTATATAGTATATTTATTATATTACAACAGTATATACTGTAGTGTACTGTATGTGTGGTCAATTTATATTTTTTGTGCAGCAGTATACACTTTTGGTATATTGCAATTCATCTGACAACGGAATATACAGTATATGATGTGTATTTATTATGATATAACAACAGTATACCGTATTTATATAGTATATTTATTATATTACAACAGTATATACTGTAGTGTACTGTATGTGTGGTCAATTTATATTTTTTGTGCAGCAGTATACACTTTTGGTATATTGCAATTCATCTGACAACGGAATATACAGTATATGATGTGTATTTATTATGATATAACAACAGTATACCGTATTTATATAGTATATTTATTATATTACAACAGTATATACTGTAGTGTACTGTATGTGTGGTCAATTTATATTTTTTGTGCAGCAGTATACACTTTTGGTATATTGCAATTCATCTGACAACGGAATATACAGTATATGATGTGTATTTATTATGATATAACAACAGTATACCGTATTTATATAGTATATTTATTATATTACAACAGTATATACTGTAGTGTACTGTATGTGTGGTCAATTTATATTTTTTGTGCAGCAGTATACACTTTTGGTATATTGCAATTCATCTGACAACGGAATATACAGTATATGATGTGTATTTATTATGATATAACAACAGTATACCGTATTTATATAGTATATTTATTATATTACAACAGTATATACTGTAGTGTACTGTATGTGTGGTCAATTTATATTTTTTGTGCAGCAGTATACACTTTTGGTATATTGCAATTCATCTGACAACGGAATATACAGTATATGATGTGTATTTATTATGATATAACAACAGTATACCGTATTTATATAGTATATTTATTATATTACAACAGTATATACTGTAGTGTACTGTATGTGTGGTCAATTTATATTTTTTGTGCAGCAGTATACACTTTTGGTATATTGCAATTCATCTGACAACGGAATATACAGTATATGATGTGTATTTATTATGATACAGTATAACAACAGTATATTTATATAGTATATTTATATTACAACAGTACTGTATACTGTATATTTTGTCTATTTATATTTATAGTACAGCAGTATACATTTTTTGTATATTTATATTTACTGTATATTACAACATTACATGTACAGTATACAGTATACATTTTATATTGCTGCATATTAATAACACAATATAATTTCTTTGCATTGTAGGGAGACTACTCTTCTGGTGGACAGAATAAGTGAGGAGAATGATGAGAGGAGCGCATTAAGGGTTAAAAACACTCTTCAGGAAAACCACAATCTGACTGTATCCGAGAGCAGCATAAAGAAGATGAGACGCAGAATTGGATGGAAATATGGACGTGTGAGGTTAGTAGTGGACAGTACAGGAGGTACTGTACTGTAAAGTAAAAATGTTGTTTTGCAAACTGTACTGCGCTGTGACGCTAACATTTTTTATTCATTGTCATTACAGAGCGTACCCCATGATACGGGACGCAAACAAAATCAAAAGAGTGCTCCAGGCCCAGGCATGGATCGACAGCGGTGAGACTTTCCAGGATTGCATCTTCACTGATGAGTCTACTGTGTCGCTGGAGAGATTTGCAAGATTTGCGTTCCACAAAAAAGGCCGCATAACTTTGAAGCCACGGCCAAAACACCCTGTGAAGCTGCATGTGTGGGGTGCCATCTCTAGGCGTGGACCGGGATGCATTGTCGTCTTTGAAGGTACAATTTCTCAAATATAATGCCGCCTAATGCACTGTACTTGACTAGTGTTGCCTTACCGTATGCACTGTACTGTACTATTGAGCACTTTTCTTTTCTTGCTATAGGAATCATGAATAAAGATTTCTTCCAAGACAACATTGTGCCCGTGATAGTGCGATACATCACACAAGACTTTCCCAATGGTCATCGCTTTTACCAGGACAATGATCCCAAGCACACCGCGTCGACGGCGCATATCCTTGAGCGCGGCATCAACTGGGTGAAGACGCCAGCGGAGTAAGTGTAGTAGACCGTGTCCCATTTATATGTTCCCCACTGTTTTTACTGTGTACTGTATCTCTTAAACTAATTGTCCTTTCTTTCCAATCACAGATCACCAGACTTCAATCCGATCGAAATGGTCTGGCATCAGCTGAAGGACCACATCCGTAAAGTGGCGAAACCCTCCAAGAAGGACGAGTTGTATACAGCCATAATGAGTTTTTGGAACGATGTACTCACCGAGGAACGATGCAATAAATATATAGACCATATTGCCACTGTGTTGCCCATTGTCATCGCGCGCAATGGACAAGCATCAGGAAAGTAGTACAGTGCTGTAGTATTGTACAGTAGGTACACTATGATACAGGTAAGTATGGCACAGATTTTAGCTTTCCCAATAGTCAGAGTTTACAGTAGTTCCAGTATACAGTACAGTAGACTAGTTTGACATACTACAGTAACTGCCTACTAACTGCTCCATTTTTTCTTTCCAGAGAAAGCTGCACCAGCCACCTACTGTACAGTAGGTCTACCATAATACAGTACGCACATACAGTACAGTACAGTAACTGAACAAAGTTTTTGTTTTCTTGTCGTTCCAGGAAAAAGGGTGCACCAGAGGGGAGGGGGGGCCTTGTGTTCGTCAAATCTGCTTGTGCAGTCAAATGTACAGTATATAAACAGCAGTAATGATGTACACAAAACCTCTCCTCTCTCAATGAACTACTGTACCGCAGACACAATGAGGATACTGTTACAGTATGAAGGGAAAAAGAACAGGATGGGTTATTTAACATTACAGTATACTGTGCAATATTTATACTGTATATTTATATATACTGTATTTTTATTCTAAAGGTATTCGAGAATGTACTCTACTAGATGAGGACCTGGTGACTTTCAACACTCTCAGACACACAGAAAGGATTATTTCACATCACTGTATATTTATCCTGTATATTTTCAGTAATTTAGAAGCAGTGGCTGTTCTGAACAGCCCAGGGCCAGTTTAACAAAACAATGGCTTGGATTGGATTAGCCAGACGATTGATGCTTGGCCAGGGAGGGATTAAAAACTCTAAGGGAGGGGGTGGGTGGTGTAGCTGTACTGTAGGATTGTACTGTGTCAGTATTTCCAACGCCAGGTCACCCTAATAATTGCATTAATAAACCCCCAAAGACAAGGCCCAAATATACTAGTACAGTATACAGTACTGTAAAGTATGTATTATTGTGTGTTGATGTTTTGAATTGCTGTTAACTTGAAATGTTTCACCATTGTATTGTACTGTATTTGTAAATAAAAGTATTTTGTGGCGACTTCAGCAATAAAAGAACTGGTTAATTTATCTCACATAAAGTACGTGAATACGACCGCAATCACCATTGTACAGTAAATGGGTGCATAGGATGGAACGACAGGTGCTAAAGGGGTATAAATATGATACTGTATTTATCAGTATTGATCAAAGAGAGTTGATCAGAAGGATTCCCCTTATAAAGTATACAGCACTCTATTGTCATTCATACAGTACAGTATACTGTAGTAAAGGGTAGACAACACATGGTCTTGCAGTATACTGTATTACTAAAAATCTGTCAGGTTGACCAGAATCACTGCGGATATCGGAAAATAATACAATTTTATTAATTCTACGTACTGTATATAAGGGGAATCCTTCTGATCAACTCTCTTTGATCAACACTGATAAATACAGTACAGTAATTTATCTCACACTCAGTACTACAAACTGCTTTTTGCTTGCAATAAACAAACAAACAGGGAAGCGCTACTGTATACTGTATGAGTTAGGATCAGGCCCAGCAGCCACTTTATGTTGAAAACCACATATGAAATGAGCATAAATTTGCATGAATAATTACACAAAAATATATAAAATAAATAGCACAAGTCTCTGACAGAGAGAAATTGTCCAGGTGGTGTGGATACAGGTTAATGCCCCTGTCTGATAGGACAGACTCGGGCAAGAATGGCCTGTGAGAGGTGAAAATCCAGAATGGTAGCTGGGATGGAAAGCGCTACCAACTGTGCAGGTATTGAAGTGTGTAGAAATGGGAAGGTGCCGTAGGCATCAAATGTGGAAAGCGCTCACCCAGACTTCATACACTGCGCTTTTTGCTTGCATACTGCAAAGCCGCAAGACCAGCAAAATTGTAAAAAAAGAGCAAAAAAAAGAGCAATGAGCGCGAAATTGGCGTGGGAACTTCTGTTCTAGGGCCCCTAGAAATAATATTCTTTATTTTAGTTATAAACTCACATTTATATATAAAGTATATATTTATTTCTCTTCATGTATTTATTTAGATTTATTTATTAATTGTGGAGCTGCTGTGCGTGAGGGGCCATGGCCAGGATGGGGGGGGGGGGGGGGTAACGGTACAGTATGTGGGTAGGGGGTGAGGGTGGTTAGACCTCACAGTACATTATGCACATTGGGCCCCCCTCCTCCCCACATTTACATACTGTACACTACACGACATCAATGCAGGGAGGGTTTACCAATGCAGGGAGGGTTTACCAATGCAGGTAAGGCTTTAGGCCTTTATATCTCTCTCCCTTCAGTGTAATCTTCTTAACAGAAACATTAGGGGGGAAGGGGCTTTAGGCCTTTATATCTCTCTCCCTTCAGTGTAATCTACTTAACAGAAACATTAGGGGGGGAAGGGGCTTTAGGCCTTTATATCTCTCTCCCTTCAGTGTAATCTACTTAACAGAAACATTAGGGGGGGAAGGGGCTTTAGGCCTTTATATCTCTCTCCCTTCAGTGTAATCTACTTAACAGAAACATTAGGGGGGGAAGGGGCTTTAGGCCTTTATATCTCTCTCCCTTCAGTGTAATCTGCTTAACACAAACATTAGGGGGGAAGGGGTTTTTAAACAATGCTGTGTATAATGTATAAGGTTTTTTACAATTAGATAGATGTAATCCTTGGTATTGTAAGGGTTAGTTTGGTTTTAAATTGTCTTTTCTGGTTGTTACTTACAGTATATATTGATTTTGGTTTACTTGCTTGGTTAAAATACTTTTTGGTATTGTAGTGTGCATTATCCTTAGCGTTGTATACTGTAGGTGCCTTTAAACCCAGTAACCTACTGTATTGTGATTCACTTTGATTCTCCCTAGTGTTTTTTGAGTCACTATCCTTTTCATGTTTAGGGTTGACAGTGTGTGTCGTTCCCTAGTGCTGTTCATTAGTGTTTAAGGGTCCATGCCTCTTTTTTAAGTGTTTTTAAATCATGTACTGTTTATTCATCCCTTTTTGCACTGTGTCAAATAAATAAACAAATATATCAATTGCATACCTGAGTGCTCCCATACGGGTTACTTTTTTCTCTTTTCACTCACATACAGTATGTATATATATATATATATATATATATATATATATATATATATATATATATATATATATATATATATATATATACACAGTGTATATATGTATACTGTATATATATATATATATATATATATATATATATATATATATATATATATATATATATATATATATATATATATACAGTGTATATACTGTACAGTATATATTTATTTCTCTTCATGTCTTTATTTATTTATTTATTTATTTAGATTTATTTATTAATTGTGGGGCTGCTGTGCGTGAATTTTTTTTATTGGGGGTGAGGGGGGTGTTTGGCCCTTGGTGTGAGTTTACGACTTGCAGCAGCAGCAGCACAATTAATAAATAAATATAAATAAATAAATAAATAAATGACAATAAATACATTTGAAATACATTTTTATTGATAGTGTACATGTGCAGGGGGTCTCCGGAGCTGAAGCGCACAGGTTTCAGGTCTGGGGACCCCGTGCCCCCCGAGATACAGGCCCCTTTAGGGGGTGCCGGTATCCCTCTGCTCTGCTTGGTTTACAGGCCGCGATCACGTGATCGGGACCTTTAAACGCAGAGCACTCAGCACTCAGAAACACAGGCCAGCCAGATTTAAACACACACACAATAGGGGGAGGTTTTTTTTTACATAGCTTGCAGGGAAGCTTAACGCACACACACAATAGGGGGATAGGGGGATAGGGGGAGGTTTTTTTTACATAGATTAGAGAGAAGGCAGGGCGTTTTAAAAGCGAGAATAGGGGGAGGGGGTTTTACATAGATTTTATTTATTTATTTATTTAGATTTATTTATTAATTGTGGGGCTGCTGTGCGTGAATTTTTTTTATTGGGGGTGAGGGGGGTGTTTGGCCCTTGGTGTGAGTTTACGACTTGCAGCAGCAGCAGCACAATTAATAAATAAATATAAATAAATAAATAAATAAATGACAATAAATACATTTGAAATACATTTTTATTGATAGTGTACATGTGCAGGGGGTCTCCGGAGCTGAAGCGCACAAGTTTCAGGTCTGGGGACCCCGTGCCCCCCGAGATACAGGCCCCTTTAGGGGGTGCCGGTATCCCTCTGCTCTGCTTGGTTTACAGGCCGCGATCACGTGATCGGGACCTTTAAACGCAGAGCACTCAGCACTCAGAAACACAGGCCAGCCAGATTTAAACACACACACAATAGGGGGAGGTTTTTTTTTACATAGCTTGCAGGGAAGCTTAACGCACACACACAATAGGGGGATAGGGGGATAGGGGGAGGTTTTTTTTACATAGATTAGAGAGAAGGCAGGGCGTTTTAAAAGCGAGAATAGGGGGAGGGGGTTTTACATAGATTTTATTTATTTATTTAGATTTATTTATTAATTGTGGGGCTGCTGTGCGTGAATTTTTTTTATTGGGGGTGAGGGGGGTGTTTGGCCCTTGGTGTGAGTTTACGACTTGCAGCAGCAGCAGCACAATTAATAAATAAATATAAATAAATAAATAAATAAATGACAATAAATACATTTGAAATACATTTTTATTGATAGTGTACATGTGCAGGGGGTCTCCGGAGCTGAAGCGCACAGGTTTCAGGTCTGGGGACCCCGTGCCCCCCGAGATACAGGCCCCTTTAGGGGGTGCCGGTATCCCTCTGCTCTGCTTGGTTTACAGGCCGCGATCACGTGATCGGACCTTTAAACCAAGCAGAGGGCTACCGGCAGCCCCTAAAGGGGCCTGTATCTCGGGGGGCACGGGGTCCCCAGACCTAAAACCACCGCGGTTCAGCTCCGGAGACCCCCTGCACATCTACACTATCAATAAAAATGTATTTCCAATGTATTTATTGTCATTTATTTATTTATTTTTTGGCGGCTGCTGTGTGTGTGTATTTTTTTATTGTGGGTAGCGGGAGGGTGGGTGAATGGGGTATTCGCCCCAACGATGGTTGGGGAGGGCTTGCGGGGGGGGGGGGGTGTGTGGTAGCGGGAGGGCTTAACCCCTTCATGACCGTAGCGGTATTAACTGCTACGATCGTGAAGGGGTTAAGTGCACCCGCAACCCCCCCCCCTCCCGCAAGTCCTAAACTCACACCAAGGGCCAAATACCCCCCTCACCCATCCCCACTACACACAATAAAGCGGGCACGGTGGGTTAACCCCTTCATTGCCTTAGCGGCTATCCGCTATGGTAATGACGCAGCATTTTCCGTATTTTTAATAATATTGATCAGGAGCAGGGGGGGGGGGGGGTTCCCTGAGCATTAATCATTAATTTCTGGCTCAGGGAACCCCCTGCTCACTTTACAATATTATTAAAATAATGCTTCTTTACCATAGCGCATAGACGCTAAGGTAAAGAACGAGTGTTTATTTATACTGTATATTGTATGTGTTTTATTGATAGTGTACATGTGCAGAGGGTCTCCAGAGCAGAAGCGCACAGGTTTCAGGTCTGGGGACCCCGTGCCCCCCGAGATACAGGCCCCTTTAGGGGGTGCCGGTATCCCTCTGCTCTGCTTGGTTTACAGGCCGCGGTCACGTGATCGGGGCTTTTAACGCAGAGCTGGATACCGGCACCCCCTAAAGGGGCCTGTATCTCGGGGGGCACGGGGTCCCCAGACCTAAAACCACCGCGGTTCAGCTCCGGAGACCCCCTGCACACCTACACTATCAATAAAAATGTATTTCAAATAATTTTTAATGTGTGGATGTTTGCGCAGAGAGAGAGCAGCGGATCTCTCTCTGCTGCAAACACATCTCGCCCCCGCCGCCCATACAGTACTGTAGTATCATTTATGTATGTGCATATACAGTACAGTACAGTACTGTACAGTACTGTATGTTAGGGCTTACAGGGGTTGTTGTTATACAGTATATATATATATATATATATACTGCATTACAATTCATTATAGGGGACGGCTTCACAGAGAATAGCTCGCAAGCGCCACCATGTGTATTTTGACGGCATTGCAGTATTGTAACCAGCCGGAATAAAAAGCTTAAATTCCTGCCAGAAAATAACGCAATGCACTCTGGCTGAAAAATATCAGAAACCTGAATACACCCGAGTATACCCGAATTCGCGGGACTAGCCGTGCTCGAATAAAGTGTGTCGCCAGTGTAGTCAACATGAATTTAAATTTGTGACATGTGTATGTATAAGTCACACGTGTGTGGATGTGTCCTACATGTACCAAGTGTAAAACTGTGAACAGAAAACACTATTTTGTTGCAAATGTTACTGTCATTTAGCATTTCTAATTTACCTGTATGACAATGTTGGTAATATTTTTGCAATATAATTCACGTCACTTCATCATTATCATGATGATAATTATCAAGTATTCTCACAATTGTAACGTCAATCACGTGCATATTAGCATAGACACACTTTTTAAGACAACTGTTTGTGTCTGTATCAATTTGTGTAGGATCCATGTATAACACCGACAAATGATAACACCAGCTTTATTATGGTAGCTTATATCATCATATTGACTATACAGTGTATTTTTAGAAAGTTTAATAAACACAGTAAACTATAGTTAGTTAGGTTAATGAAATATACACAGAAACGTACTTCATTACATGATGTTGATGTCATATTCAGAACATCATGCATTGTAGGGGACCACAACATCTGGCCAATAACATTAATTGCTACAGTCCCAAACCATTTTATCAACATACCCATGTAACAAGAGATTTTTAACAATAAAGGGCTAGTTGGTTGTAAGTGTCCTTTACATTGGGAGAAGGAGTGGCTCAGTGAGTAAAGACACACACTGGCACTGAGAGTTTGAAGCAGGGGAGTCTGGTTCAATTCCCGGTGTCGGCTCCTTGTGATCTTGGCCAAATCACTTTATCTCCCTGTGCCTCAGGCGGCCAAAAATAAATTGTAAGTTCCACGGGCCAGGGACCTGAGCCTGAAAAATGTGTCTGTAAAGCGCTGTGCAAATCACTTTATCTCCCTGTGCCTCAGGCGGCCAAAAATAAATTGTAAGTTCCACGGGCCAGGGACTTTGCACTAGCAGCGCTATACATGAACATGCTCATATTATAATTATTCTTATTATTCTTATTATTATTGTTACATAGTTTCGACAGTCATACGTTCCATTACACAATAGAATACACAAATGTGTTAGCAGAGTGGGAATGGTTGTTATATATAAAACACACCATGCCATAAAATGATAGTAGTCATTAAAGAACACACAATAAAAATTCATGAGGCACTATTTTGCAACATCATTATGTTAATTAAGTGCTTATGCAATATAGGCATAAGTGTATCACATTTTTAATTGTTTGTTAATAAGCGCTGCAAGCAATATAAAATTAGTTCCATACTGTACGTAGTATAGTAGTCGGTGGCTCCTCCTCACAATCATCTCATATAAAGGTAGACTCTTCTGAAATCATACATTGATCCGATTGTATCTTCCCCGACATCTCTGAAATACAGCAAACACATGATGGTCAAAGATGGCACCTTACTATATATGTATCCGTGACAACGCGTTACACAGCTCTATATGATTGTGTACATACACACGTCACTCACTTATATTTTAGAAGTACAAGTGTACATCAGTATGTTATGTTTCTTTAAATTTGTAGCAGGCATAACTATGTATATGATGTGAACGTTGCCTGTATACTGAAAAATGTGCGCGCACATCTTAGTGTGCGCACGCACTTCAGGCTTGGCTGCACTAACTGTTTGCGCATGCGCAAAACAAAGCGTACGTTGTGCGTTCAATACAGGTTGAAAATATGATTAAACATACAATCTTTATTTCAAATACAATGAATACGAAACTACATTCGTTCTAAACGAGTACATCTGTATTCTTTTTAAACAGACGTGTTTGGACAGAAAGGACGGCCGATAACACAATGCGCAAATGCAATACGTGTGACGTCATGTTAAACCAGCGTGAAACGCACGCTAACACTCCTCCCACTCAATTAACATTCGGCTAACGCCCAGTTGACGCCCCCACTGTATGACACACTGCAGTTACCGTTACTATAACAAAACATGTCAGCCAATAGGCTTTGAGGCGCGCACGTCGCTTGGGGGCGGGACTTACATCCGTAATCCTTTTTAAGGACGCCTTGGGCCATGACAAGGGTTCCACGTCATACGTGGTGGACCCGCTTTTAAATGTTGTAGATGTAGCATGATAACAAAACAGGTATGTGTTAGAGTTATGGTAAAATGTTGCTAATATGTTTAAAGTGATAGGAAAGTACGTATATTTATTCCGTCAGCAATGTGTACTACTCTTTCAGGTTCTACTATATTGTATTCGGAAACAATTTATTTGTGATCGCTACATGTTATGCAGTCTGCTATGTTACGCTGTATCCACGCATTGAAAGGGAAAATGGTGGTTAGACAAAAAAAAAATGTAAACGCAGAGTCAACGCATAACGATTGTTATATTTACCATTCTTCTAGAATTAACTCTTCGTCTGCCTGCAACTGGTCACTCCAGAAATGCAAGGCATTTTCATCCACGCTTGACCCAAACGCTGAATCCAGTATGAAACACATCTCCTCCATGAAGCGCTCATAGGAATCGCCACTGCTTTCTTCAAACAATTGGTCGGGAGGTATGTTCATTTCTTCGGGTACCCATTCCAATGCATTTTCAGCTGAAAGGCTTGGTACAGAATCATAGTAGTTATGTTCATGTACAATGTGGGTTTCAGGAATGGAGGGTGCAGATATTGCAGCAGCTATCGATTCACACGGAACAGTAGTAGCGGATCCATTGCTATTGGCATTAGGAATAAATATGCCTTTAACCACAATATATGTGCCTTCTTTCACGGTGAAATGTTTTTCTTTGGCAATCTTCCAGAAACCATAGTTGTGTTCTAGCTTATCCTGCACACGTTCAAAAAAGTCATTTGTTGATAAAGTGAATCTTATTGATGAATTAAAATTGCGCGCATGCCGACGGTTTTGGTAATAAGGATATTTTGCTCAAATCAAATCATAGATTTGGCGTGTGCTTGCTTGATGTCCGCAAGTTGATAAAATAGCTTCTGAAATCATGTATTTATAACCTAAATTCGGATTCATAATTGTCACCAATTCATCAGCCATTGCAGAGTAGCACAAAAGATGTGTGCAGGTATCTGTTCTTTGCTCATCAAAATGAAACTGCTCAGTGGCTAACAAATTGCTGTGTTTCCTTTTCAAGGTCAACAAAAGTATAAACTGTAACTCCTTATTTCAAACGCCAATTGGATTTCTAGTTATAATTGCTTGAACATTTGTGGTTAGTGATAGCCGCATGTGGGACAAACATGTATCCTTTTTTTATCTCGTTTTTGAAAACATTAGTACACTTTTCATTCAGTAACATTGAGTTTTCTTGCAAAATAACAAAGAGCACTGTGTGAAAATAGTGCTTAGACAGCCATATCAGTAAATACACACACCTGCAAAATGAAATGTTTTTTTCCCACATACATTTCTGTGTGTATTTGAAAGTCTGGTTAAGTCCCTGTCTGCATGAGTTTAAATACGTGTGTATCTATATATATATATATAAATATATCTATCTCATAAATATATATATATATAAAGTGTATATTGTACTATATGTATATTGTGTGTATGTGTATGTGTATGTGTATGTGTATATGTATATATATATATATATTATATATAAAAAAATATTATTATTTTTTTTTTTTTATATATATATTATATATATATATAAAAAGTAATATATATTTTTTTTTTTAAATATTGCTGGAGTACACACAACATATTGATGGCAGTAAGTAGGCCTTGTATGAAACCTATTTAAATGGTGATAAACATGAGTGAATTAAATAATAAACATTTGTTTGCGCCCAATAATGTTAGAGGCTCACACTTAGTATAGTTGTCAAACATTAGGCCTGTATTATAAAAATACTGTGTTTTCACAAGGAAGCATGAAGTGTATGTTTTTTGTAAATACATCTATACCAGTTTAGATAGCACTATATATATACACACACACACACACAGACACACACACAGTGTGTGTCTGTGTGTGTGTGTGTGCATATATCAATACATACTACATATATATTAGTATCAATTCAGAGATGTTCTTGAAACAAGAACACATAAATGATTAAAGGACAACATTACAATGGCCAGCAAAGGTAAGTAATATTTAACACAAAATCCTGCTGTACACGTACAAGAAAGATGTTTGCAGTTAAATAGGTGCTTTTATAATTGCATGAAAATAATATGCACATGCAATGATTACATCAATTAACACACCCAAATGCAATGTTTTGCTGCTAAGTCAATGGCAGCTTCTCTAAACTTAGCAACTGGCTCCTGGTGGACCATTACTGAACAGACGATTAAAACATAAATATTTATAACACTATTCATTAATTAGGAGTGTTCACATTTCCAAAACTTCACGTGTACAAGAACATACTTGAAAGTTTGGAAACAACACAGTCTTCAGCATACATACAATAGTAATTAGATAATCTGAAGTCAACAAAACAAGGCCAAAGACATATTTTCTGAATTATAACATTTATTTTTTTTGTTCCTTTTGCGAGCGAGTAACAGGCCTGCTTGTTGTCTCTTGAATTTTCCTTTTTCTTTTGCCACCAACTTTAGGCACAACAGAGCCACTTTGACTGGCCTCTGGCACTTCACGGGCAGGGCTTGTGGCCAGTGACTCACCTACAGGGCTTTTGGGCAGTGACTGTTCACCTACGGGGCTTGTGGCCAGTGACTCACCTACAGGGCTTTTGGGCAGTGATTCACCTACAGGGCTTTTGGGCAGTGATTCACCTACAGGGCTTTTGGGCAGTGATTCACCTACAGGGCTTTTGGGCAGTGATTCACCTACAGGGCTTTTGGGCAGTGATTCACCTACAGGGCTTTTGGGCAGTGATTCACCTACAGGGCTTTTGGGCAGCGATTCACCTACAGGGCTTTTGGCCAGTGACTCACCTACAGGGCTTTTGGGTAGTGACTGTGAGCAAGTTGGTAGACACTGCACAAGTGATGGTTGGTCTGTTTCATGTGTGTCTTTTGTTGTTTTTGACCAAAAACTGGTCAGTAGTAACTGCTTGTGTTTTGTTTTTGTGGGCTCCTTTGTAGGTGTCTGCTGCTGAATTTGTACAGATGGCAGCGGTAGGATGTCATCAGGAACCTGCACAGCAATGTCTGCTACTTGACCGGTAACATTTGGGCCTGGTGAATGAATATGAGATGAATGTGGTGAAAACTGACCTGCATGAACAGATCCTGGCTGGGAGGTGTTGAATTGTGGTACATTAGTCATTCTCCAGTAATTAGCTTGTGTTTGCTGAACAACTAATGCTTCGAATGAGGTGTTGATTTTTTGCAACTGTTTCGGCACTTCAATGAAGACTCTGTGGAGATGTGCCAATTGTGAAACTGTTTCTTCCTGCAGTGCAATCATCCTTTCCAGCACTGTCATGAAGTCAGAATGGCGACGATTTTCTGCTTCCACAATTTTTCCCTCAGAAGCTACAATTGCATCGTATGTCGTATTTGCTGGACGATTTGCCGGTAAAACAGTTTCAATTGGAACGTCTTCATGGTCACTTGCTTCTATTTGTGTGTCTATGGCGGTGGCGTCATCATCATCATCATCATAATCCTCTTCATCATGTTCTACAAATAAATGTACAAATTATTAAATGTCATGTTAATCTCTGCTGTGTTACTATGTAATTGTACTGTGTCATAAGTAACAACTAACATGTTTCCATACGTTTTATAACCTCACATTAAAAACTACCTTGACTTAAGAATAATGTTTGGACTCAGTATGAAATATGAGTGAATGAAAACTTGCTGTAAACTCACAACTCCTACATGATAGTTAACATCACTAACACAATACAAGTTGCCTTACACTTCATTTTCACTGACACTAAGTAATCCTATTTAAAGAAGATGTGCAAAACAAATAATGAACATGACAACATAACATATAGAAGAGCACATATTATATGGCCACCAACTGATACACTCACCTTCTAGGTGTGTTGAGCTGGCTGACCCAGGTGAAGACACTTGTTCAGTCTCAGGTGACACATGTCCTTCAGGGGCAACTATATATAACAATAACATAAGTTTTACATTTACATGTGTAAATATTGAACAAACAGTTATTGTATGTTCTGTATTTATGAGTATCTAACAGCATCATTTCCTTAACCCAAAATGTGTGTGTGAAAGTGAACATAAATAGTTGTAATAACAATGTACATGCCTGTGTACTTAGAAGTTTTGAGTTCCCTAACATACAACATACTATGGTTCTGCAGTAATGCGTGAGGAAAAATACATTTAATTTTTACATAAAAATCATATGTTGTGTAGTGATATCAGTATCATAATGTACATAACTATCATGAGATGACCATTCACAATGGTTATCATGAAGGTGGTCATATTGCAAAAAGTGTTGTTTTTGGTAGAGGATATGTGTGGTACATTAATATAAGATGTGGCACACATGAATGTGGCTGTGACTAAACAAGACAACACATGCAGTGTGTGATAATGTGTCGTTGATAGTAGTTCAACTATAGATATGAGTGAACTAATGTGTGACGTACGGTTTGATAAGTAATGAGTTGTTGGGGCATTTAGTAGCTAAAGTGAAGCTTTCAAATGAGTGTGATTAACTTCAGTTGTGCTAGTGAGGTTGTAAGAACGGTTTTCCCTTCCCCAAAAAGCCTAATCAGCCACACCTTTCAATTACTTGAAACAGGTGAAAATGGTGTGAACTAAGTTGCCCCTAAAATGAGGCTGTAATTAGTGTGTGTGCTGAACCCCACCCCCTCTGTTGAAGTGTATGCTGTGATGAGATATTAATTGCAGCTGCTTTAACACAATGGTAGATGAGCTAAATAGTCGTGTGCAGTTTTTAAGTTATGAAAACAATGACATAAAATATGATACGTGTGCCTCATTATGCTGTCTGTATATGACTTAAATCAAAAATGGACCTTTTCATTAACAACTATAGATGTGTTAGTGCAAGTGATGTTTGTAGGCCGTTGCATGCAATATATTTGATGCATGCTTAAAATAGGCAGTAATGTCATGTTTGTCGGAGTAAAATAAATAAAATACACAATAATATTCTACATATTTCTGTTCTGTACCTGTAGCTAGTAATAATTTCTCATTAACATGTGTTACACATGTGTACTACCCTGTTGTTCCCCATCTTCGCCCACCATCAATTGCTTCCACTGCAGCAATGCATTTTGGGAATTCACATGTAAATGAGCACGCAATGGCACGTGCTATATTAGTTACTGCTTTTAGTAGGACTACAACATATATGTCTATTTTGAGATATATATGTATACAGAATCAGACATATACATATATAGATGCAGGTATGCTTATATTGTGAAGACAGTATAAAAAGCAGTGTAACTATGCAAAATAACTGTAAGCAACGACACGCCTAGTACAGTAATATTTCTCACCTGGTGGAAATTGTGAGGGGTAAATTCCTATATCACGGTCACCAGGTAAGCCTTCCACGACGACGGGAAGTAATTTTGCCCGAAGCAGCTCCTCCAATGGACTTAATATGAGACGTTGTGGTGTGGGCCCACCTCCAGTGCCAGTAGCATGCACGCGTTGGTGTTGTATTTTCTTTTTCAATTTGGACCTAATATCATCAAATCTCTTGTGACAATTCCGCTTGTCCCTCACATGATTCCCACACGCATTGACACCAATGACTATTGTGTCCCACATTTCTTTTCTGCTTGCTGAACTTGTCCGCCCTTGAAAAACATATCAAATATATGAGGTAAATGAATAATAATATAAGCACCAGTTTCCTACACTGCTAGCTGTTCCAAGAGATAGCAAACATGCTGTTTTATGTGTAATATGTGAAGCACATGAGCATTCACTACTAAACCTATACATGTAAGCAAGGTTGCATTCATATTGTATGCAGTTATGGCAAATTGACCGCCTGTGTTTAGTTGTCCTTGTAAGGCATGATAAAAAGCTGTGTTTCCAGACTAATTAACATAGAAAGATATTGTGAACCCATATTTGCATATGAACAAAACTCAGATGACCTAGGATCACATGTATTTGAATAATAAATGTAAATGTACACTTACCTAGTAAATGTCCATATATACTGTCATAGTGCTCCAGAATGCCAGTGACAAGAGCTGTATTTTCCTGGTCATTGAAGCGAGGATTACGTGGCTTCTCCACACGTTTCTTCCGAGCAGGTTTAGGGTCAGAGCTTGGCTGGTGCTGACTGGACTCTCCTTCTTCCAATGGAAGAGCCTCCAAAAGCTGCCCACCAGCAAGCACGCCACCACCATCCACCCCATCAGCAACTGCGCCACCAGCAGCACTCCCAGCACCAGCACTCCCACTCCTAGCACCAGCACTCACACTCCTAGCACCAGCACTCACACTCCTAGCACCAGCACTCACACTCCTAGCACCAGCACTCCCAGCACCAGCACTCCCACTCCCAGCAACAGCACTCCCACTCCCAGCACCAGCACTCCCACTCCCAGCAACAGCACTCCCACTCCCAGCACCAGCACTCCCACTCCCAGCAACAGCACTCCCACTCCCAGCAACAGCACTCCCACTCCCAGCAACAGCACTCCCACTCCCAGCAACAGCACTCCCACTCCCAGCAACACCACTCGCAGCACCAGCACTCCCACTCCCTGCAACACCACTCTCACTCTCAGCAACATCACTCCCCTGAACAGTACGTTCACTCCGACGCGTACTCCCACGAGTAGCACTCCCACTCCCACCAGCATCACTCTTCCCACGCTTTGCGGGCATACTTCCAGCACTCACAAAAAACAGACAATAAATGTACAGCCAATCACACGAAACACTTCCACATATAAAACAAGACAAAGATGTAAACAAAACAACAATGGACAAAGCTCACCCAATACACAACAAGTCTCTCAGTCAATATGCAAATGTTCAAACAGCCAGCTCTGTGCGTCTCTCTCTCTCTCACTCCCAACAACACAGAGAATGAATAGCAGTACACGTTGCCTTTAAATATGGCGCGCAATCCAAAACATGCTTGTTTCGCCTGATTCAGCAAGATTTGTGATTGGGCAACCTAACAGCACCCCGCCACGCACGCCGATACACCTGTGTGTGATCGGCTAATCATCGTGAGAGTGGGCGGATTTGTTTTTGGGGTTGATTTTGAATGTATTCGGCACTTACTGCATACGGAGAGGAAAAATCGCCAATAACATGACTAATCGGTAAGATTGCCGATTTCACATAATCGACGCTTACTGCATGAGGCCCTATGTATGAATTACAATACAGCATATTATTTTTTATTGAAATAATTTGTTTACTGTTATTTTTTGTGTGCTGGCAACCCACACAATTCCAATAACTAAAGTAATCAATTGTATATTTAATTTCCATAGGAATATACACTATCTTCTTTTAAATCACATGAATACACTCTTTTAACTATGCTTACATTATGGTGCATAATAATTAGATAATCATATTATTAAACTTTGTCAAGGGATCTTAACATGTTCAGAAATGGATGTTTGTTCACATAAACCCTATAACCAGTGTGTTATATGTACCCAAACAGTATATATTTGATTTCTGTTATTTGTTTTTTCTGTAGGACCATCAAGCAGAGAACCATCTCTGGAAACCTCCTTGCTGGAACCTCCAGTTGAAGAGAAGGAAACAGCGATCCTAACACTCACAGAGGTTCCAGAAGAGGCATATGAACCTCTATCTTGATCAGCTGATATACCCCAAGGTCCATCACCTGTTGCACTACCATCTTCCTCAGCTAATGCATCACCAGGTCTTTCACCTGCTGTGCCACCTGATGCACTACCAGCTCCATTGCTTCCCCCTTTAGCCCTATGGCTAGCCTCCATTGCTTCCCCTCCTGTAGCCCTATGACAAGGCCATTCTGCAGTGCCATCATCAGTTGATGTGCATGCAGCCTTCCAAGTACAATAAGATCCATAATGATATTATAAAGTCTTCGTGGAATTGAAGCAGGTATTCCCACACAATGACCTAACTGATGCATCAGCACACCATGAATGTGATGTACAATTTAACCCTGCTGACTGGTGTTGTCAATGGGTTCACATTGGCAGTGCAGCAAGCAGCTGAAAACACTGTCTAATGTGTCCATAGTGGTAATGTCGTACAAACATAATTTAGTTAGTACACTATAAATAACATATCATGGTAACTGTTAGATACTTGTCCTACATTAACATTAAACACATTCATACATTATACAGTTTATCACATAACCTGAATTATACTTTATTAGATGCACCTCGATCTGTTTCTGAATGATATATAATTGTTAATACTGTATATATCTTGGTCTGACACATAACTATTCTAATGAAATGCACTAAGTTCCATGTCAAAAAATATATTTACAGAACAAGGATGGAGGCGCACAAGTTGTGCAGCAAAAATTGCCAGCTACAGTAACGTTTCAGGGTCACAGCCCCTTCGTCCAACAAAAAATCCATCCATTAATAATATATTAGACCACTACATTCTACATCCCTTTGTCATTATAGCATATTGACTGAAATAACTCTGGCTCTGATGAACGGCAAGTTTAGGTGTGACCTATTTATCATAATGTTTTTTCCCTGCATTCATTTTAATGGAGTTTAGCGGATCTGTGATATTAGGCTAACTGGTTATTAGCATCTTATTTGCATATGCATTACCCTAACATCTGTATAAGTATCAATACATTATTTCAGTGGTTAACTCAAGGGTATCATAATGCTTTTCTCAGTGTTAGGATTAACGTAACGTAAATGTTTTCTTAACATTACATTAAATACAGATGCAGCAGCCAAGATTCGTCCATTTCTCAATTTATTTTTCGAGATTTTGCTGAGATCTTCACTAGATTTGCCGCAGGCGACTAATGGCCCATCAGATTAATACAGCATGGGTCCCTGCATCCTCTGTTTAACAGAGTTACTGGCCCCGGTATGGGGTGCCGGTATTCCCGCCATGTTAAATCCCTGTGGGTCACGTGGGATTTAAATTCTGCAGGGCGAAACCGGCACTCCATAACGAGGCCTGTAACTCGGGAAGTAGGGGTCCCCGGACCTGATATCAATGCAGTTCAGCTGCGGAGACCCCCAGCTACAATACTGTAATGCTAAAATTAAATAAACACACGTGATCACCTTTTAGAGATGCGCAGGTAGAGTGACTGATTCAGTCTATCTCTTACTGCGCATCTCTTACAGACAAGTAGACCCGGTAGGATTCACACAGCAAGGACCCCTGCTGTGTTAATCCAATGGGCCATTATAGTCTGCTTTGGTCCACCTCTCAAGATATTGTGGCATATTGCAGTCGAATCCTGGCTGCTGCATCTGTAGGCCAACTATGCATCGTTCATCTGGGCCAGTGGCTCATGTAGCAAGACATTTTGGGTCATATTTTAGAAAGAAGTGCAAAGCTGTAAGACATCTTATGTCCCATTTAAGTGACCAGCAAAGAGCCTCCAAGCTTCACAATATTTTGTAATTCAAAATAAGTGTTAACTTATCAGGAGTCAATTTGTCTAGACAATTATTGGATTCTTTTGTATCAGTCTCTATATTAATCATCTGTCACAAACATCACACCTGTAAGCACGTGACTTGTGTTTGTGAAAGGGGTTAAAACATCCAGCTATCCAGCTGATTCGCTTACCTCCCCACAGGGGACTAAAAATTAGCAATATCTCCCCAAAATCGTCCCACTACACAACAGTTATGCTCCCACCACCAAAAAAACATATAAGGTCTTATCCTCAAGAGTTCTATGTCCCCTGTTTACTATAAATACTAATTAACACAAAAACCCAATGTAGCGGGTAATCTCTTCAAAAAGCTACTAGGTTCAATTAGAGCCCAAAGAATGTACTTATTGAATTTTAGATTTAATATAACTGTATGAAAAGTGGTATAGTGCTTGTTTACAGAAAAGTAATGTTGCAAAAACATACAATATATAAATGCAGTCAGTTTCATAAAATGATAAAAGAGAGACCCAATACGTTACCAATGAACATTATTAGTTCCCAACAAAGAGGTCCTGACGTTTAAGATATGAGAACTCATGTGTTATGGATAACACTCATCTATGTTAAATTCTACTTTTGATACCCAAATGCATTGTTTTTATACTCAAAACGTTGTCCCTGTGAACAGGACAGGCCTACCGATTGTCGGTGTGTCTTATCTTCCACTCATCAATCTTTTGTGACATTTATGACTGAGAGAGAGAGAGAGAGAGAGAGAATGATTTTAAACTCTAATTGTATTGTATTGTATGTCTTTATTTATATAGCGCCATTAGTGTACATAGCGCTTCACAGTAGTAATACATGTGGTAATCAAATAAATAACAGATAATATAAATAACAGATCATGGGAATAAGTGCTTTAGACATAAAAGTAACATTTCGGAAGAGGAGTCCCTGCCCCGAGGAGCTTACAGTCTAATTGGTAGGTAGGGAGAACGTACAGAGACAGGAGGAAGGAGTTCTGGTAAGTGCGTCTGCAGGGGGCCAAGCATTATGTATCGTGTTTAGAATATCCACAGTACTATTCATATGCTTCTTTAAGCAAGTGTGTCTTAAGGTGGTTCTTAAAGGTAGATAGAGAGGGTGCTAGTCGGGTACTGAGGGGAAGGGCATTCCAGAGGTGTGGGGCAGTCAGTGAAAAAGGTTTAAGGTGGGAGAGGGCTTTAGATACAAAGGGGGTAGAAAGAAGACATCCTTGAGAAGAACGCAAGAGTCTGGATGGTGCATACCGAGAAATTAGGGATGAGATGTAAGGAGGGGCAGAAGAATGTAAAGCTTTAAAAGTGAGGAGAAGAATGGAGTGTGAGATGCGGGATTTGATCGGAAGCCAGGAGAGGGATTTCATGAGGGGAGATGCTGAGACAGATCTAGGAAAGAGTAGAGTGATTCTGGCAGCAGCATTTAGGATAGATTGTAGGGGAGACAGGTGAGAGGCAGGAAGGCCGGACAGCAGGAGGTTACAGTAATCAAGACGGGAGAGAATGAGGGCCTGAGTCAGAGTTTTAGCAGTCGAACAACAGAGGAAAGGGCGTATCTTAGTTATATTGCGGAGGAAAAAGCGACAAGTTTTAGAAATGTTTTGAATGTGAGGGGCGAATGTGAGAGAGGAGTCGAACGTGACCCCTAGGCAGCGTGCTTGGGCTAGTGGGTGAATGATTGTAGTTCCAACAGTAACGTGGAAGGAGGTAGTAGGGCCAGGTTTGGGAGGAAGTATGAGGAGCTCTGTTTTAGCCATGTTGAGTTTAAGGCATCGGAGGGCCATCCAGGATGATATAGCAGAGAGACATTCAGAAACTTTGGTTTGTACAGCAGGTGTAAGGTCAGGTGTTGAAAAGTATATTTGTGTGTCGTCGGCATAGAGGTGATAATTAAACCCAAAAGATGTTATTAGGTCACCTAGAGAGAGTGTGTACAGAGAAAAGAGAAGAGGTCCCAGGACAGAGCCCTGGGGTACCCCCACAGAGAGATCAATAGAGGAGGAGGAGGTGTTAGCAGAAGAGACACTAAAAGTACGATGGGAGAGGTAGGATGAGATCCAGGATAGAGCTTTGTTCCGAATACCTAGAGTATGGAGAATGTGGAGGAGAAGAGGGTGGTCCACGGTGTCAAATGCTGCAGAGAGGTCGAGTAATATGAGCAGAGTGTAATGACCTCTGTCTTTGGCAGCATGGAGGTCGTCAGTTATTTTGGTGAGGGCTGTTTCGGTGGAGTGAGCAGTGCGGAAGCCAGATTGTAGAGGGTCTAGGAGAGAATAGGTGTTGAGAAAATGGAGCAAGCGAGAGAATACAAGACGTTCAAGTAGTTTAGAGGCAAAAGGCAGGAGGGAGACAGGTCGATAGTTAGAAAGACAGGTAGGGTCAAGCTTGCTGTTTTTGAGTAATGGTATGAATCTGAGAGTATAAAATACCCTATTACTCTCTCCCTATAACCCCTTGAATAATGCTATCCTTCCATTGCTTTCATATTATTTCAATGCATGCCGGAACATCTGTTTTGACGGGGCTAATTTTAAGTTTTGAGGGCATAACAAAGACGTATTTGGTATTGTTGCACCCGCCTAATTTTGCCTGCCACTTATACATCTGTAAGGAAATGGAGAGTGCTCTTTCTGTCAGCCCCTTTCTTTTAGAACTTCCTTTGGGAATGTACACGATGCCCTTGCAGATAACCTAGAGATCATGTTAAATCTCTGGTACAGTTAAACACTTTCACCACTCACTATTATAAACTTATTGATTTAAATGTTTTATTTATCTTATTGTTTTATTGACCAATTAATGCAGAAACCAGGTTTACCCAGGTGACCTCACAGGAGGCATGGAAAAGAGGTATTTTAAAACTGAAAGTTAACGATTGGTTGCTATATTATTAGCACAACTGAATAGGTTAAAGGCATTAACATGACTGCATCTATTAACTTAATTACAATTTTTTATACATGTCCACTCTTTTGTTCATATTGATTATTGATCATTTTAAATTGCTGGCTGTTAAAATGTAACGTTGACCAAAATAATAATTAACAGTAAATAAATGTGTAAATATTTTACACAATGTATCATAATTTGTACATACACAGAGAATCAAAAATATAAGACAGCAATAACATTAATCAAATGCTGAAATACAAGACAGTCAGAAAGAATTTGAAATACAAATAATGTATAAGGCGAGTTTTGGCGCTGTTTATTGAACGGGTGAAAAGGGCAAACTAATAAGCTTATTCACACCTTTCTGAGATAAGGAACTCTACTTATGACATTGAAAGCCAGATTGTTCTTTCTGTACACTTCACATGCAGTATGGGGCTGAAAATGACGTGCCAGGAGACTCAGTACAGTGACTACTAATGAGGAAATGAGAAATGTACAATATCTCAGTTTCCGTAGTCTTGAAATTGCACACTTCCAATAAAATACTGGCAATATCTATAAGCATGACAGAATATATACTGTATGTACACACACACACACACACACACACACACACACACACACACACACACACACACACACACACACACACACACACACACACACACACACACACACACACACACACACACACACACACACACACACACACACACACACACACACTGTATATAACTTTTTATATAAATATAATGGAATACAAATATTCTTGTAGTTTTATTTATCATTAATGTAAATAACACATTCAACAGATACAGTAAGTACACACTTTCTAAGGAAAAATTAAAATAAAGTTTATCCATCCATACTAATTTCAAGTAACTTTGAGGTAGATCCACAGAAGCCCATCATTTGTAAGCTAATACATTCGTTGTCCTCAAAGCTACAGTACAAGTAGCAGTGCTATTAAAAGTGATTTTGATTTCTCAGAGACATGTTCATCAAAACACTGCACACAAACATTGGTCAAATTTTCCCCTATGTTATTAACACCTGATAAATACACATTACTCATGTGCATTGCCAAAAACGAATGCAAATCTTATTATAATATTGAGAAATGCTAAATATTTATACTTCTTAACTTTTATATTATTTACACTGTCCTTTTCTCATTTATTTTAATTGTACATTAGAAAAAAATAAATGTGAATTACTATTGTTGAGTTTTACGGATATATATTATTATGCACTCATGCTTAAAACAGTAATTATTACATTATATACCATACAGATGTAACTTCCGGTTCTGAGCAACGTGCCTCTCGGGCCTCGTTCAGCATCCTAATCCGCTCCTATCCCGCACCACTTAAATTCTTAGTTTTCACGCGATTTAGCCGTAGGTGATCACATAAATCTATCTATCACATACAGTATGTGCAGTGCAAACAAGCGTGAAATACAATCATTTAGAAAGTACCGTAAAAGTAAAGAAACATGAATGTGAATATAACATTGTTAGAATAGTAAAGCTGATGATATAAAAGTAAAAAAAGGAAAGTTTGAAATATAGTGGTTTTCGACTTCCATCAATATCTTCTTTGGTTGTCGATTTGATGCTTTCATTTCTGTAAAACAAAAAAAAATTTATATGATGCTTTAAGCATACAGGTAATGTAGTACGCATGCGTGAACGCACGCTATAGTGCGCAAGCGTCAAATGCATTAACGGGCTATGGCACACAAACAGTGCAGTACTGTACAGTATGTGTGTCATTGGTAATCACAGTTACTACTGTACAGTACATTATATTTACCTTCATTATAAACCTTGCCAACCAGGTGGAGGTGACCCAATGTTGATGCCAGGGGTGTACTATGCGTAGATACTCGACTCGATCACAGAGTTGTTTGATCCCTGCTGATTAATGATCTTGAGACAGGTAGCCACATGGAGCCATGTAATCAGGTTGAGGCTGGTACTCAAGTTGGGGCAGGTAGTCAGGATGTAGGTTCATCTGGTTTTCAGTGGTGGTTGTACCATACTTGAAGTACTATTGGTATTGAGGCAAGCATTCAGACTGAAGCTAGAAGTACGTGTAAGTGGGTGGTAGCACATTGGATGGACGGCTTGGGAAATAATATTATTCAATTTGCTTGTCCCGATCTTTTTCCTTTTGAAGTTGCCATGATCAAACATACAGTACTTGCAAAAGATGGGCACAGTAACCAGAAACCTCCCTTCGAACCAGGGCGTGGTGTTCTAATAAAGCAGCCATTCAAAGTCAGATTGTGTTTTATAGAATTCTTCCATCCGCGCTGATTTGGTGAATTATTTGTACTTGTCAATGATATGGTCATAGATTTCAGATATAGTTGCCTTCTTATCTCTCCCTGCATTAATTGCAGAAAATATCATGTATGTGAAACTGCATTTGGGTCAACTTCACAAAATCAGAGGCAGCTCAGTATATTAAAAATAATTTAAAAAGGCATTACGAGTTCAATTAAAATAAAGGTAGTAAGTACTATATTATCTAATACTACAGAATGTATTTATTTAAAAAGAAAACACATAGGATATTGCTTGGATTGCTCCCATAACATACAGAAGCATCATAGTATTTGGAGAAAGACAATATAATGTTTATGTAATGTACCTTTATTTAAACAAATACAAATGTATTGGTTTCAGATAAAATAAAGACAAAATAGTTTTTTTTTTTAATTTTGTTTACTTTAATAAAGTGGTCAAACATTTGAGTTCCCTAAAGATAGAAAAAACTATCAAGTTTTGGGAGAAGTTTAGGAGTTTGAAATCCAAAACATTAATATTTTTTACAGCCAAAACCAAAACACCAGTAGAAGCGCTGAGCCACATTTCAAATCTTTACTTTTGAATTGTGGCTTTTAATATGACTGTGATACAGCTGCAGCGGCCATTTTTCTAACAAATCACGCGTTGTGTACATCAGAATACCGATGTCATGACTTGGGATGTCTTCCAACCTTTCCACCTTAAGACGCGAGTGCGGCGAGTGCAGAAAGTGGCATTTTAGAGTTCTGTTTTTTAAACACCTTAAATTGACACAGTAGCACAGTAGCACAGTACTTTACACATTGCAATTCATTCATTTCATTGCACCCAAAGAAACAGAATCCATGAAATTCAACAAAGCAATTGCGATAAGCGCGGGTGCCTGGGGCGATTGGCCGCGTTCATGCTGCGTGGAGTACAGCAGAGCACACAAAATCAGCAACGTGATTTTTTTGAATACATGCCGCTGCAGCTGTGTGTAAAAGACAATAGTAGCCAAATTGGTCTGTCTTATACATTTCTTCTTCATGACTACTGTGGCAGCACAGTTGAAAAGAAGCATTTATAGAAATTGCACAATGTTGCACATTACCATGTGTTAACCGGAGCAGTAACATTTGCTAGATTTGTAATTTGATGCACAATAATTTTTCTCAGGACAAGCAAAACTCGACTGTATTTTATAAACGACATTACCCACTATGTATATAACTTGGCTCTAACTGTTTTAAACATTCTAACAGCTCACCTTCCTATTTAATTGATGTACTGCATTTTGACCACGTTGTTTATTCTCAGTGCTCTAGCTTTATAGCACCCCACCCTGAGCGAGTCCGGTCACACTTGGATTATTTACAGTGGATTAATTTATATAGTCCATGCCCACGTTGTTTATTCTCAGTGTTCTATGGAGTAAAGAACTATTTGCCTCAGTTGCAGCATCAGGATTTTGGGGTTTATTCCCCATTTTTTTTACATAATACATTTTGAATTGCATTGATTCGTGTGCCAGATTTGACACCAAATGTAATGCAAAAATGATTTTTGGGCCAAGCAAAACTCAACTGGGTTTTATTAAAGTTTGCTCTCTTTGGATATCGTATATAAAATAATTTGCCCAATGTGATTTTATGTTTGAAACCCTCATCTACAGACATACCCCGCAATACGGACCTTCATTTTATCGACACTCGCGAGTACGACATATTTACAATAGCACCCTGTATCCGTACGCTCGCTTCGCAAGTACGGACACTTATTCAGCCCTATAGACCGCCGTAGTTGTGTGACGCGTTGATTCCCCTCGCCCAATTGGAAAACGGCAGTTCACGCATGCGCCTGGGAGTAGGACACAGGCACGTCCTGAACAGCAATACCGGCTCCCTACCTCTACCAAAGTGAAAAAAGTAGTGCTTCACTTTAAGTACATTTTTGCTTAAATGCATGCTCTGGACCCATTGCGTACGTAAATGTGGGGTATGCCTGTACTTATTCAATTGATTACATTAAAATGCATGTAATTTGAGACAAAAGTAATTTTTGAGCCATGAAAAACTCAACTAAATTGTATAATATCCATTACCCACTTTAGATATAATCTGTATGAGTAGGAATAACAAGTGAATTAACCCTTGAAAAACATCAGCAACTTTTAAAATTGATTTATACTTGAGCTGGGTTTGTCACCTAATTGTATACAGAAATCCTTTATGGGCCAGGCAAAACTCAATTGGATTTTATAAAAGGCATTACTCACTGTGGATATGTTCTTTAAAGATATGTGGCCCAAAGCAGTTTAAACCTTAAAAAAATGTCAGCGACTTATTTAAGTGAGTATATTGAATTGCATTGGTACCTTTGGTGGATTTTACACCTAATTTGATCCAAATGTATTTTTTAATCTGACAAAACACATCTAGATTTCATGTACTGTAGATATAGCATGTTAAAAAAGTGACACACATGTGTTTATACTGTACCTTTAAACACCTCAGCTACAGTACTTAATTGATGGGTATTTAAATGCATTGGTGCCTGTGACAGGTTGATTTTTGCACATTTGGTTCAAAAATTCTTTTTGACCAGGGAAAACGGACCTTGGTATAATAAAGGGCATTCTCATCCTCTGTGGATGTAAAATAAGTGACCTGAAGTGATTTAACCCTTGAAAGCATGTGCTACTTATTCAGTTAATGTATATTAAATGTATTGTTACTGTATCTGTGTCAGGTTTCATAGCTATCAGTAATTTGATTTTAAAAATCCTTTTTGAGCCAGGAAGCACCAGACTGGATTTTATAAAGGGTATTATGATCTGTGGATATAATCTTTAAAATAAATTGCTCGAAGTTATTTAACGATAAACAAAGCTCAGCGACTTACGTATACAATTGATTTATATTGAAAGGGGTTTCCAACAAGGCTATCTGTGTTTAAAGATTATACATGGGCAAAATCTACACTCTATTCTCTTTGAATATCAAAAATCGTGTTGTAATCCACTAGTCTGTAATTTCCTAGGATATTAAATTGTCTCACAATCTCATGACAATACTTAAGCCGTGCTTATAGTGCTGGCAATGGCGATGCGACAGATGACAGGCGACGAGACTCTTGGTGGATCTGCACGCCGTCTGGGAACCGAATTTGGACCGCACTGAGGACCTGGGAGTTAAAACAGTGAGTTACAGTACCCCTGTGAGTTTACGCATTCATCAGCTTTATATGGGACAATCTTTGTACTATATATGTGTGCCAGTGAGCACTAGGTACAAGTCTCTTATCTCTTGCCAGGGATGCTGTTCTAATACCCAAATACAGGGGAGTGGTCCAAGCAGAGAATTATACCTATGCAACTACAACACACATCACTGCGAAATGCTCAAAGAACTAGATTGGTCAACTCTAGATTCTAGGCGCAAAGTTCACCTTTCCTGTCTTGCCTTTAAATTCTTCATGGGCAAGCTACCCAGCTACCTGAACAAGCTCCTCACCCCTACCACTTGCAGCACTTATCATCTGAGATCAGACTCCAAAAGACTGTTCATGGTCCCAAGGCTCAACAAAGTATCCGGACGTTCCTCCTTCTCCTACCGTGCACCCGAAAACTGGAACAACCTACCAGAGACCCTCACATCCACCACGAGTTTAAGTTCTTTCAAATCTAAGGCTGTCTCACATTTTAACCTGGTCTGTAACTGTTTCATACACTCATAATATATATTTTCTTTAACTGTGCACGCAATGTCTTGTATATAATGTATACCCCGCTCATTTATGTAACTGTACTTGTAACCATGTATTATTTGTTTTACTCTGTGCCCAGGACATACTTGAAAATGAGAGGTAACTCTCAATGTATTACTTCCTGGTAAAAATATTTTATAAATAAATAAATAAATAAAATACATACCTTATGAAAAGGGATTCAATCTGCTTCTGATGCGCTGGTCACCTATATTTATAAAAGCCAATATTATATAAAAAGGGATTTGATTTTTTTTTGCCATATATATAGATGGTCCCAGTTTTCTATATATAGATTAGCAAAGCTGAAGGCAAACTTAGTGCCCGTTGTTGCCCCACAAACATCTCTTGATAATGCCCTTAAAAAGAGAAACGCAAAAGTGTTTCAGCCATAAGTATAAATTATGCTAGTGCTAATAAAAGAAAATAAAGTTTGCACTGTACTGTATTTGACAGTGAGGAATTTGCAGGCTAAGGTTTAAAGTTACTTCTAAATCTATACTATGCTGAATGAAGGCAGTTGGCTCAGTAGATTGATTTGTGTTACTGTATGCCAGCATCTAGCTAGTTTATCTCTTAATGAGATTACTCAACAGTTGGTCTCTGTCTTTTGACATCCTTACTGGATTATAAGTGCCACATGAGTCATTTCACAAAGTGTCATGCCCATTGTATGACTCATACATTCTGTTGAAATCATAGTTTTGATTCCCTATTATTAAATGCTCATTTTCATGGGAAAGGATACAATGCCTACAGTACATCTAGTGTTTGTAATATTCTGCCTTGTAACATGTGAAACGTATTTTATTGTTACAAGTAATTCCTTTAAATATTGTATTTTTATATGTTACAGTATGTTTACAGGAAAAGGCTAGTTGAAACCTTGATGTGTTAATAACTAACTACAATGTATAGATATTCTTTCCATCAGCTAATTTAGAGCACTTTCTCTGTCATATGAGTCATATTTCTTTTTAAGCCCTTCTTTAAACAGTAGACACCAGTCTAGGACTTCACTTCATTTCACTTCAGACCTCATATTAGCTTTTTTTTATCCCTGCCACAATATACTGATGGCAGATGGCACCCTCAATCTGCCAATGTATCTGTTCTTTATTTGTAATCATTTCTAACATATTTCAGAGATGATAAAAGAATGAATCTGTCGTTCTGTCATTCTGTTCTGCACCTACGTGTCATTACACCAATATTGTCTTGTTAAAAGTGCAGTCTTATTTCGTAGCATACAGTATATCGGAATAGTCAGAATTATATGAAAAAACTGTCAAACCATCTCCACCATAATATTTGAACTCGACAAATAACACACAATATGTACAATAAACTATATGTACTTAATTTATGTGGGAATAAATAAGGGCTAGAAAGAAACTGGAGAAGGCATGTAGCAGAAATGTCAAACTTTTCCTGTTAATGAAATAAAATAGTAACAACGTATTTTTACCATGTAAACCTTCAAATAACTGAAACAAATGCCAGTACGTATGTAGTATATGTAACACAGTTTGCTCCCCCCAATCGCAGATAGATGCATGTGGGGGAATCTATATTTATTACCAGGTGTGGTGCTTTACCTGTCAGGTTCACAGGAGGCCTGAACCTCTGCCAGTGAGAGCCTGGGGTGTTTCCTCTGGAACGATCTACATAAACAGCGCCTCTACCTGTGTAGGATTCTAGTGCATAGAATGACCCCTTACACAGGACCCACATATAGTAACCACATACACCAGGTTATGGTTAAACAATTTACTTCATGCAGAATAGAACATAACACATACATCAATGACAACAACCATAGTGTCACCCCTGTAACACTGGGCCTCATAGGCCATAACCCCACACCTCAATCCCCAAAAGTCACCAATAGTCCCGCAACCCCACCCACGTGTGGAACAGCGCTGCCCACTAAGATGAAGTGTATAGGTGGTGCACTTGGTGATTTGGATAATACCTGCCCGGTGCTCATGCACACGGGTACAGCAGATGCTTGACTTGGAATCCCTTGCTCAAGGAGATGATCCAAGATGCCTCCGCCTCAACAGTGGGTGGCTCCCGCATGAGTGATCCACCTTTATAATGTCTCTTATCTCTGCTAATCAGCAGAGGATGATTCACCTTCACAGCAATTCACCTTCACAGCAATGGCCAGGATATTTACATTTCCTGGCTGAACCCTCACTTGTCTAGGTTCTACAGGACCCTGTCCCTATCTCAGAGGAGTCCCTGCAGTAACCACAAGCTGGGGGTTGAGTAGGGCCTAGCTGGGGCCTAAGGGGAAGACTTCTGGCCTAGTGCAGGCTACTTTCCTCACTGCACAAACACACCCTCCCCTCTCTTTATCCCAGCTTCTACTGCCACTCTCACTGCTCGCAACAATGTATCTCTCTCTGCTCAGGAGAATCTCACTCTTACATTGTCTCCCTGGTGTCACCTGGGCTCCAGCCCCTGGGGCTGCTGAGAACTGTAGTCCCTGGAGAGCCTTTCTATTATTGGAGCTGCGTGCGCTATGTCTGCTGCGCATGCACAATGCTGTAATGGCCACCACTGTTCTCTTCTGCTCATACGCGAACTTGGGGAGCCCCTTCGCACTCACTATAATGGCCACCGCAACTCTTCTGCACACGCGTGTACCTCTGCGCATGCACAAACGCATCCAAGATGGCGGCACCCTGTTGTGTATGCCACGGGAGCCCCCCGGTGACAAGATCGCCCCCGCAGCTCCCCGACATACCACGGGGGTCCCCGTTCTCCTGCAGAAGTATGGGGGGGCCAGGGGGAAGCCTGCTACATATATAAATATTGGCAGCTCTAAAACTTTTGCTTCAGGTGTATACACAAGATAGAAATACAGTGTTTTAAACAGTTGATCTATTTTTTGTATTGCCCTAAATGTCAACTTGGGGTCAGTGCTTTCCCTGCTCCACTACTGCTTAGTCTCTCTCAAGTAAGATCATGCCAAGGCTTCTCCTCCCTAGTTCCTCTGATATACGTGCATGTACAGTATGTGAATGCATCGTCTTCTGCGTAAGGGGAGCGCTTTTTGATCACGTAGAAAATATGTGAAATAAAGAAGTACAAATAATGGTGTAGCCAGTCGTGAAAGTGAACTATTATCTAAAAACTTATGTGTTGGTCCCACTCACAGATTTTTTATGGATAAAATGGCATATCGAAGATCTACCTCTCTCTGATGGGAGCACTGTAGTGGGTCCCTACCCATTACTTTGATCACTACTTTGGGACCAGAGGACAGTTCATCAAAAGGGGTCAGAGCTGCTGTATTTTTAACTTCCACACATTTTTCTTTTTTTTCACATTTATTTGGTGAAGGTTGTATACACTATTTAAATTTGAGGTATTTGCATTTTTCACGGTACGTTGGTACACTATATATATTATTTGGGTAATAACACTTGTTTTGCAATTGTTGCACTTTGCAGTTTAAACCTATCAGATATAGAAGCACCCGGTCACACCCCTCTTTTTTATGTATGTGAATGTACAGGTATATATAAACATTCATCTACTTTCAATCACTTCTAAGATTTTTATAAAGATACTCACTAATCGGCTACGGCAGACTTTTGTTTGGAGTGAGTTTTTGCAATGGGTATAAAATAATGGACCAAATCCAATTTGGACAAAAAGTAATTCTCCGAAATAAAGTAATTGATAGGAGTTCGAACTCAGTTTAGGATTCATAAATTAAAAAAATAGAATTTGGTTCTGTCTACACCTCAGCAGTTTTAAAGACATTAAGAAGACAAAATATTGTACGTTATAAATATAAGACCCAGGTTTAGAGTTGACATTGATAGAATAGTGAAGAATTACACTGCCCAACAGGCCAGTAATAGTAATATGATTAATAATTTCATTCATTGATATCATAAGGTACATTTGGGAGAATGCCACATTAACCAGTAGACTACATGAAGATAATAGCAAGATAAGAATAAGTAACAGTGTGTGAAATGTCACCAAAGCTTTTCATACCACTTCTGGAAGAATTGCTCATTACATTGAATTGAGAAAAAAAAAAGGCATCAAGCTAAAGGGGCCTATGCTATACGCGTCGATACTGTAAGCCACTTATCGAGCACTTATCAACCAAAATGCTTACTGCTATTCAGTAAGACCCAAAACAAGGAAGAGATATCCTCGCTCCAGCTAATAATGGTAATGTGTGCTACAAGGGAGATAGTCAGACTATAAACAAAGACTGATAGGTCGTGTTGTAGAGACACGATCAACAGAGAGAGATCCCTTTTAAGGTGCACTACTGACCAAATACAATGTATATATAATATTACTGGTCGTTATGTATCTGTGAAAAAACGGTCTAAAATCAAAGTTTAATAACACTTATATTGACAATTGAAAAAAAGAGGGTTAACCGGCGCCAAAAAAAGGGTAAATACCAGTCCTGTTATGACAGTCCAAATACAGTCCTTGGAATGATGAATGGTGATGATTCTCACCTCAGCAATGCATATATGAAAAAGAGAGAAAGAAAAAGAATAATGGTGCAGTAAATCAACACAGGAGGGGGAGGGAAGGGGGGGGGGAAATGCACAGATATTAGCAACAAAAACAACAAACAGAGCATACAAACATGAAACACAAGCACGGCCTAAAAAATAGTACAAAGCTTATTTATTAGCGTGGACATGTGTATTAACCGCATCCGGAGGGGCAAAATTGCAACCCTACTTACGAAATGCTGGAAAGGTACAGGCAGATCTGCTGTAAGCAGCTGGGCTTTCAGGGTGGCGACCGGAGCACTTGTGCTGGCGTCTACACGTGACTGGGGAATCAGGCGGATGACTCCGATGACGAGGCCTCTGGGCGGACGTGACGTCACCCCCGTTGTGTACTCTCCACCGGCTCACAGGACTCCAGTCCTCCAGTCCTCATTTACAGCCGCAATGTCGCCGTACCTCGGTTAAAACACTTGTAGGAGACTGCAGAATTTCTCCTTTGAAACTGCAGACTGTACCACAATAAAAACACTCTAAAACTTGGAACTTCCCGACGCGTTTCGTACGCATGCGCGTACTTCTTCAAGGGATGTGCTTGTCTGATAGTCTCTAGGATATATATACCCTTAATCCAAAGTCCTGATTAGTTAATTGGATAAGTGGTATTAACCCCAATTTGGGCTAATAGACAACAGCACATAGACAAAGGCCTATGCTAATCTACATACATAACAAACATACAACATTAATTTGGGATAACAGAAAAGAGAGGAAAAACGTTAAAACATTTAAAAAGACATTAAAAAGACATTAAAAATATATACAGTGGCAGAACAGATAAATGACTTCAAATAATTATAAAAAGGCTTTGAGTTCAAAGTCGATGTTCATTCCTTTACGGGAGAGAGTTTTAAGTTCATATATCCAGTAAGCCTCACGTATACTGGCCTGCTGGAGTCTACTCCCCCCTCTAGGGTTAACATCAACCTGCTCTATTGCCTGGCAGATAAGACCCTTGGGATTCTTATCATGGTACAGAGAAAAATGGTGTGAGACACTATGTGTCACTAAGCCCCTTCTGATATTGTAAATGTGCTCATAGACACGTCTCTGGAAAGTTCTCCCTGTTCTGCCCACATATTGCAAGCCACAAGGGCATTGCAATAAGTATATAATGTATGTGGAATGGCAGTTGATGAAATTGTATATGGGGTAACTCCTATTAGTAACATTAGATGTAAATTTTTTTGAATTTTTACTAAATGAACATGCTACGCATTTTGCACAGGTGAAGAAACCTTTTAAATTCCCTCCTAGTTTCTGCTTTCTTTGGTTCACTGGACAACTAGGGGCTAGTTTGGATTTTAAGTTATTAGCCTTGGAAAATATAATGTTGGCTTTTTTTGGAAGGATATCTGCCAATACTTCATCTTGTAATAAAATAGGCCAATACTTATTTATAATTTGTTTAATTTTTGGCGCCATCTCATTATATTGAGTGATGAACGCTACCTGATTGTGATGTTTATTTATTATTTCCTTTTTTTTAACCTCATGTTGAAGTAAGGTGTCTCTATTAATCTCATTGACCTGATTGAAAGCCTCATTTAATTCAAACTCATTATATTTTCTATTAATAAATTTATGTTTTAGATCTTCTGCTTGTTTTTTAAAAATCTCGTCTTCTGAACAGTTACGTTTAAGACGTACCAGTTGTCCCTTTGGAATGTTTCGCAGCCATTGTGGATTATGGTGACTATCCGCGCGCACATAGTTATTTGCCTGCACAGGCTTGAAAAAAGTTTTAGTGTGCAATATATCATCTTTGACATATATGTGGAGGTCCAAAAAATCGATGTGTTCAGTACTAAAACTACAAGTGAATTTTAAATTAAGGTGATTGTGATTTAAATAAGTGCAAAAATCATTTAAAGAATCCTGAGTGCCTGACCAAATGAAAATCACATCATCAATGTAGCGCCGCCAGAGCACCAGGTCTGCCCCTAGAGGACAGTTGTTCCAAATAAACTCCTCCTCCCAACTGTCCATGAATAAGTTGGCATAACTAGGGGCAAACCTCGTGCCCATGGCGGTACCACATTTTTGAATATAATAGTGAGAACACACAATTATTTCACATTTAATTCTCACTATTATATTCAAAAATGTGGTACCGCCATGGGCACGAGGTTTGCCCCTAGTTATGCCAACTTATTCATGGACAGTTGGGAGGAGGAGTTTATTTGGAACAACTGTCCTCTAGGGGCAGACCTGGTGCTCTGGCGGCGCTACATTGATGATGTGATTTTCATTTGGTCAGGCACTCAGGATTCTTTAAATGATTTTTGCACTTATTTAAATCACAATCACCTTAATTTAAAATTCACTTGTAGTTTTAGTACTGAACACATCGATTTTTTGGACCTCCACATATATGTCAAAGATGATATATTGCACACTAAAACCTTTTTCAAGCCTGTGCAGGCAAATAACTATGTGCGCGCGGATAGTCACCATAATCCACAATGGCTGCGAAACATTCCAAAGGGACAACTGGTACGTCTTAAACGTAACTGTTCAGAAGACGAGATTTTTAAAAAACAAGCAGAAGATCTAAAACATAAATTTATTAATAGAAAATATAATGAGTTTGAATTAAATGAGGCTTTCAATCAGGTCAATGAGATTAATAGAGACACCTTACTTCAACATGAGGTTAAAAAAAAGGAAATAATAAATAAACATCACAATCAGGTAGCGTTCATCACTCAATATAATGAGATGGCGCCAAAAATTAAACAAATTATAAATAAGTATTGGCCTATTTTATTACAAGATGAAGTATTGGCAGATATCCTTCCAAAAAAAGCCAACATTATATTTTCCAAGGCTAATAACTTAAAATCCAAACTAGCCCCTAGTTGTCCAGTGAACCAAAGAAAGCAGAAACTAGGAGGGAATTTAAAAGGTTTCTTCACCTGTGCAAAATGCGTAGCATGTTCATTTAGTAAAAATTCAAAAAAATTTACATCTAATGTTACTAATAGGAGTTACCCCATATACAATTTCATCAACTGCCATTCCACATACATTATATACTTATTGCAATGCCCTTGTGGCTTGCAATATGTGGGCAGAACAGGGAGAACTTTCCAGAGACGTGTCTATGAGCACATTTACAATATCAGAAGGGGCTTAGTGACACATAGTGTCTCACACCATTTTTCTCTGTACCATGATAAGAATCCCAAGGGTCTTATCTGCCAGGCAATATAGCAGGTTGATGTTAACCCTAGAGGGGGGAGTAGACTCCAGCAGGCCAGTATACGTGAGGCTTACTGGATATATGAACTTAAAACTCTCTCCCCTAAAGGAATGAACATCGACTTTGAACTCAAAGCCTTTTTATAATTATTTGAAGTCATTTATCTGTTCTGCCACTGTATATATTTTTAATGTCTTTTTAATGTCTTTTTAAATGTTTTAACGTTTTTCCTCTCTTTTCTGTTATCCCAAATTAATGTTGTATGTTTGTTATGTATGTAGATTAGCATAGGCCTTTGTCTATGTGCTGTTGTCTATTAGCCCAAATTGGGGTTAATACCACTTATCCAATTAACTAATCAGGACTTTGGATTAAGGGTATATATATCCTAGAGACTATCAGACAAGCACATCCCTTGAAGAAGTACGCGCATGCGTACGAAACGCGTCGGGAAGTTCCAAGTTTTAGAGTGTTTTTATTGTGGTACAGTCTGCAGTTTCAAAGGAGAAATTCTGCAGTCTCCTACAAGTGTTTTAACCGAGGTACGGCGACATTGCGGCTGTAAATGAGGACTGGAGGACTGGAGTCCTGTGAGCCGGTGGAGAGTACACAACGGGGGTGACGTCACGTCCGCCCAGAGGCCTCGTCATCGGAGTCATCCGCCTGATTCCCCAGTCACGTGTAGACGCCAGCACAAGTGCTCCGGTCGCCACCCTGAAAGCCCAGCTGCTTACAGCAGATCTGCCTGTACCTTTCCAGCATTTCGTAAGTAGGGTTGCAATTTTGCCCCTCCGGATGCGGTTAATACACATGTCCACGCTAATAAATAAGCTTTGTACTATTTTTTAGGCCGTGCTTGTTTCATGTTTGTATGCTCTGTTTGTTGTTTTTGTTGCTAATATCTGTGCATTTCCCCCCCCCCTTCCCTCCCCCTCCTGTGTTGATTTACTGCACCATTATTCTTTTTCTTTCTCTCTTTTTCATATATGCATTGCTGAGGTGAGAATCATCACCATTCATCATTCCAAGGACTGTATTTGGACTGTCATAACAGGACTGGTATTTACCCTTTTTTTGGCGCCGGTTAACCCTCTTTTTTTCATTTGTTCCCCTGACTGGTTGTACTACCAGTCTTTCACCTGGCTGCCTGAACATTTATTTATTTATAATTCTAGCGCTGTTTTGCACCTATTCTCTTTTTTCTGCACTTATATTGACAATGTAATATTGGGATATTATGACGATAAAGTTAAAAAAGCAAATGTAGCTGTGTGCTAAATGACCCTAGGTGGCGATGAGATCGTTTCTCAAAGCCAGGAGCCTACTCGTTCTGAAGTCTACTTATGTATAACATGCTTTTATAGTTTTACATATTGTGATTGCACATTTTTTATTGCTTATTTCATATATAAAAGAAAAGGTTTAGACAATTTGCATTATTGGTCTTTTTCTATTTTTACATTGTGAGATTGCTCCTATGGTTCCTAATTGAACATAACTAAGAGGGAACACACCAGAAGATCATCTCTATCAATTGATTATTTTCATCTGAAGATTGTCTTATCTCCCAGTGCATACCATCTTCAGATGCACCTCCAACCCTTATGGGTCATGTGAATATAATTATGGAAATTTCCCCATGATTCTATTAGAGTATGGAACTACCACTCTATGGCCCTTATTTTGTAAGTTGTGATAACTCTGATGGCGTGCTATTACTTTTCATGCGATAGCACCTCATTTGCACTTATCACATCTTACAGAATAAGGGCCTTCATATTTTTTTTTGTATGTGTGTACTGGAAAGGGACTCGCAGCAACTGAGTCTGACACACTCTTTTGGAGATCAATAATTAACTCCATACTGTATAGTGATTATGAAATTATTAGGAATATGGCTAGAATACTAAATGAAAGGTGCAAAATGGCGGTTTGTACGTTATAAAAATAAGACCCAGGTTTAGAGTTGACCAAAAATACGTGCAAAACACTGTTTCTATGGGGCATAATAATCGGCTCAACGGGTGTAGTGGAGGTCTGTCTATGACTAATTTATTTACAGTAAATGAGCTCAACATTGGCATTCAGACTTTAAATTGAATCTGTCTCATATTGGCAATCAATATAATGGCTGTTATAAAAATGAAGAACACTAAATTATCCACCCATGGGAACCAGTTAAAAAACCTTGCTACAAAATAGAAACCACAATTTGCAGGATTTTTTTTTTTAAACCTACTACTGTATATGGCTGCAATTGTTGTTGTTTTTTTTTTTTTTAAACACAGCACTCTCTTGCTCTTCAGAATAATAGATATAGAACCCAAAGAAGATGAGAGAATTGTTAAGAGTTGGTGAATTTTGCAAGTCTGATGAGGAGGTAACATAGATGTGCTTCCTGCCATCTCACATCATTATGGAAATTGGGAGCTCATTTACTGTAGGCTGAACATGAGCTGTTACAGAAATAGCTGTAATCACCAAACATACAGTAGAGTTCCACATCACTCCTCAGAAACTCTAACAATGGGTGTGTAGCCCCCTTCCCCTGTGACTAAGGGAACTATGCGTGCTGCCTTTACCTGTTGCTCACAGACGGCGTAAGCCTCCGCTGCTGGCTGCCTGGGGTGAGCTCTCGTTCTCCGTGGTACAGCGCCTCCACCTGGGAGGGATGCTAGCTCTGCAGGATAACCCTCACAGGAACCAATACAAGAATAGTAATACACACCACACAGGTATAATGTAACAATTTACTAGCACGCTAATAATAATAATAATAACACATAAAGTGGTACCCCACAAAATAGCCATATAGTATATGCCCCACACCAAGTCTCCCACACTGTCCACACCCCATTGAGATTACCCCAAAGTTATGAGGGTGCTCTGGGCACATAACCACCCGGTGTCCACAAAGCACACCCCAGCCAAAATGTGTGTGTGGAGTAGTGCTACCCCCTGTGTAAGGCTGTTGGTGCATGTGGGTACCTTCCTGGTCTCAGGCCAGACCAGGGTAGATGGAAGATGATGAATTTGCAGAACCGCACTGTTAGCCCATGACGGGGGTCTGCCGAATCCTCTCACTCTCTCCTTGCCGGAGGCGTCCGCCTTGGAGTTACTGCAGCACAGTAAACATTCAAATAAATGTACAAAAACAAAGACCAGCGCATCATACAAAATTATTCAACATGTAGTGCAATACCTCAGGGCTTATCTGCTCATGAAAAAGGGTAATTTAGTTAAACTCTTTGGCCAAAAGGTTATAAGCCTGCAGCCACTTCACGGCATGCCCAATCTGCAGGTCCTAACACTACCTGGCACAATTCTCATGTACCTCTCTTTAGTGCTGGAGGGAGAAAGACCATACTGGGTCTGTGATTCACAGGATCATGATAAAAACTGCTAATTGGAAAGTGGGGCGGGGCGTGCTTTAAACCATGGGGAGGAGGGCCACACCTCCAAGCAACATGTATTGTTAGGAGTGCATTAAAAAGTATAATGCAAGTTAACAAACATATAGAATAAACCTACAGCAGGAAAGTGACCCATTTCTGTGCCAATTTTCACCTCACATTTTTAAATCACACTCATTGTTTTTAAAGATCAGGCTTTAACAAGATCATCCTGTAAATATATTTAATTGTTGGGACTCACACTGGGCGGCTGTCAGATTCAATGTTTACCTCACCGCGGATTGGCTGCTAGATTCGTGCCATTTATACAGGTACAACTTACCCGTGTTTTGGCTACTATGGCAACCGCGGGGGTTAAATAGCCGGCTGGATCAGGGAACCACCACCCCGAAGAAGTTCTGCGTTCAGAACAAAACGCGCGCCGGGATATGATATCATGGGCACGTCATGAGTGCGACTGAGACCTCTGTATAACAAAATAGTGTGTGAGGCATTATACCGCTAAGTGACTCAATTCTCCAATAGTCACTAAACCTCTCTGGTAGCAAGCTAAACTAAGTTGTGGGCCAAACAAGGAAACCACTAGTTGAGTGAGATGCAGCTACTATAGAGCTGAGTGAGATACTGCTACTATAAAGCTGGGCTCCTATAGGACCATTAGAGGTCAGAAAAGTAGCAGAGTGCTGTTTGTAAGAACTGAATATCTTTCAGTGTTCTCTAGGCTTTTTCCATCAGGCTGGGAGACTGCACGTATGTAACAACCAATTAAGATACTTTGTCAGCAACTGATTTGTTACATGGTAAAGGCAGGAAAGCACTGCATTGGCTGTCTAATACAAATGGAAACAAAATGTAGCCGGAATCTCCATACCACCAGTTGTTGTTGTTGTTGTGGGGTGGGAAGGGCCGCAGTACAGGGAACGCTCCAATATCGGAGGTTCCGCGCAGAGAGAGTCGCCATGTTGAAGGTTGGCGCAGGCGCAGGACCGGCCCGGCAGGAGGTTACGCATGCGCGGGGATATTTGCCAAATCCCGGGAAGGAGGAGAGCTCTGATAGGAAGGGAGCAGGTCCCAGCAGCCCTGCGCGACCCGTGACGCGCGAGGACCAATCAGGCGTGAGTGAGGGAGGAAAAGGGGTCGAAGGACGCGCACGTTGGGCAGAGCTAGCAGGACTAGGAAGGAGAAGGAGCTCCGGTGTAGGGAGGCATTCAGCCCCTACCTAGGCCTTATACCCCAGGCCCAGATAGGCCCTGAGCCCCAGAAGAGTGAAGCTGAGATAGGGACTGGCCCTAGATAGGTTCCTGATCCCTTACTGTGTACGTATCGCTAACAGAGACATTACCTACTCCGCAGAAGGTCTGGGCTCAGACTCCGCTGCTGGGCTGCTGCGCGTCTGGGTGGGATCGCCCCGGATGCCTATGGCCGACATCACCTTGGCTCCACACCGATCCATTGTGAAGACTGTTGCAGGACCGGGTACTGGAGTGCCCGGCAGGTAAACTACAAGTGCACCAACTGTATCACCATTTATTCAGGACACAGTGGCTGCGCAGTCACACACACAGGTTCATTGTCTCACTTGAGGGTGGTGGGGATATTGCACGAGGAAACTGGACACGGGGTGGACTCACCCGGTGAAGGAGGGAACTGGACACGGGGTGGGATCACCCGGTGAAGGAGGGAAGTGAGCATCCTGCGAGACGCAGTGTATAGTGTCCCCTCCAGTGAGGGACACCTGTTAGAGAGAGAGAGGCTACGCAATTTCCATTCATGCTAGTAAAGTTATTGGTTAGTTATATTGCTGAGTGTGTGTGTTGATGTACATAAGTGTCCTGCGAAGAACCACTTCCCCTCTGGCGGAAGCTGTCGCAGGTGGAGGCGCTGCACCAAGTAACAAGTATTGCACGTGCCCCGGGCTCTCCGTGGCAGAGGCTTAGGCCCTGCTAGCTTACAGGTTATACAGCATACGGTAGCGGCCTGTGTTCACTAGGAAACAGGGCTACATTTGGAGGCGCTGCTGAGATCTTAGACCTGGGGTGCCCCTCGAGCAAACAAATACCGCTACCATGGCCCTTCCCTCGAGTCAGAGAATCTGCTACTGGGCGTGGCAAATGCAAACGCCCGCCGCGTAGTGGCTGTGACCCAAGTACCCATGGCCCTACCATTAGAGACATTACAAACGGCCCTACGACAACTTCCGGGTTTTGTCAAAGCCCGCCTGGTAGATGTCCTCATAGACCAAGACACTAAGTGGAACACCTTGCTAGTAGATTGCCGGTGAGACCTAGAAGTCCTCGAACCTGCAGTTCCTCAATATCTGCAGCTTCCCAATTCCCCGCCCGGCGGAAGCCCCTTTATCTACCCACTTCGAGACCCCCCTGTGGAGACACTGGGTGACGACGGCTCTCCTCTCACCTCTGCTCACTACCCAGCTAGCGAAGTGGGCAGCTGTCAGTCAGGATTTAGCTATCCAGGGTCTAGCGTATCCGAAGAAGTGGGGTTGCGTAATGACATGCTGCAGAAACTAAATGATAAGATGGACCAGTTAACCCCCTCACCCAGTGTACCGCCGTTGGTAGAAGCGCTCACCCTGGCCACGCATTCCCAGAACTACAGGAAATTGAAGGCTTTCTCTGGGACTCTGCCTGTACCTACGGGGGAAGATGGCATAGACCCCTGGAAGGAGCACACTTGGGGGGTAATGGAAGAATGGTCATGTACGGACGTCGTGAAACGTCAACGTCTCATAAAGTGTTTGAGACCCCCGGCGTCCACACTGATCAGCATTCACCGAGAACAGTATCCCGACCTGACCTCTCGGATGATGATCGAGTTCCTCGTCGAGGCCTACAGCGCGACCGAGGATGATGGGGCCTTGTGTGCCAAATACTATGCCATCAACCAAAAAGAGGGAGAAGACTTATCTGCCTACATCCACCGCGTGCAAATTTCATTAGGTCCCCTGCTACACCATAAGTACGTGACCGCCTCACAGATGGATGAATACCTCCACAAACAATACCTACGGGGATCCAGTCCTAGCCATCCTATCGCAAACATGATCCGCGATAACCTCACTCGAGGGCCTCCCCCCTCGTTTATCAAACTATTACAGCAAGTCAAAGAGCACGAAACGCATCTCATGCTTCACTCCCCACAGAAGGCTAAAGCAGCCAGCTGCCTCAAACCCAAAGGGGGTACTGAGAAGAAGGAAGATCCCCCATACAAACCCGGCCCGGAGCGGCCAAAGTACGCCGGACGAACCTCGCCCCCGTATGATCTCCGCACCCCACCCAGGGATATGTCCTGTTACAAGTGTGGGAAGAAAGGGCATATCTCCTATGATTGCCGGATGGGGGAGTCCCGCCACCAGAGCCCATCTCCCAAGAAGTTCACGCCAAATGCTATGATATGCGGTGTTTACGCAGCCAGCGGAGAAAACCCTGTCTCCAATCAAAGTGGCGAAGGGCCCGATGACGAGAGTAACCGCGTGGGACCGGTAGCGTTGATACGGGTGCTAGTAGACGGTATCTATTCCTCCACTCTACTGGACACGGGCTCTCAAGTGACTATCATATATCGAGGATTTTATGATCGACACCTGCAGAAGCGGCCTCTGAAGTCGGCAGGGCATATCAAAGTAAGAGGGCTGAGCAATAAAGGCTACCCAATCGACGGTATCGTAACCGTGGGCCTGGAAATACAACAGCTCAATACTGGAAAGTCTCACCCCATGAATGTGGATGCCCTGGTGTGCCCAGAACCCAAAGACCCACCTAAGTATCCGATCATCCTAGGCATGAATGCAGACATTGTACAAACCGTCATCCGGGCCTATCTACAAGAAACTAATGAGTTGCCCATGTCCAGCCTACAACTGCAGCTTGTCCAGGTGAATCCGGAGTCCCCTCCGACATCCTCGGAGGACTATGGACTGTTGTTCTGCGGCCGAGCGGGGTTGACCAGACTTTTACCAGGAGAAACATAGAGGATGCCTGCCTGGTGTGCCTACGCTGAATGAGTAGATGAGGAGCAGCTCTTTTCCCTAGAGAGCACACCAGAAGAAGACGTCCGCCGAGGATACCGGCTGGTACCTGAATTCCGGGACTGGCCGACCGCCATTCCCCGTCGGATTTATGTGATGGTCCAGAATCTTTCGCCATTTCCCGTGGTCATCGACGCGGGACAGAGAATAGGGAGAATTTATCCTGTCAGCTCGGCTCGAACCTAGACTTCGACTTCGGCTCATCCGGATTGTCAGACGCATGGAAGGAGAGGCTGTGGGTTCAGCTGGAAGAGAGACGAGCAGTATTCTCTACCAGAGAGATGGATGTGGGGTGCAGCCGCAGTGCCCAACACACTATTCGGATACAAAGCCATTCAGGGAACGTTCCCGCCGGCTGGCTCCTAGAGATGTAGATGATGTACAGACCGTCATTCAAGAGATGGAGGAAGCCGGAATCGGCACGGAGTCCCGAAGCCCCGAAGCCCTTACGCTTCACCAATAGTAGTAGTGAGAAAGAAGAATGGGACCGTGAGGTTATGTGTGGATTACCGGACACTGAACAATCGGACGGTACCGGACCAGTAAAATCTTCCTCGCATAGAGGAACTCCTGAACGCCCTACATGGAAGCAAATGGTTCAGTGTACTGGATCTCAGATCTGGCTACTACCAGGTACCCATGATTCCCGAGGACCAAGAGAAAACGGCGTTCATCTGTCCACTGGGGTTCTACCAATTCACCCGCATGCCCCGAGGTATATGTGGTGCCCCCGCCACCTTCCAGAGGCTAAGGGAGAAGACTTTAGGTGACTTGAATCCCCGAGAGTGCCTAGTGTATTTGGACGACATCATAGTTTTCGGGAAAACATTGGAGGAACACGAGGCCCGGCTCCTGTAGGTGCTGGACCGATTAGCCCAAGAAGGACTCAAGCTCTCCCTGGACAAATGCCATTTCTGTAGGACATCGGTGACTTATTTGGGCACATAGTGTCCGCGGAGGGGATTGCCACTGATCCCGCCAAAATAGAAGCCGTCGTAAATTGGCCCTGTCCTGACAATGTGGTAGAGTTGCAGTCATTCCTGGGATTCTGTGGGTACTACCGCCGGTTTGTGGAGGGATATTCCCGACGGGCCAAAGCCCTTAACTGTCTTCTCAAAATATACCCGGAAGATACCGGCCAGAAGGCTACACCTGCCCGACAGCCCTTACCGAGTAATGATAATATAGAGACTGTAACCCCCGCAAGGGAAGAACTTGAGCCTCAAGACCAAGATAGTCATTCTCCCGAGGGAGTGACCGAGCAACAGTTAAGCGATCCAAAGGAACGGGCAACCTCCCATGAGGATGACATATGATCAGTTTGGGGCACCCCACTATGAGGCTCAGCAGTGGGCTCGAAATCGAGTAAAATCGGTGATTGTGATGTTCAGCGAAATGTATAACCTTATTTAGAATGAGAGAATGTCGTAGGTTATGCATTTTTCATTATATAAACGTTGTACCAGTTTAAAGGTATTGTCCAAGCAGGGCATTGGAATCCACAGGGGGGAGGATGTAGCCGGGATCCACATACCACCAGTTGTTGTTGTTGTTGTGGGGTGGGAAGGGCCGCAGTACAGGGAACGCTCCGATATCGGAGGTTCCACGCAGAGAGAGTCGCCATGTTGAAGGTTGGCGCAGGCGCAGGACCGGCCCGACAGGAAGTTGCGCATGCGCGGGGATATTTGCCGAAGCCCGCAAAGGAGGAGAACTCTGATAGGAAGGGAGCGGGTCCCAGTAGCCCTGCGAGACCCGTGACGCGCGAGGACCAATCAGGCGTGAGTGAGGGAGGAAAAGGGGTCGAAGGACGCGCACGTTGGGCAGAGCTAGCAGGAGGAGGAAGGAGAAGGAGCTCCGGTGTAGGGAGGCATTCAGCCCCTACCTAGGCCTTATACCCCAAACCCAGATAGGCCCTGAGCCCCAGTAGAGTGAAGCTGAGATAGGGACTGGCCCTAGATAGGTTCCTGATCCCTTACTGTGTACCTATCGCTAACAGAGACATTACCTACTCCGCAGAAGGTCTGGGCTCAGACTCCACTGCTGTGCTGCTGCGCGTCTGGGTGGGATCGCCCCGGAAGCCTATGGCCAATGTCACCTTGGCTCCACACCGATCCATTGTGAAGACTGTTGCAGGACCGGGTACTGGAGTGCCCGGCAGGTAAACTACAAGTGCACCAACTGTATCACCATTTATTCAGGACACAGTGGCTGCGCAGTCACACACACAGGTTCATTGTCTCACTTGAGGATGGTGGGGATATTGCACGAGGGAACTGGACATGGGGTGGACTCACCCGGTGAAGGAGGGAACTGGATACGGGGTGGGATCACCCGGTGAAGGAGGGAAGTGAGCGTCCTGCGAGACGCAGTGTATAGTGTCCCCTCCAGTGAGGGACACCTGTTAGAGAGAGAGAGGCTACGCAATTTCCATTCATGCTAGTAAAGTTATTGGTTGGTTATATTGCTGTGTGTGTGTGTTGATGTACATAAGTGTCCTGCGAAGAACCACTTCCCCTCTGGCGGAAGCTGTCGCAGGTGGAGGCGCTTCACCAAGTAACAAGTATTGCGCGTGCCCGGGCTCTCCGTGGCAGAGGCTTAGGCCCTGTGAGCCTACAGGTTATACAGCATACGGTAGCGGCCTGTGTTCACTAGGAAACAGGGCTACAAACACATAGAGAATAAGTAACGATTTATATAGTATACTTATTTGTTTAGCTAAAACCCTTATGCAAGTGAACTGACATCAGTTTTACAGCAGCCAGACGAGAAATACAGCTGCATATTCAGTGCTGATTATTCTCAATTGCTTTAGCAGTAAGGGGGTTATGAACAGAAATAAGACAACAAACAACAGTGGTTTAAGAAGTATTATGCTTTAATGATTGTATTTCATAGAAGCAGGCGAATACAACCACCCAATGTTAACTACACTGCAGTGATTTGAACACAACACTCAGTGAAGGAAGTTCAATTATATGTTCTTGTGCACCCTTTACATATAGCAACAACACATATATTTGAATGTTTACTGTGCTGCAGTAACTGCAAGATAACACGCAGCAAGTGAGGCTCAATGATTATATATTTATACAAGTATGGATGTATGAAAGAGAGAACAACAATTGCTCCATCTGCAATAGAGTAACATTGTTTTGAATCAACTATTATCAAAGTGCTGAACACTACTAAAGACAATTCTTGATTTCAGTTAGATTTCTAACACAATAGAAACTAGGATTATGAGCACCTTTTATTTTAAGGGTATAATATACTGTACAAGCATTTGTGAGAAAGCTAACTGTACAACTTTCTGATCTCACTAGCGATACTCTGGTAACAAAATGTGTAGCTTTATATTCCTATCAACACTGTCAATAGAGTTTCTAGTCACTAGACACACTAGTGCTTATATTAGGTTTTAGATTGTTTGTCCTTTTTTTGCTGTTTTGTTCTATATCATTAAAATGTATTTATTTTTTCCAGTTAGTACAGGAATGTGCATCAATAGACTCTCAACATGTCCCAAAAGACAAATTACTTGTCAATGCACCAATTGGCAAACAGTGGCATTTAGAAATAATTATTAAACTTAGAAAAATGAGGCACATTTATTGCATAACTTGTATTTGCTGAAAAGAGTATCAGCATAGGAATGCATTGAATGTAGACTGGAAAATATAAACATCTTGGAGACTTTTAATAAACTGTACTATCCAAAAAATATTTAAGTGGGTTAAGGAGGATGTTAACACTTCCATGTCAGAAATAAATAAACAACATAGTCGTGCCGTATTTCACCTCTTCTTGTATCAGGAACATAACAGACCTTTTCTTGGGATTATTGTAATGGAATATGTTTGCATCAACAGTGAATATAGTAATCCCACCCTGGTCTCTCTTTAAGATAAATTGCTAGTACATGCCTTTTAAAAATATATAACTGTAGTTAACTACCTGCTCAGACCATGCGCTTGGCATCTTTCACATTGTTTGCTCTGTTTCTTTGTTCTCAAGCTCCAGGCAGCATGATCATTTGCTCATAGTTAGTGTCTTTGACGTTTCACATGAAAAAGAGAAATAGTACTCAGTGGAATGTGGCCAAATGGGTGCTCCAGAGATGGTGGAACCTCAATAATAAGTGTCCATAATAATAGAGCAGGACTGACGGGCAGAATGAGTGACGGAGTGGGTATCAAGATAGACTGTGATGTGTGAGTCACTAAAACACTCGTTACCTGAAGGTAACAAATAGGAGTGCTAAAAAGCACCCTGAAGTGACCTCATTGGAGACCTCACGGTGTAGTAAATAGTACTCATCTATAAAAATCACAGTAAATAATGCAATAAATCTTAACCACTCCATCTGTCCTTGAAAGTCCTGCTAGGTATATCCAGATGGCGTGCAGTCTGCAGTAAGTAGTCCAGCTAGAGAAGAAAAAGGCAAAAACAGTGCACTGCCAGGGAGTCAGGTGGTGGAAAAATATAAAAATCTATTTATTCAGTAACACTCAACAAACATAACCCCAAAAGGTGAAACAAAACTCCTACGCGTTTCGGACCATAGGGGTCTTTATCAAGGAGTTTAAGGGGGTAGGGGCAAGGGATTCTTTTATATACACCATCTACATAACAAATAACCAATTACTACATTCAAAATTGGTGCCAAAAACGTCATGCGTGTCAGCCCTGCGTGTCACGTCCATAAAACACTGGATCGTGCATGCTCGGGCAGGAACTCCTCGCAGACGCCAGATCACGCCATACAGACTGTCTGAGTGAAGATGGTGACGACTAGGTAGTGGGAGGAGGGAGTCTCCACCCCCAGGGGAGGGCCCCGGTGCGCCGATGCTGCTAAGTGACAGCACAACAGCCTATCAGAGACAAGGCTGCCGTGCTTATCTCCCTAGCCAAAACGGCAAAGCAACCCAGGAACCCACTCCACCACGGGGTGCCCCCCCCCAAAAAAAAACACACACGTATAAATCTCGACAACATTAATAAAAAATGGCCACTATGTAAATGAAGCATTCTTAAAGGGGACATTTGTCCACACAGCAGAATATACTAAATATAGTATAATGTATGTTCATAAACAACTTAGCCGAGGTCCCATGATCCCATCCCTCCAGAACAAACAAGCTGCAACTGTCAATCACATAAACAAAAACAAACGTACATTGGTCCATTAACTTCTCCTGACCCTTAAAAAAATACTTTATATATTGGAAGAAAAATGGCCCTTATGATAACACAAAAAAGTTAAAACATATGAAGTGGAAAGCATAACACTATGGGCCTCATGCACTAAGCGCCAAAAAAATCTCTTCGGCAAGTGTTGCCTATAGGCATGATTTTGGCGATTTGCCCTCGCAGTATTCAGTAAGGGCCGAATCCATGCCGATCCCTGCCGAATCTCTGCGAAAGCAAAACGCCGATGAGCCTGTGAAAAAAATATTCTGGCTCCCGATAACCTGGCGATAGGCCGTTTCTGCCGATATGTGTTTGCAGCAGAGAGAAACCCGCCGCTCTCTCTGCGCAAACATCGGCAAAATAAAAACATATCAAAACAACTTTTACTCATAGTGTACATGTGCAGGGGATCTCCGGAGCTGAACCGCATTGGTTTCAGGTCCGGGGACCGCCTGCTTCCCGAGATACAGGCCCCTTTATGAGGTGCCGGTATGCCTCTGCATTTAAATGTCCCGATCACGTGACCGCGGAATGTAAACAAAGCAGAGGGATACCGGCACCCCATAAAGGGGCCTGTATCTCGGGAAGCAGGGGGTCCCCGGACCTAAAACCAAAGCAGTTCAGCTCCGGAGACCCTCTGCACATCTACACTATGAGTAAAACACATATATAAATAAACAATCATTCCTTACCTTTGCGGCTATATGCTATGGTAACGAAGCAGCATGAATGTATTTTTAATAATAGTGTACTGTGAGCAAGGAGTCCCCTGAGCTGAACTGCTTTGCTTTGTGGACCAGGGACCCCCTGCTTCCCGAGTTACAGGCCCCGGTATGTGTCATCGGGTGGCAGTGTCGCCGCCATCTTTATAGCACCCCATTCACGCCGTGCCCGCTATAAATATGGCGGCGACACTGTAACCGATGCCCCAAACCAGGGCCTGTAACTCGGAAAGCAGGGGCTCTCTGAGCCACAAATAATGCGGTTCAGCTCAGGAGCCCCTCTGCTTCCGCACAATATTATTACAATACATAAATGCTGCTTCATTACCATAGCGGATAACCTGATACCTGTGGGATACCAGAGGAGACCGCAGGTGGTCTCCAGAGGTCTCACGCAGAACCAAGGAACCAACCCTGAATGTAAAAAAAATAAACCTGGCCTATACATTCAATACATACACCCCCCCCCAACACCTACAGTACAATAATGTGCAAAATAACTATTATCCAGATAGGGATAATAGATTATTTGCCCATTATTAAGCTCATCAATAAGAAGCCCTCGTCGCCAGCAACATCCTTGTCTTTCGTTGCCCACAAAAAACATAGCCAATACATAGCCAATACATTGCAATTACATTCAGATATCAATTAAACCCTTAAACACCTTATCGGATATTAACCGCAAAGGTAATTAAGGGGTTAAGCCACACTGGCCTGATACCCACCCTTCACCCATTCATTTGTACAGTGGCTTCATCATGCAACTATATATATATATATATATATAAAGCAGAAAGTAGCCGTGTTAGTCCAGTTGCGATAGTGCAGAATAAATGAGTTCTTCAGTATTAGGTGATACCTTTTTTATTGGACTAACAATTTATGTCATAGGACAAGCTTTCGAGAGTTCTCCTCTCTTCTTCAGGTCAAGCAATACATATATATATATATATATATATATACAGTGCTCGACAAACCCGGTCGCCCACTCGCCAGGCGCGAACGGAAATTGGCCGGTGGCCAGCTACTTTTTCCCCCTGCTCTGCGCAAATTTTTTTTTTTAAATAAATAAATAAATACAAATATCCTCCTGGCTGATTGGCCAATTGGTCGTGACGCGGAATGGAGCCCTTCTCTGCAGGGGTAAGTAATGGCTGCTCCCTGTCTCCTGCCCGCGCTTCCCCCCTCATCCCCTCCAGTCTCCGCTCCTGTCGGGCAGGAGATGACAGCAGGGGATTTCCCCCCCTGTCCCACGGTTCCGCTCCTGTCCCTGTGGCTGCACGCGCGGGGCAGGAGATGACAGCAGGGGATTTCTCCCCCCTCCCCTGTCCTGCTTGCCCTCTGGTTCCGCTCCTGTCCCTGTGGCTGCACGTGTGGGGCAGGAGATGACAGCGGGCGATGTCTCCCCCACCTCCCCTGTCCCGCTTGCCCTCCGGTTCCGCTCCTGTCCCTGTGGCTGCATGCGTGGGGCAGGAGATGACAGCGGGCGATGTCTCCCCCCCCTCCCTGTCCTGCTTGCCCTCCGGTTCCGCTCCTGTCCCTGTGGCTGCATGCGTGGGGCAGGAGATGACAGTGGGTGATGTCTCCCCCCCCTCCCGTCCCGGTTGCCCTACGATCCCCGCTTTCCCCCAGTGCCCGTGGCTGCTTCCGATGCCAGCAGGGGTGTTCCCCTCGGTCCCCGTGGCTGTCTCCGCTTCCCCCTCCCTTTCCGCTCCCCCCCCCCCTCCCACAAATGTAAAAATAAATAAATAACAAAAAAATATCCTCCTGGCTGATTGGCCAATTGGCCATGACGTGGAATGGAGCCCTTCTCTGCAGGGGTAAGTAATGGCTGCTCCTCGCGCGCTCATTCCCTGTCTCCTGCTCACGCTTCCCCCCTCATCCCCTCAATCTCCGCTCCTGTCCCTGTGGCTGTGGCTGCTCGCGTGGGGCAGGAGATGACAGCGGGAGATTTCCACCCTGTCCCGCGTGTGCTCCGGTCCCGCTCCTGTCCCCGTGGCTGCACGCCCGGGGCAGGAGATGATAGAGGGGAATGTCGTCCCTCCCCCCCCCGAACCCGGTTCCCCTCTGGTCTCTGCTCCTGTCCCCGTGGCTGCTCGCGCGGGGCAGGCTATGACAGCAGGGGATTTCCCCCCCTCCGGTTCCGCTCCTGTGGCTGCACGCGCGGGGCAGGGGTGTTCCCTTCGGTCCCCGTGGCTGTCTCCACTCCCCCCTGACGCCCCCCCCAACGAGAGAGAGTGTGAGTGTGTGTGTGTGTGTGTGTGTGTATGAGAGAGAGAGAGTGGTGTGTGTGTGTGTGTGTGTGTGTGTGTGTGTGTGTGTGTGTGTGTGTGTGTGTGTGTGTGTGTGTGTCCCCACCCACCCAGTCAGTAAGTCATACCCCCCCCACCCAGTCAGTCAGTCATACCCCCCCACCCAGTCAGTCAGTCCCCCCCCCACCCAGTCAATCAGTCATACCCCCCCACCCAGTCAGTCAGTCCCCCCCCCACCCAGTCAGTCATTCCCCCCCCCAGTTAGTCACTCCCCCCCACCCAGTCACTCCCCCCCCACCCAGTCAGTCAAAAGTCAGTCATCCCACCCCCCTGCCCCCTGCCCCCTGCCCAGTCAGACAGTCAGTAATCCCCACCCAGTCAGACAGTCAGTAATCCCCACCCAGTCACAGTCAGTAATTCCCACCCAGTCAGACACCCCGTCACCCCACCACCCCACATCACCCCACCCAGTCACCCCATCCAATCACACAATCCCCACACCCAGTCACCCCATCCCCACACCATCACCCCATCCCCACACCGTCACCCCATCCCCACACCCAGTCACCCCATCCCCACACCCAGTCACCCCATCCCCACACCCTGTCACCCCATCCCCCCACAGTCACCCTCTCTCCGTCTCTCACCCTCTCTCCGTCTCTCACCCTCTCTCTCTTGGTTTCTCCCTCTCTCGGTTTCTCCCTCTCTCGGTTTCTCCCTCACTCTCTCTCACCCTCTCTCCGTCTCTCTCTCACCCTCTCTCCGTCTCTCTCACCCTCTCTCCGTCTCTCTCTCACCCTCTCTCCGTCTCTCTCTCACCCTCTCTCTGTCTCTCTCTCACCTTCTCTCCGTCTCTCTCTCACCCTCTCTCTCACCCTCTCTCCGTCTCTCTCACCCTCTCTCCGTCTCTCTCACCCTCTCTCTCCGTCTCTCTCACCCTCTCTCTCCGTTTCTCTCACCCTCTCTCTCCGTCTCTCTCACCCTCTCTCTCTGTCTCTCTCACCCTCTCTCTCCGTCTCTCTCACCCTCTCTCTCCATCTGTCTCACCCTCTCTCTCCGTCTGTCTCACCCTCTCTCTCCGTCTGTCTCACCCTCTCTCTCCGTCTGTCTCACCCTCTCTCTGTCTCACCCTCTCTCTGTCTCAACCTCTCTCTGTCTCACCCTCTCTCTGTCTCACCCTCTCTCTGTCTCACCCTCTCTCTGTCTCACCCTCTCTCTGTCTCACCCTCTCTCTGTCTCACCCTCTCTCTGTCTCACAATCTGGATCTGGATATTTTATTTACCCTGTATATCTTAACTGCCCTATACTACACCGAAATAACCTATACTGCTTACTTCCAAATCTGATTCAAGCTTCACACGGAAGACATCGGAACCCCCCCTAACCCAGAAGACAGGTAGGGAACACCTCCCCTCCAATGTATAACATTGCGGAAATGAGGTACCTGGACATTGAGGGTCTGCGGATCAGGTAAGATCCCAGGTGGGATTGCTGCTTTAAATATTGTGAAGCAGGGGCATCCAGGCACTAGTTAAGGGGTGCAGGAAACTAGTCATTCACATCTGGCTTTTTTTTCTAGATTCGACATTTATACACACACACACACACATATACACACACACGGACTAATTGTAGTATAATGTAATACAATAAATAAACTTACACTGGCGACACACTTTATTCGAGCTTGGCTAGTCCCACGAATTCGGGTATACCCGGGTGTATTGAGGTTTGTGACTGTTTTCTGCCCGAGTGCATTGAGTTATTTTCCAAGCAGGGATTGAAGCATTTTATTCCCGCTGGCTGCAATACTGCACAGTATATATATATATACTGCATTACAATTCATGAATTTATGCCATCTGGTAGACACGCGAAGCATTGCAGCCTATTAAATCCTAATCATTATCATTTAACAGATCAGCCGCCCATCAGCCAGGCATGAACCCAGGCTGGGAAGGCAAATGCAACGGGGCTTGTCAGAGGTGAGGAGTGGCGCATTCCAGGTATCTGCCAGGTACATACCGGGTATTTGCTCGAATAAAGTGTGTCGGTGCAGTATGTCAAAAACGAATGTTCTTACTAGGAATTGATTACATTTATTTCATTTATGGGTTTTTTTAAATGCGGGGCTGGGGGCGGGATTGGAGGCGGGGTTGGGGGCGGGACTAGAGGCGGGGTTGGGGCGGGACTAGGTGGCGAGTAGATTTTTTGGTTCGGCGAGTAGATTTTTGGGTGATTTGTCAAGCACTGTATATATATATATATATATATATACACACATGGTGAACCAATATACAAATAAATGTAGAATTGTTATCAAAAACATGCTGTACTACAAATACCACTTCTCCATCCAGACACAATACAATAAAATCAATTTCCTTTAATAATCCAATCTGATCTTCCAATCAAAATCCTCAAATGCCAATCAAAAGCCACAAATGCCACTGAAAACATTGTATTTACATTGTATACATGATGCATACAATCTATGGACCATATACATTCTGCAAATGAATGTTAACAATAACATATTCCAAACAAAATACCAATACATCCAAACAAGTATACTATTTAAACCAATCCAGTAACCACAAATCAATTAGCATTCATTAATTAAATCCCTAAACAATTTACATTCCATCCCTAACAATTAAACAATTAACTAATTCAATCGTTGAACAGAACAAGTTATCCTCTGAAAAAATATAAGTACCAACAAGAATACAATATACAAAAGCAAGCCTCACCCGGACCTAAAGTACACCATACAATAGCAACAATTACATCTATCTAATTTTAAAATACATGACACACACATTTATGCATAGCAGCATAGCCAAAATAATTTAAAACACAGCAAATCAAGCTTTTAAAACAACATCATTTCTTACCCTGTATGTATATATCGATCTAGACATACTGTACATACATACACACATACAGTGGCAAGAAATGATATACCAAAAATAAATTAATATACACGTAAAAAAGCTTTAAAAAAAAGAACAAGTTAAATAAAATACATTTCTTTAGTTCACTTACCATTACTTGACCCACTCACCGACTCCCGTTGAACAGCTTACTCTCGAACCAATCCACCACGCACAGGAACCCATAAAATAAAAAACCATAAAATGATAAACATTAAAATAAAAATCCAAAACAATCCACGGGTCTTCTATTTGTAATCTATCTTCATCTGTATTCTTCTTTCTTCTATCTGCGGCTTTCTTCCGGGGTCTTCATTTCTTCTATGGCCATGCCCTGGCCTTCTTCTTCTGTAGGAGGTCCTTCCTCCTCGGCGTCTGCCTTCAAAATGAGAAGACATAGGCTTTTAAAGGCCTATGACGTCACATTTTTGTCATGGTTCCCACGGGCCTGATTGGCCCGTGAAAACCATGTGTTTTGGCCGAGAGAAAAAAAATGATGACGTCACTTAAAGGCAATGAAAGCACAGCCAATCAGAATGGCTTTGCTTCAATTGCCTTTAAGATAACATCATTAAAGAAACATGTCCGGCCTCACATGGTATGGTAGCCAATCAGAGAGTGGGAAGTCTATCCCTACTCTGATTGGCTCTAGTACCATGTGACAGGCTTTCAATGATGTCACATCCGCTCTCCTCCCAAGCCTCTGTCACATGGTATACTAGAGCCAATCAGAGTTGGGATGGAGTTCCCATGCTCTGATTGGCTACCATACCATGTGAGGATGGCCATTCATTTGCAGAATATATATGGTGCATAGATTGTATGCATCAAGTATAGAATGTAAATGCAATGTTTTCAGTGGCATTTGTGGCTTTTGATTGGCATTTGAGGATTTTGATTGGAAGATCAGATTGGATTATTAAAGGAAATTGATTTTATTGTATTGTGTCTGGATGGAGAAGTGGTATTTGTAGTACAGCATGTTTTTGATAACCCTTCTACATTTATTTGTATATTGGTTCATCATGTGTGTGTGTGTATATATATATATATATATATATATATATATATATATATATGCAAATATAGCTGTATGCTCATCTGCATGTCTTAGACAGGTCTGCAACCCCGCCTTTCCCCATCATCACCCAGCATACAGCACTTCCACTGCAGCAAGGGATTCTGGGAAATGACATGCAAATGAGCACACAGTGTCACTTTTTGCCTCAATAACCATTTTTAACATGGTTCCCTATAGGCTGTGCTCAAAGCTGTGACCATGCAGCAAGCTTAAGCCTATAGGGAACCATGTTAAAAATGGTTATTGAGGCAAAAAGTGACACTGTGTGCTCATTTGCATGTCATTTCCCAGAATCCCTTGCTGCAGTGGAAGTGCTGTATGCTGGGTGATGATGGGGAAAGGCGGGGTTGCAGACCTGCCTAAGACATGCAGATGAGCATACAGCTATATTTGCATATTTGCTTTCCTGTGGAGGGTTTTTGTCACTTTTTTTACTCACCATAACTTAACTCAGTATTATGGTATATATATATATATATATATATATATATATATATATATATACACACATATATATACACACACATACACACACGCACGCACGCACGCAGTCCCTTTAACGAATATACTCAATTACACAATGATACAATTAAGAACTTACAACAATTTCTACCTTTAAGGAGAACAAAATACAACTGAAATGAGCTAATAAAAAATAAATACGAAACAAGGCCAAGGCCCTTTCGTACTACGCTCCCCAGCCCAACCCCTTCCCCCCCTAAGACCCTTGCCTACTCCTCCCGCTCCCAGGCCCGCACTTACTCCCCCCATGTCCATACATCATACCACCTAGGTCATACCTAATACCTCCCCGGCCCATGCCTACTAAGCCCCCCATACCTACTCCCCCACCCTGCCCCCCAGACCCATATATACTCAACCCCTAGACCAATATATATATATATATATATATATATATACTCAACCCCTAGACAAAGCCATTGGCCCGGTCACCAGACTCCTCCGAGACAAGGGGATCAGGTACCGGTGGGTATTCCCCTTCGGTCTCCAGGTCCTAAAGAATGGAGCCGCACACATACTACGCTCCCCTGAAGACCAAGACCGCTTTCTAGTGAAGCTGGGCCTCAAGGAACAAATTACGCACCTGCAAGTCGCAGAAACAGCCTCCCCGGAGCCGGGCTGGAACCGAGTGACTCGCCAACGCAGCAAGTCACGGGATATGGCCCTTAACTGAGGTCCGGCAACAACCAGTTGAGCCTTAAAGCGGCACGACCACTGGACTGCTCGTTTGTCCATCCACGTTGTCCATAAAGTTGGGACCTTCAAAAGTTTGGTTTGAGACGGCGGCCATCTTGCTACCCCCGCGGAAGCGCTCTGCACTCGGAGGCGGCCAGCAGCCATCTTGAAGGGTCCATGCAGCACTGCAGAAGAGGGAGACACAGATGACGGGGGCGCCCCCCACTCCCTACAGGGGGCACACTAAAGAGTCCCGATATATGCGGTTGACGCATCTGGCGGCCGCTTCTCCCCCCATATCCACGCCCAACTCACCCCTCGGTGTGGACAGCTGATCCTGCGGCGTCATGGAGGCGTCATCACAAAGGACTTCCCGTTAGTCCTGGGGGGAATGTGCACACCCATGGGCATAGTGGCACAGAACACCCAATGTGATGGGGGGGGTGGGTCAGTGTTTATCGGAGGGGGTTGGGTGGGGTGGGGGCGACGGGACACGGGGCATGACCGCCACTATATAGAAAGAGAGTCATGGTTCGCCCCCTCCCCCCCCCTGCCGCCTGTATTATATATATATTGTGCGATACCTGGGGAAGACAAGCAAGGGAGGGACTGTGAGCTAGAGGTGCTAACTAGTGATCTCCACATTATCAATGCCCTTCTTAGCATCGTAAGAGCACTGATCCCACAGCTGAGACCCCCCTAGTATAAATCCCTCCCTATGAGGAACTACTCTCCTGACAGGTAGCTGTCCCCTTAATGCAGACATCCACCATAGCGTCCGCCTGGCTGGTCTCTGGGTTACCTTATCCCCATATAAAAAATAAAATAAAAATAATGGGAAAAAAAAAAAAAAAATTGTTGTTATGCAAAGTTCACGCTAGTTGTATTTTCATCCACAAAAGTCGAGGGGGAGTCTTCTCCCTTCCCTGGCTATCGTCATGAAGCCGACATGGCATGTCCTAGCTTATTATAGGACAAGCCACAAAGTCCTCTGGGAGGAGCATGCCCCAAACTCCAGGGGCAACTGCACAGGCTGTGCAGATAATTGCTGGCAATTTGCCCTCCCAAAGGCAAGAGATCCACAAGAGTCTTTGACCCTTATTGGTTCTCCACTGTTGTTTATGTTACTAATGTTTTTTGTCTCCTTTCCTCCCCCTCCCCTCCCCACCGGAATGCCGCGACATCTGTCCGAAATCAATGACCGCCTCTGCAACACACTCGCTCCAAAGACACTGGATGTACAGGTACCACACCCCACCACTCTGTATAACACACAGATCCCACTTACACTAGCCCTCCAATACATCTTACCATGGGGCTGACTATATTATCTCACAATGTAAAAGGCCTCAATAGCCCAAGCAAGAGAAAGGTAGCTTGTACTGACTATCAAAGAAAGCAGGCGGACATTATCCTAATCCAGGAAACACACTTTAGCTCTAAGAACACTCCAAAATACCTGGACAAACACTTCCGACAATTCTATACCTCCTCGTCTACTACAAAAAAACGAGGAGTAGCCATCATCTTTCACAATAAATGCCCTTTCCATCTAGAGAAAACCCTCAAAGATAAGGAAGGCAGATACCTAATCCTAATAGGCACCCTAAATAATCAACCACTAACATTGGCAACACTGTATGCCCCCAATATCCAAGAGCCACAATTCTTCACGACCTTTTTCAACAAACTACATACAACTGCCAAGGGTCCCATAATTGTAGCAGGAGACTTTAACCTAGCTCTAAATCCCAAGCTCGATAGGTCACATCAAACTCAGCGTTACCCAAAGGCTATCCCAAAGGCCCTACGTAGGGGTCTAGCAAAAAACCAACTGCTAGACATATGGCGGGAACAACACCCCCACGACAGGGATTATACCTTCTTCTCCCACCCGCATTCAACTTATAGCAGAATCGATTACTTCTTTATCTCTAGCAGACTGGTCCCGCAGATCTCCCATACAGGGATCCATGATATTTCATGGTCAGATCATGCGCCTATAGAGCTACGGTGCACCCAGCTAATTCTGGACAGACCTAGAGCAAACTGGAAACTTAATGAAGCCCTATTAAAGAACCCTTTCACCGCTCAATTAGTGGCCAACGAAATAGAGCAATTTTTCCAACTGAACGATGGTTCAGTAGACTCCTATCTATCCCTATGGGAGGCTCATAAAGCCACGCTCAGGGGCACACTTATTAGTATAGCGTCTAGAAAAAAGAGAGAACGTGAATACAAGTTAAATTTACTACAACCTAAATTGAAAACCCTAGAAGACAAACATAAACAATCCAATAACCCCAACCTACTCAAACCAATAAGAGATGCCAAAATAGAAATAAATCTTCTATTAACATCCCAGGCTGATATGTCCCTGAATTGGTCAAAGAGGAAATTTTTCGATAAAGCAAATAAGCCAGATACTATGCTCGCCAACAAACTGAGAGACAGACCCCCTAATTATAGTATACAAGCCATTAAAAGATCCTCGGGCTCTATCTCTGGCAATCCATCTGTAATTGTTGAAGAATTCAAGTCATTCTATGAGAAACTATATAATGGGGATAAAATAGTACATAACCAAAATACCGAACGATCTCGTGAGTCATTTCTCTCGAGTTCAAAACTACCAAAGCTGACGGTTGAGGAGAGAGGGCGACTGAGTCTCGACTTTACCATAGAAGAGCTAGATCTAGTTATAGACAACCTTAAGACCTCGAAGGCCCCGGGTCCAGATGGCTTCTCGGGCCTCTATTATAAAAAATTCAGCAAAATTTTGGCCCCATACCTGCTCAAAATGTTCAACGCGGTTTTGGCAGGACAACCCTTCCCCGAAAACATGCTCCAAGCGTCAATCTCCGTAATTCATAAATCTGGCAAAGACCCATTAGATTGTAAAAGTTATAGACCTATCTCGCTTATCAACACGGACATTAAAATCTATGCTAAATTGATTGCCAATAGATTAAGTCAGATCCTACCTAGACTAATACACCCAGATCAAGTCGGATTCATTAAAGATAGACAAGCGGGAGATAATATCCGTCGAATCGTTGATCTGCTAGAAGTAGCCAAATCGCAAAAAGTAAAAATTATGGTGTTAAGTCTAGATGCAGAAAAGGCCTTTGATAGGATCGACTGGGCATACTTAAAAGCTACACTTGGAGCATTTGGTTTCGAGAATAAATTAATATCAGCTATTATGGCGCTGTACTCTGGTCCGACAGCCAAAGTGATGCACCAAGGCTACCCCTCGGACATATTTAAGATCAAGAGTGGCACGAGACAGGGTTGCCCCCTCTCGCCCTTACTCTTTGCCATGTGCATGGAACCGTTAGCGGCACATGTGAGAGAGAATCCGGATATTTCCGGTCTCAAATTAGATAATCAATCCCACAAAATAGCCCTCTATGCTGACGATGTGCTAATGGTCTTGTCTAAACCACTCACCTCCCTCCCTAACCTCTTCAGCCTATTAGATAAGTTCAACAAAATTTCAGGATTTAAAATAAACCAGTCAAAGTCAGAAGCCCTGAACGTTACCATTCCAAAACCAGAAGAAAAACTGATCTCTTTAAACTTCAACTTTCGCTGGCAACCTAAGGCAATTAAATACTTAGGGGTATTTATTACAAGTGAATATAAATCAATTTATAAAGCAAACTATCCCAAATTAATTAAAGCACTGAAGGAGGATATAAGAAGGTGGGCGAAATTCAATATCTCTTGGATAGGAAAAATATATAGCATAAAAATGAATGTTCTCCCACGCATCTTATACTTATTCCAAACCCTCCCAGTACCGTTAAATTTGAAGGAAATTAGAGATCTACAATCCGCCATTTTTACATTTATTTGGGGAGGCAAAAAACCTAGAATAAATAGTCAGATCCTAATGAAACACCCAACAGAAGGGGGCTTAGCAGTACCTTGCTTAATTTCATACTATCGAGCGGCCCAATTATGTCAACTCTCCCAATGGCAAACAAACCCTGATTTGAAGCGATGGGTCGCATTGGAAAGCAAAGCCTGTTCCCCATTGGAACTAAGCAACCTATTATGGACTCCAAAAATAGCAAGAAAATCCGCTATACTTCAGCCGCTATCCTCAATGACCAACTCATTAGCAATCTGGGATGTTACCAAATTTCGATGCGGACTTACGTCCAAAAAATCCCTGATGACAACCCTATGGGGTAACCCACACTTTGCTCCGGGTATGCCTAGCGCTAACTTTCAAATTTGGAAACAGCATAATATTATGAGATTACAAGATCTGGTGGTGGACAACAAACTCATATCATTTGCACAAATTAGAGAAGAGAAAAATATCCCACAATCAGAATTCTATAGATACCTCCAGATCAGAGCCTTTTACAACAACTCAACCCCATATCCACCATTGACAACTTTCGAAAAGCTCTGTCTGAATGAGACTAATACGAAGGGACTCACATCGCAGATGTATAGAGAAGTGATCGGTTCTGGAATTAAAGTCACCCACAAACTAGGCTACATGCTAAAATGGGAAACAGACTTAGGGGAGACCCTAGATTTAGACGAGTGGACACAAATAGCAACAACAGCTGCTAAGAGCTCGATTTGCACAACATTAAAGGAGAACGCATATAAGGTCCTAATGAGGTGGTACCTCACCCCGCTTAGACTATCCAAATTTGTACACGGTAGTTCTCCGCTCTGTCCTAGACAGTGTGGAGAACCCGCTGATCTGTTACATATGCTGTGGTCCTGCCCCCGGCTGAGTCCACTATGGAAAAAAATCATCAATTGGCTTCAGAGGCTTTTAGGCCTCGACATCCCATTTGACCCCGGGCTCTTCCTTTTGGGAAGAGCACGACAGGGCTTCTCAAAGGCAACTCTTAAACTAATAGCTCATTTTGCTACAGCCGTGCGGTGCGAGATCGCAGCATTATGGAAACAAAGTGAAATTCCTGTTATCCCCAAAATTCGGAACAAAATTTGGTTCATATGCCAGATGGAAAAATTGACAAGTTTAGTCAATGACACTGGCGAAAATTTCCTAAAAGTCTGGACGCCTTGGCTGGCCCAGACAGACATCCCTGGGGTGGAGAGTTCCACCGTTTTGCTTTAATAGTAGCTAGATGCGTTCTCCGGTGATGGAGTAGCCCACCCAGCAGCAACAAATTAAACTAGACATCGGTCTCGGAGGCGATGAGCAGAGTCGCGGCATCCCGTCCTCCCTCCCCCTCCCACCCTCTTCCCCTCCCCCCCCCCACCTAACTTTACTTTATGATTATTTATTATTTAAGATTATGTCAATACTTATAACTATGTTTTGATGACAATGTTTGCGCTCAGCTGTTATACATAAGAGATATGAATAATGCATGTCACAGTACTGGAAATAAAATGTATATATGCTGTATTTTCACAAAAATAAAAAATACAAGTTAAAAAAAAAAAAATGGTTATTGAGGCAAAAAGTGACACTGTGTGCTCATTTGCATGTCATTTCCCAGAATCCCTTGCTGCAGTGGAAGTGCTGTATGCTGGGTGATGATGGGGAAAGGCGGGGTTGCAGACCTGCCTAAGACATGCAGATGAGCATACAGCTATATTTGCATATTTGCTTTCCTGTGGAGGGTTTTTGTCACTTTTTTTACTCACCATAACTTAACTCAGTATTATGGTTTAGCCTATCCCATAGCCTCTCTTGCATTCCCAGTAAAATCAACCCCACACTGATGAGACCCATCAAGGTCGAAACAGCTGTCTGTGGGTGGTTTTCTGGGTATGCACCTTAACCCTGGCTGTGCTCAAAGCTGTGACCATGCAGCAAGCTTAAGCCTATTTGGAACCATGTTAAAAATGGTTATTGAGGCAAAAAGTGACACTGTGTGCTCATTTGTATGTCATTTCCCAGAATCCCTTGCTGCAGTGGAAGTGCTGTATGCTGGGTGATGATGGGGAAAGGCGGGGTTGCAGACCTGCCTAAGACATGCAGATGAGCATACAGCTATATTTGCATATTTGCTTTCCTGTGGATGGTTTTAGTCACTTTTTTTACTCACCATAACTTAACTCAGTATTATGGTTTATATATATATATATATATATATATATATATATATATATATATATATATATCTATATCTGTATATATATATATATCTGTATATATATATATATAGTTGCATGATGAAGCCACTGTACAAATGAATGGGTGAAGGGTGAAAGGTGGTTTTCGGGCCAGTGTGGCTTAACCCCTTAATTACCTTTGCGGTTATTATCCGATAAGGTGTTTAAGGGTTTAATTGATATCTGAATGTAATTGCAATGTATTGGCTATGTATTGGCTATGTATTTTGTGGGCAACAAAAGACCAGGATGTTGCTGGCGACGGGGGCTTCTTATTGATGAGGTCAGTAGTACTTTATTTATTTTAATATGCTAGTTAATGTGTTTAATAATGGGCAAATAATCTATTATCCCAATCTGGATAATAGTTATTTTGCACATTATTGTACTGTAGGTGTGGGGGGGGGGGGGGGGGGGTGTATGTATTGAATGTATAGGCCAGGTTTATTTTTTTTACATTCAGGGTTGGTTCCTTGGTTCTGCGTGAGACCTTTGGAGACCACCTGCGGTCCCCTTGAGTATCTCACGGGTATCAGGCTGGTGGTTCCACGGGTGACACCTGCGGGGATGAAGCGGTGGTCCCACATCCCACAACTCAAAGTTGGCGGCACGATTTGCCGAAAAAATGGTTTTTCGGGACTGCCGATCAGCTCCGATAAGCACCGAAAACAGGATCGGGGCTACTAGAATACAGTTGATTTAAAAAAGTGCTGAAAGGTGCCGAAAAGTGGCTTATCGCCACATGCCTGCCGATAATTTTTTATCGGGGACAAAAAATGCGTATTTGACCAAATTATCGGCGCTTACTGAATACCAAAGGCATTTTTTGGCGATAAAAATCTTTTCAGCGCTTTGTGCATAGAGCCCTATATACCTATTCCACTCTTGATCATAAATCACTCATATGGGGGAAAAAAGCAAGAAATTTAGGCGTAATATTTTAGATTCATCTCAAATTCTATAGTAGTAAACGTAAAACTAACAGGTGTTCAGAACATATTATCATGAACATTTTATCAATAGCTGTAACGGATGAGAAACATTTATGAATATGCTTAACTCGAGAGGAAAAAAAGGGGGGGGGAAGGGGAGGGGAGGGGGGAGAGGGGGAGGGGGAATAAATGCAGGGGGGGAGGGTGGAAGGGGGAAAAAAGAAAGGTGAAGAAAACAAAAAATCCTTTTACGGATAATACCAACTCATATAACATTTAATTCGTATACAAATTGGGTTGTGGAACACTGTTTCTCCCTCCTTTATAACAAAAGTTATATAAAAGTATATGTCCTATGACCAAGGAGCATATCAGAATATAAATACAGAGAACCAATGATGACAACCATAGAAGATAGAAGCTGAAAAACTGAGAAAACAACTATATCCCTTATATTCTTGTTATAAAAAAACTTTTATCAAGAGACTTATTGTCTCAAAAAACTTATTGTCTCAAAAAATGACTGAGATTCCATTCAATGTTGAGACCACAGGGAGCGCATGTCTTAAGCATAAAAATCCAATAAGCTTCCCTGAGGTCCAACAGATTGAGCCTATCTCCTCCCCTCTCCTGTGAGAAAACTCTCTCAATCCCTTTAACCGTCAATCCTTTGGTCCCCCCTATCCTACACTCAATAAAGTGTTTGAACACCGGGTGAGAACAATCCTGTTTTTTAATTAGTCCCCCTTAAGAATGCTTCATTTACATTGTGGCCATTTTTTATTGATGTTGTCAAGATTTATATGTGTGTGTTTTTTTACGGGGTGGGGGCGCCCCATGGTGGAGTGGGTTCCTGGGTTGCTTTGCCGTTTTGGCTAGTGAGATAAGCACGGCAGCCTTGTCTCTGATAGGCTGTTGTGCTGTCACTTAGCCGCATCGGCGCACCGGGGCCCTCCCCTGGGGGTGGAGACTCCCTCCTCCCACTACCTAGTCGTCACCATCTTCACTCGGACGGTCTGTATAGCGTGATCTGGCGTCTGCGAGGAGTTCCTGCCCGAGCATGCGCGATCCAGTGTTTTATTGACGTGACACGCAGGGCTGACACGCATAACGTCAGACCGGCGAAAGGCCGTTTTTGGCGCCAATTTTGAATGTAGTAATTGGTTATTTGTTATGTAGATGGTGTATATAAAGGTATCCCTTGCCCCTACCCCCTTATACTCCTTGATAAAGGACCCCTATGGTCCAAAACGCGTAGGAGTTTTGTTTCACCCTTTTGGGGTTATGTTTGTTGAGTGTTACTGAATAAATAGATTTTTATATTTTTCCACCACCTGACTCCCTGGCAGTGCACTGTTTTGCCTTTTTCTTCACTCAGTGGGATGGCATTGTAGCACAGCGTCAGTGAAAATGCCACTAAAATTATTTAAAAATGTGTTAATTATGAACCACATTAATTTCAGCTATGGGGGTCCTGCGCTTCCCTAGATATTTGCCTCCAAAGCAGCTGGGCATGGAAAATGTCTGTTAAAAGGTTCCATTGTCCTTTATCAAAATTTGAAAAGAGCCTAGGTAGCTCCCCTTTCACTCAGTCAGTTATTTTTAACCTTTTAAATGTTCGATTTTTTTTATTTGTATATGTATATAATACACACACACAATGTGTAATAATATTTGTTGTTATTGGATTTTTTTAAATGGTATAATTGTTTCTTGCGTTTTATATTGGTCATTAGCACTATTAACTACTGTTGTCTAATAGGGCTAATGGCCACTACTGTAGAGAAGGGGAGTTAAGGAGAGGGGAGTTTGAGGTACAGATACTTACTGTTTTCGGCACCGCGATGAACCAAGTGTGAAACCATGGATTTATTTGAATATCGCGGCCCTTTGACTGCGGGTGACCTGCAGCTTGCAAATAGTATGGTGACTACCATAGTTCTTTTCAGGAAGTAGCTGTGCTAGTGTCTCTTTATCCTAAATGCAATGTACCTGTAACCCATCCCTTTGTCACGGATCCTAGTTTGTCAGGTGCAGGATGGACCTCAGTGGCCAGAAGAGCAGGGGGAAGCAAAAACATAACTGGGTCACAAGCAGGGGTCTGGAACAGATGGCAAAGAAGCATTGTCAGGGTCACAAGCAGAGAGGTCAGTGACAGCCAGCGGGAGCAGGACTGGGATGTGGGAACAGGGCTGGGTAAAGCCCAATTACAGACAAGGACTTTTAATTCAACTACGACTCAAATGTGCTAGGTGCAGGATGGACCTCAGTGTTTGGAACAGCAGGTGCAAGCAAATACATAACGGGATCAAGGGCATGGTCCAGGGCAGACAGCAAAGTAATATTGTTGGTGTCATGGGCAGGGGTCAGAGACAGGTACCAAAGAGGTGTTGAATAGTTAAATAGCATCGTTGTGGTCACATGAGGTCAAAGGCCAGGAGCAGAGAAGCAGGAAAAGGTCTATAACACAGGGAAAGGACTGGAACACAGGAACAGGACTGGGACACGAATAGAACTGGTACACGGGAACAGGGCTGGGATGTAAGAACAGGGCTGGGACAAGTAAAAGTACAGGCAATGACCTTTAATTAAACTACAACTAAAGCATGGTGCAGACAAACAGAGATCAGGTCAAAGAACAGCGTACGGGCAAAAAAGAGTCAGTAGCAAACAAAATGAAGGCAAAGACTAGACAGCAACAGGAAACTTATAAAGACAGTGGGCCTCATTCAGAAAGCCTCGATAAGGCCCTTATCGAGCACTTATTGACCAAAATGGCTGCTCATATTCAGTAAGCCTCGATAAGTGCTCGATAACGGCCTGTATCGACGCAAAATTTTATGATCCAAAGAAAATCGCCAATTGAGCGGCGATCAGCCGCTTATCGACCATTTTCGGAAGGATCATAAGCTCGCGCGATTCAGAAACCCGCGAGTTGGCTGTCGCGGCCTATCGCAGCCCTAAAAGGCGTTCTTCTCCCCAAATTCAATACACCACAAAATGTTGGTAGATTGGTGAGGAGATGCCTCGATGAGCTGCGATATGTCTGTACTTAGAAAAATCAGGCCCTTTTCCTGCCTCGGATTGATGCCGGGGGTCTCCGGAGCCATTAATACCAGCACCGGAGCCCCTCCGGCATGCATCCGATGCAGGAAAAATGCATTTACAGCAACTTCATTACCTTAGCGGCTAACCGCTAAGGCAATGAAGGGGTTAAACACCCATGCCAGGCTTACTGTGGCTAGCGAGGGTGGGTGAAGGGGGAATTTGGCCCTTAGTGGCTGTTTAGGCCTTGCAGGTGGGGTTGCGGTGGGACTTAACCCCTTCATTACCTTAGCGGTTAATACCGCTATGGTAATAAAGGGGTTAACCCAACCGCTACCCACCCACAAGGTCTAGACACCCATCCTTAGAGCTAATACCCCATTCACCCATCCGTGAAGCCTAAGCATCCACCCCGGACTGACTATACTACCCTGTACCCATTGAGTAGTATAGTAGTACATCATAGCCATATAATAATAATATGGGCATGATAAGCCTCTATAGCACTCAATGGGCACCCTAATTACAATACATTAATACACAAGACACACAATAATAAAACATAACTAAACTCCAAAAAACCACACTTCACTAAATAAAAACAGTAGCCAGCTAATCCAATCAATACAAGCAATAACAACATCAACAATGAATTAATTAAACCATTAACCAATCAAACCAATTAATTTCTAAACCAACTCAAGAACAATTAATTACTACAACATTAATGAATTTAAACAGTAAAATAGAAAGAAAGAAATTTTAACAATATCTGAAATAACCATAAAACGCAGTAGCTAACATAATACAACATTAACTAAAAACAAACACCAATCGCAAACATTTTATTACCATTAAGCATGAAAAAACAAACAATCACATCCACATAAGAAAATGACATTAAAAAAACCAACAGCAATACCAAACCACAAATGCCCCCCAAATATCGTCATAATAATGTATTAATCTGTACCCTAAAGTGGTACAGATTAATATATTATCAGTCAATGTGCCTCCCCCAAAAAAATAAAAACACATCCAATGAATAAACCTATAAAAAGAGACATTTACAAACATTCAATATATTACTTACCATTAGAAGCGGTGTCCCTCCGACTCCCAGGGTAACAGGAGGCTCACGTACCTTGAAGCCCTCCAACAGCATCCGATGCCATCCGCCATGAAGATCCGGATCAGGTACCCCAATCTTCTTTTTTCTTTCTTTAATCACCTTCTTCTATCTTCATCTGTCACCATTTCTTGATCTTCTTTATCTTCTATCTTCATCTGTCAATCCAAAAAGCCACATGGTAAATCCCAACCGATGTTGTCTCGTCGTCTTCTTGGGCTGAAATGAGGCGTCACGGCCTTAAATAGCGCTTGTGACGTCACATTTAGCCTCAAAATGGTTAACAGCAACCTGATTGGCTGTTCAAACCATGTTCCGACTTTAATTTTTTTTATTTTACATGACGTCACTTAAAGGGAATGATGCCAGCCAATCAGAATGGCTGTGCTTCATTTACCTTTAAGATGACGTCACTAAATCCTAGATGGCCGGTGTCACATGGTATTTCAGCCAATTAGAGTGTGGAATTGGTTCCCACGATCTGATTGGCTGAAATACCATGTGATGCCGGCTTCGTGACGCGTCACGTGACCGGGACATTTCCTTGCATAGGAGATACCGGCACCCCATAAAGAGGCCTGTATCTCGGGAAGCAGGGGGTCCCCGGACATAAAACCAACGTGGTTCAGCTCCGGAGACCCCCTGCACCTCTACACTATTAAAGAAATGTATATTTAAATAAATAATTTTCGGGCGACATTTCCGCTGTGAGAGGCGGCTCTCTCAGTGCAGCTCTCTCTGCAGCAGAAATGAATCGCTGGTTTAGGCCTTTTCAGAGGCTCGAGGCTCTCGCTGGCAGCAACTCGCCCGTTTTGGGAATTTTGCTATCACTGGTAATCGTGCCTTTCTGAATACCGTGATAGCAACGCCCAAAAAACAGTCATTTTAAATTCCCTGGCGATTTTTTTTATCAACCCTCTCTGAATAAGGCCCCTTGGGTTTTTTTTAATTGAGAAAAGTCTGATTAGCCATATTTGACTCTTGGCCTATTGTCCATTAGTATAGAGTGTGGGTGTTAGGTTTGGTAGGTGATGATTGTGTGGTTAGGTGAAGGGGGTAGTCACTCCTAGGTGATGGTAGGGGGCAACGCATTGGTTATCCTAGTGGTTAGTAAACATTGAATGGTAATGCTTTACTAGCCACTATGGTAGCCAACAGATGGGAAAATGCAGTGTAGTTTAATGTTTTTATTAATTGCTTTTTAGCCCTTTGTGGTCAGCTACAGTAGTCATGGAAAAGCATGACTAGTTGACCACTTGGGCTACTAACGAGTTAAAATATACTTTAAATACAGTACAGTAAATATTATCATCTATTTCAAGTCAGCTTAGCTTATCTTACCTATGTATATAGTGGTCGATAATAAGAAAAAATGCAGTTGAGGCCTATTTTTTAATGAACGATAAATGCATTATTTTTAGCGGTTGTCATGATAAGGCCAGAAAATATTAAGTATTTTCATAAAACTGGCACACAAACATGTATTGTTTTATGGCACGTTAGAAACCTGGCCTGGTTTTCTGTGTTTAGCTAGAAGTGAGGTTATCTCAGTACAAAGCCTGTTTTGGAAAATGGAGTTATTGAACCCTGAAGCCACAACTCTTTTTGACAGTAGAAACAAGCAAAAACAACTAATTGAATATACTTTAAAATGAATTACTTAATGTTCTGGACAACGCCTGAGGGGGCGGCCAGGCAGAATCCAAATGCCTGTGTAAGTTTACCAACTAACAAAATATTTCCAATTTAATATTCGTCACAAGAATTACAAAAATTTGTAATCAAACAAATTAAATAATGCTAAACAATCTATGACTGTGAGGGAGCAAAGGACAGAAATCTATTTGACTATCAAATTTGGCATTAACCACATTGAATTTAATATCCAAAAATATTTTAATAATACCAAGGCAATAGTGAAAGTGGCATCCTTCCAGATATTATAGAAATTAAGTTACAGTTGGAGGTATTTCGTATATGCAGAATCCTCTTGAATCAAAAGGAAAGCACTTTTTCTATTGAAGCCATAAAGGTGTCACTGGAGATTGATGAGGGAGTTAAGGACACACCTAGAAGGTGGGCTTATGCTGTGTTCAGAGCAAGAAGATTTTTAGGATAAAAACCATGCAGTTAGGATATGAATTTGGAATTCAACATAGAGGGTGTGTTATGTCAATTTCACACATGGATTGCCATATTTCCATCTACAAGCGCCCTTGAAGGAATCTGATATTGTTATGTGGTAATACAGTATATGTTATATGTTTAATGATTATCCCATTATTTTGATGAAATTGTCTGCATACATATATTGGATTGTATGTTGCAATAATCTTTTTCTGTTACCTAAGAACTGTACTACTTTTGTATATTAAATCTAAAATGTAATATTATTGCTTTTGGCTATTAAACGTTACATGCTTTGTTGCATGCTATTACACGTCATTGCATTTTTTGACACATTTTGCTACAATACATTTTTGTGTGTTAGTTAAATATTTTCCTTAGTGAATTTGGAATTCAACATAGTGGGTGTGTTATGTCAATTTCACACATGGATTGCCATATTTCCATCTACAGTAGAGGCAACGTTTATTCTAACATTTGCCGTAAACTAGCCGGGTTACATTCTGGGTATGTGCTGGGTATGTGCTGGGTATGTTCTGGGCTAGTTTGAGGCACGTTTAAGGCATTTCTGCATTGACTAACGACCCATTGGATTAACACAGCAGGGATCCCTGGCAGTCCAATTCAGTTTGAATGGGACTGCCAGGGACCCTCGCTGTTAATCTGATAGGCCATTAATCAATGCAGAAATGATGGGGCTAGTTTAAGGAAAGTTTAAGGCATGTATTCAGAATCTACCTGGGTGTACCTGGGTCTTTTGGGGAATTGTCACTGGTTTTTGTTAGAATAAGAGTTGCCTCTACTGTACAAGCCCCATTGAAGGAATCTGATATTGTTATGTGGTAATACAGTATGGGCCTCATGCAGAGAGCAGCGGTAATGTGAATAGCGGCATTTATTGGAGAGAAATGCCTGTAGAACTGCAGGTACTGGCGAGTTTAAAAAAAAGCGCCATTTTTTTTTTTCTGTGTTTCTCGCCGAGCTACCGGCGGGAACCTAAATTTCCCCTGTTCTTAAAATATCCCTATTCAGAAAGGCGTGATCGCCATCTAGTGGCTGATCGCGCCAATAACATGGAGAGAAATTCTCAATTTACCTCCGCCAAAAAAAGTTGGCAGGAGGCTGGCCAGAGGGAGAAGAAAAAAAAAAAACGCGATTTTTTTTCCCAACAGTTTCAACAGCGCTCATAGCGCTGGTTGAAACTCTCCATATGCAGAAAGGCAGTTTTATGCCCTTTCTGCATATGGAGAAAAAAACTCTCCAATAAAGCTAAAAAAAATTGAACTCTCCAATTTAATCTAGCGCTGCTCTCTGCATGAGGCCCTATATGTTATATGTTTTATGATTATCCCATTATTTTGATGAAATTGTCTGCATACATATATTGTATTGTATGTTGCAATAATCTTTTTCTGTGACCTAAGAACTGTACTACTTTTGTATATTAAATCTAAAATGTAATAAGTATTGCTTTTGGCTATTAAACGTTACATGCTTTGTTGCATGCTATTACACGTCATTGCATTTTTTGACCCATTTTGCTACAATACATTTTTGTGTGTTAGTTAAATATTTTCCTTAGTAAATGGGGACAAAGACCCCCAAGCATTAAGACTTTTTGTATCCGTGGTGTTAGCAGTGATTTAAGATATATATTGTGACAGATTAAGGGGAGATATTACTCATCTGAGGTGGTGAAAAGTAGGACAGCTAGATAGCTGTGTGAATTAGCACTTTCAACATATACAAGTCATGTGCCGTTCATGTGGTGCTGCAATGAAGTATTGCACTATAAGTGGTGCTGCAATGATGTATTGCACTATAAAAATAATGCATTTTTTGGATTACCACAGCTAGAAGTACCCAGCCTACATTTTAAATTTTTTGACATCTGTAAAATTGCTATAAAATAGGACAAGGGATTTTTCAATAATTATAAAGAACACATTTACATGCCTCAGACAGTGTCAGGGTTTGCCGTCACGGCTGTTCCCCTTCAGCACCAACACATTCCTGAGCTCCTTGCCTCCACCAAGATAGCTGATAGCTGAGGTAATTTTGCCCTCAGCCAAGATGGCTGTAGTCGCTTCATTCCGCTCTCAACCAGGATGGTGAAAGGAATCTGCTGAACCTGTTCCTGGCCTTTATAAGGAAGCCATTTCAATTCAGCCTATGCCTGAGCAAGGTATTTTATGTCTTGTACTCCTGGACCCCATCTGATATTCTGATACGTTGTCAGAGGCTTCTCTGACAGACCCTGATTCTCTGTACTCCCTGCCTGCAGTTCCCCTGCTCATCCGCTTGTACTGCTGATCCTCTCACGCTGCTAGGAAACCTTTTCCCTGTTACTTAGCTGCACCTTTCCGTCTGCCATCTACCTGTCCTATATAAGCCATGTCTTCCTGCTTGTTTTTGCCTTTGTTTACAACTACTGACCTTTAACTGTCCCCAGTGCCGGTGCAGGGGTATTTGGCAACCTGGTGAACCTCAGCCATGCGTCCCCCCCTCCCCATCCATTAAACACCCATTTAACACCCCTCCCCCATTTTTTACACTCCCTTCCTCTGTTTTTACCCTCCCATCTTTTCCATTTTTACACCCTTTCCCCCCTCTCCTACTGAATAGGTGGGCTTTGCTATTCTATGCTGCAGAGGAGCATGGCAGCAGTTAATAAGCAGCCTTCTCTGCTCCTAGCCTCCTTCATGCTGCTGCTACCCCCAAAATGTGCTGTCCTTCGCAACCGCCTAAGTTGACTAGTGGTTGCACGGCCCTGCCTGCCCCTTATGCTTGTATTTTGCTCCTGCTTATGTTTTGGCTTGTTTTTGGTTCAGTATTATTAAAAGTCCTACTGTACTCCTCACCTGTATTTTGGCTTGACCATTTTTGTTCCTGTCCAGTCCCTGTCCCAGTCCTGTCCTGCCTAACTGTTGTTCACTGCCTGCCATGACCTCTGCTTGTGACCCCGACGATGCCACTTTTTTGCCTGCTCTGAACCCTGCTTGTGATGCTCACTATGCCACCTCACTGCCTGCCTTGAACCCTACCTGGGACCCAATTTAGCCTTCACTCCTAGCCTTATTGTACTGGCCAGTGGGATCCACTCCCATACCAAACACCCCAGTTAGTGACATATGCTTTGCCTTTGCTGTACTTTGCTGGTACTTAGACCGTGTTTTACTCGCTCCTGCCCTGAACTTGGAGCCGTGACCCTGACTATGCTACTGCACCTTGCGCTGACCTTGGCTTGTGAACTGGATACTCTCCTTGATCAGGACTTTGTCCCTTGACCTGTGGTTAGTTCCCATATCATGCCTCAGCTGTGGTTCTGGCCATGGACCCTGCTTAGGTACAGAAGTCTATTTCAGCTCAAGGCCACATACTGACCATGTCACCATATCTTTGCTGGACATATCTACTTGCTTCAATTCTGTACAGGGAATTGCTGCCTTGTAACTGCTTCTGGTAGCTCCCCCTATGGTCTATACACAACTGGCGCCCCGCTAGCCAAGCATTCCAACACCACAGTGCTATGGAGGGAAAGCAGCTGCATGCTGGGACTTCCTGAACCAGGTTGCCATATAATTTGAGCTACAGCCATCGATGTTCACGACCCATCACACCGGAGTACATTATATCTCGCTTGATAGATGAGGTATTGGCACGGGTTTTCCCTATCCAGGAGAAAGACTGCCCTAGGTTAATGACTCCATCTTCTTCGTTCTGGCCTTCAACGTGTTCGATGCCCCAGGGTGTATCTCGTATGCTTCAGCTTATCTGCTTCATATAGGCCAAGGGATCTGGATGGTGGGCCAGTATGTGACTGGCCTATTCCCACTGCCCTTAAACTCATTCAAAGATTCTTGAGCTTTGCGAATTACTATCATCGGTTATTCTGGCACTTCTCCAAGGTTATGGCTCCATCATGGCCCTCAAGAAGAAGGGGGCAAATCCATCTCAATGGCTGTTAGAGACACTTACTGGGAATCTTGGTTCCTAAGAAAGCTAAGATTCCCGACGAAGCTCCAGCGAAACACGTTAAATCTTTCGCTGCATTTTGGTATGGGTGCCTGGAGTCCTGTTAGTCAAGCTTAGATTCTTCCAGCCACAAACCAGACATCACCGGAAGTGATGCTAGCAGTGACGTAGGAACTGTGTAGAGGCGATTGAGAAGACTGGAACTGGCAGACAGACACCTGAGATCCACATCAGTACTAAGGCACATTGCCATTGTGCAGAATGAGTGCACATTTTATATCTGTTTGTGATTCTTGAATATAACTTTAGACACACTACTGTAAACTATTGTGAGTCTCGTCTGATTTCGAGATACACTGGAGGAAAACTGCCACATCCATTGGTCATTGACAACATTAACTACATTATTGCTCTTCGTTATCTACTAGAACAGGGTCAGGAGGAAGAAGGCTCTGTCCAGGAAACGGATTCTCCTGGAATGGCTTCAACAGGCAAATGTGAAAAACAAGGTTTATTTTCATGGCCTCTGGAAATTCTAATCTAAAGGACACTGGATTTATCAATGTATTTTTGTCCCAATGTAATGGTTGAAACCTTTAATTGTAGATTTCTGGTTGACAGCCAGACTTTATCCCCAACGTGAAACTTGTATCGTACTTGAGCCTCACAAGTGTCTCTTTGAGGGTCTCCTGGACGTCTCACAGCATCTCAAGTTTTTCTTTAACTTCCGGAATGGGACCCGAAGATGGAAGATGAGGAATAAAAGTTGGATGAAATACAAAATTTGAGAAGAAAGAACTTTTCTGTGTTGATGAATGATGTGAGTTATTGTACGAAAACCCAGCTATAGGTAGAAAGTCTATCCAGTCATCCTGGAGATGACAAGCAAAATAGCGTAAGTATTGCTACAAGGTCTGATTGGTCCTTTTGGTCTGGCTATTGGATTGTGGATTATAGCCATAAGATCCATTTAAATGAATTCCTAGTGAGGAATTGAAGGTCCTCCAAAATCTTGAAGTGAATTGCACCCCTATATACGATATGATTTCACCTGGAGCCCCGTGAAGACGGAATACCTCTTTCAAGATCAACTTTGCTGTCTAGTATGCTGAAGGGACATTCTGTGCAGCAATGAAGTGAGCCATTTTTGTAAGTCGATCCACTACTACAAGAATAGTATCATGTCCACTTGATCTGGGTAGGTCAAAAATAAAATCCATTGATATGGAACCCCCAAGGACCAGTAGGAATTGGAAGATGCTGCAGCAAACACACAGGGGATGCTTGAGGAGTCTTTGTCCTAGCACAGGTCTCACAGGAGAAGACATAAGGGCCTATTCTAGAAGCCTTCATATCCCACTTATCAAGGCTTTTTAGCTGTTATCGGCCAAAATTGCCTACAGCAATTCAGAAAGCCTCGATAAATTGGCGGCGAAAGCATTAATCATTATTTTTGGCCCTTGTCAAAAGCACATCACCAAGTGAGCCGTGATAAGCCACTTAACAGCAGATTTTGAAACTTGTGCAATTCTAGTGCAATTTGTATCTCCCATGGAGATGATGTCACATCCTTAAAAAAAATAAAATAAAAAGCCGGTCGCATGATACAGCATCCAATTGGGTTGGAGCTGTGCCACCTGACCCTAAAATTTGACGTCACAGGCCCTAGCTAAGGCCTGTTCTGTCTCATTTTAGCTCAAGAAGATGAGGCAACTTCCATTGCTGGATTTAACATAGGTACTTTGGATTACAACTAAAGAAGATAGAAGTTTAAAGAAAAGAAGAAAATAATGATACAAGAAGAAGAAAGAAGATGAAAGAGAGAAGATTTTTTACTTGATACTGGCCTTCAAGGAGGATGGAGTCGGATTGCAGTGGATGACGTCGCGGGTCGAGAGCTTCCAGTTACACCGGGATTCGGAGGGTGAAGACTTCCAAAGGTAAGATAAATATTACATGTATGTGATTGTCTTTTTCAGGTTTTTTGATTTTATTTATTTTTATATTTTTTGATTGCCCATTGACTGCTAATGTATTCATCTGTGAGGGTACAGATAAATACAGTGACAGGCAATACATTTTTTGGCAAATGCTTGTTTACAATTGATTGTTATTTTTTCTATTTCTGTTTATTGTTTTCACTAAATTGTTTTGTATTTGTATTTTAGGATTGGTTAGCAGTTTTACAGTATTTCTTGAAGTGTTTTGTTGGTTAGGTGTGTATTTAATTGTATTTTTGTATTTTGTATAACATAATTTTTATTCGTTGTAGTTTTGGTGATAGAATAATTTTATTTATGTGTAGTTGAGGCCTTTTAGTCCTATGCATTTAAATGTCTCTCGTCACATGACCGAAAAATGGAAATGCATAGGAAATACTGGCACACCATAACGGGGCCTGTATCTCGGGAAGAAGGGATCCCCGGACCTGAAATCAACGCGGTTCTGCTCAGGAGACTCCCTGCGCACGTAAACTTGTATTAAAATTGTTATTAATACCCTGTGATCGCTGGCGAGGTATGCACAGGCCAGATTGCAGTACATCGCTGCAGGTAGACAAATTAGGCCTTTTGAAAGAGGCGAACATTACATTGCTGGCTCTTCGCCAATTTTGTCATTTTACTATCCCAGGTCTTCAGAATCTTTCTGATTACCATGATATCTACGCTGACAAAACTGGCAGCATAACAGGCCCAGCGAGATGTTTTATGATGGCTAATAGCATAGGCCCCATACTCTTTAACTTTGTGATAATTTAGGCCACCAAAAAGAGCGGGACAACAGTTTCTGTGTCTTGAGGACGCCTGGGTGACAAGCAGGCTGGGAGTCCTGCATTAATTGGAGTACGTCTAATCTTACCTCCTTATGGAAGAACAGACAGTCTTTACAGTTCCATAGACATCACATAGAAATAATTCAGCTTCCAGTGGAGGTTTGTTAAGAAAAGAGACATTCGACTAGGCTCCCTTAATTCATTTGAGGAGATCGTCAGAAAACGTAACGTCAAGAAAACATGTCTTTGGTAGAATAGTTTCTTTCTGCTCTCTATCTGAACAATGAGTACACAATAACCGGGAGAAGGCGTCAGCCTTCCGATTCTTGGAGTCTGGGCAGTATGAGATGTGGAACTGAAATCTTGCGAAGAATAGAGCCCACCTGGCTTGTCGAGCAGACAGTCTCTTTGCGGATCGAATGAATTCTAAGTTCCTGTGATCCGTAGAGACGGTAACCGAATGATTGTCCCCCTCAATTAAATGTCTCCATTCTGAGAATGCAGCTTTCATAGCCAAAAGTTCCTTGTTTCCGATGTCATAATTTCTTTCAGCTGTTGACATTTTGGTACGAATAGAAAGCGCATTGATGGAGGAGCATCTTGGGTCTAATTCTTTGTGAAAGAATGGCACCAACAGCGGAGTCAGATGCGTCCACTTCAATGACAAATGGTATTTCTGGATTCGGATGAATGAGGATAGGAGCAGAGGTGAAAAGTGACTTCAACCGATCAAATGACGCATCTGCTTCAGGAGACCATTTGAAGTGGAATTCTTTAAGCGTGAGTCGGGTGATCGGGCAATAATGCAAGAGAAGTTTTTAATAAAACGTCTATAGAAGTTAGTAAAGCCCACAAATCTCTTAATGTCCTCATTTTGAGGAATTGGGCATTACACCATAGCTTCAATCTTGCCTGGGTCTATACTGAAATGTTATTTACCTCATCACGTGCAATTGTGGAAAGAGGTATGTGGGTAAGACAACTCGGCAACTACGCAGACACATAGTGGAGCACGTTAATTCTATCAAACATGCCACTGACACCCCATATATACAGTATATATAATTGGGAGATATATCAAATATATATATTATAGGGAGAGAAAAAGTGGTGAAGTTGTGGATAGGAGATAGATAAGCCCTGCATTTGCAAATTATACCTATTCCTACTAGGGTTTAAAGGCCCAGGGAACGTTTTGCAAATGAAGCCAGGTGCAGATCACCTGGCCTTGATTAACAGGCTGGATCAGTTCTTCCCTGAGGACCTTATACCAGCTAAGGGCTGTTATATAGTGAGTGCGCCGTGCGCGCGCGTGCCTGTTCGAAGGCGCGTGCACGTGCCGCATGCTTTTTGTGTGTATGCTGTGAGCTGTGAAGCTGTGTGTTTGTGTGTTTGTGTGTGTGTGTGTATGTATGTGTATGTATATGTGTGTGTATGTATGTGTAATTTATTATTTATTAAAAAAAAAACATTGGTAAAAATAAAATATTTATTAAATTTGTACAGACACACAAATACATACACACATACAAACACACATATACATACATACACATACATACACAGGTATACATATATATATATACACACACACACACATATACATACATTCAGCGCCGGTAGCGACGCGAAAAGATGATTTTCCCTGTCTTCCCCGCTGTCTGTCGCCCCCCGCTCCCTGCCGTGCGTGCGCGCGGCCCTTGTATAGAAGGGCAGACTAACCTCAGCCATCTATAACTGCCGTTCGCGTGCACGGCGTAGCACGCAGCCGCACTATATAACAGTCCTAAGAGAACTTGATGCTACAGACAGGCACTGGCCTGCAACAAACCTGGTTTATTATATATGTCTTTTATTGTTTGGTAAGTGGGAAAGCCACCGAAAGATAGCTAGAGAATTTATGTCTAGTTAATGTTCAGATTGAGAGAGGATTTATTTTGATTATTTTGTTTATCTTGATTTTGTCTGCTGGAGTGACAAAGAAAATAAAGCACTTAAACCAGACCTGGATGGTCCTGTGACTGTGCTTTACCCTAAAAAACAGTGTGTTTTAAGGTTCCCAGACAAGAACCCTTCAGACAAAAAGGGTATTTTGTCACAATAATATAAATTTGTAAGTACAATTTATCATGCTTTGGCATAAATGCATATATAGACTATTAGTATTGACATAATTGCATTTTATATCAATCATGGTAGCAGATATTGTATGTTCATTCAACTTATTCCTATTGTGGGTTATGATGACTGAAAGAGACAACAATTAGTGCTTGTGACAGGGTGAAATCAGGTACTGATAATTATACCTGGGAAACATACATCTGAGTCCTTCATCAAGCACTCAGATGGTTTACCCAATAAGAATACTTGGGCAATCAGGAAGTAAGCTGAGACAGCTGACAACCAGCTTGATGAGGAGGCTACTGCTTGTAGAAGGTTCCGGTCTCAGACTACAGAGATGTCCTGTGCAAGCTCCTATCCAGAAGGATTTCCCAAACTCTCTCTAGAAACAGAGATTCCCAAACTGATACAGTAAGAATTGTAATATTGTTCCGTGACTATTGTGGTATATGTGTAGGAGTTTGGAACTGGACAAAGCCAGCCAGCCCGATAGATAGGCCCTGGAATGTTTAGCAAGATCTCCCTATGGGGAGTAGGCATTCTTTTTATGAGTTTTGTGTTGCTTTAAAGGGACAGTGTGCCCAAATGTTTATTTGTGTTGTGGAGAAAGAAAACCACTCAACATTTGGTTAACCCTGAAACTGCACATGTGGACTCTTTTCTCACCTCGCCTACAGGCCGTCCTGCCACAGTGCTATAACTTTGATTCACACTTATCTTCTCTGAAAGTAAACCATCTCCTCACTCATGTACATCCACGTTGTGAGTCAACAAACAGTCTATCACCTTAGGCATGAGCATTTTCATTTCTACTCGGACCAAAGTCTACTACCTCATGCATGCGCATTTATATTATATGCACAGAAAGTAGTTTATCTCCTCAGGCAGGCGCATTTGTGTGATGGGCTCAGAAAGGAGTTTAATTTTGGCGCTACATGGAGTCTATCTCATTGCGCATGCGTATCTGTGCTATAAATCACGTCACCATGGCAACCTCATGCCTTAAATATCCTTACTTCCATGTGTTATGCAAAAATGACCCTGTTCAGGGTTGGAGAATATCGGATAGTCGGGGTACGTAGCCAGGTTCAGGATAGGGGAGAATCGGATCATTGGAGTACTTAGCCAAGGTCAGGACTGGAGACAGGAGCCGGTCGTACGAAGCCGGATCAGGAGAGGAGAGGTGCGGAATCCAAAAGACAAGCTAGGTTGGCAACAAGAGGTTAACAGCAAGGCAAGGCAAGGCAAGGCAAGGCAAGGTCACAGGTACTGGAATGCAGCAAGGTACGGCTTCACACTAGACAATGCTCAGCAAGGATTGAGAGCAGACTGAAGGTATATAAAGGCAGAGCCTCAAATAGCCAGCCAGGGTGGAACCAAGAAGAAAGCACCGATATGCTGCTGGTGCACACAGGTGTGCCCTATGACAAAGCCTAATTGGGGATGGGTGCGTAATTGCTCGCGCGCCGACCCGTGTGCGTCACGGCGGCCTTGGCCTAGAACGTGCGGCGCTCCCACGCCGATCCTGTCCATCACCAGGGCGGGGCTTAGACCGCGCATCAGTAGGGAGGCTGGCCGAACGCACCCATCATGTGTCAGAGCGGGAGGCGGGGTCAGAATCCGTGGACGGGGAATCAGGCCACGCAAGGTCCGAACACGCGTACTGGGGCCACGAAACCGCGTATCCTGAGTGTCCGTCACGGAAGGCTTGTTGGGGTGAGGAGACGGTTTGTGACCGCCAGGATGGCAAATCCTCACACTGACGAAGCTCTGTAGCTGGAGGGAAACGTGTGCAGGGCACATAATGACATCATCAGCCTCTAGTATGGAGCTGTATTACACTGGCGACACACTTTATTCGAGCTCGGCTAGTCCCACGAATTCGGGTATACCCGGGTGTATTGAGGTTTGTGACAGTTTTCTGCCCGAGTGCATTGAGGTATTTTCCAGGCAGGGATTGAAGCATTTTATTCCCGTTGGCTGCAATACTGCACAGTATATATATATATACTGCATTACAATTCATGAATTTATGCCATCTGGTAGACACGCGAAGCATTGCAGCCTATTAAATCCTAATCATTATCATTTAACAGATCAGCCGCCCGTCAGCCAGGCATGAACCCAGGCTGGGTAGGCAAACGCAACGGGGCTTGTTAGAGGTGAGGAGCGGCGCATTCCAGGTATCTGCCAGGTACATACTGGGTATTTGCTCGAATAAAGTGTGTCGGTGCAGTAGTTACTAGTGTTGCCAGTGTTTAGTTGATAAAAGCATTATGAACTATATTCTATTATACCTCATTATTTAGATATTAAAGACAGGAACGTTTTTGAGCATATTTAGACATTTTTATTATGGCCTTTATTTGTCTTTCTATGCTGTAGCCAATACTCAATTATAGCCTGAAAGTTTATGGCAGGCTCAATTTAGCTTATCAACTATGATTGGATTATTACGTTTATCCACCTTCCTCAGGCTTTAGCTATATTTTTCCCCTGATATTTTTACACACTTAGGGTGTCTGTTGGTTGATATTTGTGGGTTACTGCATATCCCTCTATACCTCACCTACACCTGATATATCTTGAGGCAGTGTACTGCTCCTATTATATCTCTCTCCCTTATGGGGGAAGAGGGGTGATATGGTATAATAATATTCTTACCAGCCAAAACCTCATTATATCTAACGTTTGCACCAATACAGACCGGCGCCTCAAAGTCCAAAACTGAAATGAGTCCAAAGATGTGCTGCAGTGTCCAAAAACGCTGATCCGGTTGAAGGACTGCAAACTCCACAACAGCACACGTGGTATCATGCAAGGGAGATAAAGAGAAAGATCATAGCGTGACACTGCAGACTATAATAACATATAACTCATACAAACAGGACATACATGACAAACAACACTAACAGAAAGGCTGACACTATAACAGAGATTTATTTAGACAATACTAAAAACAAGAGAAGCTTTGGAGCGGGTCTAGGATCCAGTGTGGTAAAACTGGAATCCTACTTACAGCAATCCAGAAGGGTTCAAGCGGTGTGTATACTGTGCAGTTCTTTATTCAGCTTATCCTCGGCGCGTGGTGCTGCTATAATGGCTGCCGGCGCTTCCTCCGGTTACTCTCGGGCTCAGCGTCCCTGCAGGCCAAACCTCGCGAGATTTCCCGTCAACCGTGACGTCACTCGCTAGGTGGAGCTACTCGCCGCCGCTTTCTCCTGTATCGCACGTCTACACCGTTCGCTCGAGCTGTGACTGGGTGCTGTGACCTGCTCCTTTGATGCTCTCTTCCAAATGATCTCTAAAAACACCCAACGCGTTTCGTGCGCATGCGCACTTCTTCAGGGGGTGATTAGCACAGTCCATGGTTGCCTTTTGTAATGGCAGGTACAGCCCAATTGGTGGGATTAAAATGTCTTTACACATTCGTTTTCAGCAATAGTAATTGGCTGATTGACCTGTCAATCATGGTTGTGCTAAGCTATGGCAGCCTTACATATATAAACAACATACACAACATTTAACAAAAATCATACAAACATAAAACAGATCAAGCATGTTGTCCTGACATATAAAGTATGAAATTGGTGTAAATGACTCCAGGTAGTTAATTATCCTACATCCTTGTTACAAAGCTTGCACCGGAAACTACATGTATTTAAAATCTAAGATGCAGTGAAGGTGTCTTATACGAATATTAAAATTACTTTTAAAAATCCAAATTGTTAAAACACTTATTAAATGAATTAGTGAGTGACTCTCTCAAATTTCAAGGTTGATAAAAACTTTAAATAAATACTTATAAATTAAAAACCTTGATATTATTATGAGTATATATAAAACTGTTATTTAAGAAAGACACCTAGATCGAAGTCTATGTTTAGTCCATTTGGGGACAGGGTTTTCAGCTCGTAGATCCAGTAGGCTTCACGCCTACTGATCTGTTGTAGCTGATCTCCCCCTCTCCATTGCACTTGTGTGCTTTCTATTGCCTGACATCTCAGCCCAGCAGGGTTTTTATTATGATGCACGCTGAAATGGTGCGAAACACTGTGTGTGGCTAATCCTCGTCTAATGTTATAGATGTGCTCGTAAATTCTTCGTTGATAGCACCTGCCAGTCCTGCCCACATATTGTAGGCCACACGGGCACTGCAGTAAATAAATCACAAATGTGGAGTGGCAGTTCATATATGTTTTTATATTGTAAATTTTATCTGTTACATTAGATTTAAATGTTTTCATGCTGTTGCTGAAATTACAGGCTGTACAACTCGCGCATGTAAAAAAGCCCTTATTTTTACTAACTCTCATTATTTTGTTGTTGTCTAGAGGGCAACTAGGGGCTAGACGTGTCTTTAAATTTGCTGCTTTGGTGAAAATAATTTTGGGTTTCTCTGGGAGGCATTTAGATAGTACATCGTCACATAGGAGTAGCGGCCAATGTTTATTAAAAATAGATCTGATTTTTGGCGCCATCTCATTATACTGGGTGACGAAGGCCACTCCATTGGTAGATTCCGATGGTTTCTTATTTTTGTACTCTAACAATGTATTACGTTCAATTTTATCTACCTGTACAGACGCTTCCTCTAAAAGTTCATCCGGATACCCTCTGTCTCTAAATTTGTCCTTGAGCTCAGACGCCTGGAGCGCATACACCCCAGGATCGGAGCAGTTGCGCTTCAGGCGGGTGAGCTGACCCCTAGGGATATTTCGGATCCAACTTGGATTGTGTTGGCTGTCTGCCCTAAGGTAATTATTGGCCTGTACTGGCTTGAAATATGTTTTGGTTTTTATTTGGTTGTCTAAGATGTATATGCTCAAATCCAAAAATTCTATATGCTCCCTATTGTGATTAAAAGTAAACTTTAAATCCCTGTCATACTTTATATGTCAGGACAACATGCTTGATCTGTTTTATGTTTGTATGATTTTTGTTAAATGTTGTGTATGTTGTTTATATATGTAAGGCTGCCATAGCTTAGCACAACCATGATTGACAGGTCAATCAGCCAATTACTATTGCTGAAAACGAATGTGTAAAGACATTTTAATCCCACCAATTGGGCTGTACCTGCCATTACAAAAGGCAACCATGGACTGTGCTAATCATCCCCTGAAGAAGTGCGCATGCGCACGAAACGCGTTGGGTGTTTTTAGAGATCATTTGGAAGAGAGCATCAAAGGAGCAGGTCACAGCACCCAGTCACAGCTCGAGCGAACAGTGTAGACGTGCGATACAGGAGAAAGTGGCGGCGAGTAGCTCCACCTAGCGAGTGACGTCACGGTTGATGGGAAATCTCGCGAGGTTTGGCCTGCAGGGACGCTGAGCCCGAGAGTAACCGGAGGAAGCGCCGGCAGCCATTATAGCAGCACCACGCGCCGAGGATAAGCTGAATAAAGAACTGCACAGTATACACACCGCTTGAACCCTTCTGGATTGCTGTAAGTAGGATTCCAGTTTTACCACACTGGATCCTAGACCCGCTCCAAAGCTTCTCTTGTTTTTAGTATTGTCTAAATAAATCTCTGTTATAGTGTCAGCCTTTCTGTTAGTGTTGTTTGTCATGTATGTCCTGTTTGTATGAGTTATATGTTATTATAGTCTGCAGTGTCACGCTATGATCTTTCTCTTTATCTCCCTTGCATGATACCACGTGTGCTGTTGTGGAGTTTGCAGTCCTTCAACCGGATCAGCGTTTTTGGACACTGCAGCACATCTTTGGACTCATTTCAGTTTTGGACTTTGAGGCGCCGGTCTGTATTGTTATTTCTGTGTTTTTCTAACTGTGTTTGGGTTAGGTTTTCCTGGCAGCCGTCCTTTATAATTTTTCACATTGTGTTTGCATTGTATAATTTATATATTGTTTAGCGCTATTCACACCACCCTTTTTTCTTAGTAACGTTTGCACCACCTATTTGCACTTTAGCTAGTTTTCAACTAATACTGTATCATCAGTAATGTGTGTTGCTGTGTATCACTTTTGTTATTGATGGCTATTGCGTCAATGTTGAATGAAGCTATAACTTCCCACCTCTGACAAGCATTACACTATGTCAGAGTGTTTATAAAGTAGGGATTTTTTGGTTTATCGTTTCACTGTGGATTGATTTTTTAATTACTGTTAAATTCACATTCAGTAATATGTTTTATGTAAATACTAATTAAAAGTTATATTTTATATTGCTTGTGGTGTGCATTTAAGTGAATTTTCTTTCGAGCACACTGCCCCTTTACTGGTCCATACTCAAACCCTCGGGGGAGATGATATAACGGTGAAATTGCATATAGGTCTTTTCAAAATCGCATTTTTCTATTTTTACGTACAATTTGTGCTTTCATAGACGCTCTATCACAATCCAGACATGTTTCTGGTGATCCATCTGAGAAGACTAGGATATCATCCAGGGATGCCACTGTGAATTGGTCCAGTAACTCTTGGAGAACTAATTAATTAAATCATTAATTAAATGCTGGAAGGAAGCAGGGGCATTACAGAGTCCATAATGCATCTCAAGGTATTCATTGTGCCCATAATGAGTTTGGAAGGCTGTCTTCCACTCTTCACCCTGTCGGATGCAGACCAAATAATATGCCTCTCTGAGATCTAATTTGGTGAATATCTTGGCTGACCGAATGCTTTCCAAAAGTTCGAGAATCAGAGGTAACGGATACCTGTTCTTCACCGTGATCTTAATTAGTTCCCGATAGTCAATAAAGGGACATAGAAGAAGAGAGCCGCACCTGCAGGGGAAGAGAAGTTTGGATGAACCCTTTCGACAGGTTCTCCTGCAGGTAGTCATTAAAAACCTTAAATTCTAGTTCTGAGGGAATAGATTCTCCCGAAAGGGATGGCAGCACCAGGTAATAGTTCAATGAGACAGTTGTTGGAACGATGTGGGGGAAGAGTATCCGGGTTCTTCTTGTCACACACGTCCAAAAACATCCTAAGATTTCCCTTATACTGACCCCTTTTCTAATGTATCTCTAACATGGAGGGATGTCAGTCAATCGGAGTGGAGCAAACAAGATGAATAACCTCATGCATTCAAAGTCCCTGGAAATTAAATCAAAGTAACATATTCAAAATTTGTTCCAAACTAATAAAAATAGTAACATATTTTTTATTTATTTTTTTAAAAACGAAGTAGGTGCAAAGGTGCTGTCCCACATAGAAGTTGATATAGGATTCAAGTTATAAGTAATGTATTTAGGTTCAATTTAATGGCAAAATGTTTAATCTTGCTGTTTAATAGTCACTAAAATAGCTCTTTTGAAATAAAACCTTTGTTGTATTTATTAGTGCAAATGAAACTACAGTGTTTAGTGGCGACTTACAAAAACAGGTTGCACTGTACCGGGCTGAAAGCAAACAACTTTCCAGATCTATAAAGAAAATGACGATGTTGGGTTATTATGCCTATTATGAACATGCTGAGAAAACATAATTGTAGGTAACAAATTCAGTCAGTGTACAAAAAGAGAGAAGAGGGAATGCAGAGGAAAGCAGCAACTGCGGGTGACCTCATACTGTACTGTTTTATGCTTCCTTTAAATGAAAACACTTGATATCCTAGATGTGACTGTACAGTATATAAAACTGCTAAATGCTGTGAAGTGAGGTGAAATTTAAGGTATATTTATAGACACAGTTTAAATCAGCATAGATACATGTTAGTAATTATTTTTGCACAAGGCACATTTTGTTCATTAATAGCTGAGGTACAGTATGCAGAGCAGCCAACAGGGGGGGGGGGACAGCCAGGACAGGTGTCCCTGGGCCCTATGTCAGCATGGGGCGCAGCTGGCAGGCGCTGCAAGTTGGACTCAACCTCTGGCCATGCCCGTCTGGTGGTCCTCACGAGGCCGGACCCTGACTCTCCCCAGCTGCAGGCCTCCTCTCACTGGGCCCTCTGGTGTCAGCACGTGCCAGTCCTCCATCTCATGCCAGCACGCACTAGAAGCTAAGGCCCAGCTTACTTCCACCACGCTGACGTCAGAGAGGCCATCGCACACCAGCATTGGAAGCTCGGTGTGGGACACATTGAGAGAGAGGCCTGTAGCTGAGAGATAGCCGGAGCCCAGTCGCAAAACGACTGGCAGCTGGGCCTGGCAAAAGGTCGGGCATATTTGCAGCGCTGGCTGCCGGGCCCCCCGCAGACACCGGACCCGGCTTGACCACCCACAAGGTAAGTCTGTTTTTTTAATATGCGTTGGTGTTTTTGATATGTATTGGGGTTTTTTAATATGCATTGTAGTTTTTTTATATGAATTTTTTTATATTCATTAGGTTTTATTATATGTATTATTTTTTTTATTTGTATTGTTTTTTAAAATATGTATTGAGGGTCTTTTTATATGTATTAGGGGGTTATAACATAAATATATGGCTAGGTGTGCTGTGGATGTCCTAGCGCTGATCAGTGACTTGCCGCATACTTTCAACTAAGTGTGCGGCGTAACCAGCCGTTCTCATGCATCCGCCCTATCCTCCCCACTGCCCCCACCCCCGGTGGGAACCAGGGACATCTGGTGGTGTGTTCCCGGGGGAAGAGTTCGTGCAGTGACTAACGTCACGAGTTCCTGCTGGACGGTGACTCACAAGGGTCAGATCGGACCTGGCAGAGCTGTGGAGCAGAGGAGCGGAATCTCGCTGATCATTTGGAGCATGAGTATTAACCTCAAAAAATGCTTTTTTACCTTCTTTGTTTGTGAGTTCAACTTATCAGCCTTTGGAATATGAAATCTATTTTTGCACAGTAATGCACAAGGATTGGGCGCTTTTCAGCTTTTCTTTTCTAGTAAGACCACACCTTGAATATGGAGTACAATTTTGGGCACCAATCCTAAGAAAAGACATTATGGAACTAGAGAGAGTGCAGAGAAGAGCCACCAAATTAATAAAAGGGATGGACAAGCTAATTTATGAGGAGAGGCTAGCTAAATTAGATTTATTTACATTAGAAAAGAGGCGTCTAAGAGGGGATATGATAACTATATACAAATATATTCGGGGACAATACATGGAGCTTTCAAAAGAACTATTCATCCCGTGGGCAGTACTAAGGACTCTGGGCCATACCTTAAGGTTGGAGGAAAGGAAATTTCACCAGCAACAAAGGAAATGGTTCTTTACAGTAAGGGCAGTTAAAATGTGGAATTCATTACCCATGGAGACAGTGATGGCAGATACAATAGATTTGTTCAAAAAAAGATTGGACATCATTTTAGATGGGAAAGGTATACAGGGATATACCAAATAAGTATACATGGGAAGGATGTTGATCCAGGGATTAATATGATTGCCAAATCTTGGAGTCAGGAAGGAATTAATTTTTCCCCTTAATAGGGTTTTTTGTTTGCCTTCCTCTGGATCAATAAGTAAGTATAGATATAGGATAAAGTATCTGTTGTCTAAATTTAGCATAGGTTGAACTTGATGGACCTATGTCTTTTTTCAACCTCATCTACTATGTAACTATGTAACTATGTAACTATATACAACAGCCATCACCCGACACCGTTATAGAACGGGTTACCATATTCCCAGTTTTTGAGGGTACGGAGAGTTACGAGTAACGCAGCAGAATGCGAAAAGACGCTGCACTGTATGGCACTTCATTTCCTGGATAGGGGTTACGACAAGAGGGAGATCCAAAATGCACTTAACAAAGTCAAGTTGATACCCCGTGAACTACTTTTGACATCTACCAAGAAAAACTCAAACTCGGACATGTTCAATGTGGCCAGCACTTATGGCACTGCCTCTGGATTGATCAAATCAAGTGTACAGAGGCATTGGCATATACTTACCAACGATAAAAAAATTGGGCCATACTTTAACAAACCACCACTGTTTTGCTACAGACGCGGGCAAAATATTGGTGATTCTCTTTTACAATCTGACCCTGTGACCAAATATACAAATACGACCAGCTGGCTTACGAGGACCCCGGGAGTCTACAAATGCCATGGGTGCACGAATTGCCAACATATGATCTTGGGCAAAAAATATGCGCATCCCCACAGTGGCAAAGCTATAAAAATCAAGGACTTCCTCAACTGTGAGAGCCGCCTCGTGGTTATTTCATCCGTTGCCCATGTGGGTTGTACTACGTGGGCAAAACCACACGATGTTAAAGGAGAGAATATGCCTACACAGATCATCAATCCGGAAAGCACTGCTTGGAAAGCAAGGCAAGGAAAAGCACAATATTACTCTGACAATCTCCTCCAGAACACATCAAACCCAGCTAACTTCTTGAAGGTTATCAACAACATATTCCAGCCTTCTAACCATCAACAGCCTAGCAATATCACTAAGGGCGATATTACTCTGACAAACCCCACCGACATTGCAAATGCATTCAATGATTACTTTGTGGTGTGTGCTACTAACTTATTAGCGAAACGCAACCCAAACCACAAACCTGAATCTCACCTTGGGAGTACCCCTATAGCCCCACCCCCTCCCAACACTGCCCACAATTTTCAATTTGGCCCAGTATCCGAAGAGGAGATTACACAAGCGCTTCTCAAATTAAAACTATGTAGCCAATGTGGACCTGACTTACTACTAGGTTCCTAAGACTTGGTGCCCCAGCAATTGCCAAACCAATTGCTTCAATAGTCAACTCTATCCTGTCTGCAGGCCATATCTCTAAGACCTGGAAAGCTGCCAGAGTTGTCCCAATCTTCAAAAGTGGGGAAAAAACACTGTCTCAAACTACAGGCCAATCTCCCTTCTCGTAGATAGAAAAAGAGAAAAAAAGTGCACTGCCAGGGAGCCATGGAGTAGATAAAAAGGTCTATTTATTCAGCTTTACTTTACAAAAAACAAAAAACAAAAAACAGGTACTGTTTTCTCCCCCTGAGGGTATGTTTTTTGTAAAGTAAAGCTGAATAAATAGACCTTTTTATCTACACCACCTGGCTCCCTGGCAGTGCACTGTTTTGCTCTTTTTCTATCTACTGGACTTTAATCAACGGATCTGCACGCCTGGATAAGGACTATGACGGATTCTGGGCTACAATTGGAGTGGGTAAGAGTTCATTATATTTAAATATGTGTGATTATCATAGATGAGTACAATTTTGGCCCTATTTTTCTCCAATGAGGGATCACTAGAGTATCTTATAGGTACAATAGTTGGTCACCTTCAGGAGACTTATGTGTTTAGGTCACTCACATATCGCATTTCTCAGTTAACCCACTCCACGTCTGAGTCCGCCCACCAGTCCTGTTCATTATGTAAGCTTAACTTTTTGGAAAAACTTCCACTGAATTTGGAGCACCCATTCCTTTCCATATCTCAATCTCCCTTCTCCCAATCCTATCCAAAGTCATGAAAAAATGGGTCCACTCCCAATTAAGCGATTACTATAACAAGACAAACTTCCCTAGCCAATTCCAATCTGGCTTTCGCCCCAAACACTCTACCGTAACTACCCTGCTAAAAGTTTGCAATGAAATCCAGTGTGGAATGGAACGGGGTCAACTCACTGGTGCAGTATTCCTAGATTTTGCAAAGGCTTTTGATACTGTTGATCATGCTATCCTGCTTAACAAACTCCAGAGCTCTGGAATAGGGAAGCATGCTTTAAACTGGTTTCAGTCCTACCTATCAGGTAGATCCCAACATGTGTCCATCTCTGGCTCTAACTCTAACCCCCTGGATATCACCTGTGGCGTCCCGCAAGGCTCTGTTCTGGGGCCCTACTCTTATCAGTGTTCATCAATGATCTTCCCACAGCTTGTAAGGAAGCCTCAATACACATGTATGCAGATGACACAATCCTATATGCACACAGCCATAGCATCTCTGTCCTTCAACACATACTTCAGTCTGACTTTTTCAGACTCGAAAACTGGATTTCCCAAAACAAACTGTTTTTAAACACTGACAAGACTGTACCAATGGTGTTTGGGACCAAGACTAAATTTTTAAAGCTTCCAGCGACTGAGCTCCAGATTAGAACCAACACTAACACCACCCTAACTCCTGTTACTAGTTTTAAATACCTGGGCATATGGTTTGACTCCCACTTAACATCCGGGATGCACATTGATACCCTGACAACCAAGACCTATGCCAAATTAGGGGTACTTTACAGGAAAAAATCCTCCCTAAGTCTCCAGGTCAGAAAACGTATCGCACAGCAGATGCTAATGCCAATTATTGACTATGGAGACATAGTATATGGCTCAGCACCTCAAACCCACCTTAGCAAACTTGACACCTTTTACAATTCAATTTGTCGTTTTGTTCTCCAATGCAACTATAACACACATCGCTGCGAAATGCTCAAAGAATTAGATTGGTCATCACTAGAGTCTAGGCGCAAAGTTCACCTTTCCTGTCTTGCCTTCAAATTCTTTATGGGCAAGCTACCCAGCTACCTGAACAAGCTCCTCACCCCTACCACATGCAGCACCTATCTCCTGAGATCAGACTCCAAAAGACTGTTCATGGTCCCAAGGCTCAACAAAACGTGCACCCCAAAACTGGAACAACCTACCAGAGACTCTTACATCCACCACCAGTCTAAGTTCTTTCAAATCTAAGGCTGTCACACATTTTAATCGGGTCTGTAACTGTTTCATACGCCCATAATATAAATTATCTTTAACTGTGCATGCAATGTCTTGTATATAATGTATACCCTGCTCATTATTTGAAAACATGTATTATTTGTCTTAACTCTGTGCCCAGGACATACTTGAAAACGAGAGGTAACTCTCAATGTATTACTTCCTGGTAAAATATTTTATAAATAAATAAATAAATAAATAATATGGGTATGAATGAGAAATGGAAGGACAAGGGCTCTCTTCATTTGTTACGAATGGACACATACTAATGATACACATCCATAGGAACTTTCACCACTTCTATTGGGAATCTAACCTTATACTAATCTAAGAGATAACTTCTCTAGAGGTTATATATGTGGTGATGTCTTGAAGGGTAGTCCTTATGAACAAAGGGAGAAGGGAGAAAGAAACATGATTAAAGATACATTATCATGAGTGCAAAATATACAAATATACGATACTTAATCCAAATGTGTAAATAAATAATCAATGGTGCTTATAAAATGTGCTTATAAAATGTTAAAAGGAGCCAAGAGGAAATAATAGAATGTAAATATAAAGATAAAAGGCAGGCAGTATAAAAGGCAATCTTAAACACAATGCATAAAAACATTATTACAAGGGAATTCCTGGAAACATTACAAAAGGAACAAGATAAAAAAGGGGGGCGGAATGGGTCAGAAATAAAATAATCTCTAAAATGAATTTAAAATTAACTCTAAAAAAAATCTAAAATTCTGATTAGAGGAAGGCTTCTATATCTAGATCAACATTTAGGCCTTTAGGGCTCATAGTTTTCATCCTGTGGATCCAGAAGGTTTCACTTTGAGCCAATTTAAAAATTTTATTGCCTCCTCTCCAATTTAAAACAACCCTTTCGTTCCCTCTAAAAATCAAGCCTTTAGGATTGCTACCATGAAATAATTCAAAATGTTTTGGTACGCTGTGGTTTTGCATTTTCCTCTTAATGTTTCCAACATGTTCCGGTATTCGTACCTTTAAGGGACATGAAGTCCGACCAATGTACTGTAGCCCGTACTGTAGCCCGCACGGGCATTCTAATAAATAAACAGTGTGATCCCTATTACAATTAATAAAATCAGTTGTCTCAAATTTCTATTTTGTTATATGTGAATAAAAAATCTTTTATTTTTTAACTATATTCACATGCTTTGCAATTCCCACATTTGTGGAATCCTGCGGGTGGTTTTAACCATCGGGTCACACTATCTATACACTGTTTCACAGGTTTAAAAACATTGGGAGATAATTTGCTTTTTAAATTGCCTGCCCTTTTAAAAATAACACAAGGGCATTCTGGAAGTTCACTTCCTAAAATGGGGTCATTTTTTAAAATATGCCAATGCTTAAAAATTACATTTTTAATTTTATTCGACTCTTGATTGAATTGCGTGATAAAAGTAGTTTAAAAATCGCTTTTATTATTGTACTTTGCTAATTCCTTGACATTTGGATTTAAAATCATATTTCTATCTAGTTCATCTGCTCGCTTAACTGCTTATTGAATGACACTGTCTCTGTAATTCTTTTCTTTGAGTTTCTTGATTAAAATGTCCGATTGTTTCCCATAAACTTCTCTCTCTGAACAGTTTTTTTTTAATCTACGTAGCTGTCCCTAGGGGATATTATATATCCACTTTGGATGGCGACAGCTTGAGTTAGCAATGCAATTGTTCCCATCAACTTTAAAAAAAAACGTTCTTGTTTTGATTTTCTCTTCTTCTATATATATAACTAGATCAAGAAATTCTATTTCAGTTTTATTTATATTTGCTGTAAAAGTCAGATTGAGTAGAATTTGTTTAAATCTCCCTGATCGCCATTCCAGATGAAGATCACATCGTCGCTGTATCTCTTCCACAGGACCAGGTTCACACCAAACTCATGGGGGCACAAAATATTGTCATCTTCCCAGACCCCCATGAATAGATTTGCATAGCTCGATGCGAACCTGGCCTCATTGCCGTACCGCATAGTTGAAGAAAGAAATTCTCATTAAAATTAAAATAATTATGTGTAAGGATAAAACTGATTCCTTCCAATATAAATAACACTTAATCCTCTAACATATTTGGATCTTTGGACAATACCTTTTTTATTACTTCCATACCTTGTTCGTGTCTGCTATACGTGTATAACACCGAGACGTCACACGTCAATAAAATAAACTCTTTCCTCCATGTTACATTTTCTAATATTCTTAAAACATCTGTGTTGTCTTTCAGATGGGATCGATTCAATACAACACATTTCTGTAAAAATCTATCTATATATTTGGACAGATTAACAGTTATTGAATTAATGCCCGAAATAATCTGTCTTCCAGGGGGGTTCTTTGTATCTTTGTGCACTTTCGACAGAAAGTAAAAGATTTGTATTACAGGGTTCTCATTTCTCAAATAGTTATATTCTTCATTTTTTAGAATCCCTTTGTCCTTCCCTTTTTGTAAAAACTCCCCAAATAGTGTCATATATTCCTTTGTGGGGTCTTTAGTTAATTTCACATATGTATGAACATCACTTAAAATCCTATCTGCCTCATTGCTATAAAAATCCATATCCATTAAAATTACCCCTCCCCCTTTGTCAGCTTGTTTTATTATTATGTCACTGTCCTCTGTCAATTGTTGCATTGCGTCCCTCTGTATTTTAGTCAAATTATAATTGAATTTCTTTTTTTGATATACATAAATCTTCAAAATCTTTATTTATTAGTAGAAAAAACACCTCTAAATGATTTCCTTTAGAAAAACTTGGATAAAATGTAGATGTTGGTCACAAATTGGTATGTAGAAATCTTTCATTACTTAAAACTTCTCTCTCTTCAGCGGTTCTTAAAATACTACTTTCAGCATTTCTAGATAAAACGTGTCTTTTTAATGTCAATTTACGTAAATATTTATTTGCATCGATAAATAGATTAAAATTATTAGGTCCCCTAGTTGGCACTAATGTAAGTCCTTTTAAAATTACTTCCTCGTGTTTTCATCAACTTTTTTTACTAATATTAAATATACTGTTTGAAGTTATCCTCTGTCTGTCATCTTTAGCTTTTTTTCCTCTTAAGTCCTCCTCTCTTTCCTCTGACTCTCTTTGTCTTCGACTCCCTCCCTCTGTGTCCTGTTCTGCTAGTGGGACATATTTGTTCTGCGTCTCCCATGAACTGGAACACAGTCTTTGGTCTAAAAAATAAGTACTGGTATTGTCTTTACTTCTAGCTCTTCCCACTGCTTCTGAATAACTTTTCGTATCTTTCTCTTTTCCCTTGTCTCTATTTCTCTAATCCCAAATAAGATGTTTCTTTCTGAGTTTTGTTCTCTTCAAATCTTACTTCTCTTGTATCTCTAGATTTTTGGGGGGATTTATATCCTTTCAATTCTCTCTCTGATCTTGGAGGAGACCTTGATCTATCCTTTCTCCCGTTTTCAAATGTATTAGTGTACGAAGTGCTGTACCTTCTCTCTGATGATTTGGGTGTAAATTTCCCATAATTTCTCTGTTGGCCATCCGAATTACTCTACCATATGTCTGTAGTTTATTTTGACTCCAGTTTTTGTATATACCCTTAGAGTAATCCTCCTCATCACGGGAACATTTCTTCTTTTTTCCCGTGATGATCTCCTTCTCTAACTCATCAATTTTTCTCTGTAACTCAGCATCATTTTTTCTAAAGTGATCACTTTATAATATAAGTGATAAGGATAAGGGCGCTAAATAAATGTTGCTATAAATAAATATAGTAAAGAATGACGACAATCCCATGTTACAGCAACCAATTTGATAGGTTGCAGTAACACGTGATCCTTTTCCACATAAAATGCAAGGGCCGTACACAATGGCACCCACTGACATTTGAGGGAGAGTTTGCACACTATTTAGAAATATTGTTTAATTAAATCAAATATGTTACAGATGTTTTCTTCTGCTAGCCCAGGAAAAATTTAGGGAAATTTGGGGCTCTCTCACGGAAAGACTGCAACATTTCTGTGAGATTTTAATTTCTGTGAGAATTTTCTGGGATCATATCATTGAGCAAAATCAAAATGCAAAATAAATTGCGTTTATTTCTTGGAAACTGACATACTATACACACAGTGAATTACAATAATACAGGAGAAAACACACTTGCTGGGATCTTGGGCTGAAAAACTCAACTTCCTTGACCAAAATAAAGTCTTTAACAAGTCCGTTGGAAATAGTGCTGAAAGTAGGACTTAGAAAATATTCTGCTCTGCAGTCCTGCATCCGTTTCCTTGCTTGCTCCGCAAGACTTCTTTGGGCTTGGAGTCACAACTTGGATCTGTTTTGGGATCAAGATCAATCTCATTTCTGGGCTGGCTACAACTTTTTTATAACATTTGCAAAGTCAGTCCCACAGCATTACTGCCAACCCACAAGCGTGGGAACTTTACTGCTAGCCATTCACATGCTTGCCAGTCTTGTGTTGCCTGGCACCTGAGCTTCAATATACAAAAGGGGCATGTGCGAAAGTCGCCATCTTGTCTACTTGTCATGCATGGGCCATATGCCTCTCAGTCTAGGGAGGTGACTACTGTCTGGAAGAGCCTGTAATCAGCCCAGGACTTGGACACTTAACTCAGCCATCCTGCACAGATGGCTGTTCACACTCCTGGCCACACTTGTTACTTTGATCTACGGACCTAGGGGCAGACTTAGTGGCACAACACTGTGGAAGCTCATAAGCCCCCATGTGGAGTCCTGCAGTAAAAGGACCCAGCTTATGTCACTATGTACAAGCACACTACATTTTAAACCTATCAGTTTAATCAAATCTACTTTATAAATTTTCTTATTGAAATTTCCTAAGTCTATTGGTGTGAGGGATAGAGTGAAAACCTGGGCTGTTTTATCCCCACTAACCATATCCCTTACTCTCTGCAAACATAGACTTTTTATTTTAATAAAAGCTTCACAGTCTTATACTTGACTGGAGTACCCCCCTGAACCCATATACCAGGGTTAGGGTTATCTGGGCATGAACTGGCCTTCCTCCTGAGACTAGGGATCCCTGCACAATGAAGGGTATGGAATCAACAGCTGGGAGGAGTCAAGATCGGACTTCTATAAAAAGACTGCATTACCACCCATTATGACATCACTGAAGAAGCAAAACCTGGCGAAACGCGTTTGATGTTGATGCCTTTTGAATATTTGGAGCCACCGTATCTCTGGGGATTGCCATCTGCCCAATCAGCATCGAGAACCAGCGGAGAGACCGGCGCATGCGCGGTGCGGAGACGTGAGCAGAGAGGAACAGACCAGACTGTGCACAAGCCTCGGGAAGCCTCTGACTGCCGTAGGACTATGCCAGTAACTAAGGGCTGAAAACGGGTGATTGCAACAACATCCCAATGTGGAGAGACTGTTTCAAGACACAAAGCTGCTAAACCAATCCACTCCTTTTGTGTTTGGTCGTCTGTGAGTGAATTTTGTATCTTTATTATTTTATTGTCATTAAACGGTATTACTGTATGCTATGCCTTTCTCCATTTCATCTTTCAAGATAACAGCAGAAAGGATATAGAAGAGTACGCGCAACGAGAGCAAAGCACAGGCAAGTGTTAAGTTCTTTAACTTCAGCTTTCTATCATTACCCCCAGTGATATCAATGTGTATTATACCACTTGTTTGTGGTGTGTTTTGTTTTTCTGTCTTTCTCCTATATACACGGAGAAAGAAGCAATAATACCACGCGCTGGAGGACTTCAATATTTTTTCTGACGTTTCATGTGTGGAGGAGTTTGAATAACCTCGTGGGACTCTAGCTGCGGGACTACAAGTAACTTTATTGCATACAGTTTGATTGTGTTATTAGGTTTGGCGCCGCTTCACCCCCTTTTGTTCAGCATAGGGACCTGCTATTGAGACTTACCTTGACGTTGGTTAGCAGGCTTGCCATTATTTGATCAAAGAATGCAACCAAAAGTCTCCTTTGTCTTACAGACCTAGGTTTCACAATGTATATGTATCGCTCTTTCCCCCACCCTCTGGGAGATATGGCGGCTACGGTATGTGTGGTGTGCTACCTGCGGCTCACAGGAGGCTTGAACCTCTGCTGCTGATCCATCTGGTGACAGCGCCTCCACCTGTGCAGGATCCTACTATGTTGGATAACCCCATTACAGGACCCAATACAATGATATGCACACGAGTAAAGATAACAGTTTTACTATAGGCACACGAATAGGTGAATAACCATAAACACACCCACACCAATGTAGGCCATACATGGCCGTATCCCCACTGTTCCCATCAACCCTGCATCCACACACAAATGCAATGTCTCCCCAAAGTACTGAGGTGCTCCTGGGCACCTAACCTCCCTGGTGTCCACAAGAACTAACTCACCCAAATGTGTGTGACAGCGCTGCCCACAAGAACTGATGGTGTATAGTTGGTGCACTTGGAGTACCTGCCCAGGTGCTCCTGCACCCGGGTATGGTCAAAAAAGGAACTGGATCCACTGATCCCAGCGATGTTGGCGTAGCCTCCCCCTCTACGTTGGGTGGTATCCCACATGGACGGTGTCACCATGAAGAATGTCTCTTATAGGTAGGTGGTGATCTGGTCTCAGACAGACATGACATATATTACAGGGGCAGTGGGACACTGGCCTGTCTCATGGGCCTGTCCCTATAGCAACCACAAACTGATGGGTGTTGAGGCCTAGCTGTGGCCTAACAGGGGTCTCTGGCCAAGTGCAGGTGCCACAGACACCTGCACATACCACCTACATTGACCTTGTCCCAGCTCCGACTGGCTGGCTGTCAACGCGCAAAATGTATCTATTCCCTACTGCAGGGGATACTTGTGCGCTATTGGCTGTGCTGGTCATGGTGCATGTTGTCTCTGCCCCTAGGCATCCTGGGGATTGTAGTTCCCCATGCAGAACATCTGTGTGCTGGTCACCTCGCGCGCTATCACTGTGCCTATGCGGCATCTTGTGCATGCGCGATCATAGCCAAGATAGCGGCGCCCTGCAAAGGGTGTCGGCGGCAGCCTTCGTCGATCGGTCACCTGCAGCAGCCTCCCCATGCAGTCTCCGAGCCTCTGCTGCCAGATACAGCTGCAGCCAGAGGTAGGAGGCAGACAGGGGACATGGGGGGGACCCAGGCTATATATATATTTATTTCCCCATTTATTGTTAGCCCAATGGGAGAAACGCAGGGATTCACTTTCTATTTTTTCACATATATATGGCCAATCTTTTCACCAGCAGCATGCTCCTTACATGGAGAAGCGCTGAGAAAATATAATATTTGTTTTACATTTTCTGTTGGGCTGAATCAAATCCCTAGCAGCATTCTAAAGATGGGCAACACTATTAGGGTGTGATTAATGTATTTAGCCAATCCACCTGTAACTGCTTATTGAGCAGCTTCAAGGTATATAATCTCCCAGTAAGGTCCACTGTAAATTCACTTTTCACTTTACTTGCAAACATGTAAGTATCTTTACTTGTATATACCAGTTTTTAACTGCACTAAATTAAATAAGCTTATGCTTAGTTTATTAACTCCTTCAGGGTATATTTCACAGAACTTTGTATGCATTTAGCATTGGGACCTGCTATTTAGACTTACCTTGACGTTGGTTCGCAGGCTTGTCATTATTTGATCAAAGGATGTAACTAAAAGTCTCCTTTGTCTTACAGACTTAGGATTCACTTTCTGTTTCTTCTCTCTACATGCTACCGGTGTTCGCAGGTGATAGGATATAGGGTTCCCAAATTCAATGCTCAGCTGTGGGGAGTCAATATCAACATAAATGTAATAATGTCTTGAATAATAATTCAAAATAAAAAAGATGAACCTGTTAAATCCACTCTCTCGAATATTAAATCTGTGTCTCAGTGATAACCTCCTAAGATGTGGGGGACCTGTGTTGAAAGGTATGGGTCAGTTACAAATATCTGACCCCCTAGTATCACAGTAATAAATGTCCCCCTGGAGAAAGACAATGGTAATATTGAAGACCCAAACTGTAATGTTTGGAATGGGGTACTCACGATTGAGAGATGGTAGGTCCGTTGGCGTGCATCACGTATGGTATAGAGCAGGAGAAATTCCACAGAGGAAAAACGGAACACAGCAGATAAAGGAGGGAACTAGACACCGATATAGTAAGTTAAAAATCCTTTAATCCATGGTAGACATCATGGTGTGGGATCTGTAAAAACTCTTACGCGTTTCGGGCCATCACAGATCAGCTGGAGGCGGGGGGACGCCTATATCAGCTGCTACAGATGTGGTTTGTAAAATATTTTCTTTGACATAGGGCGACGGCACGAAACACGTAAAAGTTTTTACTGATCCCACACCATGATGTCTACCATGGATTAAAGGATTTTTAACTTACTATATCGGTGTCTAGCCCCCTCCTTTTTCTGCTGTGCTCCGTTTTTCCTCTGTGGAATTTCTCCTGATACCTGTGTTTAGCTGCTAAATTTATTAACAGTCAAAATGTACAGTACTGTAGCAGATATGTCAATTATGAGGAATAGTGCTGTAATTTTTTAAATGTCTGAGATTTATGTGGTTTCTTACCATAATTAATAGCTTTGAGTGTTTTACTGGTGTAATAAACTGTGTTAAATATTAATTTGTGATATCGCGTATTGTCCGTGTTTCATTATTTCTCTGTGTGGTTCAGAGCAGTTGAAATATCTATGATATTCCTAAACTGGCTTTACTTGTAACTGATTTCTCAACACAAACCATATTTTTTGTGCATGTTTGAGTGTTCAACTGGGATATCAAGAAACCATGATTACTAGTCATATTGTTCGGAAACAACAATGTTTTCAGACATTTAAAGCCAAGTAATTTTGTTTTCTCATGTGTTTCCATAGTAATATGTTCATTAATTTACAGGTTAGATTCACTAGAGTACACTGCACAGGCACTTGTGAGTGCCCTATCTCTGCCCACTTTAACAGCAGCTAGATGGCACAATCTTTAGTTAATCTTGCTATATTTTTCCTGTTGATTTCAGTGGCTACTGATTTGTTAAAATGTAGCCGTAAACTTTGAATGGTTCAAATAAGTGTTTGCTTGTGTGCTCCATTAATTTTGTTATACAGTATGTATCGTAATGCAGTCATGTTTATCTGGTTTCTACAGAAACCAGATATCGATAGTACTTTTGTATGCCTGTTACAATGCTTTTAACGGTTTAATTAAGATGAGATTTCAGCCAATGATTTAGAACAAGCAGGCTCTGTAGCACAGCAGGAATGTCACCGAGATTAACTTCCATGTTCTGTGATGATTGTCTTTCTGTTCTGCTCTTGCCAACATTATTCTGTGTGTGATCAGTCTAAACTGCATTAATCATATCCCCATCTGTGCCTGCATTGTGACTTGTTCCAGCATTTCTATATTTATTGTTTTCTGCTTTGCTGTTATTAGTATGCATCATTTACATAGTATTGCTAACATTTTCCAGTATTGGCATTAATCATTTTTGAATTATGACTAACATAATTTGAAATATTTATGTTTTTTATACACAGCAATATTTGGCAGCGGTAAACTGTTACATGTTGTCCTCCATTACTTACAAGGTTGGCAAGGAAAAATCAGAAATGACACTGTTTCCTCTCAAAAATGTTGGTTGAAATGTATAATGGTAATGAATTGCTGCGATAGTAGTAAATATTGACTTTGTCAGGAACAGACAAAATGTTCCTTGTGTACCTTTCAAAGTATTTCAATGCAAAGGCTTAGTGATTGCTGTGATCTAGACAATTAAGACTTTCTACACCATGCATTATTTCTTAGGTACATTGTTTGTTAACCAAAGAAAGAGTATACAGTACAGTATATGTAAAAAATAAGTTGAATATGTGTTTACAGTACTGTAAAGAATATGTGTTACAGTACTGTACAGTATATGTTTATAAAGCACACAATATTAATCTAACTCCATGGTTCTACATGTCCGAAGACGGAAACGTTTTCATTTAGACCCATTGTCACGTAACATGTGCAGGACTCACACAATTTCAGTGATCATATAGTTACCAAGCAGGACACATGGGTAACAAACTAACATTTTTATTAGAACAGGAATTGATAACATCATGTATGAACATCGAACGATAAACATAAGGGGAATAGAACCATGTACTCTCTGCTACCGAGGTTCAGTGCACCACCGAAGCTGGCTTACCCTGGGCAAGTACAAGCCCAGTACTGACCACACAGGTCTCCAGAGGATAAAGGGCATCAACTGTCGCAACAAAGTTACAGGGATAGTCCACAGGTCCGGCTGATCTGTTCCACCAAGAGTATTTAGCCAATGTGACCTCTCAATAGTCTTCAAGTGACTCATGTGGACACCGGCTATATCCATGCACACTTCTTCCATAGGCCCACGCTTGGCCCTAAGTCACCCTAGTGGGTATTGTAGGGATGTAACGGGCATTTCGGTTGCTAAGTTTAACCACACTGATGTTGCAGACTCTCCGTTATCAGGACACCTCTGATGATATACACCGTCTCCAGCAGCAGGACTCGGAGTGTCGTACAGGCTCACCGGTAGCAGGATATTCTCAATAGAACAGATGAAACACAAATAGTGTGATACTGTATATATAAGTATAAAATGAATACTAAACGACATATACACTCACATTTTATGTTATACACATTGGCTTTTGGTTGTTAAAGTGACCAACTGCGGAGGGTGGTTCTGGAGTCACAGGATCCCTCCAGTAAAAAAGGGAAAAGGACGCAGGAAAAGGAAATACATCTTTATAAGATAAAAATAAAAGGGACTTTAATTTCTCACTTGCAAGGACTGCACTAGACCCCTGGGAGCTGTCTGGAGCTCTGTACCCCCTCAATGTGATATTCCCTGGTGTATGGCCATCACTGGGGTATATTGAGAGTGGGGATTCAGCTGATTCAGTGCAGGTTTTTCTGGTAATCTGGGTGCAGCTCTGCTTTTGTTTTTATCTTCTAAAGATTTATTTCTTTTTCCTGTGTCCTTTTCCCTTTTTTACTGGAGGTATCCTGTGACTCCAGAACCACCCTCCGCAGTTGGTCACTTTAACAACCAAACGCCAATGTGTATAACACAAAATGTGAGTGTATATGTCGTTTAGTATTCATTTTATACTTATATATACAGTATCACACTATTTGTGTTTCATCTGTTCTATTGAGAATATCCTGCTACCGGTGAGCCTGTACGACACTGTGAGACCTGCTGCTGGAGACGGTGTGGGAGTCTGCAACATCAGTGTGGTTAAACTTAGCAACCGAAATGCCCGTTAGATTTCACGAAATGTGAGTGCAATACTTTCTTCTAACATTGTTATATACAATATCACACTATTGTGTTTTTTTTCTTTTTCTTTTTCATATATTTCCAATTTTGATGAGACTGTGCGCACTGGAATCTTCCCCTTCTACTATTCAAGTGGTTTAGAACAAACCCACTTGCTATCCAGTGCGGCACCCATCAAGGGAATTTATATTTATTGTCTACATTGGAACTATAAGTATCCTTTTAGCTCACAGTATTCTTTGCGCTTGTTTTCCCCCCCATCTCTATTGTAGGATGGCCATAATTCAGGGACTTGCTTGAGTGCCAGGGAGCGATAGAGCAGGACAAGCTACAGGGGAGGATTCACCAGGTCTGGAGGTATTACCATGCAGCTTCCGGAAGTAAGGAGAAAGGGGATTGTGTTTTGGAGGCCCTGCATTGTGGGATCTCGGATGCTGCTTATCTCCCGTAAGGGATTCCCTGGTGTACACGAGTACCCAGGAAGGTACCCACGTGCACCAATACACAATCGAGGATAGCACTGCCCTCACACTCACACTTGGTAACTCCTGGATGGACATCTGGTTGTATTACAGTAGTTGCCCCAGGGATATAGTGTCAGAAGGGGGATTGTGTGTTATTGTTATGGTATATGTTATTATGTGTTCTGCATTATGACAGTTATAAACTAAGGCGCTCTCTCTAAGTGAAGATATCAAGAATAGATAAACGGTGATAATACTTTCATAAACACCTGACTCCTACATGCACCAGAATGGATAATGCACTACTGCGGTGTCAGATGTCTGCTGCTCAAACCACAGGGAATATTTCCAGGATCCCCAGAACAGAAAAAGATCAAATACAATTCAAGGTGAGCGCAAAATACAGTCTACAAACTTCTCAGACAAATGCTGAGTCAATGATTAGTTATAAAGTTCAAAAACCATACACTGACAGGTGTATGAACTTTCAACCATCCAAATGGTAGGGCAATGGAAGTGGTAAATAACACATAATATACTGGATCACTACCCACACTGCCTTGTGTGAGCTGAAATCCTCAACAGGTATCTTTACAGGTATCTTTACAGTCTCTGGTAGGTTAAACACATCTCCGTTCGTCACTGTCGGTTGTAGCACCCTGCGTTGGTTCACAAGCCCTCTCGTATAGGTGCCTGGACAATTTTTAGCCTCGACAGCCACTGTAGGAGCCTGTTCCTGCCTGCATGCTGACGAAGTGCTCCAGTAAACCACCAGACGCGGCGGCGGGAAGCAGCGTTGCATTGCGACAAGAACGAACTCCACTGTGACGACTGAGGCATACTTTGATGTAAGTATATGTGCTTTTAATAAATATATGTTACCTTTTAACAACACACCTCCCATATACATTTCTTGGACGGGGGATGCCATACACTGGCGACACACTTTATTCGAGCTCGGCTAGTCCCACGAATTCGGGTATACCCGGGTGTATTGAGGTTTGTGACTGTTTTCTGCCCGAGTGCATTGAGTTATTTTCCGGCAGGGATTGAAGCATTTTATTCCCGTTGGCTGCAATACTGCACAGTACATATATATATACTGCATTACAATTCATGAATTTATGCCATCTGGTAGACACGCGAAGCATTGCAGCCTATTAAATCCTAATCATTATCATTTAACAGATCAGCCGCCCATCAGCCAGGCATGAACCCAGGCTGGGAAGGCAAATGCAACGGTGATTGTCAGAGGTGAGGAGCGGCGCATTCCAGGTATCTGCCAGGTACATACCGGGTATTTGCCCGAATAAAGTGTGTCGGTGCAGTACCTATACGAGAGGGCTTGTGAACCAACGCAGGGTGCTACAACCGACAGTGACGAACGGAGATGTGTTTAACCTATCGGAGACTGTAAAGATACCTGTAAAGATACCTGTTGAGGTGTTCTGCATTACCCTGTTGGTAAAAGTTATTCTGGTTATGCTATTGTGTGTGTATATATTTACTAAGTATATGTTCCAATGAGGAGCCATCCTGCCTACGCTGGGATCCACACAAGTAGAGGCGCTGCACCCGACACACCCCAAGCTCCTGCACACACCTCCTCCTATGATATGTGTATGGCACTGGGGAGTTCCCAGAGCTACGTGACGCTAAGATCTTAGGCTGAGACCGGATCCTGAGAATGTATGGAGCATGCTCCTCGCTACAGGTGGCTGTGACTTGAATGACAAAGATGGCCCTCAGGTCCTGCATTTCCCTGGAGCCCTGCCCAGTGGGTGTCCCCTCATATACCCCGAACTAACAGTCAGAATGGAGGTACCTTGCCCCGGCCCTACACCAAAAATGTATTTATTTATGCATTTTATAAAAATGTTTTACCAGAAAGCAATACATTGAGCGTTACCTCCGTTTTCAAGTATGTCCTGGGCACAGAGTTATAAAAAAAATACAGGGTTACATTACAATATGCAGGTGTAGTGCAAATAGAAAGAAACAGTGTAACAAAATCCATTACAACAATTAAGAAGTCCTACAGTGAATTCTGCGCTGTGACCTAATAGATAAGTCAGGAGGTACGAGGTGGCCAGCAGGCATGCTTTAGTGACTGATGGGTTATTCGAGTGGGAGCGTTCATGCAAACATCTGGCTGCCTCCATCCGTTCGGCGGCGAACGGGCAAGTGAACAATCCGATCAGAACCCGCATGCTGCCCTCACTCCTGACAATCATGAGCTGCACATCGTTATGTTGGAGTCCACGTCAAAGAGTGATAAGGGACTTTAGCTTCTCTTTTGACCCATGTTGAGCATCTTTGACCAACTGCCCAATCTGCTGCTCAGATAGGGAGTGTATTTCCAAGTCTCCATCTAGTGAGTCATCCTCATTATCAGTGATGTCCCGTAACATTCTTTTGTTGAACAACTGTTGCTCTCTATGGGCTTTCCTTAAAGCGGTCTCCCATTCTCTCCTATGTGTTCGTAGTTCTTCCAGTCCTGGCAGTGATTTGTGTCCAGGTTTGCTCCTCGCCACATCCTTCCCGTACGTCAGAAGTGTCATGCAGGCCTTGAAAGTCTCACTTACTCATTGCAATGACAGGGGTGTTGGCAAGGGCATCCTTCTCCTCCCCCAGGCTGGGCTCTCAAATTCCCCCAGTTGCTGAGCCTTCTAACCCCCTAGGTAGTCCCAGCAGAAGTGAGGCTAGCCCAGAGTCCGCTCATAGTGGATGGTCTGGCCGCAGCAGCTGCAGCTCATCAGGAGAACCCACACTAACGGAAGTACTACAGCAGCTAGCTGACAATCTAGCACAGTCATCTCAGACCCACCACCATCGCAAATTAAAAGCCTTCTCTGGGGTGTTGCCGACACCTGCGGGGAAGGAGAGTTGGGGGAATGGAAAGACCATACCTTGCAAGTGGTGGCCAAATGGTCTTGCTCTGAAGCTGTAAAGAGGCAGTGGATAGTCGAATACCTAACGCCTCCTGCCGCCACTATAGTAAGAATTTACCATGAAAAAAAAGATAAAATAGTGCTCATGTATATATTTAAACTTAGTGAATAACCCAATTTAAATTTTTTTTTTTATAATACGGGCATGATGTACCCACTGTGCCATTCAATTGTTTTATTGGCCTTTATTATCTATTTACTTGGCTATGTAATGTGTTTTATTTTGCAATGTTATGTGTTTTATTTTGCAATGTCGTGTTTTATTTGGGTCTTTTCTTTTATTCCTTCACCATTTCTTGATATAGTGGTAAATCATGCCCATATTATATGGGCATGATGTACCCACTGTACCAATGAATGGGTGAAGGGTGGGGAGGGTGGTTAGGCCTCCTGGGTGGGCAGTGGGAGAGGGAGGGTTAACCCCTCACTTACTATAGAGGTTACCAACCACAGGGGATTGATTGAAATGTAGCCCATGTTTATTTGTTGACATACAGGGTTGGTACCTTAGGTCTGCGGGGACCACCTGAGGACAGCCGGATGCCCACGGGGGACACCTGCGAGGAAGAATCGGGGGCCCCACAGCTGTTGGGGCCCGGCGGACCCGCAGGGACCACCCAAGGGCCCCCAGATCACCATGGGAACCACCAGAAGGCCTCAGACACCTGTAGGGTTGACCGGGTGACCCCCAGACACTTGCGGACCCACCCGTGAACCCCATTGTGGCCAACAGTGACTGTGGGGACCACCTGGAAGCCAACGGCGCTTAGCGGGGACCACACAGAGACCCCCAGACCCTGTGGGCACCCCCCTCTGGTGCACTGTGGGGCCTTCGGACACCCGTCGGGACCACCGGGGACTACATAGGCCTGGGGTATGAACCTGTATGTTAAAAAATAAATAATGGTTTTACATTATGGGGGGGGGGGCAGGGGGTGTGTGTATTGATGCTTAATAAATGTTTTTTTAATATACATTTAATTCCTAGTGTAGATGTGCAGTGGGTCTCCAGAGTAGAACCGCATTAGTTTTATGTCCGGGGACCCCCTGCTTCCCGAGATACAGGCCCCTTTATGGGGTGCCGGTATCTCCTATGCGTGGAGATGTCCCGCGTCACGTGATCAGGATATCTCCATGCATAGGAGATAACGGCACCCCATAACGGGGCCTCTAACTCGGGAAACATGGCGTCCCTGGACCTCAAACCAACGCGGTTCGGCTCCAGAGACCCCCTGCACATCTACACTGGGAATAAAATGTATATTAAAAAACATAATTTTCGGACGAGATTTTCGCTGTGAGAGGCGTCTCTCTCCGAGCAGCTCTTTCTGCAGCAGAAATGAATCACCAGGTTAGGCCTTTTCAGAGGTTCTATCCTATCGCTGGCAGCAACTTGCTTGTTGGGAATTTTGCTATGACAGGTAATGAAGGCTTTCTGAATACTGTGATAGCAACGCTGCAAAAAATAGCGATTTAAATGGGCTGGCGATATTTTTTATGAACTTTACTGCATGAGGCCTTAAGAGGGATGAGGGTCTGATCACAAATATCCATGATAAAAAGCAAAAAAGGTAAAATCCTACATAACGAAAAAGAGAGCCACAGAGTTCACCAAATTCTATACGAAATTATACAATCTGGACCCTCCTGGAAAGAAAACCTTAAAAATAGACGCAATCCCACGATACCTAGAAAATTGCAAATTGCCCCAACTGACAGATGGAGGTGGACACCTTAAATAGGAAAATAACTTAACTAGAATTAGTTGAGGCAGTTAAAGCGGTAAAGGCTGCAAAATTTCCGGGACCAGATGGACTCTCAAACATACAGTATATTATAAAAAGTTTCTCTCGACCCTCGCTCCATTTATGCTGGAGCTGTTTAACTCATTCTTGGAGGGTGGACAGATACCAGCACCCATGGCAGCAGCAAACCTAGCCATAATTCATAAAGAAGGCCAGGATCCGCTTCAATGTGGCAGCAACCACCCAATATCCTTACAGACCTTAAGATCTATAGTAAAATTCTCGCCAACAGATTAAACTCTATCTTGCCCAGATTGAACCATATAGACCAGGTAGGGTTTATCACGGGTAGGCAGGCCTCAGACAATACCAGGAAAATAATTGATATTATTGAACATGTGCATCTCACCGGAACCAATGCAGTCTTGTTGAGCCTTGACGCGGAGAAGGCATTTGATAGAATAAATTGGCTGTTTTTAGATAGAAAAATTCGGATTCCGGGGTCCATTCCTATAGGGTGTCAGAGCCCTGTATCAGAATCCCTCAGCTTCAGTCAAACTCCCGGGAAATTATGGAGATTTAATAAAAATCAAAAATGGCACCAGACAGGGATGCCCCCTGTATCCCCTTCTCTTCGCACTGTCAATAGAACCCCTCGCCTCAAAAGTTAGAAACAATTCTGACATCCAAGGTGTTACCATAGCTGACATAGATGACAAAATATCCCTATTCGTGGGTGATATTATCCTATCATTGTCGAACCCCCACCCGACTTTACCCAACCTCCAATATGCATTAACAGAATTTGGCAGAATTTCAGGCTATAAAATAAATAATGACGAATCAGAAGCCCTAAATTTCACCCTCCCACCACATGAAATTAAACTACTACAAACACATTTTAAGTTTAAATGGAGTAATTCCCACATTATATATCTGGGAGTCAAAATAGCCAGATGCTATGGCTCCCTCTTCCAAAGCAACTACCCCCTTCTATTCAATAGGATTAAGAAAGATCTACAAAACTGGAACAAATACCAGATCTCTTGGATTGGAAGAATAATATCAGTTAAAATTAACATTCTCCCTAGACTGTTATATTACTTTCAGACTCTCCCAATCCACATCCCACTCTCAGAGTTGTAAAACCTACAAAGACTAATATTCCAATATATTTGGCAGAACAAAAGGCCGAGGACGGCGCGATCAGTCATGGCATCAGGAGCAAGTAGAGGCATGGGGTTCCCATATATACTAAAGTATTATCAAGCTGCCCAGTTGAGACAGGCAGTGGTCTGGAATGCTGATCCGGATATGTTCTGTTGGCTGGGTTTTGAATCCCATTATTCAGAGGGTACCCCGCTAACAAACTCCCTGTGGTCCCCCGGGGGTCAGACTCCGATGCAAAAAGATTCAAATTGGACTCGATGGGATACACATGGACCATCTGGAATAAAACCAAAGGAAAATATAAAGTCACCTCATCACCATCCCAATTAACGCCTCTTCTCAAAAATCCAGATTTTCCTCCAGGATGTGAACCAAAACAGTACGACCAATATAACAATAAAAACATACGGACAGTAGCAGACCTTCTGGGTAAGAGGAAGATTCTTAGCTTCCAGGAACTATGCAACAAGTATGAGGCTCCTGACCTACACATATTCAAATATCTTCAGCTATGACATTTTGCCAGCAAATTATCACATAATGCAGCCGTTCCTGAGATCACCAGCTTTGAGTCATACTGTCAGAGGGGAGCATATCAGAAAGGGCTGATCACGAAATTTACCTCAGATTGGAGGAATCAGGATACACTCCTGATCATAATTACATGCTTAAAGGGGCCGAGGATTTAAATGTCACTATAGACAGAGATGAATGGGAGGATATAGGGGAACACGCGGCTAAAACATCAATCTGCACCTCAACAAAAACAAAACATATATAAAATCCTATTCCACTGGTACCTAACCCCAGATAGACTTACACATAGAGTTGGTGAACCGCTCACCTAATTACATGTATATCAGAGATAATTCATAACAGCCGGTACATATAGGGAAAGGTAATCAGAACTAGAATGCAAGGAAAGGAGAAAAAACCTCCCAAAGTCCCCTATTAGCTGCACTCGAATTGCTGCACATAATGGTAGGTTTAAATAGTCCCAGCCTTTTTGTCAAACAGTTGTTGGTTTTAACTTGCATATAGTATCTGCTCCCATCACTGTAGGAGGACAGATACTAGTAAAAGCCATCAGTTGACCAAAAATGTGAGTGCAGGTAAGGGAACTTTGGGAGATTTTTTCTCCATTCCTTGCATTCTAGCCAAGATAGACTTAGACAGATATACCCAGAAGTCCCAGATCTCGTTTGGAGGGGCTGCGGACAGAAAGGGGATATGGTCCACATACTGTATGGTGGACATGTCCCGCAATACAGAAATGTTGGCTTATTATTCAAGAAATCATGAGACACAACAGGAGAAATGGTCCCAGTAGATCCCCTCATATATTAATTGGCAAAACCAATTGAAGATATAAGCTACCCCTGAGACGACTGATCTCATTCATATTGACAGAAGCCAGGTATTCAATTGCAGCCTCATGGAAAAAAAATAGACCCTCCGTCCAGACGCACGGAAGAGAAAATAATTAACGAGGTAATGACCATGGAGTAATTAACAGCGTTCATGAAACAATCGACAGAGACCTTCTATAAAACATGGGAAACATGAATCGAACATTAAAATAATCTGAAAAGAAACATCTGATTGGTGCTGGGCTGGAGATGGGGGAGATGAGGGTCCCTACCCTCCTCCCTCTTTGGCACCTCCTCCCCTTTCCTCCCCCCGCCTTACCTTCCCCTCCATCCCATAATTGTCATGCGCTGTCTCGTCTTTAAAAAAAAAAAAAAGTTTATTGTCTGTCCGTCCCGCTGTACGAGTTTAATAAGCAGCAATGATATAGCTCAGTTGCTTGGATCGACATAGAGGTCGCCTAAGACCGCACCGAGATATCGTCTGACTAATGGAAATAGGAAATGATGGACGCAGATATGTAGAGTTAATTCTATACGAATTTAACTGATGCCTGCTGTAAAGTACTGATCTAACATATGCTGTAAAAACTAATAAAATTATTTGAAACCAAAAAAAAAGAGGAGCATAGGGCAGAGTTGTAGTTGCTGCCAGGTTGTCGGTCTATAGCAGGGCTGAGAGAGGAAAAGAAGGAGCACAAAGTGGAGTCAAGTGTCGGGAGGTTAATGGAATGTAGATTTGTGCAGAACCGAGGGTAAATGGAGACGGGAGAAGTGAGAGAGAGATAACAAGATAAGATGATCGTCAGAGAGAGTAAAGGGGGAAATGGAAAAGTCAGAGAGCAAAAAGTTTTAAGTGCAAACTAGGTCCAGGTAGGGACCGTACTTGTAGGTGCTGTCTGCAGTCCATTAGTGAAGGCCAAAAGAAGAGGTTAGAGAGAGGAAGCGGGAAGCCAAAGGGAGAGAGGGGTCATCAATATAGCTGTTGAAGTCCCCAAGGAGAAGAACAAGGGGGTCTGAGGAGAGAAAGAAGGAGAGCCAGGATTCAAAGTGAGAGAGCCTGAAGAGGGATGAGTAGATGTAGGTGGGCGATAGATGACAGCCTTAGGACTTAATTCGTGGTCAATCGCTTGCTACATATAACTCAGCCGCATTTTTTTAAGGCTAAAATAGTTCACATTTTCCCTGGTTTTCTGAAGTTGTACACATCTCTAGTTATATTTCTTACAGTTACTGTACCAGATTTGCCTGCTAATGCAAATGTTTTAGGTGTCTATCATATTTACCAAAATCCATTTTTCCCCCCCTTATCTGCACAGTGCTAGAATTTAGATGTAATAGAAATGTTAATAACATTTAATTTAGTCAACGACATACTTGTGTTGGCCTCATTAGACATGTGGTGCCAAAATATGTTTACAAACGTGTTTTTTTTTTGTTTGTTTTTTAAATCTACGTTAAACTGAAAATGTCAATGAAGGCATCTAACAGTTCTAAGCAATATATTGTCATGACTCCAGTACTAACATTGCTATGTTGCAACTATGCTCTATTGCAGTAACGATCTGTTATGATTTATAATTAGTATTTGACAATATCTTCTCACATCTCTAGGATTCAATTTCACATCAATATGTTTTTTATATAACCTTTCTTTAATCCTCAAAATGCAATAAACTGATGCACTACTGTATATAGCTTTTACTTACTGCAGGAGGATATTGCTTTTGTGTTGGAGTAATGTGGGGGAGAAAGTAGAAAAGGCCATTGTGTATACTTTTTAGTTCTGTGTAATAAGATGAAAATAGACTGCTGTGCATCTCATAACATACTTTTTATAAATGTATTTCTGTAACATGAGGCTTTATTAACAAAACTAGAAATGTACATACGTCCTTGATGTTTTTAAGCAATTCTGATACACATATAAACATAGACTTAAATCAGACATACAGTATGATTTGTCCTGTCGTCTTCCAGGTATGGGGAGCGCTGGTGAATCACGTGATGAAATATATCAAGAAATAAAAAATACAAATAATGGTGTAGCCAGTAATAAAATGTAATTCTATCTAAAAATAAATGTGTTGGTCTCACTCACGGATTTCTTCTATAAAAATATAGCGTATCAGAGATCCATCTCTCTCTGATGGGACCCCTTGAATAGACCCTCAGGTGGGAACCCTTGGAGAGACACTCTGTAGTATGTGTCCGCAAATTCACTGCAATAAGTTTTTCACCCGAAAAATTAAAGAGAGCTCGCAATAGTGTTACATAGTAAAAAAAAAGGTGTATTGCACAATCACATATAAGACTGTTTCACTCACATTTTGTATCAAATAAATCTCATGGGAGAGAACCGTGGACTGTGGATCACTGGAGTCTAGCTGGTCCGATTACTGCTTCTTTCACATCCGCGTACGTCACTTCCTCTGTTTTCTCAACTAGAGGCAGAAGCAGCTTCTTCGGTCCTTCAGCTCTGCTCGACTGCCAACACTTGCTGATACCACAATCGTAAGTCCTCCCAGGAGCAGCTGATTCTACGCATTTCGCTAGGCTTTATGAGGAATCGTATATCATATCTCTATAGCTGACTATTTATAGCCATTTACTATGCCTATCAACCAATCTTCTAACACATAAGTACTCATGTTTCAATTAACCACTAAACCGCTCAGCACAAAGCGGTTTGTTTGAAAAAGTGAAGGAAGAGGAGCATAATAATTCATGAATGGGATAACTGATCCTCTTATGATAATGCAACACAAGATACATCCTACCTATAGTACATTAATACATCATCTACATTAATTTAATAGAATAAAAAATGACGAATGATGAGATTCTATAATAGAAAAATAGTTGAGACGTCAGAGGAAGTGACGTACGCGGATGTGAAAGAAGCAGTAATCGGACCAGCTACAGATGCAGCGGCCATTATTTTAACAAATCACGCGGTGTATACCTTGAAATACCCATGTCACGGCGCGGGATTTCTTCCAACCGTCCCGCCTTAAGATGCGAGTGCAGGCGAGTGCATAAAATGGCATTTCAGTGTTCTGCTTTTAAACATCTGAAATTGACACAGTAGTACAGTAGCACAGTACTGTGCACATTACAATTCATTCATTTATTGCATTTAATTGCACACAATCCATGAAATTCAAATAAAGCAACCGCAATAAACAAGTGTTGGCCGCGATTGGCCGCGTTCATGCCGCGTTCATGGAGTACAGCAGCGCACACGAAAACGGCACCGTGATTTATTAAAATAATGGTTGCTGCATCTGTAGGCTCCAGTGATCCACAGTCAATGGTTCTCTCCCATGAGATTTATTTGATACAAAATGTGAGTGAAACAGTCTTATCTGTGATTGTGCAATACACCTTTTTTTGCTATATAACACTATTGCGAGCTCTCTTTCATTTTTGGGTGAAAAACGTATTGAAGTGAATTTGTAGACATACACTTCAGAGGGTCTCTCCACCTGAGGGTCTATTCAAGGGATCCCATCATCATCTCTGATACACTATATTTTTACAGAAGAAATCTGTGAGTGAGACCAACACATTTATTTTTAGATAGGATTACATTTTATTACTGGCTACACCATTATTTGTATTTTTTATTTCTTTATATATTTCATCACGTGATTCACCAGCGCTCCCCCTACCAATAAGAAGAACTTTTTGGACCAGTGAACGGTTCAATTCAAGGGTCTAGAGAAGCTATTTTCTTACACTTCACGTTATATCACTAATTGTATATTTTCACAGTTTGCGGTGAAGGTTTCATATGTACACTAACTAATTTGAGGTAATCAATGTTGTAGATAGTACACTGTATTTTTGGGTGACACATACAGTATTTGTTTCATTGGTTCACCCTACACAGTTTGATTATATTCATATAGAAGCGCCCGGTTCCATTTTCTCTTTTCTTATATGATTTGTCCTGTAAAACACATTATGACTAGTGGAGCCTCCATGCACCCTCTGCTTAAAAAATGCAATGACACAAAAAAATCAGATAAACTGGTCACAGCTTTATTAATAATGATACGTACAAGAGCTCCTCTTTTTCACACCATATAGCTCTCTATCAAGCTCATGATCTTCCCCATCATGACTCGCCACATGTCACATCAGCCGACCACCTGGCCAGATGTCCACCAAATCCTAGGGTTATCCACTCTCCATGGCCAGCCATGCCCTATAACATTACCTGGGATCCCCCGTGGGTTCCCTGAACCTTGATCCTGCTAATGGTGAAAATCACTCCTGCTCATACTGCTTTGATGAATGCCCAAACCCATTTTAACCAGGGAGGGTTGGGCAGGAATTATTATCTTTCAATTTTCCTGTAGGTAAGTGGTTTCCCTCCCCTTAAATACCATAACACCCTCCCCTAAAATTAACCCTCACCTTATTCAAGGGCTAGCAGGACCCCTGGTTATGTGCACTTCTTTCTGACCGAAGGAAATTTCTTGACCAGTTCAGCCTCTATACGCCCTTTCCTTAAAAAACATTATGACATAAAATTGATGTAAAATTGCCACAGCTTTATTTATAATTACACATACATGCGGTTTTTCCATTCTCACCACATAGCTTTCCATCAAGCTGATGATCCTTCCCATCATGACTCACCACATGTCATATCTGATTCACCACTTGGCCAGATGTCCACCAAACCCTAGGTTCATTCATGCCCACTGCCTTTGGCCGAACATACCCCAATAACATCACCTGGTTCTCTCATGGGTGCCCCGAACCTTCTGTCTGCTTAATGGTGAGAATCCCCTCTGGACCTCCTTACAATACCGCCAAGGTCAAGGCCATTTAACCCCTTAAACTGTCCTTGAGTTATAAAAATGTTAATGCCATTTCTAAACCTCCTGCCATACCTAAATTAAAATATCAATACCTATTTCCAAAAGGTTCTCCCCATCATGTCTAAATGAAAATCCAATTATACCAACCTCAAACATCTCCATAGTGTAAATCTATTCAACTTCCTCTTGCATCCCTCACTAGTCTTCACATTCCTAGTCCCTCTTCAATACACTCTTTGCACTATCTCAGACCATACCAATATTACATCTCTAAACTGACTCACAGTAGACCAGATTTTTAACAGGGATCGCAAACCCCTGGTAAAACGAGAGAGTTAAATAATGTGGGTTTATTCTGCTGGAGCAAACAAGGAGCAACACAGTACAAGCACAAGGCAACTCACAACAAATTCAGGGTACAGAGGACTCCTAGCTGGCTAGGTGTAGGATGCTGGCAAAGCCTGCTTACCCTACATGCTGCCACGATCTGTCCCTCAACCCTAGTAACAATGGATGCCTGTTTCTGGTGCACAGTTTTCTATCCATGTTTACATACAGATAGACCATGATTTATGAGTCATTGGGGGTTATGCACTAAGCAGTGATAAGTCTTTTAAGTGAGATAAATGCCTTTATAGCGTGATAATGTCTGCTGTGAGATTCACAAAGCAGTGATATATGCTTTTAAGTGGAAAAAAAGCCATTATAGCGCAATACTGCACTGTTATCACTGCTTTGTGAATCTCACAACAGGCAGTATCACACTATAAGGGCATTTATCTCACTTAAAAGCACTTATCACTGCTTTGTGCATAGCACCCAGAAAACCCACGTATCAGTGCTTAGTGCATAACCCCCATTGACTAATAGTGTGAACCTCATCCATGGCTCATCATGCACCTCACCACACTAAACAGCAGTGAGACACTACTGAGCTGTATCGACCTTGTTTGTGGGAAGATGTAATTAGTATTTGTGTTGTTGCAGTTCAGTGTATGTCTGGCAGGTAGCGCATTGAACATCTTTGACTATGATACTCTTATTAATACAGTAAAATGTAATGAGTGTCTGTATTTGATGGAGAAGATAAATGTACATGTATCTGTGTCTAATAAACTTGTAAATATCTTGTACACTTGTACATATCTTGTACATATCTACAAAAAACTTGTACATATCTATTGTTGCAGTTTCACACTATTAAAAAACACTATGCATTTACTGAATCTGTGTCATAACTTGTTTGCATGATATGGGATGTGGCAATTATGCCTTGTTTCACAAAACCGTCTTGCAGTTCTACCTATATGATATACTGTGCCATTCATGTTGGAGCAGATAAGAGAGCAACTCTAGATGAGATCTATGAGTATAGCATTGACAAGTACACATTCTAAAGAGAAACAGCAAACCAAAAATGGTGGAGGAATTCTATTTGACACAACTTAAGATGAATTATTGCTTTATTAGAACACCTCAATGTCCCAGCAAGAGGGGCAGGTGCTGGACACTGCATGCATTGTGGATGGGTATGTTCGATGATGGCTATTTTTTTCAGGACCAAGAGATTGAATAATAGACCTTCCCCAACTGGTTCCTCCACCGAAGTATCTGCTCCAACCTGAGTGCCTGCCCCAATGCCATTAACAGTATGGACCAACCAACTCCAAAAAGAAGATGAACCTACATCCAAACTAACTGCCTCCACCAGAGTACCTGCCCCAACTTGAGTACCTGTCTCCGCCTGGGTACATACAAAAATTATTTATATACTTTTATACTAGGGACGTATCACTGAATAAAGACGTGGCTACCACAAAACATTGCAAATTTTATGCACAGTGACTCCTTCCAATACAGGGGTTTTTGCTGTTTTATATGTTTTTTTTAGTTTTATGTTTTTATTTTAATCAAAGTGGGCAAACAGAGATATACTGTATAACATTTAGATTTTTATAAAACTGTGTGTAGGTGTTTCATAGAAATAAAAACATAATAATTTTAAGCTACCTGGAAAAATAATAAATGGGTTTATTAAAACTGTTGAAATATTTGACATACGTAATTTACAGCCTACGCCTCAGTATCTCACCCTTTTTAAGCTACCTGGAAAACGAATAAAGGGGTTTTTAAAACTGTAAACTTTTTGACATTTGCACTTTACAGCCTAGGCTTGAGTATCTCACCCTTTTTAAATTACAGCACCTGGAACCTTGAAAAGAGAAAACAATATACAACTGTTATACCGTTTATACATAAACAGTATAGAGAAGGTCCCGCTTCTCGACATTTAAATATGAAAACTATCCATCACATTATGTTTGTTCTAAGCCAAGCCCCGCAATTATTCTCTCCATATTTTTATTTTTTTACAAGTTCAATGTCCCATTGGTAGTGAGGTATTATACAGTAATCTTTAAAGTAGGACTTGTGTCCTATAAGCATGCATGTGAAGTGGAACATGAAAGTGAAATTAATGCATGAAACTTTTCGTTGTGAAATTTTATTAAAGGTGATGACATAAATCTATCTATCACATACATTATGTGCTGAGCATGAAATTCAATCATTTAGAAAGTGCTGTAAAGCATAAGATACATACTTAGAAACATATCTAGAATACTGTAGTTAGGCTGGTAATACCTGGTAGTATTTAAGAAAAGTAAAAAAAAGAAAGGTTTAAAATGTAGTGATTTCAATGTTTGCAACGTGTTTCGCTGTGGCTTCGTCATCAAAGGGCTCCTATCAGAGAGAGATGGATATCTGATACATCTATTATACCTTACTAATTTGTGAGTACAATCAACAAAGAGACTATTTTTTGACCATCTATTTATTATTACCATCTGCACCATTATACAATTTCTTTATTTTTTCATATACTACCACGAGAATTACAGCGCTCCTCCTATCTGGAAAACAATGCAAGGTTTAAATAGTTGCCTGAAATGGTTGATTGCAATCATGTGTGGCCTGGGAATATTAATTTTTAAAGTCTGTGTGACTGGAATCTCATTGAAAGGCACCAATATAGTCTTGGTATAATGTGGTATACAAATCAAAATATATACATGTATAAATCAGTAAAGAAATAGAAATAAGAAGCGAATGTGAGTCCTAATTTAAATCACATATTGATGGTCCATCAGAGGCAACAGTATTACAGCTCTAGCGAGTCCTCTGGTGGACAAAATGAACCATTGTTGGGATAACACCATGAATATAAATATAGATAGGATAACACTTTAAAAAATTATTATTAGGGTTAATACCGAGTATAAGATAAAAAACTAATATTCAGAATTATTAAAAAATTAATTAAAAAAATATGGACTTAAAAACGGTGATGCATAAAAACGGCAATGCATAAAAACGGCGATACAGTATATAAAAACGGCCGCAAACATAGATAGCCATGATGTAGTTGTAAATCTGGAATTAAAATACAAAAATGCAATGAGTTAGTGCAACAGGGCCGTAGTTAAAACAATACGTGATCAGTGTTTAAAATCTTTGTTTAGAAATTCAAATGTGTTTAAATTAAAAGCATAAATAATAAATACAGGCATACCCCGTTTTACATACACTCGCTTTACGTACACTCGCAAGTACGTACATTTTTTTTTAATTGCACTTTACCCCCTGTGTACGTACGCGTGCTTCGCTAGTACGGACACCAGGGGGCGGCGTGTGCGTGCTGTGGCGGTGTGCCCTCTCTTCCTCTCCCCGGCTCTTCCTTCACCTGGCTCCCCCAGCCCTTCCGTTCCCCGGCTCCCCCAGCTCTTCTGTTCCCCGGTTCATCCTCTCCCCGGCTCTTCCAATCACCTTCCCCTCTCCCTGGCTATTCCGATCACCCCCCGCCCCCCTCCCTCTTTCCCTGGCTCTTCCGGTCACCTTACCCTCTCCCTGGCTATTCCGATTACTCCCCCCCCCTCGGTTCTTCCGATCACTCCCCCGAGCCCCCCCGGTTCTTCTGATTACTCCCCCCCCCCCCTCGGTTCTTCCGATCACTCCCCCGAGCCCGCTCAGAGCCGCGCTCTAGCGTGCGTGTGCCGCCTCTGACTGCCATGCTTCTGCCGCCCGCAACCTGCACGCTGCTTGAGGTAGGGAAAGAAAGGGAGGAGGGACATGCAGGGGGTGGTGTGATGTGAGGGACATGGGGGGGTGATATGAGGGACATGGGGTGGGGGGGTGATGTGAGGGACATCGGGGGGGGGTGATGTGAGGGACATGCAAGTGGGGGGTGATGTGAGGTACATGCAGGTGGGGGGGGATGTGAGACATGCAGGTGGGGGTGATGTGTGAGGGACATGCAGGTGGGGGGTGATGTGAGGTACATGCAGGTGGGTGAGGGGGGGATGTGAGACATGCAGTGGGGGGTGATGTGTGAGGGACATGCAGGTGGGGGGTGATGTGAGGTACATGCAGGTGGGGGGGGATGTGAGACATGCAGGTGGGGGGTGATGTGTGAGGGACATGCAGGTGGGGGGTGATGTAAGGGACATGCAGGTGGGTGGTGATGTGAGGTACATGCAGGTGGGGGGTGATGTGTGAGGGACATGCAGGTGGGGGGTGATGTGAGGGACATGCAAGTGGGGGGTGATGTGAGGTACATGCAGGTGGGGGGTGATGTGAGGGAGATGCAGGTGGGAAGTGATATGAGGGAGATGCAGGGGGGGTGATATGAGGGAGATGCAGGGGGGATGATATGAGGGAGATGCAGGGGGGGTGATATGAGGGAGATGCAGGGGGGGTGATATGAGGGAGATGCAGGGGGGGATGATATGAGGGTGGTAATATGAGGGAGATGCAGGGGGGGGTTGATATGAGGGAGATGCAGGGGGGGTGATATGAGGGAGATGCAGGGGGAGGTGATATGAGGGAGGTGATATGAGGGAGATGCAGGGGGAGGTGATATGAGGGAGGTGATATGAGGGAGATGCAGGGGGAGGTGATATGAGGGAGATGCAGGGGGAGGTGATATGAGGGAGATGCAGGGGGAGGTGATATGAGGGAGATGCAGGGGGAGGTGATATGAGGGAGATGCAGGGGAGGTGATATGAGGGAGATGCAGGGGGAGGTGATATGAGGGAGATGCAGGGGGGGTGATATGAGGGAGATGCAGGGGGGGGGGTGATATGAGGGAGATGCAGGGGAGGGTGATATGAGGGGTGCTGAAGGAGATATGATTTTACCCGTGCGGCCTGATTTTTTAAAAATATTTATAGGGGGGGGGGTGGGTCTTTTAAAAATGTATTGAGGCGGTGTGGGTCTTTTAAAAATGTATTGGCGGGGGCATTTTTAATATGTATTGGCGGGGGCATTTTTAATATGTATTGGCGGGGTGGGGTTACATGTATTTAGAGGGATGGGTTTTTTTGGTATGTATTTTGTGGGGGCACTAGTAAGAAAAAATTAGCTGACATTAAAGATTTTCTTTCTATAAAGCCTACTGTATTTATTTTGGTTACAAATGCATTATTGACATTAGTTATGCATATATATGATGTCTGCAGAACAGTACATGCATCGTAAAGTGGAAAAAAAATAGTGCTTCACTTTAAGTACATTTTCACTTTACATACATGCTCCGGTCCCATTGCGTATGTTAAAGCGGGGTATGCCTGTAGATAAAAAAGATAAAAATGCAATGGGAATCGAAAAAAGCAGAAAATAGCAGAAAAAAGCAGAAAAACAGTTGGTGGTTAGACTCACGTGGCTCCATATGTGTCTACACACCCATGGATATATACTAAATAAAAGTCTCCATGTCAATGTCAACATTTAAACCCACAGGGGACATGGATGGAGTGTGTAGATCCAATATGATTCTCGCTGAGCCAAACGTGTGAGTCTACTGCCCCCGCGCCAATTTTGAAGTACCAGTTCGATTGCTCTATATATCAACCCAGATGGATCTCCGGAATGGTACATGCAAAAGTGTTTGGACACATTGTGTGTAAGCAGTACCGTCAAATTTTGCCCATGTGTTCCAGTATGCGGACACACAGCGGCCTAGCTGTGTGTCCCACATACTGTAGAGCACATGGGCATTCGAGCAAATATACGACGTGGCTGGTCATACAATTTATAAAATGTTTCATGGTGAAACTTTTACCTGTGTTATTAGATCTGAATGTGTTTTTATCAGAAGAACCTTGCCTGCAGGCTTTGCAGCTAGTGCATTTATAGAATCCTGTGGCTTGTGAAAGCCAGTTCCCTGATTACGCTTGGTGCCAATTTTTTTTTTATATTGGCTGCTTTTTTAAAGATTACCCTTGGGCATTCGGGCAGATGGTCTTTTAAGATTGGATTGTCTAGCAACATATACCAGTGTTTGTTAATAATCAGTTTTATTTTCTCTTAGTCTTTATTGAACTGACTAATAAAAGAGACCCCAAATTCTGTGGGCCATGTTTTCACTTAAGTTTTAAGTAGATCTTATCTATTTAGTGTACTTTTGCTCACCACATCCTGTTCCAATCTTGATCTGTTGTATTGTCTATCTATAAACCTTTCTTTTAATACTTCTGTTTCTTCTTTAATACTGTAATGTCTGTGCAGTTTCTGCGTAGTCTTCGGAACTGCCCTGCCGGGATATTTTCCATCCATTTTTGATGATGGCAGCTGGACCTTAAAAGATAGTTGTTACAATCTACCGCTTTAAAATAGGTTTTTGTCTTAAGTATCCCCTCCTCAATATAGATTGTAAGATCCAAGAAATGTATTGATTTTTGGCTATACTCTGAGGTGAATACTAAATTAAGGCGGTTGGTATTAATATATTCAAGGAAAGCTTTTAGGCCTTGTTCATCTCCCTTCCAAATAAAAATCGCATCGTTGATGTACCGCCACCATAGGACAAGGTCTGCGCCAATGGGATGGTCAGACCAGATGGTATCGGTCTCCATATGTCCATGAATAAATTTGCGTAACTAGGCGCAAACCTGGTCCCCATGGTGGTACCGCATTTTTGTAAGAAATGTGCCTCATTGAACCAGAAGACGCTATGGGTCAATATGAACTCAATGCAATTTAGTATAAATTGAGTCGGTTCTGCTCGCATGTCTGTGTCATTTTCCAAAATTCTTTTGATTGCATTATAGCCATCCTTATGATCGATAACTGTATACAACCTAGTCACATCGCATGTAACCAAAGTGTACCCTCGTTCCCATTGTATTCCTTCCAGAATACTCAGGATCTGGGTAGTATCTCTGAGATAGGATCTCATGGTGGTCACATACCTCTGCAGAAATACATTGACGTATTGGACGTTAGAGATCCTATCCAAGAGATAATGGGTCTAACAGGTGGATTGATGGGGTCTTTATGGATATTGGGCAAGAAATAGAACACTGCCATTATTGGATTTGTGGTGTTCAGGTAGTCCTATTCCTTCTTGTCCAAGATACCCAAATCTCTACCCTTTTCTAATAGGTGGGATAGTTCTTCCTTAAATTAAACTGAGGGATTGATGGTTAGGTTTTTATAGGTGTTAGTGTCAGACAGGATCCTATCCACCTCTTTCAGATAGGATGTGGTGTCTAGAATCACCACCCCGTCTCCCTTATCAGCTTGTTTTATGTTGATGGTCTTCTCTCTATATTGACATTTACCGAATTCCCTTCAAGGAAAGAAAAGTGATAAATTAACCTAAAAGCCCCCACCTCATTCTTCTGAAGCATTTGCTATGGTGAAACCCTCAAATTATCTAATGGGGGTGCCTAAAATGGTCCATTATCTGCCCTAAATCTAATTTTTCCCCCTATTTTAGCCTAGCCATCTCTATGTGCTCATATATAGACAATAAATTAGTATTGCACTCCTGCCCCTCAATTTCCAAAAAGGGGATCCAAAATACTTCCCAGAAATATTTCTTCAAAAATTCTGCTGCCCCCACATCAGGGTACAGCCTAGCTATTCTTCCATCTCACCTACAACCACTATCATTTCCCCCTTTTTGGCCAAACTCCTTACCATAATCTCTTTCGCCCAACCCTCTACCCCTCCTAAAACACGTTGCCGCCGGATGTCCTCTCTGACATACCACACATTTGTGCCTAAATGTATAACCCTGACCCCAATACCACTTCCCATTATTAAATGCCCAGCATAGTTTCCTTCGAACCCCCATCAGCTGTTCTGAGTGCTGGCTGACACAGACTGTTGTGTGAAAGGGCATCTGCCTTTATGTCACTAAGAGAGACATCCACAGGTCTATATCCTTGCAATTCCAATCATATGCATATGCATCAATTTCTTCTGAAAAAATTCTCATCATATGTCCACCAAACCACTCCCCCCTCTTAACTTACAAGTTGACCAAATTGTGCCCACATTCTGAAACAAAGCAAAAAAAAAGCTGGGGGTACCTTTCACAAAGCACACTTGCCAGGATAATAAATGCCTCCCAGTTAATCACCAAATGATCTTGGAAACCTTTTTACACCAGCAGCTTCCCCCTTATCCCACTTCTTACCCTCCCTCTAACCCTCCTCCTTATAACCGGGTTTTAATGTCACCAGGTCCACATACTCCCCTTTCCATATCTTTTCTTTCACTGCTATAGAAGCATCTCCATTGGACTTCCCACACATTTGAACACATCATACATATTCCCAAACACATGCATATCCCTATTCTCCTACTTATACATACCTAACCCCCCAATGGGGGCCTAACTGCCCGTCCACCTTAGTTCCTACACCCATCTTGTCGGTATTCATTCACACTTCACCAACTGCACTCCCCAACTCATCCTTTAATATAACCTGCCTACTCCATACCCTGTAACCCAAAATATATTCCTCCTGGCCCTATCACTTCCTCTTTATTAACCTCCTGACTTGAACCTGTCTCTAATTTACTCAACAAATGTCTCAACTGCAATAAAACCTTTCTTGCCTGCTGCTCAGTCCCCATCTTCTCTTATTCGCTGCCCCTGCAGCAACCTAGCTGATCTCCCCATGAAATCTTGCAGCAAACTTAAACCTGCACCTGTCTGCTGCTCCTCATCATGCATCTGGCCCCACTGATCTTTAAACCCCTATTGTCTGTCCATTCTACCCCGTGCTGATCCTGCCACAATCACCTTCTTCCCTTCTTTGAACCGTTATGAGATACCCAAATCCTCAATCCCTTGATGATGCCCTATCTGAACTAAAATCCATCCTTCCTGAAGTGTCTTCACCTCTTCACTGGTCTTGATGTGGCCTTCCGCCCTTAATTTACCCTCATATTCCTGGGACTGCCTCTCCTGCAAGGTCCTCCTTCCCCTACTCCCTCCTAGCCTGGCCTTCATCTAGCTATCACCATGCTGACCTGTTTAACACAGAGCCTCAGCAGAAACACATTCAATTTTTTGCTTCTCTTCCATCTGGCAATGATTCTGCTCCATTTTTTCTGTAGGAAAGTGGTTTCCCTCCACTAAAATGCCCTAATGACCAGCCCCCAAATTAACCCTAACTTGACCCTAAGGCTATCCGGCCCCCCGGCCATGCACACTCCTTCCTGACTGAAGGAGTTTCTTATGACTTAGTAAATAGATTTTGAAGATTAAGTTACAGTAAGTTGCAAAACAGATAACTTGGAAAAAAACAAGTGTAGCAATGTCTGGTTTTGGCAATGGTAAGTAAATGGTAAGTAAATCCTGATACAATTTTGCAGGCAGTGTTAGGCCCAATCTGGGTTTTCCCCAGCAGTGAGCAGCTCCCTTAAGTGACGGGAGAAGGGACAAGTACTGTGTTCTGCCCAATAATGGGATAAGATCTTGAACCCTCCCACACGGTACTTAAGAGGATGCATTTCCTAAATTTAGAAGTGTTGTCTCTCCCCTGAGAGAGACTGGTCCCACGGAAGAGTTGTGCAGAGCACTGTCACCTTATAACCCTTCCCTCAAGGGAGTGGGAGCTAGGACTGTAACTCCTGCTCCATCAGAGAGTAGAGGAAGAGCAAGGACTGACCTTTGAGGCCCATGCTGTGGGTTGAGTCCAGGGTCCATCACAATGCTGGGAACAAAATGTATGCAGAGTATGCAGTGTATGCTTTGTTGATTTCTGGTTGGAGAATTAAGGCTGTTCCTGTTATAAAATATACTCCTGCCTCTGAGTGCAGTCTATCAGGGAGAGTATCTCAGTGTTCTCCCATAGGCAGGGATTGCCTCCAGCACTTCTGGAGCCTGCGAGAGATGGAGGTGCTGAACCAAGTGTGAGAAAGAACCAGCTATCACCTCTATAGCCTGTCCTGTTTTCCCCAACAACAACAGCGGAACCTCGGAGCTTCTGTGAACCAGCAGGTACTCAGCACTACACACCTGGTTAAAGGGGCATCTCCCTTAGAGTGGGGGAAGCACCGTTACACAAGTTTGGCTTAACCGTGTATTTCAAAAAAGTGAAACACAGAACCTTTCTGTTTATTAGATTCTAGATTGATATGAAGCTTTTAGCCAAGCATGTTCATTATGTACTTTTAGTGCAGTCACCCTCTGGAGAATGAGCTGCAGTCATTTCTGATAATTATCCTATATACAATAAAAATATACAGTGTAAATGAGCAAGCCTAATTCTGTTATACAAACAACATTATAATGTATTTATATATGTGCCAAAATATTCTGCAGTACACAACAGTGGGGTGTGAATCCTGTTGACATTCACAGAGCTGTAGCCTAGAAAAGACAGTGGTTGTGGGTTCTAGTCCTGTTGAGTCTGACACCATTCCAGTAATTAGGTTGGTGCCTTAGGCTTATCAACTCTTGGTATTGAAATACTTTGTATATCCATTAGCATATCTCCCAGCCGGGTACCTCAGGTGTGGTCCTTTTTCAGCAGAAGCATGTCTCCCTAATTTATTTGGAAGAAAATTTGAGGGACTATATATATGTACAACAGGAGACATTCTCTCTCTCCCTCACTCATAAGATTTTTAAAAATCCGGAATTGCGGATTGCCCATTTTGAGACTGAACCGCAGAATTCCACGGACCAAAGGAACGGATCCAAATCTGCAAAGAAAATGTTCCCATCTGTACAGTAGGTGTGAAGACAATAACAATAAAAATACAACATTAGCAAGCACATGTACAGGATCAGATGTATCAATGGCCCTTATTCTGTAAGCTCCAATACCACTGGACTGCCGGTATCAGAGCTTCCAAAATAAGAAGGTGGTTGGTGTTTAGTCTAAAGACTGCCGTCCATCAAGCAAGCAGTTTTGAGACTCAAAGCTATGTAAAAGATCCAATTATCAGGTTTTACACACATACAGTATATTGCAACCCAACAACCAGAAGAAAACCTGCAGCTAACAACCCTTGTCGCAGCCTGTCACTTTTGGGAAACCATGTTATGAACAGAAAGGGCTTAATCTGTAAACTATTATAAATGCAGATGACGTGTTAATCTGTAAACTATTATAAATGCAGATGACGTGTTATCACAGGAAAAGCCCCATTATAGTCAAAGGGGCTTTCATGCAATAGCACGTCATCTGCACTTATCATACCTTACAGAATAAGACCCCAAGTCTTGCTGTTGTACTGTTTCATAACAGCTGTGAAGGTGTCAATTCCAAGAGAAGGATGAGAGAGAGTGAATGGCAGAATGTGAATTTGAGCTTTTCTCTTGGAAGCAGCTTTACATTTGAATTTTATTTAGGGCTTTGCACAAGCATGCTGGGGGGTTTTAGGGCCCAAAGTTTTTGCTGTCCATTTTCAGCTTGAAATGTAATTTTCTTATTTTCAGATGGAGTTTCACCCTATTCATTTCTAATCTGACTGCAAAATACAGACTGCCTTCAGTCACAGGAATTAAAATTAAGTTTCAACAGTGAAAATCATCTGCAGTCATAGGTTGAAGAGTATAAGTATTTGCTAAAATGCAGTTTCAGAAAAGTAAAGCCATTGCAAAAGGGTAAGTGACTATAGAACTAAATTAATATAGTATCTATTTCTGTGAAGGGAATAGAAAACTTTAAATCATTTTTTTTGCCAAGAGTCCTGCATAAAGTTGATTTGTGAGAAGATGGGATGAAAATGTCACATAAATAATATGTTATGCTATCTGAGGATGGAACTGCAAGCTACATATAAAACAATTGAGATATAATGTTATATGGGTACAGCGATCTTATTACAGAAACATTTATATAATGATTACACATTTACTTCTCTATTATTTATATTTCTGAGAATGAAAACCAAAGCAGTTTGTACTTCTGTACAGTTAAAAGAGAATATTTTTGTGTGTCTATCTGTATGAAGAGCAGTGTGTGTGTCTGTGCATGCATGCCTGGGCCTCTGTGTGTGTGTGTATCTTTGCGTGTATGCATGGGTGGACCTCTGTGTGTGCGTGTGTAAATAAGTATACACACAGTTTATGGCTTGTGAACGAATGCTATTTTGTTTAAACATCTGAGTAACTGGAACAGTTAAGAATGTGTAAAACACCCTCCCTTCCTCACTTTTTATGAAAAATACATATAATAAAAATATATATATGTAACGGGTACTGTATTCCCTGTGAATACAGACGCTACTACCTGCTGTGTATACAGTACCTGTGTGGCTCTCAGGATCCTAAGCCTCCGCTCGGGGAGCCTGGGGTACATACATATAACACAATCTCGTGGTGCAACGCCTCCACCTGCGATGGCTCCCGCCAGAGGAGGAGTGGTTCCGCGCAGGATAAATATATATATATTACTCCACACACCGCATGTAAAATAACCAATGACTTTACTGTATAGCATATACTTATTCATAAATCAACAGGTGTCCCTCTCTAGAGAAGACACTGACTACTGTGTCTCGCAGGATGCTCCCACCTACACCGGGTGATCCCACCCCGTGTCCAATACCCCACACAATATGTCCCGCACCCTTAAAGGGAGATGATATGTGTGACTGCGCAGCCACTAGTCCTGTATTAATAATATATATGTAGGATCGTTGGTGCACTTGTTGATGGTTACCTGCCGAGCACTCAGTGCTCGGGCCTGCCAAGGAGCTTCACAAAGGATCCGAAGGCTGATGAATACAGGAACTACCGTCCGGGGCGATCCCACCTGGATGGCTGCTGCAGCGGTAGCGGAGGTCTGAGCCCAAACCTCTGGATGGACGCGCAGCGTCCGCTGTGCCCCTAACTGACTCTGTGTAGTAAGGGGCAGGGTCCCTAACCTGGGGCCTGTCCCTACAACGCTCAAACTACTGGTGACTCAGGGTTTATCTGGGGCCTAGGGGGCTGCTGGCCTAGTGCAGGGAGTCACTGACTCCTGCACCCTACCTTCTTCAACTAGCTGCTCCTGGCGCCGACTAACGTGCTCCAAACCCCGCGAAAAGTATCTATTCTCCTCTGCAGGGAGATGCTGTAGCCCTATTGGCTCCCTGGGGTCACGTGGGGTGCTCCTGAGGCTCATTGGAGATGTAGTCCCTTCTGTGAGCCCTCTCCTGATTGGCCCTCGTTCGCGCGCGTTTCCTGCACATGCGCGAACTTCCCTGCTTGCCACCGCACTGAGATCTTCACTGCGCATGCGCGAACAGTTAGAAGATGGTGGCGCCCTCGCCGCCCTGCTTCGGGAGTGCCAGGAGCCCTGACACCGCGATCGCGGCCTTGGCAACTGGCCGCACGCATCCCCGGCAAACCCCGAGCAGGATCCTGACCGCCCCCACTCTTCCGAGTGGCCAACGGGACCGCCATTAGGCTCAGCGGCACCCGCGATCGCCAGGAAGGTGAGGGGGGGCTTGGCAGGCAGGGGGGACCTGGCTACATCTAGATGGATTTGAAGGTTTTTTTTTGTTCATGTTGACCTTCATCTCCATATTGGCAGCAATACGTTGTTAAGAAGGGATTGTTATTTTGTTGGGACCCCTATATTGATGTTTGAGTGCAGGCTAACATTAGACCCCAGGCTGGATGGCGGGGTAAACAGGCTTGTGCTCCCAAGGGAATGGTGGCTTATAGCCGGGTTCATCTTTGTCTGGATGGCATGGGTGGTTAGCTATTTGAATTGTGGCAATGTGGTACTGACAAGTTCTTGGTTATATTCTATATGTTGAATGTTTATAAAATTTATTTTTTTGTTCCTGTACAGTATTTTGTTGAATGTTAAAATAAATTACTATGCCCATTTCACATGCCAATAAGATGTTATCTGGTGTCTTTATTTTGGAGAAGATAAGGGGTAATATTGTATGTTCTCGCCATACAGTAGCTTAAGGAGACACTGTTCACTGAAAAATGGGCCACAGCAGAGAGAAGATTTGATAGTGAGATCATAAATAACAAACCTGCAAAGATCAGCATATACGTTTATGTGAGACATGCAAGAGCTGCTGTGAATTGTGTAAAACCTGTAAGAGCCACAGTAAATGTGAGTACCTGTGAGTGCTGCATAGGCTGCTAATACAGATTCTTACTACATTTTCCCTGCACACATCTAAAAGTTTTCATAAAAGGACTGAGCCCAAGCACACCCTGGAGCGAAGACCAGAGTGAGTCTACTTTTGCCTTTTAATATCCCAAAGTGTTGCATATTTCAGAGACTCAACCAAGCTTGCAAAGATTCCTAAAAATGATTAACATCTCAGACACTTAACACAATAAAGGGTAAAATTGCACTTCATGCCAGGTATCTGCGCTACCCATTACATCTCTTAAACAGACGTAACATGCTATTATCCTATGTCACATAGAGACAATGTTGTTACCTTTGCTACATACTAGTACACGCCTCCTACTGCTGGTTTTCCTCTGCACCACACAAAGTGTGGACTATTAATATATGCTTAAAATGCATGGAGTTATCTGCATATAGACATAGACACTTGGAAAGACTAAGACAGTCTGAAGTCTCACCCTTGGGCTCAAAATAATCTCTTAAATTGTATCCATTGTATTCAGAGAACATCATGGGCATGAAAGTGTCTGTAGCATACAAAACAAAAGGCCAGGACTAAGTATAAACAGGAAATTTACAAAGACGGAAACAGATAGAAGACAGGTGCAGAGAGAATACCAATAGAAACAAGAGGAAACAGCAGAGGGGGATCCCATTGAAGGCGGGAGCAGCAGTACAGCTGGTGGACATGCAACGGAACTGAGACTAGGAGCAGGGGCTATTAGATATGTCAGGAATATTCCTGACAGCCCCTCTGCCTCTTGGCTAACCAAATACTACTTCCAAATCACCATACCAGAAGTGGAGTCACGGCGGAGTGGAAGACAGTGCGACAGTAGCGAGGTGTGCGGGAGCTAGAAGAAATCACACAGATAGGAGTGGTGAACCACAAATACCTTTTCTTAAAGCGCTTTTTAATGCTGGACATTTGTGAGTGAAATACTTTCCGGCTCTAATATTTCTTACTGTATATTATAGGCTAAAGCAGTAAAATTCCGGGCATTATTGAAATCCCTTCTCTCTGATTGGTTAGAATTCCAGGCATTATTCATTCATTAATGCTTGGAATTTTTGCAGCTTGCAATGTGTTTATTTCGATGTGTTTATTTCCAGCCAATCAGCTTTCAGAAAAGCTCTGAGACAGGGCAGGGGATTGGTCAGAAGGAAGGAACAGCTCTGAGACAGGGCAGGGGATTGGTTAGGAAGTATCAGCCACGGGTGGACTCCTCCCCCTCCCCAGTTGACTGAGATTGACTGAGCAGATTCAGTTGAATTGGTTGGGAGAGAGAGTCTGCAAAGTAGTAAGTCTGCTGTTTGTTTGTGTGTGTAGCAGTGTTTATGGGTATAGTAGCAGCGTGTGTGTGGGTGTGGTGTGCTGTTGTGTTGTTTGTGTGTGTAGCAGCAGCAGTGTTTGTGTGTAGCAGCAGTTTGTGTGTGTGTTGAGCTGCTGTGTGTTTGTTGAGCTGCTGTGTGTGTGTAGAGGTGCTGTGTTGTGTGTAGAGGTGTTGTGCTGTGTGTTGAGCTGTGTGTGTGTGTGTGTGTGTGTGTGTGTGTGTGTGTGTGTGTGTGTGTGTGTGTGTGTGTGTGTGTGTGTGTGTGTGTGTGTGTGTGTGTGTAGAGAGCTCCAGTGTGTCTGTGTGTGTGTGTGTGTGTGTGTGTGTGTGTGTGTGTGTGTCAGTGTCAGCAGCAGTGTTTATGGGTGTAGCAACAGCAGTGTGTGCTGTGCTGTTGTGTTGTATGTGTGTGTAGCAGCAGTTTGTGTGTGTGTGGAGCTGCTGTGTTGTGTGTTGAGCTGCTGTGTTGTTTGTGTGTGTGTACAGAGGGGGAGGCAGTGTGTGGATATAGATACTCTAGCTGCAGTGTAAGCATATATAGAGGTGGTTTAATGTATTTATCATTTTATTTTAATAAAAAAATCTATATAACTATACAAAAGTGTCTATTATTTATGAAAAAAAGCCTACATTTAGCCTATAATAGTAATAATCCCCTCAGAACAGGACCTTACTGGCCAATAATGCCCTGGCTGGGTTAAAGTCCCTCGGCTTCGCCTCGGGCCTTCAACTCTTCCAGCCAGGGAATTATTGGCCAGTAATGCCATGTTCTTCGGGGATTATTACTTAATTAAAATCAGACTTCGCTATGAGCGTTTTTGCATTTTCTCTTTGCATGTTACCACTCAAAACATACATTGCTATTATTACACAATTTCAGCAAATTACGAACTCTGAGTCTCGGAATGAAAGTATCAGCTCAATATTTCTACAGATTGCAGATGACAATAATGGTAGATGTGGCTGTGTACAAAGAATGCAATTTTCTAATACAAAAATCTCTGGTGTATTTTTATGCCCAAGAAACCCAAGAACAATACTGTTCACGTACTGTATTATTGTCAGAAATTGCTTCAGGGATATTGCTACAGTATTTGTTTCATGTCGGATGGTGGTTTCAAAAGCTGTTTTCTCACCAATTTGAACCTTAGTAGGATAATTGATTGAAAGAAGACAAACATCCTCTGTTTAGTACATTCCTTTTCTTGATTCACCCATAATGGCTTTTCCAATTTGAGCTAGTGTTAGTGCGATTGGAATTGGAACCATTATGGGTTAGGAGGAATAACGATTTTGAGAGCATCTTGAAAACTCTACACAATTTCGTATAACCTGTTCACTGCCAACAGAACGGAAAAAGGGATCAATAATACATCTGTGCTGATCCATATAAGCAGCATAGGTTCTTAGGAATATCATGCATCAAATCAAATATTATACATTTGGAAAGTAAAAATAATAAGACTGTGGAGACATTTATTTGCATGTTAAAATTGATAGATTACATGGATGTGAATTATATGTTTTGACAAACATGTCATAAAAGGGATATTCATAATAAATAAGATTTACAGTAAAACATAAGATAGAATTTGTGGCGATAGAATAGCTATGTTATGAAAACATGAGTGTAACATATGTGTGTTATCTTTGAAATAGAGCATAGAGTAAGAATCTATTATTTAAATAAACATTGTCTTTTCAATTATGCAACTCTTTATGCTTCCATTTGTATCCTTCTTGCGGAATCCTCAATTGCCTTTTAACCTTATGGCCATGCCACACTCATAACTATCCCATCTCATTCTCCCTTCCAAAACACCAAGACACAATTTGTGGGTAAAAATACCTCGGCATTTAATTCACAATCGTCCCTTACAGCAAACACCATGCATATGCAAAGTCCCAGATGAAATTGAATGGTGTGAACCTTCCATTTGTCCGGACACACTGTTAGGGGTCAGAACATACCCAAGAAAGTTAACCTCTGTAACATTTCCGGTCTGGCATATAATATGTGTACTGTATGCATAATCTTTTCAATACCTCATGTACGTGTTTCACGTGTTCTGTTGAGCGTAAATTAGAATGTCATCCAGGTATACTGCAAGACAAACTCCAAGTAGAAAATGGCCATCATGGGATACAACAGGATTGTATTCCAGTGCTACGATGCTTCACGTGGTGTGGCCGGGAGCCAATCAGAAAGACTGATGGGTGGAGAGACAGACACTGGGGGAGAGAGCGGCACAAAGGGTAGAGAGAGACTGAGGGAGAGTGGCATGGGAGAGGGATGGTGGGGGGAAATCAAAGTGGCACGGGGGGAGAGGCCAAATATCTATAACTTACTTTTTCACAGCACCTTACTGCCATGGGGGAGAGGAGAGTGGCACGGTAGAAGGACGGGCCCCCCGTCATGTCCGCGACCCCGTCATGGCCATGCCCACCATGCCTAAAAAAATCTCCCTTCAGACCGCAGATCGCAGTGAAGTGCCTTGCACGCGCCGCCAGGACGCCTTAGCCTAAATCACTCTGTGCAGACAACAAAGCTTGAAGGTTTAAAGGAGCACTACTCTTTTCTCTGCATGCCACTGGTTAACCCCTTGTTTGCGTGGACCGCAGGACTGCAGGGACTCATCGGTGTATACCCCTGGTTCACGTGAATATGCTGCTGTTGTTTTGGGGGGCTTACTATTTTTTCACAGACATCTCTGGGTTCATCTGAGATCCCCGTTATATCACCTTATGGCACATATCACCACTCACTGGGAAGAAGAGCTGCAGTTTAGAGCTATGCTGAATAGCATTTATTTTCAATACATCTTTAAGAGTGGACTGTAATAGCATGGAACTGTATACATTTCGTGATACTTGCTTCCATGTATCCACCTCTGTACATTACTGCTCATTAGGGCTACAATCTTTTCAGCAGCATATACTGTACTACTCCTTCCCAGTATTTGATACCACATGTATTGCCATTTGTATCCATCTGCAATTGCTACTTTCCACCAAAGAATGTATCATATATGCATTGGTTTTGTTAACATTCTAACATATGTATTTACATCTACCCTGATCTGAGGTGTACCCTTGCCTCAATTTTTACCGGTTTGACAGACATCCCAGTTTTCAGGAGGGGTTTTACATTGACCCTTCTGGGGCCTTAAGGATTTTCTGTGAGGTTTAACTCTGAGGTTACTGTACCCTTTGTACCCTTAGGGGTACTTTCTCTGTCTAGTGGTACTGTACTCTTATGTGACACTTGTTGGTACGTCATCACACTTTGTTTGCTGACATTATTGTTTTTTTACTTTAGCTGTTTGAAGACAGTCTAGTTATATATGTTTTTTAAATATTTTTTTTTATCACTTTTGTCTGGTTTGTCATACCTTTATTGCATATTTAATAAATGTTGTATTTTCTTTACCCGCCCTGAGTGCCCTGCTAAGGTGTTTCTGTGAATCATATCTCTTAAGATTGGCTTTCCTTTCTAGGCCTAATATAGGGCCTATGGTGTCACATTTGACTGGCAAATGGTACATCCACCAATCAGATTGGTGAATATACCATGTGTCCAGGCATCATTTTTGTCAGAGAAGACTTCTCTACCAAACGTGATGGAATCCCATGGTACATCCACCAATCTGTTAATCCCCTATGGTAAAAGCATATAAAACAGATAAAACAATGTGCCCGTGCAAGTTTTAGCAGAATACGTATAAGCTTAAAACAGCTGATTGGATTGTATGACTGCAATTGGATGGTATTTGGCTTCCAGAAAAGAGATGGGCGAATCTGTTTCCTGGATTTTCTCGCATTTTCATCCCCAAATCCATTTTGGTGTTTAAAATCCGCAAACGGATTTTGTTGGTTTTATTCCGTGCTGGTTCATCAAAAACAAACTTTGGATACAACCTGTGGACGGATTTGTAGGATCCAATCCGCGGATTCAGCAATGTACTAGCACATGATGTGGTGTGGCTAGAAGACACCTTCCAACTATTTAATTGCCTTTTCACATGGTCCAATTTCCGTAAAATGACAAGCTGTGCAATTCCTACACAGGGTTAAATTTAATGAGTGGGTGGGTGAGTGGGTGGGTGCGTGATTGACTGTGTGGGTGAGTGACTAAGTGACTGGGTGGGTGAGTGTCTGAGTGACTGGGTGGGTGGGTGACTGGGTTAGAGATACTGGGTTAGAGTGACTGGGTTGAGTGACTGGGTGACTGAGTTACTAAGTGACTGAGCGACTGGTGGGTGACTGAGTGACTGGGTGGGTGACTGAGTGACTGAGTGGGTGACTGAGTGACAGGGTGGGTGACTTAGTGACTGGGGTGGGTGGGTGGATGACAGGGTGGGTCAGTGACTAAGTGGGTTGGGTGACTGGGTGACTAGGTGGGTAACTGTGTGAGTGGGTGACTGGGTGGGTGACTGGGTGACTGTGTGGGTTGATGACTGGGTGGGTGAATGGGTGACTGCATGGTTGGATGACTGGGTAACTGGGTGGGTGACTGGATGGGTAACTAGTTTTTGGGTGACTGGGTGGGTGGGTGACTTGACTGAGTGGGTGGGTGACTGAGTGGGTGGCTGAGTGGGTGACTGAGTGGGTGGGTGGGTGGGTGACTGAATGACTGGGAGGGTAACTGAGTGACTGGGAGGGTAACTGAGTGACTTGGTGGAGGACTGGGGGGGTGAGTGACTGGGTGACTGATTGGGTGACTGAGTGACTGGGTTGACTGAGTGACTGCGTGGGCAGGTGGGTGATTGAGTGACTGGGTGGGTTAGTGAGTGACTGAGTGACAAGGTGGGTGGGTGACTGGATGGGTGAGTGAGTGACTGGGTGGGTGGGTGAGTGACTGGGTGGGAGGGTGACTGGGTGGGTAATAAGTAACTGGATGGGTGACTGGGTGGGTAAGTGAGTGTGTGTGTGTGTGTGTGTGTGTGTGTGGGGGTGGGTGGGTGAGTGGGTGAGTGTGACTGGGTGGGTGAGTGACTGGGTGGGTGAGTAAGTGTGTGGGTGAGTGGGTGGGTGCCTGGGTGGGTGAATGACCTTGACCGGGAGGTGCTGCTTCCTTGCCCGCCAGTTGCGAGGTGGGCTTTGGGAGTACAGGGGGGGCGCGGGAGGTAGGTGGCTGAGGGAGGCGAGACTGGCAGTCTAATTCTAGGGATGCTGGAGGTGGGCGCAGGGGAAGCTGGGTTGGATGGCACACGGGGGAACCTGGGTTGGCACACAGGGGGTAGCTGAATTGGTGTGCGGGCTCGCAATGGCACTTCCCCTCCATCCCACGTTGAATGCGGGGGGAGAGCAGGGGGGAGCGGGCCCACAGGCATCAGGCCAGACACCGTGCTTCCCTGCGCATGCACGCCGAGACCTCGGCTCTGCGTATGCGCACGAGGGTCGCCGTCAATTTTTTCCTGACTTTTTTTATAAAACAGGCATGGCCTCCTGGACCCCCTGACTCACGGGACCCGGAACGCCAACCCCGGCAGACCCCCCTCCTGTTGGCGGGCTTGTGTTTAGCTATGACACATCTTCTACGATGGCACTATAAAAAGCCAGCGCCTTCACATACTGTAACAGTGGAATTCATTGCAGAGGCCACATCTGGTGGCTGAAGATTCAAGAAGAAGAAAGAAGAGGACTTTGAAGAGTAAAACAAAAAGAAGATAAGAAATTCTTTAAAAAAATTCAAGCTACAGATGACTCATGGTTTAAGAGGACTTAGCAAGTTTAAGATCCCTCATTGCTGTCCCATTGATGGTCCATTGATGGGACCAGATTACAAATAGGTCATCGAGCATTTGGATTAAAAAATAGGCCATCAGACTTGGATTAATTTTTGGGGGGATTTAAATTTTTAATCTTTTTTAATCAATTCATTTAATCAATTAATCAAAGTCAATTTACTTTGTGTGTTTTTTTATTATTTTTATGGTGGTAATCGGAACATGTCCTGATTTTTATGTTTTTTTTTTACCAGCCCTTTTTTATTGTTTAAAGGGGACTACAGCCCTGAAGAGGATGGGGTAAGTGAGAAAATGTTCATACATTTCATTTATTGCATGCTAATGCGGCTATCTAGACTCCCATTGAGAGGGCCTACTGTAGGTAGCCAAAGTGACAGTCAATGGTTGTATGATTAAAATGACATTGGATACAATCCGGTGATGGATTTGTAGAATCCAATCTGCAAATTCAGCAACTCGTTGCCAGATTCTTAAAGATCTGTCAATGGATTGCTGAATCCTCAGTGTATTAGAAATAATAATAAATAATTCTCAAAATGCGAATCACCCTTTTTGAAAATGATATGCTGAAATCCTCGGACCAAAGGAACCGTCTAATCCGCTGTGGATCCAAATCCACCCCAAAAAATGGCCCATCTCAGGTCCCCAACTTTGCTTCCATTCTGCATGAGCAAGTATTCAGACTCTCATCATGAACTGGTATTGTATACACAATCGTCTGAGCAGCAAGTCTTTGCCTCTGTGTTAACTATGCCTGTGATGTCATCAGAGTCTTCCTGTGATGCTATTAAATCTGAGTTTTCATGGGTCACTACTCATGGGCATCTTTTTTTATGTCCAAAAAATACCATCAATAGCTTGACTCATCTGGTCCATTCTGCATATCAAGATTTACTGTAACACTTCTTTCTGTCTCAGAAATGTCAGTTGACCAATTACATTCTCTGTTTGATCAGCTTCATCTGTCTAACTTACTGATGAATCAGACACTACGTCTGAACTACTGAACTCATAATTTTCACCTTCATTGCAAGAACTGTCAGAGGTGGCAGTCACAAAAAATGTTTTGCTTCAAGTCTTCCACCCATAACAGATGGCCTTGCTTCAGGTCTACTGCCCATCAGAAAATGCCTCCCTTCAAGTCTCCTACCCATCAGAGATGGGCTTTTTTCAAGTCTTCTACCCATCGAGGCCTTTCCGCTCTAATTCCTCATTGCCAAAATCGCCAATTAAGCCAGGTTAAGGTCGCACAGAGGTCTCTCTTGAAGGGGTGATACTGCAAGGATTCTCCGGGTGCAGGAACAGACACACTCCTCTGACTTTTCTTGGTGCACCAAGATGGCCCATTGACCAGGACGCTCTTGCCCCCATCTAAGATGGCCACCAAAACAGCATGCCAGCCTCTCTTTGACTAATTGTCAGCATCTGCTTTAAATACAGTAGCCGTTAGTTGCTGTGATGGAGCGGCCTGTAGGCGAGGTCAGATAGACGCATAGACAAAGGATGAGCCTAACTTGATTGGTATATTAATCAAAAGACAACTAAAACATTGGGTACACTGTCCCTTTTAAGGCAAAACACAAAATCATAAAATAAAGACCTATTCCCTATAGGGAAACTAACTCACTTTGTTGTGTCCCTTTCTAACGGTGCTGGCCAACTAAACTGGTTCCCAGCCCAAAACATATACCATATGCAACCTAACAGTCTTTGAACATTTCAGAGTCTTATTGATTACTTATTGTAGGTGATTCCTATCCCAGGGTCTCTGTGTAGCTCCAACCGCAATCAGAAATGCTGGTTCTGGAGAGCAATCGTTATCCTGGGTGTGATTCACAGCTGGATCTCTCAGGCCTGCTTCCTTCAGTCCTAGGGTCTATAGCAGACAGGCTCTCTGCTGGCTGGGAGAAGTCTCTCTACCCTCTTGGGGGAAAACATAGCTCTCTGTCTTTGGCAACTTCCTGTCTTTTATAGCTGCTCAATCAGGAGTTCATTGTCCACACCTACCAGTTCAGGTATGAAATCCGACACCTGTGCAGCTTGGAAACGGATTTATCCTCTTCACTCCCTTACAGTTGATCTCAGCCAGTGCCCGTGCAAAATATTCCTATACTGGGTGTGCTTACTTGCATCTATGATCTCTGCCTTAAACTTGTTCCTATTGTCTCCCAGTCCTGCTACTGTATTCCATTTCCGCTGCTGTGTTCCAGTCCTGCTGTTGTTTTCAAGTCATACTACTGTGTCCCAGTCCTGCTCCTTTGTCCAGGTCCTGCTCCTTTGTCCCAGTCCTGTTCCATGTTCCAAGCCTGCTCCTGTGTTCTAATCCTGTTCCTGCTTACTTCGCTGCCAGGCCTAAACTGCCTGTGACCACGACAATGCTTCTTACCTGATGCCTGCCCTGACCCGACCGTTCTTGCATGCCACCTGGTTTGACCCTGGAACCGGACCTGACTATTCTTGCTTGCCGTATGTGTCGACCCGGAACTGGACATCACTACATGTGCATTTGTAGGACTCTGACCCAGACCACGGTCAGCATATCACTCCCTACCTCTGCACTGCGTGTTTGTATCCTAATTTGCAGTCAGCAACATTACAAACAGGAATGTTAACATGTTAACTGGCGTGGCTAGACATTTCCTATCAGCACATAGTGCCTCGCCATCTGGGTTAAGAGCATGGGGCATCCAGAAAATATCAATGAGAAGTAGAGGTGATAATATGGATAAACTTCTATTACAGCAGGACCTTTAACTTAAATAGTGTTGGCACTAAGGGATGTAATTAGGAACTCCCGTATTATGCATTTATATGAAATAATGTTAAATAATATTGTGATATGGATGCTAAATGTTGGAGACCCCTTTTTTTATACACTATATATTTCTACTTATGAATTTGTTAACTGGGATTGTACTATGAGAAGAGATGGGCTAAGTTTATTCTTTGAACTGAGGAGGAGGGAACCCCTGCTTCCCAAGATGCAGACCTCCATATGGGGTGCCAGTATTTTGGCGCTGTTTAAATATCCTGGTCACTTGGGCCGTGACACAGGAGATTTAAACTTGCAGTAGATACTGGCAACTCCTACGGTAGTCTGCATATCGGGAAGCAAGGAGTCCCTGGACCTGGAATTAATGGGGTTCAGCCCCTAAGACCCACTGCTTCAATCCTATGTACTAAAAATAATAATAAAAATCATTTGAAAAGATGGAAGAACTGGTCGGGGAGACACAGAAACAGACTGCTTCTCTCTGCTCTCTCTGTGTAGCTCTTACAGATTGGTGGCTGGCCGAGTAGGATTAACTCAGCGGGGTCCCATTGAGAAGCAGAGAACCTTGCAGTATTAATCCTTCTGGTTAATTTCCTGTCCCCTTGACCGTGAGTACTGCAGCTGCGATTCGGCAGATTAGCTGCACCAAATTGTGGCACACAGGGCAGTCTTGCTACATCTGTATGTTGTCCTCCCCCATTGAATCGCTAGTGGCACTTAACTCCTATTTCAATTTTGACTCTATATCTCACCCCATACATTCTTAAAGCAAAGTTGATGACGTTCGCCATAATATTACGGTAAACCGAGCAATTGAATTTTTGCAATATTACCTCCTATTTAACGGAGTTTTGTGTTTCGAGGCCTTAACATGATGTTATCCTAACTTAGTCATATTCACAATAACAGTGTACAGATATGTTTAAAGTACAATAACATAACATTAGGTCATTTTCTCCAAAAAAGAGCAGTGTACAGTGTAACAGCCATTAAGGCAAATTATAATGGCTGTTAAGGCAAACATGTAGACTTAACATTATGTTAGTTAGGACATACATACATTTGGCGTTACTTACATCCAGACCATGAAATTGGGCTTCTCAGTGTTTAGGTGTAATGTTACAGTCAGACATAGGGGCCTAAGCAGTAAGCAGCGATAAGCCATTTATCGCCACCTTATCGCCAAAAAGGCCTACAGCGATTCAGTAAGTCCTGATAAGTCGTCGACAAGAGACCTTTTCGGCAAGTGTTTTTGCAGAGAAAAAAAACGCCAAACGAGTGTCGATAAGCCACTTATCGGCAGGTTTTCAAACTCGTGCAATTCTAGTAGCCCCGATTAGCTTATTGAATAGAGATTTCCTCACAAAATCGTCCCGCCAGGAAAAGTTGGCAGGAAGGTGGTGAGAAGCTGCCAAGAAGCGGTTGACGGGACTTAGTGAAAAAAAATGCATTTTTCCTGCCTCGGATTGATGCCGGGAGTCTCCGGAGCTGATATCCATTAATATCAGCACCGGAGACCCCCGGCATGAATCCCATGCAATAAAAATGCATTGATAATTGCTTGTTATTTTGCGTGGAATGCTTAAAGGAATCTCTGATGTCTCTCTTAAATTTCCATTGACCAACGAATATTGATAACAGTAATGTAAGTGAATACAATCACGCAAAGGAAAAATGGATAATAATATAAATAAATTGGGATTTTATAAAAAGTAACTCAAGGCCATAATCCTCATTCATAAAGGAAAACTGCCACCACACTCATTTCTGCAACTTGATTATTTGATTGGTGTGTCCCATTTTATTATACATTTTATACTCTGAATACTGAGGTGACTTGTATTACCATGACCTTTTTAATGTTCTACATTTTGATTGTCTGATGATTGCACTTTCTTTATGGATTTATGGATTTATGATGATGGCAATCAGCTGAAACAGGTCCAAGTGCTACATATTTTTGACAGCATTTTTCATTCATTCTGCTGTTAGCAGCATTTGTACCTTGTTAACATCATGAATGATTACATATTTTATGATATGCTTTAATGTGAACTGAAGGTTAAAGAGTCTTGGCACATCTGCAGTATTTATTGAATTGCATATCCCCTCCCCCCAAATGAGCTTAATGAATATAAACCAATGAATACATTAATTACATTAGATTTCATATGCACACTATCTCTAACAATTGACCAGTATCAACTGAATTTTAATTGATATTACAATACACGTATATCATGTGTTTGTCAATACTGTGCCTAATAATTACCTGCTGTAATTATTTGTGTAAATGCTATTTTTTGAATTTCGTTATGTTTGCATTCACACATTGCAATCAAGCAAAAAGATTAACACTCCAAGAAAGTGAAAAAGTCTTTAATATTTTTGCAACCAATGTTTCGGTCCAACACAGCAGACATTTTTTAAGGTTGTCAAACAGTGAACCCTCACAGACGTTTAATCACCTTTTGGTCCCACCCCCCGAAATGAGATCAGTACATAATTATAAACAACATCAACACTACAGTACATATAATATATCTTAGTGAATCAAATACATAAGTGCAATGTACAGCTGTACCTCAGATCATCGGGAACAGCAAATCTTATAACATTGACTTAATATGTACATCTGTAGCAATCACTCAACACCTTAATAACTTTGATACTTGTCTCCTATACTTCTTTTCACATGATATCTCATCTTAGTAGACTTTAAAATATCTGTTGATATAACTAATCCTGAAAATTACAGTAATCCTAAAATTGACTCCTTAAAAAAGCGCCACATAGACGAGAAATGCGTGGGAGGTCTTCTATGGAGATTACCGTCTTCTGTATGTCCCAATAAAGCCGTTATATTACAAAAATAGTAGTTAAAAATCACACAATCATGACATTTGTAACTAACATGTTGAGTCATGAAGGTGTTAAATCTCAAGAAGTACTTGGTTGTTTCAAGAGAGGGAGGCAGAAGGTTAGATTTGTGTTCGGGTTGTTGTTTTTTGATCACGGGAGGATTGCTGTTTAAATTAATCCCTTCATAACGTTTGCGGTTAGATTATCAAGTTATGAAGATGGATGTTATTCAATTGGGATTCATTTGGATTCAATCACGGATTCTGCTTCGATTCAATTAATGCAGATCATCTCCATGGACTCTGGGGGACACACAGATATTCACTGCAACACCCAGGGACCCCAGGGGACACACAGATATTCACTGCAACACCTGTGGACCCCGGGACACACACATATATTCACTTCAACACCTGGGGACACCGGGGGACACAGATATTCACTGCAACAACTGGGGACTCTGGGGGACACACAGATATTCACTGCAACACCCAGGGACCCCAGGGGACACACAGATATTCACTGCAACACCTGTGGACCCCGGGACACACACATATATTCACTTCAACACCTGGGGACACCGGGGGACACAGATATTCACTGCAACACCTGTGGACCCCGGGACACACACATATATTCACTTCAACACCTGGGGACACCGGGGGACACAGATATTCACTGCAACAACTGGGGACTCTGGGGGACACACAGATATTCACTGCAACACCCAGGGACCCCAGGGGACACACAGATATTCACTGCAACACCTGTGGACCCCGGGACACACACATATATTCACTTCAACACCTGGGGACACCGGGGGACACAGATATTCACTGCAACACCTGTGGACCCCGGGACACACACATATATTCACTTCAACACCTGGGGACACCGGGGGACACAGATATTCACTGCAACAACTGGGGACTCTGGGGGACACACAGATATTCACTGCCACACCGGGAGACATACATATATTCACTGCAACACCGGGTCACCCATGGGGCCCCAGGACACCCACAGGGACCACCCGGAAGCCCCTGCCGGACTCTGGTACCAATACTGTGCAGACATTTTTTTTAATGGATATCAGCTCCGGAGACTCCCGGGATCAATTCGATGCAGAAAAAAGCATTTTTTTTCTAAGTCCTATAGCGTCACCTCTCAGCAGCTTCTCACCTCTCTCAGCTTCTCGCCAGTCTCATGCCAACTTTTCCTGGCATGAGGATTTTGGGAGAAGTGCACAATTCTAGAGCTGCGATTAGCCTCGATAACCTAATTCGGGCCTTTATCGCCAACTTATCGAGGCTTACTAAATAGCAATAGGCATTTTGAATGTAAGTGCTTGATTAGTGGCTTATGAACACACATCTAAAATAACCCTTTTGTTTATACGGGTCGTGGTAATTACCCATATCATTGTAAAAACCACATAACAATAAGACTTGTATTTATTTTTCACTGACTTAGTAAGAATGTAATAATTTGCTTAGATTGATTAGTATAGATAAAAAATAAACTCAATAGGTTGTGGCTTTAAAATCAAATATATTTGGAAATTAGTTATTCTCTATACTTCTTTTTGCTCTATTATATGCTTTTGCAAGGCAATGTTTTGAGTAGCCTCTTTCCACAGCATTTTTTAAGTTTAGTGGCCTCATCTTCAAAAGCTTGCATAGTGCTGCAATATTGTCTTATTCTAAAATATTGTCCCACGGGGATGTTTTTAATTAGTGAAGGTGGAGGTGCACTTTGTTACGTGCTCAATATATTAGTTCATGTAGGTTTTTATACACCTTTATATCAACATTACCATCAACTGATTTAGAAACTTCCAAAACAAAGACAAATTGTTCACAAATCCTAATTTAAAGTTCAATTGATTTAAGAATTCAACATGTTAGTACATGTCCAAATATTGTCTATATATTATTCACAAATTAATGTATCAATTTTTCCTTTCTTCAATAACCTACATGTAGATTTGCATATGATGGGTTGAGATGAACAAAAAATTTGACATTTCAATCTGCCGTGGATTGACCAGTTCCTTTCATCTGCAGAATTCCATGGATCAGTCTCAAAAAAGGTAGACTCGTTTTTTTATTCCTATTATTTCAAACCGTTTGATGGATTCGGAATACACATCGGCAAATTTAATTAAAAGCCGTCAAACGGAATCTGTCTGTCAACAGAATTATTATGGGATGAGTAGATAAATATCATTGTAAAGATATTCGGTGCATTCGGATTTAATGAATGAATTGACGGATTCTTTCAAATTTGTGTGGTCGACACCCAACGAGGGATTTTGAAGACTCCTGGCGGCCATAAAATGAAGCAATCTGACAGCGGATTGCATTCCGTGCATCAGATTGGGCCGGGAAAGCCTGAGAAAATCAACAGAACAGATTAAGATAATTCCACCAATCTCTAATGAGGGAGCACATTTTAGTGCCATAGCGGTGCATTGCACCTGTTAAGAGAAATTACCTTTAGATAAAAAGTCATTCTAATGTGCAGTAAATCAATAAAAAAAAGTCACTATGCCCTTGCTCTTTTGTGCCTCTCATAGTTAAACAAATATTCTGTGACTTTTATCTCTTCTCTATGTGGAATCGACATGGAGACTCACCAATTATGTTTTGGTACTTTAATTAAGTCATTTAAGCTCTTCATTAAATTGGAAATTAGTCTGTTAACTTTTTTTTTAATCTCCTCATTAAGTTCAGAGTATCATGTAAGTACTGTAAAATGGAAAATGAGTGGCATCTCATGTGTTTTAAAATATAATCAATACCAACTGCTATCATAGTTATGAGAACCGTCTGACTACAATTACCATACACCATTGTCATCTGTGCCTCTTGTTCATTAACCTGTGTCTCGACAGAGTTTCATTGCAATCAGTGACTTCTTAAACGTATATATTTTTATTCGGACTGGGGTTTGGGGAAGCATCATTGCAGGGGATCATAGCATTGCTTACTCTAAGGCTAAGGCCCTGGTAACGCCGCTGTAATGCGCGCCCGCGAGATTGGCAGCGCGTGCAGCCGATTCCCTGGTCTGCAGCTCACTGCAGGAAGAGAGACCGGGGTGGGCGTGGTGGGGGAGTGACGGGGGCGCGGCCATGACATCACCCGGCAGGTACGCCCTCATTGGCTGAACCGCCGGGGGGCGTGCCTAATCGCTCAATGCGAGTCCTGCTCTCAATTCTATTGTGAGCAGGAGCAACTCTCGCCCGAGCGCTGCGGCCCCCCCTCGCAGCAGGCCCGGCGCCATTGAGGGGAGGGCTCTTGTCCATGCAGGGTCCGCCACAGCGGGTGCTGTAGTAGGCAGCGGGGGCAAAGCCTTAAGTGTTCATCTTTAAAGTGCCAATATTTTTAAGTAACATACAATATGGAGTTATTCAGGAAGGACATGAACAAAAGGGGAACTACAAGAGAACACCAGCCCAAACCTTGGCTATGAATACAGAGAAATCAATGTATGCTACAGTCTACCCCATAAACAAAACCAGTTCAACCATTACTTAGTCTGCTTTATTACCCTACATTACTATCACTTTCCTCCCTCATACCTCTCTGCAACCTCATTTTTGTACAGAACTTTATTGCTATTCTCTCACTGTCTATTCCTATGCTGTCTCTTTGCAACCTCATCTTTTCTTATCAAGCTCTCATCTTCCTGCCAATCTGCCCTATAATTTACACTTAATATAAATTGTACCTTAACTGCTCTCCGTCTTTTCCTCTAATCTTTTCATTCAGTTTTCTCCTTTCTACGCTCATTACGACCACCCCACTCTAACCATCAACACAAGATACACTCTAATGCATTCTAATCTCAATTTCTCACTCCCCCTCCTACTGCTACTTTCTGCAGAAGATATTTCTCCTAACCCTGTGCCCTGCCATATTCCTTTTCTTCTCTCAAACTCGTCACCCGTATGGTCATAGTGGGATTTTTTTCTCTCTACACTGCTGTACTCAGGCATTTTCTCTTCTACCTTATCTGTCCTTCCCATTGTTTAATTTTCATGCTATTTCTCTCTTTTCTCTATCTTCCCTACATATAGCTGTCATCAATCATCCTCCTTCTACACTACCTCCATTTTTCTCTCTGATGTAGAATCATGACTGTCCTTCTTTCTTTCCTCTGACTCTGCAACCCACCTCCTAGGATACTTTAATTGTCATATTGATGACTCATCAATGGGCTGTGCTTCCCATTTTGTGTCCCTTACCTTTTTTTATTACCATCATCATCAGTGAACTAACTTCACCCATACTAATGGCCTCTTCTTAAGCCTTGTCTTTTCTAAAACCTCTTTTAGATTTTCAGTCCATCACTATCACAGTATGCCCTCACTATTATAGAGACTTGTGATTGATAGACCTTCAATATCTGGAATACTACCTCAACACTATTTTCCCTTGATCTTGACAATCAGGACCCCACCTACAGTATAACTTTATCATTTCTATCTGCCTGGATCAGCATGCTCCTCTTCTTTTACTGCACTCTTTCAGCTCTAACTTTCTCCCATGGCTCAGTACTTAGACATACCTTCTATGCTCCTGTTCTCCTTTGATTGTCTATGGAGGAAATCTTGTACTCTTGCACATTTCCTCCACTACACGTTCCTCTTGTCCCAAATCAGCACTCTTTCTATCCAAGAAAGCTATTTCTCTACACTTATCAACACTCACAGGTCTAACCTAGAGCAACGGGAAAAAAATAGCACAATGAGGAGACTGGACAGTATAAAAAAAAAGCTGTGTGTGCTGTGCACGCGCATAGTAAGTGAAACTTCGTGTGTTGTCAGCATTATATAAAGTAACAATAATATTATTACTGCTTAGAGCATGAGTAAATTTGATTGGCGGGGTCATGTTTATTGGCAGCAGTACCAGCATCATGGATGTTGAGCGGGTGTCTGAGTGTGCGTGCGGGTGTCTGAGTGTGCGTGCGGGTGTCAGAGTGTGCGTGCGGGTGTCAGAGTGTGCGTGCGGGTGTCAGAGTGTGCGTGCGGGTGTCAGAGTGTGCGTGCGGGTGTCAGAGTGTGCGTGCGGGTGTCAGAGTGTGCGTGCGGGTGTCAGAGTGTGCATGCGGGTGTCAGCGTGTGCATGCATGTGTCAGTGTGCATGCATGTGTCAGTGTGCGTGCGTCAGAGTGTGTCAGTAAGTGTGTGTGTGTGTGTCAGTGTCTCAGTGTGTGTGTGTGTGTGTGTGTGTGTGTGTGTGTGTGTGTGTGTGTGTGTGTCAGTGTGTATGTGTGTTTGTCAGTGTGTGTGTGTGTGTCAGTCAGTGTGTGTGTGTGTGTATATGTGTGTCACACAGTGTGTGTGTGTGTATGTGTGTCAGTCAGTGTGTGTGTGTGTGTGTGTGTGTATGTGTGTCAGTCAGTGTGTGTGTGTATGTGTGTGTGTCAGTCAGTGTGTGTGTGTCAGTCAATGTGTGTCTGTCTGTGTCCTGCAACCCTCTCCCAGCACACTTGTCCTCCCCCCAGCACACTTATCCTTTCTCTGCAGCACCCTTATCCTGCCCCCAGCACATTTTCCTGTCCCCAGGACCTTTCAGCAGTCTCCCCCCCAGCACACTTGTCCTCCCCCCAGCACCCTTATCCTTTCTCTGCAGCACCCTTATCCTGCCCCCAGCACATTTTCCTGTCCCCAGCACCTTTCAGCAGTCTCCCCCCCCAGCACCCTTATCCTTTCTCTGCAGCACCCTTATCCTGCCCCCAGCACATTTTCCTGTCCCCAGGACCTTTCAGCAGTCTCCCCCCCAGCACCCTTATCCTTTCTCTGCAACACCCTTATCCTGCCCCCAGCACATTTTCCTGTCCCCAGCACCTTTCAGCAGTCCCCCCCCCCCCCAGCACACTTGTCCTCCCCCCAGCACCCTTATCCTTTCTCTGCAGCACCCTTATCCTGCCCCCAGCACATTTTCCTGTCCCCAGGACCTTTCAGCAATCTCCTCTCTCCCTCCCCCCCATTTCTACCAGATCGCGGCATGGAGGCAGTGGCGGCGGGGGAGGGGGGCAGCGCGTCATAGTTAGCTGGAGCCAGCTCGGAGGGGAGCGCTGCAGCGATGCCCCTTCTGATGGTGCTGCGCACTCAACCCCCCCCCTTCCCGTTACCGGAGCAGTTCCACTCGCTATGGAGTGACAGAGCCCGCCTTATTTTGCGTGACGTCACAGCCGAGCCGGAGTTCCATTGATGATCCATCCATGATGATGAGCGCTGCCCCCGGGTGAGGAGAGGACGCTTCTGAGGGCGTTATTCAGTCAGCGGGACACAGGGAAGGGGAAGCGGAGGGAGGAGAGATGCTGAGCAGCTGCTCACTGAGTCCACATAGCCCACACCCGTGACTGATTTAAAATCCCCGCGCCTGCCTTCTTGCTACACCTTTCAGTCAAAAGCACCGGAAGCTCTGCGGCAGCCATCTTGCTACACCCATGGCACCGGACGTATGGGGGTAACGGCGGCCGTTAGTCTACGTGACTTCTACTTCCTTTCACTCTCCTACCCTCAACCACGGAGAGTATACCAACTAGCCGACTTCTCCTGCCCTGACCCGGCTACACGAAAATTAACCTGCACACTGAACGTGGCCTCTCAGCTTCTGGTCGGTGTTTACTAATCCCTACCTCGGCCTCAAGGTCCCGTCCTATTTGTGGCGAGCATTTTTTTGCATGTCATAGCTCATGATGGAGGATAAACCATGGCTGCTAAATGTTGTTGTGTGGCTGCCTACATACTTTTCAGTAACGATAGGTGGTTCTAGTGTTTCTTTAACCAAAATTAAATGCACAGTACTCTGAGACAATTGTCATAGTAATGCATCGTATGTACTGTTCTGTGGAATGTAACCCAACCCATATTCCTTTATACTTTGCATGCTAGGAAACTTCAGATACTGTACATCAATGATTCCCCTCCAAACTCAAATACATCTTGCCAACACAAGTGTTATCAAAAATAGACAGTGGCTTTAATTGCAGATATAATAAGACACAAGGTTTCGGCGGTAACACCTTCATCAGGTTTAACACAGACCATTTTCAAATACCCCTGCATCACATACACAGCATCAGTATGAAAATTTGTGCCAAAATCAAACTACACACTAATGGTCTTCATTAGACAATCAGCTGATATTTTTATCAATGATATTGTGCCCCTAGTGCTTATGATATACTCCTTATTCAGCAAATTTTTCTATCGTTGTTATTTAAATGATAAACATCAGTTTCATTATATAATGCTTATATTTCTACTGTATGCTGCTCTTTAAATCACATCACTAGCCTAACTAGTAAAATGTACTGTAGTTGCTACAATACTACTGGATATACATCATCAGTGAACAACTTTCTAAGTTGTTACCAGCAAGAGGTGGCAAACATGAAAGCCCAAGCACTTTTATTGGGATGTTCACTATAGCAGGGGTGATGGACCACAAGCATCCGCTGCAGCTGCTCCTGCCATGTTCTTGTTTTGTTTTCTGTTTTGTGTGTAGTTGTTGACTGCGTATGTGCTCATTTCAGTGGATTAAAATGGACTAATAATGTTTATAGAATTGAATGACAATATGCTGAAGTTTATACTGGTTAGTGAGGGGGTGGGGTTCAATGGGCTACGGTAATTGTTTTATTAAGTTATAAATGTTATATTGTTGTATAATATAGTTAAGTTATACAGGTTATATTGTAGTTGTTATATGTTATATTGTTGCTTACATCACAATACATTGTTTTTTTACTACTTGTTATTCATAAGAACGTTAACATTATGTTTTTCACAGAAAACATAATTATTTATCAATTAAACTATATATATATATATATATATATATATATATATATATATATATATATATATATATATATATATTTTATTTTTTTTATTTTAAAACTTAACTCCCACCTATCCTTAACTCCCTCCCTCAAAAGAACAGGGCCCTCTTCATGGCTGGCGAACTTGCTGGAGTGGGTGGGGATCTCTTCCTCAAGTTGGAACTGGAGGAGGGGTCAGGTTCAGGCTTCATATGGAAGGTGGATGGGCCTCCTCCACCTTCTCCTCATGCTGATGGAGTTGTAAATACAGAATTCTGGCTGCAGTTTTAAAAGAAAACAAGTAATTTAAAACATACTTTCCATATTTTTTGTACAAACTATGGTATGAAGTAGTAATAAAATCAATGCTGTACATTTGGGACATTGACAGTACTGGAAAGAGCACTTTGTACATTTCAGACAACAGTATTCATGGGATCAGTGAACAATATCCTCCAGTCCCTATCCGGACCCTCATAGTTGACACCCCCTTCTCCAGCGACCATGTAAGGTCATGATCCTGGTCTAACTGCTGCCATGAAGGTCGTCCGTGCTCCTCCTCGTCACTTAGCTTGAGTAGGAGGAGCGTATTAGCTTGGTCTGTGTCCCGCTACAAAACACAGAGAGTTTAAACACTAGAGTTAATGTTATGCCATCTTAGATATTATTATACATTTCTAACAGGGGGGCGTTAATTGCTGCTTTTGGTTGTATCAAGTACTGTATAAACAAAACAAGACGTTGAATGAGCTTAAAGATATTGTGTCTTATACAAGGCTGTATCCATCTTTCCCTTCTCTGGGTGTCCCCAAGTGTCTCTACGAAAATATGATGTGTCATGTTTAAAACGTACAGTAGAGAAATATAATTTATTTTACAACTGAACAATTTCCACCACTGAATTCAGTCAAAGTACTGTCTAAAACACATTTTCAGGTTTTGTGCCATTCATTAAGCTCACTGTGAGCATGGTTAAAAATATTTACTGTGCCATCTGCAGGTTGCATACTGAAAATCTCTGCACCAAAGACAGTAATTCTTGCTACATTGGTATTCATGGGAATCTTATCCAGGATAATACTGTAGCTGGACACCTTCAATAAATATGTCAAAGATTTCCCTGCTCATAATCCCACTTAAATAAAACCCTGTTGTTTCCTCTTTGATTACAGTCAGAAACACTACTAATTCAATTAGCTCTCCAAGCCTGATGTTTAGGTGTTCTGTTTGATTTCTCTCTGTTGTTCTCAGCTCTATTGCTAAATCTTTCTCCATAACATTGCAAAAATACAACCTTTTTTCAGTTTATCTACTACTAAAATGTTAATGTTAAATGCCCGGATTTCTGCTCTCCAATCTACTTAATGCTGCAGTTCAAGCTGCCGTTTTGTTTTTTTAAGTGTTGTTTTTTTACTTCAAGAGTTAAATGTGTGTAATACCAACTTACCTACTGAAGATCAAAGCTGCAGGTCAATCCGTTCTCGTTTGATTGATCAATGAAGATTGGTGACGTCATTACTAGTTGGTGTCTGTTAAACGCCCCCTTTTTCAGTGTGAGTGAAATGCTTATGAATATTCATGAGCTCTCCACTGACATGTGCAAGAGGGGAGGGCAGGGCTCACAAAGGGGTGTGCCAGGGCTTGTGACAGGACATGAAGGGGCTGTGCCTTAGCAAATGGTTGCTATAGTAACAAACATGCTTGTTAAAATAGAATACAAGAAAATGTGTCTTTCAAAGTTGTTTTTTTAAAAACAGAAAATGCTAAAAGTATTTTTTCTTAATACAGAAGTGATTTATTAAAAAAAAAAAACACACGCAGGATACTACTTGAACTGCAGCTTTAAAATGCAGAGGCAAATAGACGAATTGCGGGAGCGGCAGGAAGATGCAGAGAACCGGGACAGGCGGAACAACCTGAGGATCCGGGGGGTCTCTAAGGAGGTGGGAGACTGCAACGATTACATTGCAAGATGGATGGAGACCCTTCTCCCCGACCTCAGCAGGGATGCCCGGGCCCTCGATAGATGCCACAGGGCCCTCCGGGCGCGCCCAGTGCAGAACGAACAACCGCAGGACATCATCATAAGACTGCACTTTTTCACCACAAAGGAAGCCATACTGCGGCAAACACGGCCCCTGGCAACTGTGGATTTCGAGGGTAACAAAATGCTCGTGTTCCAGGACTTATCCCCAGCCACACTGCTCAGGCGCCGCAACCTGTTCCCCTTCACAAAGGTCCTCCGTGAACACAACGTGCGGTACAGATGGACCTTCCCGTTCGGGTTGCAGGTGGCGAGGAACGGGAGGGCATTCACAATGAGGGACCACACGGAGGGCCCGGAGTTCCTGGCGAAACTGGGCCTAAGGGATGCCCCGGCTCAGGTGGTGGACGAGGCAGAGGCGCTAGAGCCAGAGTGGAGTGGAGGGAATGGCTCACCTAAAGCCAAGGGGAAAAAGCGCTGAGAAGTAGCGGTAGTGGCCCCACAAAGGCGCACGGTTGCGCTCAATTAAAGTTGTCCAGTTGATGCCAAGTTACAATGTTCGCGAATTGACGCCCAAGACTGCCTGCCTAGGGGGATAAAATGCCCGCCAAATAAATGTCTGTGTTAACTCAGTTCTGCACCGACTACTGAATGGCCCGCTACAGGATCCTCAAAAGGAGAAGTGTCAGCTCTTGGACTAAAGACAATCACATCCGTGGAGATCAACGTCGTTTAAAAGTCACGCTATGGGAGAAGAAAAAGGAAAAATCCCTGCAAAATAAATCGATTTTACCTTACCTTCAAGTGGTGGAAGATGGCGGTGATGCTAGAGAGCGGAGAGAGCCAGCGTGAGGCGCAGAACGCGGAAGGACTCCAAAGGCGGGAAGAGAGAGCGCGCACCACCTCCTCCTCGTGGCAGAGCATCTCCCAAAATGGCGGCCGGAAACAGGAAACCGGATGTCTGCTCCAGCCGGAACCGCGAGGACCGACGCCATATTGGAGGAGGCAACGGAGCCAGAAGACGTCATCACTCGGTGACACAACGCGCCGGAGCGCCTTAAAGATCCAGGGACGCATCACAGAACTGCCATACAGAGCTAGCCGCCGCAAGTAGAAATAGAGAGGATAGGAAGGCAAGGAAAGTGAGATAGAAAGAGGAGGGGGGGGAGGAGTAGAAAAGCGGGGGGAAGTAGACATAGAGGATGTTAGGAGACGGATGGAGTGGCCAACGGAAGTAGGTTAGAGGACCGGGTCGGAGGTTAGGGAGGCAAGAGGGAGAGTAAGTGTCACTGGAGGGGGAAGGAAGTTTTGGGTAGACAGGGGGTACGGAAGGAAGGAAATCAGAGATAGAGAGTAGGTAGGGGAGTAGTGTAATGAAGATGGAGGGGACGTGAGGGTAGGGCGTAGGACGCTGAAGGTATAAGAAAGTTTGAGGATGGTGGGGGGAAGTGAGCGAAAGAAATAGATGACGCATGGCCAGAGAGGTTAAAGGTTAAGAGGGCTAGATTCAGAGAAGGGCGCAGCAGAACTAGACAGGGTGAGGCAGAGCGCATCCGCTGGCTAAGGAGCATTGGACACGACAACGGCAGGCAGCCGGACAAGGGAAGCTGCTGGCATTCATGGCTATCCAATTAGGGGGGGTTACCCCAGTTATCAGTTAGGGTGTATATGGAGCGCGGACACGGGGTGGGAGTCAGATGGACTACTCCGGAGTCGGCATGAATCTCAATTGGGTCGGGAAGGGGAATGGGCCCCCAGAACCGACTAAAGTCCTTTGGGGAGAGGGGTGGGGGTGAGGTCTGGGACCCGCTAGAGCCCCTGTCCGAAAGGCAATGGGATGGGCTGTGGGACAGGGAAGTCCTAGAGCCGATACCATAGTTCTGTTTGTTTACATGTATTTGTGTTATTGTCTTCTCGTTGTCCCCCCTGATGTGTTTTCCCTCTGTACCACTTTCCCCCACCACATACCCTACTCCCCTAGCAGGGCGCAGAAGAAAGGCGGTGACGGAATAAAAGAGACAGGGATCGGGATCTCCACGCCATCCAGAGGACTCAGAATGGCTCAGGAAGACACCGACGGAATCAGGTCCAAATAAAGTACTATGAATAACGAGGTCCGGTGTATCTCTCACAACGTTAAGGGGTTTAACGGTCCGGCGAAGCGCAAGCTAGCTCTCAGGGATTACAAACGACTCAAAGCCGACCTCCTCTTTCTCCAAGAGACACACTTTTCTAGGGACAGCTACCCAAAATTTTTAGACAAAGATTTCCGTGTAGTACATTTAGCATCCGCCCAAGTGAAAAAGAGAGGGGTAGCGATAGCCATACACAATAGGATAGATTTCACGGTTGAGAAAAAGGTGGCAGATAAAGAGGGCAGATTTCTAATTCTGGTGGGTTCAATCCACGGGAAACCGCTTACATTAGCATCAGTATACGCACCCTGTGAAACATCAACTGATTTCTTTTCCCTTTTCTTCCGAAAACTCCAAAAGGAAGCCAAGGGAAACCTGATCATAGCGGGCGATTTCAACAGGACACTGAATCCCAAGTTAGACCGGTGCACGGCCGCTAGTCTCCCCCCTAAGCTAGATATTCAGCAAATCACGCAGGGATTGAAGGATTGCCAATTGGTAGATATATGGCGCGAACAGCATCCCCAAAGTAGAGATTATACCTTCTTCTCCCACCCCCATAACAGATACAGCAGGCTGGACTACTTCCTAGTATCAAACAGACTGGTCCCAGTGGTCTCCCACACGGGGATCCACAATATTTCGTGGTCCGACCACGCACCTATCGAGCTGCGGTGCACTCTAAACTTACTAGACAGACCTGGAGCAAACTGGAGGCTAAACGAGCTGTTACTAAAAATCCCAAACTTGCAGAGAGAAATTGGTGAGAGGATTAAGGATTTCTTCACTGAGAATGTGGGGAGTGTTTCTTCCGACACCACCCTATGGGAAGCCCATAAGGCGACTCTCAGAGGCTCCCTCATGTGCCTAGCTGCTAGGCGCCGGAGGGATCAGGAGAAACAGATAAAAGTCCTACAAGACAAACTAGCGACCCTATCTAAGGCGCACAAAGTATCTAGGAATCAGGACACACTGCTTGCTTTGGCAGAAACCAAACAGCAGTTGAATATAAAACTGGCCTCCCGGGCAGAAAAGGAGATGAGTTGGTCCAGACGTAGGTACTTTGAGAAAGCGAACAAGCCGGACACCCTATTAGTAAATCGACTTCAAAACAAAATTCCTAATTATCATATACAAACTATTCGCACACAAGGGGGTGAGCTTACTTCTAATCCTAAGCGGATCGTGGCAGAGTTCAAAAGCTACTACGAGACGCTATACGATGGGGGTAAGGTCATACACAATCAAAAGACGAGAGATAATCTCGGGGAATTCTTAAAAGAAGCCAAATTACCGACCTTGAGCAGGGTGGAGAAGGAAGCGTTACAGACGGACTTCTCTTTACAAGAGTTAACGGTAGTTGTAAAGTCACTTAAGCCTGCCAAAGCGCCCGGCCCAGATGGCTTCTCCAACTTATACTATATAAAATACCTGAAGATTTTAGCCCCACATCTATTGAAGCTATTTAACTCTATACTACACGGGGCCTCGTTCCCAGCTCAGATGCTTCAGGCGTCAATCTCCCTGATCCATAAACCTGGTAAGGACCCGGCAGACTGTAAGAGCTACCGGCCCATCTCGCTGATTAATACGGATGTAAAAATTTTCTCCAAATTACTAGCTAATAGAGTGGGTATCGTCCTTCCCAGGTTAGTTCATCCAGATCAGGTGGGGTTCATCGGAGGAAGGCAAGCGGCGGACAATACCAGACGGATAATAGATTTGGTGGATTTGGCACAGAAACAGAATATCCCGTCAATGGTACTAAGTCTGGACGCTGAGAAAGCCTTCGATAGAATCGATTGGCCCTACTTGAGAGGGACGCTTGAGGCATTTGGCTTTGAGGGACGCCTCTTGGAGGCCATCATGGCCCTATAGGAGGGGCCAACGGCAAGGGTGAGACACCAGGGATTCCCATCAGAGCAATTTCAAATTAAGAGTGGCACACGCCAGGGATGCCCGTTGTCCCCCTTGTTGTTCGCCCTCTGCGTAGAACCCTTGGCGGCACATATCAGAAACAACCCGGATATTACGGGAATAGCTGTAAAAGAGCAATCACACAAAGTGGCGCTCTACGCAGATAATGTGATCCTGACATTATCACAGCTTCTCACCTCCCTGCCCAATGTCTTCTCAATTTTGGGGACCTTTAAACAAATTTCTGGGTTCAAAATTAATCAGGCCAAATCGGAAGCCCTCAATATAAATTTACCCAAACCAGTAGAAAAACTAATTGGACTCAATTTTAATTTTAAATGGCAACCCTCTATGATTAAATATTTAGGGGTATACATCACAAAAGAATATAAGGCTTTATATAAAGCAAATTATCCCAGGTTGTTTCGGACTCTCCGGAGATGGGCGGAGTGCAGTATCTCGTGGATAGGCAGTATTCATAGTGTAAGGATGAATCTCCTGCCACGAGTGCTGTACCTTTTCCAGGCCCTCCCGATCCCCCTGATAAAAGAAGATATCCTCTCGCTTCAGTCCTTAATAACAAAGTTTATCTGGAATAAGAAAAACCCACAAATTAACAAAGCGATCTTGAGGAGGCCGACCTTGAGAGGAGGGTTGGGGGTGCCATGCTTGTTCGCCTACTAAAAAGCAGCCCAGCTGAGCCAGATTGTGCAGTGGCACACAGACCCGAACCTTCGGAGGTGGGTAGCACTAGAAAAAACATGCTGCACACCAATAGATATTAAGAACCTAATTTGGTTGCCCAAAAAAAGTCGGGCCGTTATGCGGACTCCTCTGCAGACCATGGTCAACTCCTTGAAGGTCTGGGACGCGGTTAAGTTCAAGTGCCATCTCACATCCCTGAACTCTCTGATGACTCCCATATGGGGGAACCCAAACTTTGTTCCAGGTATGGATAGCTCTATTTTCTCAAAATGGATTCAAGCAGGGTATCTCCGTCTAAAAGATCTGGAGGGCAGGCAATAAATAAAAACATTTGATCACATTAAAGAGGAGAACAATTTACCAAACACTGAATTCTTTAGATACCTCCAGATCAGGGCCTTCTACAATGAAGCCCCAATTCGGCCCCGGAGAACAAATTTTGAGCAGCTCTGTTCAAGAGATACGGACACAAGGGGACTAACATCTAGAATGTACAGGGAAGTAGTGTGCCCGAAGACGGATGACCAACCCAAACTTGCCTACATGAGACAGTGGGAAGCAGACATGGGAGAGACATTAGAAGACGAAGACTGGGATAGGATCCTGCAGATGGCGGCCAAAAGCTCCATCTGCACCACATTAAAGGAGAACGCATATAAAGTCCTGATGAGGTGGTATTACACGCCAGCTAAATTATCTAAATTTGTCAAAGGCTACTCTCCGCTCTGCCCCAAGCAGTGCGGAGAGAGAGCGGACTTATTCCATATGCTGTGGTCTTGTATGAAGGTAAACCCGCTTTGGGAGGAGATTAAAGATTGGCTTCAGAGACTGCTAGAAGTGGAAATCCCCTTAGACCCGTGGCTGTTCCTATTGGGCAGACGAGTCGAGGGGCTATCTAACGCCACACATAAATTGATCACACATCTGGCTACAGCCACCAGATGCGAGATTGCAGCAGTATGGAAACAACCGGAGATTCCAATTATCCCCAAGATTAGAAATAGAATTTGGTTTGTCTGCCGGATGGAACAGTTGACGAGTTTGGTTAACGACACCGGCTCAAATTTTCTAAAAGTCTGGGAGCCCTGGTTGGCACAGACAGACATCCCGGGAATAGATATCACCACAATCCTGCAATGATAGGCGGTAAATGCGTTCTCCGGTGATGAAAGGGATCCATGACAACATAGAGACAGAGAACCCGGAGAAGGAGCGGGATCCAGGGCAGAATAGGCCCCTAGTGAAAGAGGCAGCCAAAGAGGTAACAGTAGGAGAGAGTGGGTCAATGTTCTCCGAGAGAGAGGTCTACACTAAAATACACGCACGGCGCCCGAACGGAAGATGATAGGTGGAACACCCCTTCGAGCCTTACCACCCCCCTCCCTCCCCCCCTTCCCTCCCTACTAGATAGTTAGTGTGTCTTGTCCCCCTGTTCGTCTTGTAAGTCCAGTAAGTCAAGTTTTTGGTTAATTATATAAAAAAGAAAGTACTAAATGCGGTGATGTCACTGTAGACAATGGATGGTGTTACCATCCATGTACGATGTATTTCACCCAATAAAATCAAAGTTATAAAAAAAAAAATGCTGCTGTGAGGCCATCATCAGTATCTTCTCAATCAATATCTGACTCTCTTGTCCTAAAAAAAAAAACTCTGTTGACTCCCTATTAAACTCCACATTCATTACAAAATTATTCTTATCAATTTCAACACTCTTTCATTGCTACAACCCTTCTTACATGCTGAACCCTAACTCTTTTACTCCCTACCTATCAATGTCCATCAAGCACCTTCTCTCTCTAACTTGAAAATCTGAAAACTCACCTGTTTAAGAAAGTGTTTACAGGCATACCCCGCATTAACGTACACAATGGGTCCGGAGCATGTATGTAAAGTGAAAATGTACTTAAAGCGAAGCACTCCCTTTTTTCCACTTTACGATGCATGCACTGTACGGCAAACATCCTATGGGCAAGTCACTTTATCTTCCTGTGCCTCAGGCACCAAAAACATAGATTGTAAGCTCCAAGGGGCAGGGTCCTGTGCCTGCAAAATGTCTCTGTAAACCGCTACGTAAATCTAGCAGCGCTATACAAGAACATGTTATTATTATTATTATTATTATATATGTACATAACTGATGTAAATAAAATTTATTGAAAGAAAATCTTTAATGTCAACTGATTTTTCTTACTTTGTGTTATGTACTGTAGATTTAATGTACAATTCCTTGTTTTTACAATTCCTGCATGGTGTATTATATAAAGTATATAATATTTATTATTATTATTATCATCATCATCATTATTATACTACACCATGCAGGAATTGAACCCCTGATACTTCATATACAATTCTCTAACTGCTACACCACAGGGTGGTGGGATGAATCTGACTCTTTAAACAAACATAACATACAGTATACTGCACAGTGCAGTCCGTCACCCAATTAGAATATACTTCCAAATAACTGTAGCCCTCTTTCCTACACCCTAAGTGAAACTGAGGTGGGTAGGTGTATCTGACTACTTATCAGTGTGGTGCTGTACCTGTTTGGCAACCAGGAGGGCTGAGCTTCCGCCACGGGGAACCTGGGGTATATACTTACACTCGGTGCAGCGCCTCCACTGATGAGGGATCCCAATGTAGTGGGAGTGTGCCCTCACCAGAACAACCATACAGTAAATACACACAATGTGAATAAACAGTATTTACTGAGCATGAACGATAACTTCAATGAAACTCTCTTTGCATAACATCAATACATCATATGAATAACATTGCATCGCCCTGAATGCATACCATCCCCTCACCCACATGTCCATCATCACATCACCCTCAGTCCCTTTGATAATACTGTGCGTGGGCACGTATCCCTTGAGTGTCCACAACAATAAAGAGAGTGTGAGGGATAGCGCCTCCCTGTGTTGGGGCCCGGTGGTGCACTTATTATACTACCTCCCTGATCACTGCTCCTGATCAGGATATTCCTTGGAACTCAGCAGCACCGCACAGTGATCCCACGTCGCACTGCGCTGCTCTCCGCAAGAATGGATACACACGCTGACTCCACAGGGGAGCGATCCCCAGCCGGAATGATCCTTTTCCACAGTCTCTGCTATGGAGTCAGGCACTCCTCCTGCTCCACGCTGTACTGACAGTCAGGCACTGTCATGCATCATTCCTCTCTCTCTCTGAGCATGGTGACGGAGTCCCTGTCTTAAGGCAGTCCCTATAACATACAGTATCCTCTAGTGTCTCAGGGGACTAACTGGGCCCTGGGGATATACCTCTACCCTAGTCCCTGCATGCAGAAGATCTCTTGCTGTAGATTCTGTCTGATCCCAGACTCTGGCAGTTCACCATGTGCAACTGGCACTGGTGATATTACACACACTGTATAACTTAGAAAGCAACCCCCCCCTTCTTCCTATGAGGGGCCTTTCCCTGACACAGCCAAACCAACTCCTCTAGCTCCACTGCACACAACACTGTCTCTTCTTGTCAGAGCACACAGCACTGCAGCTGTGTCACTGATAAGACTTACACTCACCTAAGGGCAGGGTCCCTACCTAACGGGCCTTCCCTATGAACTTACCCATTAACCTAGAGGGCAGTGGGGCCTACCTGGGGCCTGGGGGTAACCTGGCCTTGTGTAAGAAGCCACTTACTCCTTACACACTTTCTCCCCTTTCCTTCTCCCCACTCCAACTGACTAGCATGGTCCCTGCAACATTGTATCCTTCTCCCACAGGAGAAGCTGCAAACTACATTTGCTGGCTGGCTGCACGTGATGTAGGTGAAAGGGCAATCCCCAGAGGTTGCTGGGAATTGTAGTCCACTCAGGACCTCTTTAGCATTGGGACCACGTGCGCTCTCTTTACTGCGCCTGTGCAACCCTGTAATGGCCGCTACTGCTCTCTACTGCGCCAGTGCGACCTTGGGGAGTCCCTGCGGAGCGCCATCTCTGCCCCTTTGTGCTCACTATATTGGCTGCTGCGTCGCGTCTGCGCATGCACAAGCCTCCGCGCCCGTGCGGACATAACAAAGATGGTGGCGCCGTACATCTGACGCCACCGAGAGATGCGCTCGCCCCCGCAACTGCTTTCTCACTGGGAAACCGGGTAGCCAAAGGGGACCTGGCTACATAACCATAGGGTTGTTTAAAGAGGACAACCTACCATCCACACTGTGGTGTAATGCTGAGAGTAGTGGACTGGTATATGAAACACAAGGGTTCAATTCCTGTATGATGTTGTGTATAATATAATAATAATTCAATTATACTACGCAATGTCAGAATTTAACCTCTTGATACTTGATATGCTAGTACAATTCTCTAACTGCTACACCACAGGGTGGTGTGATGAATCTGACTCTTTAAACAAAGAACAGTAGAGAAAACGAGGGGAGCGCGAATCAGGAACACAACAAAATATATATAAATGGTGATCAACAGTGTAATTCTAATAAAGAAAGTCCACTACTACTGGTGACTTGAAAGATCAAATAGAGATCTAAAGCCAGAGATGATATAGTACCCACGTAATGGGAAAGAGGTAGTGAAATCAAATAGACTATTAACAAAACTCACAAAAAAAGTTTTATCCGAGGGAGGCCGGGGGTTGCGCGGGTGTCCCCAGCTGACCCCGCGGCCGTCCCAGGGTCCCCGCGGGAGTCCCGGGGTACCCGCTGGCCTGCGGTACCAATGTTGTGCCAATAAAAATACTAAACAATATTTCTAACTAAATACACCCCCCTAACACATACAGTACAATAATGTGCAAAATAACTATTATCCAGATATGGATAATAGATTATTTGCCCATTATTAAACACTGCATTAGCATACCTAAATAAAAACAGTAGCCATCTAATCCAATGAATACAAGCAGTAACAACATCAACAATGAATTAATTAAACCATTAACCAATGAAACCAATTAATTCCTAAACCAACTCAAAATGAATAGTAACACTAACCAATCAAACCAATGAATTACTACAACATTAATGAATGTAAACATTAAAAGACAAATAAATACATTCAAACAATCTCTGAAAGAACCATAAAACGCATTAGCCAACATAATACAACATTAACTAGAAACGAACACCAATTGCAAACATTTTATTACATTAAGCAGGAAAAATACAAACAATTACATCCACATAAGAAACTGACATTAAAAAAACCATAGGGTTGTTTAAAGAGGACAACCTACCATCCACACTGTTGTGTAATGCTGATAGTTGTGGACTGGTATATGAAACACAAGGGTTCAATTCCTGTATGATGTTGTGTATAATATAATAATAATTCAATTATACTACGCAATGTCAGAATTTAACCTCTTGATACTTCATATGCTAGTGCAATTCTCTAACTGCTACACCACAGGGTGGTGTGATGAATCTGACTCTTTAAACAAAGAACAGTAGAGAAAACGAGGGGAGCGCGAATCAGGAACACAACAAAATATATATAAATGGTGATCAACAGTGTAATTCTAATAAAGAAAGTCCACTACTGGTGACTTGAAAGATCAAATAGAGATCTAAAGCCAGAGATGATATAGTACCCACGTAATGGGAAAGAGGTAGTGAAATCAAATAGACTATTAACAATACTCACAAAACCCATCGGGGTTTAACTCTGTAGAGGGGCTTCTCCTGGAACCGCACACCTCCCGTCCAGCCGCTGCACAGCACACAGGTCCTCAGGACATAGCGTTGCCACCAGAGTGATAAAAAGAACCAAGGGTAAATATCAATACGTGTATAATAACATATGATGGGGGAAGGTTGGTGGATGAACTCAAAATAAATAAATATATATACAAATACACACACGGGCCAGTGTGAGTCAAGACCCATAGAGGTTTAACTTTATGGAGGGGATTTCATGGGACTGCACGCCTATTTTCTATCAGCTATACACCATTCAGGTCCTCGATACCTCCAAGACCCCCCAAAATGTAGATAGAGAGTCCAGGTGTAGTAAACACTTATTTAATGATAATAAAAATGGAGATAAAACTTAACAGCACATACATTAATCCGGCAGGTGTAGACAGGTTATGGAGGTGTTCTCCGTGCTGGCGACTCCTTCCCTCATGCGTCTGCAGCACGCTGGAGCGTTGGAACGCCCGATATAGTCTGGAACTTCCTGGCTACGGAAGCATGTCTGCAAGTAAACATAATTTATCCTGCACCGTGCAGTCCATTACCCAATTAGAATATACTTTCCAAACAACCATTGGGTTATTTAAAGAGGTTAACCTTTCATCCATACTGTGGTGTAGTGCTCAGAGCAGTGGGCTGGTATATGAAACGATCAAGGGTTCAATTCCTGCACGCATAATATTTAAATGTCAAATGACTGAAATTTGAAGGATAAGAATGCAAGAGACCTTGAAATTGACAGGCTAAACCTGTAGCACAAACGTACGTCTACAAGGGTATGGTGCAATTGGAAATATGTTCGTAAAGTGAGTGTACTTAAAACGGGGTATGCCTGTAAATAGTTCTGGATAACTACAATATGCACTTTTACACATTCTTACCAATTTACTAATGCACTTAAAATTACTCCTATTGTCTCTGTTTGTCTTCCCCTATGCTTATTAGATGGTAAGCTCTTTGGGACAGTAACTCCTTTCTCCTAATGTTACATTTATGTCATTATGCACTTATCTGTATTATTATATTCACTGTATTTTACTGCAATTGTATTTTAATGTAAAAATTGAAAAGCACAGCACTGTTGGCGATATATATATATTTAATTTAATTCAATTCAAAAATTGAAAAGCACAGCACTGTTGGCGATATATATATATATATATATATATATATATATATATATATATATATATATATATATATATCGCCAACAGTGCTGTGCTTTTCAATTTTTGAATTGAATTAAATCTATATATATATATATATATATAGATATATATATATATATATATATATATATATATATATATATATCTATATATATATATATATATATAGATAGATAGATATATAGATATAGTTCCCTATAGGCTTAAGCTTGCTGCATGGTCACAGCTTTCAGCTCATTTGCATGTCATTTCCCAAAATCCCTTGCTGCAGTGGAAGTGCTGTGTGCTGGGTGATAATGGTGAAAGGTGGGGTTGCAGACCTGCCTAAGACATGCAAATGAGCATACAGTTATATTTCCATTTGCTATATGCTTTTCTGTGGAGGGTTTTTGTCACTTTTTTTACTCACCATAACTTAACTCAGTATATAGATATAGATATATACTGTAGTGACAAATGATTGCAAATACAAATCAATGTATTCATTTACGTGTTCTGTTATGGATCAAATACTGAACATGATTGAATGCCCTGGTTGATATGCCATAAATTGATGTAGCTCAGGAATTGTGTAAAATGTTGGAATTGCCAGATTTCCAATTAACATATATTTGATGTTGATATCTATTACCGCTCTTTTCTCTGCACTCTGTACTTGTTGTAATTCTAATTGATATCGCAATGTCGAATTTCTAGACAGTTTTTTTATAAAAAATATATTATTTGTAAATTGACTCATGTTTTCTGTTTCAGATTTGTCATTACCCAATATATGAGTATTTATTCCCTTGCCAGATGGTTTATTTTTATTTTATTCACTCTCATGACTGAGCTCCTTCAAGGCTTATCTCTATTCAACTGTGAGATTATCAATAATGACATACTTAGGTACAGGGAGCTTTCCTTTTTTTCAATGTTTCTAATGCAGAACTTTTAGAGACTGCTGGAAAATGTAGACTGATCTTTAAACTTTCCTATTGTTTTCTACTACTGTGCCAAACATGGATAAATAGTAGATGAGGTTGAACAAAGACATACTGTATATCCATCAAGTTCAACCTATGTAAATTTTAGAAGGTAGGTTCTTATCCTACATTTGTATTTACAGTTTTTTGACCAAGAGAAAGGCAAACTAAAATCTTATCCAATTATGTTTCATGAGGGAAAAACATACTGTAATTGCCTTCCTGACTCCAGTAATGGAAATTTCTTCTTAGATTAACATCCTTCTGATGTTTACTTATGTAGCACTGTTTCCTCCACCCTCTGGGAGATCCACTCTATTGCTTCCGTGTGGTGCTGAGGCATACCTGTAGGTTCAGGAGAGCTGAGCTGATCTGCGATGCTATGGAGATCAGGCCAGGCTTTTGATGTAATCTATAGTTCTTTCCTTTGGTGTTCAGCGCCTCCAGCTTCAGGGGACTCTGGTAGGACCAGAGACTGTCCTCTCTGAAGCACATCTTCCATACACCACATGCACTGACTCAATTCAGGCTGGTGTATAATTAACAAAGGGGCTTTATACAGCAGTCACTGCATCAGATTTTTACTGCGGTGCAAGGGTTCAGAGGGTTCCCACCTCTGCATGGTGCTTGACCCTGATAGTATAGTGTCATCTTCCGTGGTCAGATGTTCCCTCAGCCACAAGGCTGAGGGTGAGCACGCTCATCCCACTATGGAGAGACTCACAACTCTCTGCTTCCTCTCTCCTCCAGAGCAGGAACAGGACTGACTCTTAATTTGTCATTCCCCTAATTAAGACAGAAGGGGCGGGCTCATAGTCTATACCTATCCCTGATAGGCTTACACAGGCCATAAGTCACCACCTTACTCCTGTCCATCATAGAGGAACGTGTGTGGGGTCACAAGCCCACAGAATTAACCTGTTACTGCCTGCAGCTAGCATGGACTTACGTAACAGGGGGAAACAGGTAGAAAGAGACATTGGGGGCTATGCACTAAGCAGTGATAAGTCGTTTTAAGAGCGCAAAGTGCTTTTAGAACGTGAAGTTCCGCCGAGCTCTATGCACTAAGTCGCGCAAACGGGCACTTTGAGCTCTAAAACGGGCTTTTTCTTGAAATTTTTTCAAAGTCCTACTTTGATCGTACGATCAGCTGTTTGCGCTGAATCCTGCCCTTCTGCGGGATTCACTAAGCAACGCAAACTGATCGTACGTGAAAGTTGCGCTCAATAAAGCTCACCAGCTAAAGGCAGGGGATAAAAAAAAGCTGGACTTAGAAAAAAATATTTGTTTACCTTTTTGCAGGCGCAAAACCAATACAACAGGCCAGCGGGTGTCCCCGGCTGACCCCGCAGGGGTCCCCGAGGGAGGCCGGGGGTTGCGCGGGTGTCCCCGGCTGACCCCGCGGCCGTCCCAGGGTCCCCGCGGGAGTCCCGGAGTACCCGCTGGCCTGCAGTACCAATGTTGTGCCAATAAAAATACTAAACAATATTTCTAACTAAATACACCCCCCTAACACATACAGTACAATAATGTGCAAAATAACTATTATCCAGATATGGATAATAGATTATTTGCCCATTATTAAACACTGCATTAGCATACCTAAATAAAAACAGTAGCCATCTAATCCAATGAATACAAGCAGTAACAACATCAACAATGAATTAATTAAACCATTAACCAATGAAACCAATTAATTCCTAAACCAACTCAAAATGAATAGTAACACTAACCAATCAAACCAATGAATTACTACAACATTAATGAATGTAAACATTAAAGACAAATAAATACATTCAAACAATCTCTGAAAGAACCATAAAACGCATTAGCCAACATAATACAACATTAACTAGAAACGAACACCAATTGCAAACATTTTATTACATTAAGCAGGAAAAATACAAACAATTACATCCACATAAGAAACTGACATTAAAAAAACCAACAGCAATACCAAGCCAGAAATGCCCCCCAAATATTGTAATAATAATGTATTCATCTGTACCCTAAAGTGGTACAGATTAATATATTATCAGTCAATGTGCCTCCCCCAAAAAATCAACAATCACATCCAATGAAAAAACCTGTAAAAAAAGACATTTACAAACATTGAATATATTACTTACCATTAGAAGCGGTGGCCCTCTGACTCCTGGGGTAACAGGAAGCTCACGTACCTTGAAGGCCTCCAACAGCATCCGATACCATCCGCCATGAAGATTCGGATCAGGTACCCGAATCTTCTTTTTTTTTCTTTAATCACCTTCTTCTATCTTCATCTGTCACCATTTCTTGATCTTCTTTATCTTCTTTCTTCATCTGTCAATCCAAAATACCCCATGTTAAATCCCAGCCGATGTTGTCTTGTTGGCTTCTTGGGCTCAAATGAGGCGTCACGGCCTTAAATAGGGCTTGTGATGTCACATTTAGCCTCAAAATGGTTAACAGCCACCTGATTGGCTGTTCAAACCATGTTCCGACTTTAAAAAAATTTTTTGACATGACGTCACTTAAAGGGAATGATGCCAGCCAATCAGAATGGCTGTGCTTCATTTGCCTTTAAGATGACGTCACGAAATCCAAGATGGCCGGCTCACATGGTATTTCAGCCAATCAGAGTGTGGAATTGGTTCCCAAAATCTGATTGGCTGAAATACCATGTGACACCGGCTTCGTGACGTCATCTTAAATGTAAATGAAGCACGGCCATTCTGATTGGCTGGCATCATTCCCTTTAAGTGACGTCATGTCAAAAAAAAAAATGAGTCGAAACATGGTTTGAACAGCCAATCAGGTGGCTGTTAACCATTTTGATGCTAAATGTGACGTCACAAGCCCTATTTAAGGCCGTGACGCCTCATTTGAGCCCAAGAATCTGACGAGACAGCATCGGCTGGGATTTAACATGGGGTATTTTGGATTGACAGATGAAGAAAGAAGATAAAGAAGAACAAGAAATGGTTACAGATGAAGATAGAAGAAGGTGATTAAAGAAAGAAAAAAGAAGATTGGGGTACCTGATCCGAATCTTCATGGCAGATAGCATCGGCTGCTGTTGGAGGCCTTCAAGGTACGTGAGCTTCCTGTTACCCTGGGAGTCGGAGGGCCACCGCTTCTAATGGTAAGTAATATATAGAATGTTTGTAAATGTCTCTTTTTACAGGTTTTTTCATTGGATGTGATTGTTGATTTTTTGGGGGAGGCACATTGACTGATAATATATTAATCTGTACCACTTTAGGGTACAGATGAATACATTATTATTACAATATTTGGGGGGCATTTCTGGCTTGGTATTGCTGTTGGTTTTTTTAATGTCAGTTTCTTATGTGGATGTAATTGTTTGTATTTTTCCTGCTTAATGTAATAAAATGTTTGCGATTGGTGTTCGTTTCTAGTTAATGTTGTATTATTTTGGCTAATGCGTTTTATGGTTCTTTCAGAGATTGTTTGAATGTATTTATTTGTCTTTTAATGTTACATTCATTAATGTTGTTGTAATTAATTGGTTTGATTGGTTAGTGTTACTATTCATTTTGAGTTGGTTTAGGAATTAATTGGTTTCATTGGTTAATGGTTTCATTAATTCATTGTTGATGTTGTTACTGCTTGTATTCATTGGATTAGCTGGCTGCTGTTTTTATTGACTTTATTTAGGTATGCTAATGCAGTGTTTAATAACGGGCAAATAATCTATTATCCATATCTGGATAATAGTTATTTTGCACAATATTGTACTGTATGTGTTAGGAAGGAGGGCGGGAGGGGGGTCGTGTATTGATGTTTGTTAATTCTTTTTTAAATATACATTTTAATTATAGTGTAGATGTGCAGGGGGTCTCAGGAGCTGACCCGCATTGATTTCAGGTCCGAGGACCCCCTACTTCAGGAGATACAGGCCCCTTTATGGGGTGCCGGTATCCCCTGCACTATCAAGCGTCCGCGTCACGTGACCGGGACATTGAAATTCTGCAGGGGATACCGGCACCCCATAACGGGGCCTGTATCTCATGAAGTAGGGGGTCCTCGGACATGAAACCAATGTGGTTCAGCTCGGGAGACCCCCTGCTCATGTACACTATAATTAAAATGTATTTATTTATTGTACGATCGCCTGTAACAGCCTTGCATGGAGATGGCAAATCTCCATGCAAATGTTACAAGCTGCTTTTTTTTCTATCAGCTAGCGTACGGGAACTTTAAGTGCGATAGCAGGGGGGAAATACATTGCACGCACGATAAGCCAGTTTTGGGCACGTCCGATAAAAAATGGGCTGCGGGCCTTAGTGAATCGCGCTGTCAGCTTCATTTTTTATCGGACGTGCTAATTTTTTTCAGGCCAGCGCGAAAGCTCGGAGCTTAGTGCATAGCCCCCATACTCTGTTACACTCTCCCCTGGGTGGAATCCCCAACGCCCTCACTTGGGACCAAATTTGGTGCACCATCGGTCAGTCGGGAACCTGCAAGATAACAGACAATATATCAATGATACACATAATCATATTATCCTTACAGTCCCCAAGACCAAAGTCATCCACTGTCTACAGTGATGAGAATGAATAACTCTTTAACATAAGAGCAGGGAAAATTACTTATAATACTTGCAACCTTCCTAAACAACCCCCCCATAGAAAGCTTTAACCCACACAGAGCTAATGGTGGAGGATGAAGCCTGAATAGGGGCAGAATGGGTCTGAGCAAAGTCCACCAAGTCCTGCACGGGGTGAAATGGGATGATGGGACATGGGGTGCTAGGGCCAGTGGTTGGGCGTAGCAGAGTCCATGACTTGTCCCTGTACCATAGGCTTTCCGTGGCCTTAGGGAGAGAACAAGGCCCTGGTGGTAGGGACACGGTGACCTTCTCCCTTACAGTGGGCCAAGAAGCAGAGCCTCGGGTGGAAGCAGGATCACACTCACTGCTTCAGGCGTTAGCGGTGGTGTAACCGGCTCCGTGGGCGCCATATTAGTGACGTCATCATTAATTGTCAGTCTCACGAGACCGCCCGGTCAGCTTAAGCCCGGTGGCAGCAAGGACGTCACTTCTGGTTGGCCTGGAAGTTCGTCACCGCACTGCGCACTAGACAAGGCCACACCCGGCACCTCATCAAGGTAGGCTGCAACTGGACCCTGGAAATTAGAAGGAGCAAGAACCTCACCAGAGTGCAGGTAGGCGCGATCCCGGATTCCTCTGCAGGCAGGTCGGAAGTAACGATGGAGACATCTGGGGTTGCGGAACTCCTTGAACATTCCAGAACCTCCGCAGCCTCGGGGATGGATGCGACTGGGCTGGAACTCCTATATGGATGGCAAGTGGGCTCTTCTTCACAGGTTCCACCCAGTTGAAGTCATCAGGGACAGCCACAGATGGGAACACCTCCACCAGGGCGCAATGCCAGGGTGAGCCACACACCCGAGTGACCATGCTTATGGAGCTACCTTGCTCTGCGGTCCCCTTGGGACTCACACCCAACACCCCTGGGGCAGTCGACTTACCCTTTGGAACCTTTTTAGGCACAGATCTGAGTCCTGGGACCGTCGGCACCGTCACAGCAGTCTGGAACGGTAGTAGGGCGCACAGGCCCACAGCAGGGTCTGCGGCAGTCACTTTGGGTGGCACACGACAACTTGGGCATCCGAGAGCATTGGTAAAGGCCCACAGGCCCACGACATCCTCCGCTGTGTAGAGCTTCGGGTAGACTGGAGTAGCTGGGGCTGCATTAGGATTTACCATAGGGTCTGATGTGGAGGCCCATCGATTGGCTGGAACACAGCGTTGGTAGGCACAGGGCTGACAGGCCTCAGATAGTAGCGCTGTTCTCCCACTTCCTGGTTCCTTGTCCTGCCTTGTCTTGTTCCCTGCTGCCTTGCTTTCAGATTGACCTCTTGTGTACCGACTCAGCTATTACTTTGGACTCCTCACTTATGGCTTACCGGCCCAGCTTACCTCAGACCTTCCGCATCTCTCCAATCCTGACCATGGCTTACGGACCTCTTTATTCTACTGGCTAAACGGACACTGACCATTCTACCGGCTCCTACCTCAGACCTCGGCAAGTACCTAACCATTCTACTCTCTCCAATCATGACCTGGCTGCCTGACCATCCACACTCCAGACGTGCCCCCATGCTGTAGGTGGCGTTTATACCCATTCCCACCTCAGTACCGCGGTCCTGCTTTGTTTGTGGTGAGCATAGCATTACATTGGCGAACAGATCAAAATAAAGGATCTTAGAAATGTGGCTCTTGCAAGGCCTGCAAATTCACATGACAAGCAAAACATTCACGAATAACAATGATACTAAACATTTTGCTCAAAAAACATTCATGAATTGTAAAACGGCCGACGTCATATATATGATTACATGTAAATGTGGCCTCAAATATATGGGCAAAACCCGCAGACAGCTGCGAAGGAGAGTGCTGGAACATATAGGATCCATTAAAAACTCACATGATACACCAATCTCAAAACACGTGAGAGAACAACATACAGGGGTGTTCTCTTTCCAGGGCATAGATCACCTATTACCAACTATACGCAGAGGTGATTGGGACAAAAAATTGCTTCAAAGGGAAGCAAAATTAATCTTTAATTTAAACACTGTCACCAAAAGGGCTAATGTATGCCCCGTTTATAGAATAAACTGTTGGACGTTTAATTCATAATGGACAATAAGGACTCCCACTCAAGTATTTGTTTTTACATATGAGACACATATATGCAGAGAGTTTTTGTATTATTATATAGAATGGTAACTTTAATATCAAAGAGGCCTCCCTGTGTTCAGCACATGAGCACAGAACATGTTTTGAGTATATTTTTATTATTTTAGAGTACTCACTGTGTCTATATGGCACGATCTGTGAAATCTGTTCTCTTCACTGAAAGCAAATGATAAACGTCAGCTATCACCACAGCAACAGGGATGCTACAAAACAACATGTCACAGCATGGTTACATATCCCCAAAAGAAGCCGTGTTGATGGTGAAACAGCTGTAAGGAACGCTTCCTCAAGCATTTCACGATCCATTGGAAGCAGGGAGGACACACTACACGTATCTGCAGGGTATATGTACTTTTTTCAATCAAAACTTTAGCATTGTATGAACAGTGAGGCTGCGATCAGCTACTGTACAAACTATTTTTAAGGACAATATCAATAAGCGCAATACAGTGCTACTACTGTATAATGAGTGTTACACTGGGGGGGGGCGGGGTGGGGGGTATTAGCTTCTATGTTTTTTCTTCTGAAAGTCGTTCAAGTTGATTGGATCCTAACAAGGATGATTTGTACTTATATCTTCAATCAAATTTTCAGCATTGTATGAACAGTGAGGCTGCGATCAGCTGCAAATAATTTTTACAGGACAACGTCAATAAGCGCAATACAGTGCAGCTATAATGAGTGCTACATTGTATGGGGTTATTAGCTTGTTTGTTTTTTCTACTGAAAGGCGTTCTAGTTGATTGGATCTTAAAAAGGATTATGTGTGCTTATATCTTCACGTTCATTTACCTACCAGTGGATTACTAGAACAAAATGCTGATTTTTATTTAGCATAATTCTCATTACCTACCAAACTATTTAAGGATACTAGAAGGGTATACTTTTTTCGACAAAAACTAAACTAGTAGCCCTACAGTATAGTGATGCTTTCAAATTGAAAATCATTATGGCCAATGTCCATTATCAAGAGCTACAGTATTACCAGGTTGCACTATTTGAAGTGATTCTAAGCCTATAATTGAATCTACAGTTCATAAGTATCTTGATAATAAAAAAGTAAGTCATTTGTTTTCAGCCAGTATATAAGAGTCTGACTGCAGTCTCCTCTCTAACTGGCAATTATATATATTAATAAATTACCATTTAGTATTGTTTTGGATCTTTTTGTAGTTTATTTTTAATCCATTTTTGAGTGTAACAATTTATGAAATAAAAGTTTTATATAAACAATATAGACACAGTATTTTTTTCAAACGTGTCTTTCTCTTGTGGCATGTAGTCTCTAATTAAGGAATAGTCAGGACCTGTCAGTCAACCTATATACCCTCTACTTAAATTGTTAATTCACTATCTTCTTTTTAAATATCTACCATAACTAATGGCTATTTTTGCTAACTAATAATGCTATTGAGTTCATTGCTGCGTATATAATATAACAAATACGTTTAACATTATTGGAAGGAGTGCACCCATTTAAAGGGATTTTCTTTGTTGTTACTGTATGTTCTTATGCTCATTGTTTATAGTCTCCATCTGCATACTATTATCCGTGGGTTGCACCACTCTCAGTATGGAGCAAGTGTTTATTATCTCCTATAGCGTGTCCTTGTATTGACCCCAAATATATTTTTATATAGTTATCATATCCCTTGTTACTACTGTATACTGTAGTCAGGGGTGAGCAAACTTTTTATGCCGAGCCCCCCTTTTCATCCATGACATTTCTCGGGCCCCCCCTGCCTGATGTAATCAATCACATGAAAAAAAAAAACTTTATTAAACGGTATACAATGTAAATACAAATATGTCTAAATACTTATTTGAACAGCTAGCGATTGCAAAATTAGGCTGTGTCCACGCTGCAGGTATGCAGGCTTATGACACTTTGGCCAAAGGGTTAACTAAATAACCAAGTATTTAATATTATTATTATTGATGTATTTTACTTTATACTTTTCATCATATATGTTTTGTCAATGGGATGTAGCATTGGGCACCCCCTGTCTCTTGTTATATACAATTGCCACGCTCAGTAGCTCTCTGGTTGACATAAATATATATTCATCATGTGGTGGGTGTGGGAGTTTGAGCTAGCTGGGAATGTGTGTTTATCAATGTGTCCACGCTGCCGCTGAGAGCGGTGACATCACCAACTCTCCAAGCATGAGCACAGGGTGTCCTGCATAATTTTGCAAGCACGAGTGGGGGGGCATGGATCGGGGCTATTTTTGTCTGTGTTTGTGTTGCTGTGTGTGTGTGGGTGTTTGTGTGTGTGTGTGTGTGCATTGACTGCTGCTGAGCGCGCGTCAAAGTCAATTTTGTTTGTCTCCTGAAGCGCCAAGCTTTGGAGGCTGTACGCCCCCCGTTTTGCACACCGCTTCATTTAATTATGACACACATACACACAATCACAACACAGACACAGCACACATACTCAATCACAACACACACAACACACACTAATATTACAACACACACACACACTCAATCACAACCAACAGACACAGCACACACACAATCCACACACACAACACACAATCAATCACAACCAACACACACACTCAATCACACAAAACACACACACTCACTCAACACACACACATTCAATCACAACCAACACAGGCATAACACACACACTCAATCACAACACACACACATACAGACAACATACAATCAATCACAACCAACCCAGACACAACACACACACTCACTCACAACACACACAATCACAACAACACACACACACACTCAATCATAACCAACACAGGCACAACACATACACACACCACACACTCAATCACAACACACACAACACAGACAGACACAACACACAATCAGTCACAACTACACACACATACACTCAATCACAACATGCACACACACACACCACACACTCAATCACAACACCCACACCGCACACAATCACAACACACACAAGACAGACAGACACAACACATAATCATAAGTCACACACAGAAAGTACTACTGTAAGTTTGCTCCTGTCCCCCATGCTGTTGAAAAGTGGGACGGGTAACACAGGAGGAGGAGGGGATGTCTGTGTGCAGGGAAGGAAAGCCCCGCCCCTCCAGCAAAGCCCCGCCCCCTCTGCAAGACGCAGAGCAGAGAAGCAGCCTCAGCACAGAGCTTCTGCTACCCATGCACAGTTCTGCCCGCCCCCAAGTTTCCCCGCACGCAGCCCGCGCCCTCTCTAAATAATCTTGCGCCCCCCCCCCCAAGTTTGCGCACCGCTGCTGTAGATGCCTCTTTTCTCCTGTGAGATTTTCCATCCCCTTTATTAATTTGTGACTATTTTAAGCACTTTTTCTTGTTCCTTAAGATTTTTTTTATGGAGTGGTGCCCAAAAATGTATTCCATATTCAAGGTGTGGTGTTACTAATGCTTTATATAGTAACACAATTATGCTTACTACCCTTCAATCCATACCCAATTTAATGCAAGATAAGATCATATTTCTCGTTGTAGCTACTGCCTGACATTGGATACTAGTGCTAAACCGGCTGTCAATAAGCACTGCTAAATTGTACCCGATCAAGGATTGACCTAATTTTGTCCCATTTAATTTCTAAATTGTCTGTTTATTATTTTTCCCCAAACGCATAACCTTACATTTAATTGTATTAACCCTCATTTGCCATTTACCTGTCCAAGTTTCCAGTCTATCCAAGTTCTTCTGGAGAGAAATTACATCCTGCTCTGATTTTACTATCTTACACAGATTAGAATCATCAGAAAAGATGGAGACTTTGCTCTCTATGCCAACCTCACTGTCATTAATAAAAAAAGTAAAAAATCAGGGGTCCCAGAACTGATCCTTAAGGTACTTTACTTACTGTAGTGCCGACGATTATTCTAAAACAAACCTGGGGCAATCTCCAAAAAGACCCAGGTACTTGCTGGGAACATGCTGGGCACATGCTGGGTACATGCTGGGCACATGCTGGGTACATGCTGTGTACATGCTGCAACATTTCACACATTTCTGCAGACAGACTAATGGCCCATCGGATTAACAGCGGGGGTCCCTGGCAGTCCCATTAAAACTGAATGGGACTGCCAGGAACCCCTGCTGTTTTAATCCGATGGGTCATTAGCCTCTGCAGAAATGTCACTGAAATGTACCCAGCATGTACACAGCATGTACTTGGCTAGTTTAAGGTAAGGTTAAGGCAAGTTTTAGAATACTCGTTGGCTCGTCTCTGATGCAGCCACGAGTATCCGAAATCTTGCCTGGGAAAATCTGGGGCAATACCCCAGTAATGCTGCAACATTTCTGTGACATTTCTGCACACAGACTAATGACCCATTAAGTAAATGAGACTACCAGGGACCCCCGCTGTTAATCCAATGTGATTTTGCCACAAAAAAAAAATGATGACGTCATTGAAAGGAAACTAAGCCAGCCAATCAGAATGGTGGTGTTTCATTTGCCTTTAAGATGATGTCATCAAAAGCAAGATGGCCGCTGTCACATGGTACTGGAGCCAATCAGAGTGTGGGAACTAAATCCGACTTCTGATTGGCTGTAGTAGACCATGTGACAGCGGCTTGGGGGAGAAAGGATGTGACTTCACCTAAAGGCCGTCACATGGTACTTGAGCCAATCAGCGTGGGAACTACATCCCCAATCTGATTGGCTCAAGTACCATGTGACGGCCTTTAGGTGACGTCACATCCTTTCTCCCCAAGCCTCTGTCACATGGTCTACTACAGCCAATCAGAAGTCGGATTTAGTTCCCACACTCTGATTGGCTCTAGTACCATGTGATGGCGGCCATCTTGCTTTTGATGACATCATCTTAAAGGCAAATGAAGCACAGCCATCAATTTGGTAAATATTTTAAGCATTTTTTCTTGTTCCTTAAGGTCTTTTTTATGGAGTGGTGCCCAAAAATGTATTCCAAATGAAGCACAATCAGATTGGGGATGTAGTTCCCACGCTCTGATTGGCTCAAGTACCATGTGACCATATAGGGTGTTTGCAATAGTTTATTTAAGTGAATTATTTTTGGAAGCTAGATTTTATCTGATGGTGGTTACTTTGAAATAGAAAATTTTTTCTGAAAGGTTTGGTTTTAGGATTTGAAAAGTGAATTGTGTAATTGATTTGGATTGGATTGTAACTGATTTTAGATTGGATTAATTGATTGATGGTACTTTATTTCTGTTTACTTGCTTTGTTTTTATTTAATGATTGTTTGGAATTGTATCTTGTTTGGAATAGTTTATTTGAGCATTGCTTGGCCTAGTGTACATGATGCACATGCACTTCACGGGACACGATGACGCGCGGCACGCCGAGGGAAATAAACGAGCAAGCCGGGACACCTCCTGGCTTGCGGCTCCAGCCAGGTAAGGATAAAGTGTGTCGCCAGTGTATATTTTTTTGAACAAATATTGTTTATTTTTTGGGTGCACACCATTGGTACCGCAGGTACCGCAGGCCCGATGACAACCCCGCGACACCCCTGGACACCCCCGGACACCCGCAGGGACGCCCGCAGGGACCCCCAGACACCCGTGGAGACCCCCGGACACCCGTGGAACCCCGCGGGATCAACCGGGGACACCCGCGGGTCTGTTGTATGGATGGTGTGCCTGAAAAAGGTAAACAAAGACAATTTTTCTAAGTTCAGCTGGCACGTTTTTCCGGCGTGTTTTTAAAGTACGATTCACCTAGCGCTGCTTAGTGAATCCCAAGTACTGGCAAAAATCGGCGCATTTGTTGAATCGGGTGGTTTTTGCATGCAGGGCAGAAAAAATGCCTTTTAAGGCCGATAAAGCGCTGTTATCAAGGGTTAAACTAAATGACCCTTTTTCAAGAGAATATATAGGTATTGCATTGTGTATTTTTGTCACATTAGAAGTAGTTTTGGGCATCTTTGTTTTGTTTGTTTTTGTATACATTTAGCCACGCCCAGTAGCACTCCTTTGGAGACACACACACACACACACACACTGTATATATATATATACATGCATACCCCGCATTAACGTACGCAATGGGACCGGAGCATGTATGTAAAGTGAAAATGTACTTAAAGTGAAGCACTACCTTTTTTCCACTTATTGATGCATGTACTATACTGCAATCGTCATATACGTGCATAACTGATGTAAACAACGCATTTGTAACAGGCTCTATAGTCTCCCCGCTTGCGCACAGATTCGGTACAGGTAGGGAGCCGGTATTGCTGTCCAGGACGTGCTGACAGGCGCATTCACGAGCTGCCGTTTGCCTATTGGGCAATATGTCCTTACTCGCGAGTGTACTTAAAGTGAGTGTCCTTACTCGCGAGTGTACTTAAAGTGAGTGTCCTTAAAGCGGGGTATGGAGAGAGAGAGAGAGAGAGAGAGAGAGAGAGAGAGAGAGAGAGAGAGAGAGAGAGAGAGAGAGAGAGAAAAAAGAGAGAGATGGCACCACCTAAATCCAATATAACCAGACAAATAGACTTTTTATTGAATTGGTATCTTTACCCCCGACATCTGTGTGGGGATCGCCATAGCCTACCCGGAAAACCCAGTGACGTCGCAAGCTCTTGCGAGATTGCCGCCAGGAGCTCATTGCGGTGATGAAGGGCTGGAAGCAGAGAGTTACCCTCTACTTGCTCCATAACATCACGAGCCCTCGCGAGATTACCTCTGGGAGCTCATTGCAGTGACAAAAGGCTGGAAGCAGGGAGTCACCCTCCACTTGCTCCGTTATTTGGAACAGAATTGCAGAGTTGCTGTGTACATCTACATCAGACGGTGTTGGAGCGGCTGTATCCTGCACCTGGGCTGGCGATTGAGTATAACTCATGAATGCTTTTATTTTCCCTAATTTTGTAAGTGTGCATTTTTAAACATCCTACCCCATTTAAATTTGTCAACCTTAATACGCTATGAGTGCGCCTGTTTTTTATTTGTTTTTTTCTGTAGATATATATATATGTAACCATGCTGTAAAATGGCTGCAGTCATCTCTCCTGCTGACAGTAAGGCCTGGTAAGTTATGGGCATGCCAGCAGTAATTATGGAGGTTTGTCCTCACACCCTGGTGAAGTGCCCTATGTATGTATGGGAGTGGTCACATGCTCTGAATCCATGGTTAGTGATGTCAGAGTTGTGCCAGCCCCCAGAGGATACATAAGGCACAGCACGGTGCAAAAAGTTAGTTACTCGGGTTGCAGAGTTATAGAGGAGTAAGCTGTTGGAAGGACAGTGTATGGAACTGTGACCAAGGACCTGGTCACAGTAAAGATATCCCTACGGGGATAGGAAACCCACCTATTAAGGGAAGATATACCTTTTAAAGGGAAGTACGGTGAACAATGGAGGGCTAAGGATATTCATTGTGACGGGCAGCTGGCCCACCGTATTCAATAAAGATGTTCCTGATTAAAGACACTCTCGTGTGTAAGTGTGGAATCATTGCACAGAGAGGAGCACCACAGAGGAGTTCCTCACCAGGACCATCCACAAGCTCAAGCTGGGATCCTGATGAGGTGGAGGCGCTGCACTGGATATAGGTAGGACTCATGCACACTACCTCAGCTGCCTGTCTGGGTTGGCAATCCCCACACAACATCATGCGGGAGACTCAGGAGTCCTGTTGCCAACAGGTGCACCACCAGACACTACACTGTAATGGGGACTGGTTAGACCACAGGGGCCAATGTGAGATTGGGTGGGTCAGGCTAGGCCAGAAAATCCGTTACATTTGGAGGCGCTGCTGAGAGATATGTAGACCTGTCAACAGGACAGGCTTTTGCTAGGCACACTGGGAAACAGGAAGAGTGTCTGCTGCCACTTTGTGCTGCGTTGGGACGGACCTAGGAGTAGTCAGGGGCTGATGGAGAATAGTCAGCTCGCAGGGACGACCTAGGGGCCTGAAAGGAGTTGGAGGTTTGGAGAGGGGCTATAGCTTTACAGGTCTCCTTGAGGCAGTGCTAGTGGTAAGAAGCCTGGAAGGACAGCCTGGTAACGAGACAGGGGTACCAGAGAGGATCTACGCTAGGCTAGCCAACAGTAGGTAGACGTCAAGTACTGCATGGAAGTTCCAGAGTACTCTAGCCCATTCCAGACCACTTACCAAAGGGAGCACAGACTGGGAGGAAGGAGATACAGCAGACACAGATAGAGTGAGCCTAGCCTGAGGTAGTGCAACACGAGTCCAGCCTACATTAGGTACACAAGGTGGTGCATCAGAGAAATCTTTATTGTGCCGTTGTGGTAGCTGCCCCGCAGAGAGGAGCTCCGTGTACAATAATCACGGAAATAATACATCTATGGCGAACGCAAGAATGGAGAATCCGCGCGGTGCGGAGTGTCCAAAATGGCGGACGGAGGCAGATGGAGGGAGCGCATGTGATGTGGGAGAGCAAGCTACAGAAATGACTTTCACGAGCCTGCTGTGGAGTGGTGCTAAGGCTGTGGCCGCGCCGTTTTGGTCCTGCTTAGGATCTAGGGGTATGGCCCCTGAGGACAATGAGGAGGACATTGCAGTGACTTGTGGAGAATATTATGAGAGTGACTGTCAGTCGGCATACAAACAGATGAACGCTACCTCAATCATTGAAGAGACTGACAGTGCAACGCAAAATGGCGGCTCCCGCTTCCCTGGGAGACCGCGTGGGTTCGCTGAAGAGAATTCTGCATTTGCAAAACTTGCAGAGAGTTGGCCAGGAGTGGCGGCAACAGGAAAACCCCGCCCTGATGGGGGGTATGACGCGAAAGCTACGGCCGCGCCCTCATGGACAGTGACTAATTCAGCTCCAGTACTGAGCCAACCGATTAGCCTGTGGGACCCTCCCCTGATTTCAACCAGGGGGAGTGGTTTCCAACTATGCCCCGTGAGTATGAACACAGCGGAGCAAGGAGCTGGTGAACCGGCAGTGATGTTACCAAAAGTAGTTCCTGCGGCTGGAGCAGTATGCAAAAAGGAAGGATACTTTGCAGGCAAGGCAGCTGCAAGGAAACGACTGGAATTGGCGCCAAAGGAAGAACCCCACCCTGTGGGGAATAAGGGCGCGAAAGCTGTGGCCGCACCCTCTAGGACTGAAAGAGGTGCGGCCTCAATTAAAGGACATCCTATACCGTTGTGGGACCCGCCCATAATTGCTACTAATGGGGGCGGGTTGCAACTATGTCAGATGAGGGTGGAGCTGGACCAAGGAGTGGTTACCAACTCAGCCCATGCTGATCAGTCACGAGGAGCCAGCTTAGCGAGCAGACCGTTGCAGCGGTTGACTCCTACAAAAAGAATGGATCAACCCCAAGAGGTGATGGGCATGATGACCACCCAGCCATACTCGATACCAGGAGGCGTGCTGGTAATTCGGGTGGCTGGGACTGAGACTGTGGTAGGCCTCTGCCTTCAATGCAGAATAACAGGCGGCACTGTGAATACAGCGGGGCATTGTCCACAGTGTGGTACGCAGTATCTATGGCCTATGCCAACATTTGTGCCGATTCAAGCTATGGAAGCTGCGGTGAAGATGGCTGTGCCGACCGCCGAACTTCCCGGTGCTCTATGGCGGGAGGGCCCGGATCCCGGAGAATAAGGATCGGGACATGTTGTTCTGTCTGGGGACAAGCAGGAGAAATCGGTCGGTCAGTGTATCGACCGGGAGGCCAAGCGGCGATCACCACGCTTGGTGACCCCGAACAAAGAGCTGGCGGATCCCTCCGGTGAGGATCCCGGAGAGCGATATGGGGCTGTGATCCGGCCCGTGGCGATACCCTGTGGAGGGAACGGAAGGATGACGCCACTTACCGAGACCAGCGGTGAGAGAAGTCAGATGTCGCCCATAGAGGGGAAGGTTGAGAGGCGGAGCCCTTCCCACTCGGGGACCGGTGGGTCCAGCGGCGACGGGCGGTCCACGCCCAACCAGCGGAGTGGTAAGGCGAGTCCAAATGCTTACCTAGCTCCAATAAAGGCTGTAGCGGAAGAAAGGCCATGCCAGGCCCAGGCGACGCACGTGCAGGCGGCGGAACTTCCGGACGTCATCGTGGAGGAAAAGATCCCGTATGGGGATCCATCCCAAGATGGCGGCGTATCCGGTTCCGGCGCTGACGACACTTCCGGTGGGGATAGCGGAGCGACCGGAAGGAGATCCTCTACGCTTCGTCGATCGGGTGGCGGTGCCCGATCACCTGTGAAGGTCAAGAGCTGGCAGGCGGCGAGGAAAGCGGAGAAGGGTGACACTTCCCCAGCGGATCGGCCACACAGTGGTTCAGGACTACCCGAGGGTAGAGAGCGGGGCGGAACCCCGTGTATACCCGTTGCCCGTCCCTATGCCCAACCCCATGCCCTAGCTAATGCCCTTGTCCCAGTCACCTTTTCCTGTGGGTCCACGTCCAGTTTGGGGGGGTCGGAAGGGTCCCAGGGAATTGGTGAGGAATGGACTGGGGAGAGACTGGGCAGCTATGCATCTGATGGCGGGTCAAGGGGTGGAGGGCAATTGGTGAAGGTAACGGAATCCAGGTGGGTGCTTAAAGTGGCCATAGTTCAGCTGAAGGAGAGCCCCAAACGGGAGAGGTGGTCAAATCCTCCCCATTCTATAGGAACCTCGGGGGTATCTTCATGGGGGGATACTGAGGAAGGGGATTCGCTAGAGTGGGGACCCGAAGGACTTCAGGAGAACCGATGGTGGGCCCCCTTATTTGAGGGATATGTAGGGTGGATGGACCGCACGCGGTTCCTGCTACAAAGAGAGGACGTGGTGGACTATTTGTGGGCGGTAGGGGAGTTTACACCTGCTCAGAGGAAAGAGGAGATGCAGGAAAGGTGGAGACTATTCTGCCAGAATGAGATAGAACCTATGGGGCCAGAGATATTGTCTGACCCTGTGGACATAGACGAACCCCTATCATGGGTGCTGCCAGGGAGGGCAGGAAATGCCGAGTTGACCCGGATCTGCCGGGCCGAGAGGGTTATTGCAGCCAAGTACAAACTGTCCCACGGCCTAGAGTACCCATACGTCCCTGAACCTATTATGGAGGAAAGTGAGGAGAATAGGGCTAGGTGGTTAAGGGAGACCATTGAAGAATATATGGTCAACAAAGGGGGTGATATTACAGGTAGCTGGGCGGAGGAATGAATAGACCACCTAATGAGAGTATGGAGCATTGGGCGGAATGTGTACAAACACAAAGTAGTATACCGACCTGAGAGGGGACTGCCGCGTAACTACAGTATAACTGTCCTGGATATGGGGGGTCGGGAGGTTAAAAAACCTGACCCTAGGCACTACTATTAGGAAGTACAGGGTAGTTATTGCGAAAGTTCGTGGCTGCTGGTCGGGGCACGCTTGACGTAGAATGTTATCATGCAACAATAATGTTTGAATAATTATGTGTGTGTGTTTTTCATTTTACAGTGCTTCCTGAAGAAAGGTACTTCAAATTTAGGTCCAAGCCGGGGACGGTGGGATTCACCAGGGGGAGAATGTAACCATACTGTAAAATCGCTGCAGTCGTCTCTCCTGCTGACAGTAAGGCCTGGTAAGTTATGGGCATGCCAGCAGTAATTATGGAGGTTTGCCCTCACACCCTGGTGAAGTGCCCTATGTATGGATGGGAGTGGTCACATGCTCTGAATCCATGGTTAGTGATGTCAGAGTTGTGCCAGCCCCCAGAGGATACATAAGGCACAGCACGGTGCAAAAAGTTAGTTCCTCGGGTTGCAGAGTTATAGAGGAGTAAGCTGTTGGAAGGACAGTGTATGGAACTGTGACCAAGGACCTGGTCACAGTAAAGATATCCCTACGGGGATAGGGAACCCACCTATTAAGGGAAGATATACCTTTTAAAGGGAAGTACGGTGAACAATGGAGGGCTAAGGATATTCATTGTGACGGGCAGCTAGCCCACCGTATTCAATAAAGATGTTCCTGATTAAAGACACTCTTGTGTGTAAGTGTGGAATCATTGCACAGAGAGGAGCACCACAGAGGAGTTCCTCACCAGGACCATCCACAAGCTCAAGCTGGGATCCTGATGAGGTGGAGGCGCTGCACTGGATATAGGTAGGACTCATGCACACTACCTCAGCTGCCTGTCTGGGTTGGCAATCCCCACACAACATCATGCGGGAGACTCAGGAGTCCTGTTGCCAACAGGTGCACCACCAGACACTACACTGTAATGAGGACTGGTTAGACCACAGGGGCCAATGTGAGATTGGGTGGGTCAGGCTAGGCCAGAAAATCCGTTACATATATATATAATGGAAATATTACTGTATGCTCATTTGCATGTCTTAGACAGGTCTGCAACCCCGCCTTTCACCATTATCACCCAACACACAGCACTTCCACTGCAGCAAGGGATTCTGGGAAATGACATGCAAATGAGCACACAGTGCCACCTTTTGCTTCAAAACCATTCAACATGGTTCCCCTATAGGCTTAAGCTTGCTGCATGGTCAAAGCCAGGGTTAAGATGACCGACCGACCGACCGACCGACCGACCGACCGACCGACCCTTAATGGGTCTTTTCAGTGTGGGGTTGTTTATACTGGCTATGCAAAATGAAGCAGGGATCCGTTTTACCATACTTAGTTAAGTTATGGTGGGTAAAAAAAAGTGACAAAAACCCTCCACAGCAAAGCATATAGCAAATGGAAATATTACTGTATGCTTATTTGCATGTCTTAGACAGGTCTGCAACCCCGCCTTTCACCATTATCACCCAGCACACAGCACTTCCACTGCAGCAAGGGATTCTGGGAAATGACATTCAAATGAGCACACAGTGCATGTTTTCACTAGGCGTGTCATTTGTGTATTTGTTACACTGCTACATATTTAAGAGATTGCTCTTGGTATGCACTACTGTAGATCCCCTTGAAGAAATGACAAACCTCATGAAACACTCCAGATCCTGTGCATTTAGAAGCTGCTCTACTTTGCTCTGTGGATGCAGACTGGTGATCCTTAATACACTACCGACACACTTTATTAGAGTGTGGCCGGTACCGCAAGCCGGGAGATTTCCCGGCTTGCTAGTGGCCGCCCCTCGGCATGCCGCGCGTCATAGACGCGCGGTCACGCGTCTTCGGGAGCGTGCGCCCCTTGCACGCGCGTCCAGGGGCTCCCCGAGGGAGCCCTGGTGTCCCGCGATCGCGGGACGGCGGCAGGGGGTTCCGGGGGACCCGGCGGACCCGGCAGCGGTAGGGAGAGCGCCCCGATCGGAGGGCGCTCTTCCGCTGCTTCGGCGCGCGCCCGTCACTCTCGGGCGCGCGCCAGGCTACTGCTGCGGCCAAGAACGGGCAAATGCTCGAATTAACTTGGCCGCAGCAGTACATTAATCAACAGATATATTATAATTTCTTTCTGTTTGACTTACAGCAGTGACTCCTTAAACACCTGGACCAAATCAGTCTTGAGCTTACTGTAAATGCACAGGAATCTTGTAGCATTTACCTCAAAAGGTCTGTCATTACCAGCCAATATATTATAATCTCTAAATAGTAAGTCAATTTAAAATAATTTAAGCATTGTATTAGTATGTCACTGCAATTAGAGAAAGCACTTAATTATTATTGGACATGGGAATTCATATAAGTGACAGGGGAAATACAACTATTGATGCATCATTTGTAAAGAGCAATGTCATTTACTAACTTAAAAGGAATATATCCCATATGGAATACACGTCAAGAGATAGTCTAAGGATTACTTGCAAAAGGTTATGACGAGAGACATTATGATCAATCTAAAAAGGATTGCTATATACAATATGTATAAAATATTAATGGATATTTTTATTTTAAATGTATATATTTTTAAAGTTTTTGACATTTAAAAAAAAGTGTGTGTGCCGAGCATGCGCATTTTCAGTGAAACTTCTAAACACAATTTCAGTGCCAAAACACAAAGAAGTTTGACCTAGAACACGTGTTTTAGCTTTTTGCACTTCTATATTTATAGTAACTATAAATTCCTTGTGTGTGTCACTGTTTGTGTGAGCGTCACTGTGTGTGTATTCGTCACTGTGTGTGTGTGTGCGCGTCACTGTGTGTGTGCCCGTCAGTCAGCATGTGTGAGCATGTAAGTCAGTGTGTGTGAACACGCGTCAGTCAGTGTATGTGTGTGTGCGCGCGCGCCAGTCAGTGTGTGTGTGTGTGTGCGAGTGCCAGTCAGTGTGTGTGTGCGCGCGCGTTAGTCAGAGTGCGTGCGTCACTGTGTGCGTGTGTGTCAGTCAATCAGTGTGTTTGTATCACTGTGTGTGTGTCAGTCAGCGTGTGTGAGTTAGTCAGTGTGTGCGTCACTGTGTGTTTGTGTGTCAGTCAATCAGTGTGTGTTTGTGTATGTGTATGTGTGTGTGTGTAACACTGTGTGTGTGTGTCACTGTGTGTGTGTCTGTCAATCACTGTGTGTGTCTGTGTGTCAGTGTGGTGCTGGGGTGGAGTGTGGGCTCAGCATGTCCTGCATGCTCTCTCGGCATTCCCCCCACCCTTCCCTCGGAGGACACCGTGCTCAGCGCTCTCCCTCCCAACCCTTTGAGCTATGGGGACACAGAGAGCTTTCCCCCCTCCCTCCGAGCTAAGGGGACACAGAGCACTCAGCGCTCTCCCCCCTCCCTCTGATCCACGGGGACATGGAGCGCTCAGCGGTGCTGCAGGGATGTGGTACTGCTGAGGACGAGGTGCTGTGAGGGACACATTGTGATCTCACCCCCTCTCCTCCTCGTTACTGGACCAGAGCAGCCCCCCTCTCTCCTCCCCCAGCTGAGCTGCGGGGACAAAGCGCCCGGATCTCGCAGCCCCCGTCCAAGAGGAGGAGATCTCGGGGGAGCCGGGGCACTGAAATTTAGTAAGGGGGGTAGTGTGTGTGTGTGTATGTCACCCTCATCCTCTCCGGTGATTGGTGGGTGCTGGCAACACTGACCTCACTGCTGGCCTCTTCTTCCAGCAGTGACATCACTTCCTGCACTGTACTTCTGTCACCATCAAGGCAATTTACTGTCATGGAAATTTTCATGTGGTAGGTGCAGCTAAAGAAGTTTCACTTAAAAAAAAACACAAAAGGGGGAGCTAGGAAGAGAACATAGAAACGAAAAAGGGGAAGTGGGCATGGCACACTTCAAATACAGTTACAGTTCAATTATCAGTACAGTGAAACTCTCTTGGATGATTTAAAAAAACAGTGCACAGATTGTAAATATAAAAGACAGACATATTAAACTTGTAGTAGAATCAATAGGCAGAAATCCCCAGGGAAAATTTTGAAACTTTCTATGGATGTCACACAGTACAGAAATGATCAAAGATTCTATTTGACAATGGGTGCCAAATTGGGGGGCATGAGATTTTCTGAGGGATGGGGGGCATACTTACAGAGGTCCCGCACTCTTCACCAAAGCATTTCAATTAAATGCCAGGGGAGCACGTGTAAGGCCTCTGTAACTCTAGGATGGAGAGTGGAGGGGAATGAAAAAGATAACAAACTAAATAGAATAGATGAGGGGAAAAGGGGTTATGGAGGGAGAATGGGGGTAAGTGTGAGTTTGACAAGCAGCGAGACACCCATAATAAATACAGATAATACTAGAAAACTTCTAAATACTAAACCAAGTTGACACAGAAAGGAAGGAGCAGATAAGATAATAGTACAAATACTAGGGTAAGGCTGGGGGTGGGGGAAGGGAGAGAGGGTACCCTCGCAACAGCTAAGAATATGTTCTGTGTTGCTTCTATCTGGGGTAGATATGAACTAATACTTGTGAGAGAAAGGGACCCCAATGGAGAGCACTCAAACAGATGCACAGAATACACAGAACAAAAGAAAAGTGTATGTGTTGATAGGTAATATGTACACGATAAAAAACATTTATTGGAGTCTTAACTCAATATTAAAATAAAGTAGGACGCTAAGTGCCCAAATAATTGAGACTCAATAGAGCAAAAAAAGCGCAGCGAAAGTAAAAAATACCAGGTCTCAAGTGTATAGTGTAGGCTGCTCCCCTTGATGATATGTGCAGGGTAGAGCCAGGTGTAATCAGTGCCTCCTTGAGACTGTGTCCATAAGTACTTGGTCACAGGTACAGCCACTTGTGGCTATTAGTTATCTAGCCCAAGGTAGTAGTGAGTGGTATATATGTGTATATCACGTCACCAGGAATATGCAGGTAAGTGGAACAGGTGAGTAATTACTATAGTAAGCTCCCAAGGGACAGACTAAAATCACCAGTCATAAGGTAATCTAGGTCAGCAGGTCGCTGCTTTAGTCCCTGGGGGGTGCTAGCAAGTCAAGCCACCATGAGAGTGAAAAAATCACTCACACACACTCACTTGAATTATACCTTAATGCAGATATCATGATGGATGTACCTGCTGTACACAAGTGACCATAAGTCCAGGTAGGTAGAAAAAATATTGTAGTACACAAGTAGTGTCTACATACACTCAGGAACAATAAAAACACGAGAGAAGCTGGTAGATACTGAAAAAGTCAGACTGTATATGAAAGTCTGAATCAATATATAATAATGTCAAGATATTCAATTCTCATTGAATTATAAGAAAACGTAAACCGTAAATTCAACTGATTATTATAAAGATGGTCCATGAACTCCCTCAATAAACCCAAATCACCTTCCCAAATCAAAATTAAATCATCAACATAAAATAATATTCTTACGATAAGGGTTAGGGTGACTAAAAATGTGATTAAACTCCCAATAACCCATAAACAAATTTGCGTATGAAGGTGCAAATTATGTGCCCATTGTGGTTCCTCGTGTCTGCAAATAATAATGTGAATCAAAAAGAAAATAATTGTGAGTTAGTAAAAATAAAATGGATTCAGTGATAAATATGGTTTGTGCAGGTGACAATTGAGATTTGTTTAAAAAATATTGAACTGCTGTAACACTATGTGTGTGATCAATAATTGTGTATAAAGAGGTGACATCTAAGGTCACCCAAACATAATGTGGAAACCAAGTGATATCTGCAAGTGCATTTAGTAAGTGAGTAGAATCCCTTAAATATGAAGGTAGCCCTTGAACCATCGGTTGCAAAAAGATATCGATATATCTCGATAGACCATCTCCCAAAGATCCAATACTCGATATAATTGGTCGACCTGGAAGGTCGACAAGAGATTTATGGATCTTTGGGAGATGGTGAAAGATAGGAATGACAGGGTTAGTGACTGAAAGAAAACTTCTTTCTTTGTCGTTAAGAACATGCAGTATAACACCAAAATCTAAAGTATTTTTTAATTGAATTAAAAAGGTGTCTGTTGGATCTGTCTTTAGAGGCAAATAGGAGGTCTTGTCTTGTAGCTGTCTCAAAGCTTCATTATTGTATTTCATAGCGCTCTGGACCACAATGGCTCCCCCCTTATCAGCATTTTTTATGACGAGATCTTTGTTGTTCATAAGACCGAGAAGGCTATTACGCTCTTTTCTTGTTAGATTATTGCTTAAATTGGGGGAGCAAGTGTGGCCCAAGGCTAATAAATGCAAATCGCGCTCAACTAATTTTTCAAACGTGGTTATGTGGAGAACCTTAATGTAAGAGGGATAGAAGATGGATTTTTGTTTCAAACCAGATTCTTTTTAACCCACTAGGAAGGAAGAAATAATATTGACACCTTCCTCCACGTCTTGCTCATCATGGAGACTGTTCATGTCCTGAAGAGTACATTTTTGTCGAAAGGTAGTCAATTCACACTTGTTAGAGTCAGTCATTAGAGAGGGAGTCAGTTGATCAGGGTCAACAGAAGCACCCTTGTCTATGACTATTAGCATTACAACAAAAGGAAACAGTTTTTTGAGGGTGCTTAAAGACTTGGGTTCAACAAAGACCTTAAACTTTAGAAAGGCAGATTTGAATAAACCGTAATACATTGGGATGATAAAGGGGCAGTCTTTAAAACATTGTTAGAAAAGCAAACTCATCAGTGTATACCCTTGGGTAATAAGTATAAAAGACGTAAGTCAAACCAAATGTGGCTAAAAAAACAGGTAGGCGAGGAAATGAAAAAGAAGTGGCAGGCATTTAGATTCCTCAAGTCAGAAGGGACAGAGGCATCATATCAGAATTATAAAGAATGTAACAAAAATTGCAAAAGGGCAATCAAATTAGCAGAAATGGATAATGAAAAAAAGATTGCAATAGAAAGTTAGATCAAACCTAAAAAGTTTTTTAAGTACATTAATATGAAAAAAAATGAGAAAAGAAAATATAGGACCCGTTCAGTGTGAGATGGGCAGGCAGATTATTGGAGATAAGGAAAAGGCAGAGGTATTAAACAAAGACTTTGCCTCTTTGTTTACCAGGGAAGAATCAATGTCAATTGTACTGCAGCAGGAGGAAGCCACAACCTCCATATTAATGAACAATTGGTTAAGTGAGGAAAAAGTTCATAGGCAGCTTGAAAAAAATTAAGTAAATAAGGCACCTGGCCCCGATGGCCAGGAGTTCAAGGAGTTACGTTCAGTAATAGCCATTAATAGCCAAACCATTATATTTAATATTCAAGGACTCCATTTCCACACACTCAGTACCACAAGATTGATGTAAAGCAGATATGGTGCCTATATTTTAAAAGGGAGCTAGATCACAACCAGGAAATTAGACCTGTAAGCCTGACTTCAGTAGTGGGGAAACTACTTAAAGGTTTAATACAGGATAATATTCAGGAATACCTAATGGAAAACAAAATTATTAATAATAGTCAGCATCGATTAATGAAGGACAGATCATGCCAATCTAACCTTATTTGTTTCTTTGAGGAGGTAAGTAGGAACTTAGATCAGGGTAATGCAGTTGATGTGGTCTACTTAGATTTTGCAAAGGCTTTTGATACGGTTCCACACAAGAGGTTTGTGTACAAAATAAAGGAAATTGTACTCAGTAAAAATATATGCACCTGGATTGAAAACTGGTTGAAGGATAGACAACAGAGGGTTGTCATAAACTGAACTTTTTCAGGTTGGGCTAAGGTCGTGAGTTTGTGTACTCAGGGATCGGTACTGGGACCCCTGCTTTTTAAATGATTTATTAATGACCTTGAGGTTGGCATCGAGAGCAAAGTCTCCATCTTTTCTGATTATATTAAATTGTGTAAGGTAGTTTAATCAGAGCAGGATGTAATTTCTCTCCTGGAAGACTTGGAGAGGCTGGAAACTTGGACAGGTAAATGGCAGATGAGGTTTAATACAGATAAATGTAAGGTTATGCATTTGGGAAGCAAGAATAAACCGGTGACATAAATTAAATGGGGATACATTGGGGGAATCCTTGATGGAGAAGGATTTAGGAGTGCTTGTTGGCAGCAGATTTAGCAATAGTGCTTAAAGTCATGCAGTAGCTGCAAAGGCAAACAAGATCTTATCTTGCATTAAACGGGCAATGGGTGGAAGGGAAGTAAACATAGTTATGCCCCTTTACAAAGCATTAGTAAGACCACACCTTGAATATGGAGTACTATTGTGGGCACCACTCCTTAGAAAATACATTATGGAACTAGAGAGAGTGCAGAGAAGAGCCACCACATTAATAACGCCGGCAAAACATCTCCTTTATTTAAGTTCAGCAGGTCAAAACATGTATAGCACAGTTCAGCACAACAGTATGGTCTTACAGTTCGCGTGATTAAACCAGAAAGTCCTCCACATTGTCCGTCCATGGCCGATTCCTTGCATGGCGCAAAATGCCATTTATGCAGTCTCGAACGCCTTTCATTACAGGATCTGTAATTGGATAAAAGTGCCGCATTTCATCCAGAATATTCCTTCTTAAATTGTCAGAAAGCGCCTTTTTTACGCGATTTCCTTCGTAGTTCACTCTGAAGGCCCAGTCGCAGTACAATGAGTAGGGAACATGGTGTTTGAAAAGTAACAAGGCATACTTGTGGAGTGCACCAGCACTCATCACCCTATACTTCTCCCTGAGCACCGGTGGCAGATCGCACAGGGTGATGTCGGGCACCGTATCGATGCGAGCAAATGTAGGTCTTCTGGGAGCGGGTGTGCTTGAGGCGACAGGCGATGGTAGGTTGTCTGGGAGGAAGCTTTCCTCCAGTCTTGATTGCCGTGTTGTCTCCTGGCGTGGTCTTGACGGGGTTGTCATGTCCTCCCCAACGGCATACATGTACACTACATCTTCTGGTGGAGGGGGGGGGCGCTTGGTGATGGAAGGGGGTCAAAGGGCCCATTCATCACATCCATGTCACCCCCCTGCTCCAGGCGTCGGGGAAACAGGGGCATTAACACCGAGCAAATGATGTATACCCGCTATGTCAGCCTCTATCTTCTCCATCCGTCGATCCATCCGTTGATCCATATGTTGCATCTGTTGATCCATATCTAGCATCTGTTGATCCATATGTATCATCCGTTGATCCATATGTGGCATCCGTTGCTCCACATTTAGCATTGTCTCCAGAAGCAGATCTATCTTTGCCAGCACAATAGAGTTCCCAGGGATATCCACACTTATCCCATTCAGCGTCCGGTCTAACGAGCTGCTTGTGCATGGCGTGTGGACATCTGGGTGGATGGGTGCAACGGAGGATGAGATGGGGGTTCCATGGTGAGAAGCGGCGGCGGCGTCGAAGAAGGGTGGAGGAGGTGGCCTGTGGATATCCGGTAGAGGGGAAGGGCCAGTGTCGTCGAAGAGGGATGGAGAAAGTGACCCTTGGATTTCCGGGCGAGAAGCAGAGTCATCTAAGAGCAAAGGAGAAAGTGACCCGTGGATTTCAGAGGCAGCGTCGTCGGATAGAACTGGAGAGGATAGCCTGTGGGTTTCCGGGAGGGCGGCGGCAGAGTCGTCGAAGCGTATGTGAGGAAGTGGTCTGCGGATTCGATGGGTTGGCTGCCATTCATTTTTCATCGAGAGTACATCACCGTATATCTTCTTGACATAATAAGGCTGACGTCTATGAAAACCCTTAGCCTTTGGGGTCAGCAGAAGGTTTTCTTTATTGGCCTTAGCCTGTTGCTTTTGCCTTGGCGTGGAAACGGCAACCGCCTTTCGCTTTTTCTGCTTGATAGGCAGGGTAGAAGCAAGTGGGTTCCTGTGTCCGTAGAATTGGGGTTGATCCATGGAAGCAGATGGCATACAGTAATGCAGTATCTGGACAAGGGCAAGTTCAGATAAAGATCATCGAGTGGTGGGCTATGCAATGTGTGTAACCTTTTATGCATGGTGGCGATGTACAGGTGTTGAAAGTGGGCGTACTCTTATGTGAGTCATTACCGTATAAATACACCATCCATTTTGTGGATTCACTGCACATTGAATACACATCGACTAAACATCGAATATACATTCTTGTGTTTGTATTTCTTTCTACTCGCAGCAATGTTTGTTAAAAAGATTTCCAAGGATCTCAGCATGCGAATTAAGGAGATGTACACGAGCGGACACCGAATTGCTGCTATCCATCGCTGATTAGCTACTTGTGGCCTCGTTGTGCCAGCAACCACCGTGAGCTATCATGCACATGGAAAAAAACAGAGAAAGCAAAAGGGCACCAAGGGTAACTAACGCGTAAGTATATTTATAAAACTTTAAAAAAAAAATTAGATCAAAAAATGTACTGTACATCTACAGTAATGTACCTAATATTTTTGATAATTCTGTTGATTTATATTACAACAATATATATATTTTATATATTTATATTACAACAGTATATATATTTTGTATATTTATATTTATATTACAACAGTATATATATTTTGTATATTTATATTTATATTACAACAGTATATATATTTTGTATATTTATATTACAACAGTATATATATTTTGTATATTTATATTTATATTACAACAGTATACATATTTTGTATATTTATATTTATATTACAACAGTATATATATTTTGTATATTTATATTACAACAGTATATATATTTTGTATATTTATATTACAACAGTTTTATATTGCTGCATATTAATAGAACAATATATTATATCCTGTTGATCTACTGTCTCTAATATTTTTACTTACCGGATTGTTTTTCTTTACATTGTAGGGGGACAACTCTTCTGGTGGACAAAATAAGTGAGGAGAATGATGAGAAGAGTGCATTAAGGGTCAAATACACTCTGCAGGAAAATCACAATCTCACTGTATCCGAGACCAGCATAAAGAAGATGAGACGCAGCATTGGATGGAAATATGGACGTGTGAGGTTAGTACTGGACAGTACAGGAGGTAAAAGTGTTGTTTAGGAAACTGTACTGTACCGCTAAAATTATTTATTCCTTGTCATTACAGAGCATACCCCATGATAAGGGATGCAAACAAAATCAAAAGAGTGGTCCAGGCCCAGGCATGGATCGACAGTAGGGAAACTTTTCAGGATTGCATCGTCACTGACGAGTCTACTGTGTCGTTGGAGAGATTTGCAACCTTTGCAATCCACAAAAAAGGCCGTATATCTTTGAAGCCGCGGCCAAAACACCCCGTGAGCTGCATGTGTGGGGTGCCATCTCTAGGCGTGGACCAGGATGCATTGTCATCTTTGAAGGTAAAATATATCAAATATAATGTAGCCTTATGCACTGTACTTTACTATTGTAGCCTTACTGTATGCACTGTACTGTACTATTGTGCAGTTTTTTGAGCACTTTTCTTTTCTTGTTATAGGAATCATGAATAAAGCTTTATTCCTAGACAACATTGTCCCTGAGATAGTGCAATATATCACATGCATGTTCCCGAATGGTAACCAGGACAACGATCCGAAGCACAACGCGTCAACAGCGCATATCCTTGAGCGCGGTATCAACTGGGTGAAGATGCCAGCGGAGTTAGTGCGGTAACCCCATTTTTTCCCCACTGTTTTTACTGTGTACTGTATCTCTTAATCTAATTGTCCTTTTTTTCCAATGACAGATCGCCAGACTTCAATCCGATCGAAATGGTCTGGCATCAGCTGAAGGACCATATCCGGAAAGTGGCGAAACCCTCCAAAAAGGACGAGTTGTTGAAAGGCATAATGAGTTTTTGGAACGATGTACTCACCGTGGAACGCTGCAATAAATATATAGACCATATTGCCACTGTGTTGCCCATTGTGATTGCGTGTAATGGGCAAGCATCAGGAAAGTAGTACTGTTCTGTAGTATTGTAAGTACAGTATGATACAGGTAAGAAATGTTTTCTTTCCCAATAGTCAGAGTATACAGTAGTTACAGTTTTTTCTTTACAGAGAGAGCAGCACCAGCCATCTGGTTACATAGTATATAACAGTAGTCAGAGTATACAGTAGTTCCAGTATAGACTAGTTTGACAGTATTACAGTAACTGCCTACTAACTGCTCAATATTTTTCTATCCAGAGAAAGCAGCACCAGCCATCTACAGTACAGTAGTACTACACATCACACAATGCCATAATACAGTACGCACATAACTGCATTAATTTTTTGTTTTCTTGTCGTTTCAGGAAAAAAGGGTGGCCTGGGGGGAGGTGGGGTGTTGTGTCCAGTCTAATCTGTTTGTACAGTCAAATGTACAGTATATAAACAGCAGTAATTATGTACACAAAACCTCTCCTCACTCAATGAACTACTGTACTGTACACAGAATGAGGAACAAGATAAAGACGGACAAAATAATATTACTATATATATATATATATATATACATATTATACATTACAGTATATATTATTAAATAATATTCTTATAAATGTGCATTATTCATGTTTCCCCATGTTTTACAAATGTTTTCTAAATGTTTATCAATTTCAATCTGCCAGAAGAACTTAATAAAGACTGCATTATGTATTATTCATGATTATTTTTATATTTTTTGGTTCCTGATAAAATAAAATAAATATTTATTCACATTCCTGCTAATCATAATCATTGACAACAACCACAACCCCCCCACTCCTACAGTACACCAATGAATAATAATGAATGACAAAACAACATGAATCAGTTAATGTTTTTTTTAACTCAATTCTCACAATGCTGTGCAAATCAGATTTACATTTCAAAATCGAGAAGGGATTTTCCAAAGCGTTACCGTAAACAAAGCCTCAAAGGGTTGGGGGGGGTGAGTCATGTGCAGTAATCAGCTAGCTCCCATCTCAAAGAGGATTACACGCAGGCGCACTGAGGCTTTGTAGCTCGGCTATGGACGGATTAAGAACACAATGGCAATATTCAGAAAATTAATGGCTCTGTGGAGAGAGGGGGTTTGGTGTGACTCATGCACAGTAAGCAGCAAGCTCCCATCTCTAAAAGGATTATAGTACACGCAGGCGCAGTGAGGCGATTGACGCTCGGCTAGGGACGGATTAAAAACACAATGGCTAACTAACTTCAGAAAATGAATGACTCTGTGGAGGTGTCTGTCGATAAGAGTTTGTGTGTGCGTGGGGGAGGGATGAAGGATTAGTTGTGCAGCAGTTCAAAGAAATAACATACTGTAGAGTACAGTAATTTCAAAAAGCAGTTCATCAAATACTGTAATTTGATCCCTACACCCCCCAAATACAGTACATAAAAAGCACACAAATCAACCATGTGCAGGCAAACGCACAGATTTAATAACGTAATATCAAGATTGTTTTTGTAGGCTTGTGGATAAAATAACAGTTAAAAAATCATAATTAAAATAATTTTTGGGGGGCACTCAAGCAAGCAGTGGTGGGTGAAGTTACAGGCGCATGAGCAGGAATAAACTAGCTCCCATCCGAAAGAGGATTACACACAGGCGCATAGAGAGGCGATGCTCTTTGCAAATCAAATTCGAGAAGGGATTTTCCAAAGCGTTGCCGTAAACAAAGCCTCAAAATTCCCATCTCAAAGAGAATTAGAATGAGGCTTTGTAGCTCGGCTATGGATGGATTCAGAACACAATGGCAAGATTCAGTAAATTAACGACTCTGTGGAGAGGGGGGGTTGGGTGACTCATGCGCAGTAAGCAGCTCCCATCTCAAAAAGGATTACACGCAGGCGCAGTGAGGCTTTGTAGCTCAGCTATGGACGGATTAAGAACACAATGGCAAGATTCAGAAAATTAACGACTCTGTGGAATTTAAAATCCTTTAGCTAGCGTTCATGGGGGAGGGGGCTACAGGGTACAGCTGCATCAAGTTCAAAGCTAAAGACATACTTTAATTTCAAAAGGGAGTTCATCCTAATAATACACCCCCAAATACAGTACGTAAAAAGCACACAAACCAACCATGTGCAGTCAAACGCACAGGGTCGCAGTCAAAAGCTACAGCACAGATTGAATATCGTAATACAGTAAGATGGTTTTTGCAGCCTTGTGGAGAAAAAAAATTACAATAAATATTTTTTAAAATTTTTTTTGGTCCCTCACTCAGGCAAGCAAGCAGTGGTGGGCGAAGTTACAGGCACATGCACAGTAAATTCCTGCTGTCAAGCAGGAATGTGATTGAAACCAGATACACGTTCAAAGGAATGGTGTGGGAGAGATGTACTGCATTGTAGAGAAGATAAGAAGTTGAAATACCCTGCAGTGCAGTTAATTATCCTGAGCGAGGGGAGAGCGCTGTAAATGCCGAAATGTGACACTGTTATAGTACAGTACACGCCTATGCGTTTCAACAATTTTCAAATGAGACATACTGTACTGCAGAACAGCACTGCAAATGCATGTATACTTTAAATATGTAAATTTACAATTACTGCGCGCACACACACAGACTGTGTACTGACGTAGGTTGAACCGCGAAGGTATTAGACTTCCAAGACAACAGCTCGCAAACGCCCCCCTGAGTTTTTACACGGCATTGCAGTATTGCAGACAGCGAGAATAGAATGCTAATATCACGAGCGCGAAAATAACGCAGTTCACTCCGGCCGAAAACGACAAAAAAACGCACATAACCGGGATAATCTGAGAGCCGCGGATCTAGCCGATTTAGACTCCGATCGGCCACCACTGTTGTACATGGGAAATCATGATCTGGTATGGTTTGGTGAGTTCCTGAATTTTTATGTACAGAAGCGCTTCAAGGATGTCACTTGGTATTGCAAATTAAAGACTTAATCATGTCAAAAGTCTGAACCCATGTGTTGGATATTTTTGATCAGGGACCACCAGATGTGGAAAATTGTCCTGATCTCCTCACCGCCTCTCGAACATCTATTGGAAGTATTTGGAAACATTTTGTGAAGTCTCGTAGGAACCATATATCAGCAGAAAATTATTGTATACCCATTTTCTTTTATATTTGTAAATATCAAGCTTTTAAAGATACTATTCAATATAATTTCACACTACTGAAATGATAGATTCCTTTTCCCAACATGTATGAAAGTTTAATATCAGGATATGAGTCCTGAAGTTATACACAATGAAAATTCAGCCTTTCATACAAGAGGAGTCCAGACATAGTTGCTGAAAGCTAGTAGGCTTGTTCAGTCTTCGCTTTCTAAACCTAAGGAAAAATATCTTACTTGGAGAGACCAATGGAGCTCCTAGCTGAGGATGCCAAATTTTGTGTATAACGTCGTAAAATAGTGTAATGATTTTGATTCATAGAATTGAGTTAGTCTAGATATGCCCACTTCTCGCCACTTACAGAATTTCTTTATGTCTTTATGTCAGGAAGTTCGGATTAGGAAATAGTGATTGGAGCGGGAGGGAGATGGTCTCAGTCCTGCCCTAGTGGCCCATTTCTCCCAATAGAGGAGACAGCATATGATGGAGGGAATACTATAAGGCCTCCCAGTGGCGTACAACGTTGGGTACCCAAAGAAAATTAGTAAGAGGAAAGAAGGACAACAATGTGTGTTCAATTTCCACCCATCGCTTAAGGGCAGTAGGTGTATGCCAGTCGAGAAGAACAGTGGTTTGGGCTGCTGCTATAGATGCAGCGGCCATTATTCGAACACTTCACGTGTTGTATACCTCGGAATACCCATGTCACGGCGCATCATTACCGCGTGTTGACTCGTTTTTATCAAGTGCAGAAAATTGCATTTTTGTGTTCTGGTTTTTAAACACCTGAAAATTGACATAGTACTGTACACATTACAATTCATTAATTTCTGCCACGGAACCGCGAAGAATTGGACCCGAAGAAATCGGATTCCATGAAACAAAAACAAATCAACCGTGTGATTGGCCGCGTAGAGTATAGCAGTGCACACGAAAACGGCTCCGTGATTTGTTTAAATAACGGCCGCTGCATCTGTAGATATAATGTGAAATTAGGCAGGGCTAAACTTCCCCTTCCTGACGGTCTTTGCAAAATAGATATGGATGTTCATGTTTTTTTCCATATGAAATTATGTTCAAAACGCTTTGGGGGACTGTAATCAGGAGGGCCTGGAACAGATATAACATTATTAGTAATATAATCATCTTTACTGTAGCAAATCTGTCCAGTCAAGACATTAACAACATATCCATAAGAATTTCAGTCTACTGTATAAAAAGTGTTTTAAACAAGGGGGGGTATTTTTCTGTGAAAAGATCTGCTGGATCTTTTATGATGTATATACCCAAATATTTTATTGAATGTTTTTCCATCTTTAGAGAATGAAGAATCTATGGTCTCCTCCAACTTTTGTTGTACCCCAATAGCAAGGGCCTTGATTTGGCCATATCAACTTTATAATCTGAGATCAAACTAAAGTTTTGTAATTTATTTAGTAAATTTGGCAGAGAAATTAGTGGGTTTATTAAAGTTACAAGATTATCATCTGCATATAAATTAATTTTGTATTTGGTCTGACCTAAGGTGATTCCTAAGGTTTCTGGACTATTCCTTATACTATAACACTCAGAAATGTATAATTGAGGCCGGCAGGGTCAATGTCCCTATTTGTATTTAAATTGTAGAAATTGAAATAGTATGGTTTAAAACATTTGTTAATTTCAACCAGGTTATAATTGTTAGAATTTTTAATTGAGATCATTCTATTCTTATTCATCCTTTGACTAAGTTTTTTTTACTAATGTAGGGATGTCTCAGTTTGCTTATACCTTTGCTGCAGCGTGTCTTTTGAGGGAGTGTTTGGAAGGTTCCGCAGCGGCCCGGCAGCACAGGGCGCCGCCATGTTGTTGCGCAATAAAACAGGAGCGACTGTCAGAGTGTAGAGAGTTCGCCCATGCGCAGTGCAAAGCGCGCGAACGGCTGGCCAATCAAATAGAGGCTCAGCAAGTGACTACAACCCCCAGGAGTCTCAGCGAAGTCACCTGACGCCAGGGAGCGAATGAGAACGCAGGAATTGCGAGAGGCAGGAAAGGGAAGCATGGGTGAGAGACCACGCTAGTCAGAGGGCACCGGAGGAGCAAGGGGAGAGTTGGTGTGCGTGCAGGGGGTCAGTGACCCACCTGCGTAGGCAGATTTCCCCACAAGCCCCAGTGTATTCCCTGAGTCACCATATGCTTGTGGTGCTGCAGGGACGCCCTATATTGGTAGCGACAACTATTCCCTTACTGCATAGACAGAAAGGGATACAGAGTTGCGGAGCTGCGGTGGTGACAGTCATTTGGGCCCAGGCTGCTGTGCATCATCCACTCGTGAGAGACTGCGCTGGATCGGCGGATCCTTTTTGAAGTTGTTGCCGGTCACCCCAGTGACCGGAAGGTATTTACTAAGTGCACCAACACCGGTACCAACAGGCGCTGATCCCGCCTTAGGACACACTCTTTGGGAACACTGGGTTGAGTGACCAAAGGACTGAGCCTATATACATATCTCTATTTTGCATGGAACGGTGTGTGGGCACGCGGTGATGGGACAGTGACATTTCTCCTTAGGAGAGTGGCCGAGCCACAGGTGTTATATTGCAAGAAGTTGGTTAATGGTATATCATGTGTCATATGTATGTTATTGCTATAATTATAAGATAAGGTTCTATCAATGCTTAGTAGTAAACAGTTACAATCAGATGTGTGTTGCTATTATTCTTGCCTAGGGGAATTTCACTCATTGGGGATCCTGGGTAAGTGGAGGCGCTACCAATACTATTACTATTACCCGAGGCTCCCAGTTAGCGGAGGCCCAGATATCCTTGAGCCAACAGGTGTGTGCAATACCAGTAGTCACTCTAAAGCAGTAGGAAAGAGGGCTACACTAACAATGTGTCTGCTTTATTGTCTGTGGTATAAAACCTTTGTTTTGTCCACTGTAATAATTTTCTTTAGAGGAGAGAATTGAGTTTTGTTCTAACAGAGGTTATTTGTTTTATTAGCTACTTAGTGTTAGCACTTTTGTGTAATGATTCTAGTCTAACAAGTACCATTTATAAGTTGCAGATATCATCCTCTCTTTTTTCCTTGAGAAAAGAGGCAAGACTAATTATATATGCTCTCGTAAAAGATTTATGCACAAGCCAAAAAGTAAGTGTGCTAACCTCATGAGACTCATTAAGTGAGATATAGTTCTGTACACACTTCTTCAGGTGCTCTACATTGCTTGAGAAATCTATAATCAAATAATTAAGTCTCCAAAGAGGTTTATTAAAGCACAGACAGGAATCATTTAAAATAATTTCTATGAGGGCATGGTCCGACCAGGAGATTATGCCAATTTTAGCATTTGTAATAGAAGAAGTTAATGTAATATTTTTTTAAATATTATCAATCCTCTGGATGGGATGATACAAATTACAATCTTTCACATTAGAATTCAGGCACCTCAAGACATTTAATACAGACACACCTTTCTTAATAGTTTCAAAGGACTTGGACATCTTGGCATGTATCTATTGTAGTGCCCCTGCTGGACAAGATGTTGGATTTGTTGAACCCATCACTAAATGTAAGTCTCCACAGAGTAAAAGCTACAGTTAGACGTTCAGAGACTGATTGAAGCCGTGAGTCTCCGGAGCGGATACACAGAAATATCAGCTCCGGAGACCCCCGGCTTCAATCTGATGAAATAAAAATAAATTTACAGGCAGCTTCATTACTTTAGCGGTTAACTGCTAAGGCAATGAAGGGGTTAAGTCCCAGTGCCTGGTTTATTGGGGGTAGCAGGGGTGGATGAAGGTAGTATTTGGCCCGTGGTAGGTGTTAAGGCCTTGTTTAGGCGTTGCGGAAGGAGTTAACACCTTCATTACCTTAGCAGTTAACACCGCTAAGGTAATGATGGGGTTAACCCATCCCGTTACCCACCCGGCAGTCATAACCACTAACTGCGGGCCAAATGCCACATTCACCCACCCCCGCTACCCACAATAAACATTACAACACAATACTAGCCAATACAATTAATGGGCAACCCCTCTACCCCCAATAACCATAAAAGTACAGTGCAATAATGGGCAAAATTACTATTATCTAAATATGGATAATAGTGCATTTGCCCATTCAAAATAAAAATTAGCCAGCCAGCATAAAGTAAATAAAACTTGCACTTACCCCTGCCAGGATGAAGGCCATCTTCATCACTGTCCTCCATGTCCATGTCCTCCATTGGCAGGAACACAACAATTAAAACTAATTGGCCCCTAACCCCTTACTCACCTTAGCGGTTAGTAACCACTAAAGTAATTAAGGAGTTAGCTCTGCTCCCCGGTTTCCAGCCGGGTCGCCTAACCACCCGCCCTGGGGCAACTATCCCCACCCATTGATTGGCACAGTGGTACATCATGCCCATATACTATGGGCACGATAAGCCACTATAGCAGTCAATGGGCAACCAAAAAAACAACAGAAACAAAAAGACACAACAATAAAAAATACAGAGGCAAAGACCCTATGGATGTAGCAGTCAACAGGTAATTGAGCACAGGTGTTTGGTCACATGTGGTGAGGGTATATAATGTCTGTGTGTCAGTCTGTCTTTGCACCCCCCCTTGAGAAAGTTTCCACTCCGGAACCGAAACGTCGGATTGGGCGGCCTGTTCATTTTGTATTGATGCCTAATACAGACTTTTTTGCCTATACTGATCTGAGTGCAGTCTTCCTATACCGGACGTGAGAATGGTAATGTTGTCCTGTTATTATTATTAGAGACTGGCACCTGTTGATGTTTTTTAGTACATTGAGTGCAAGCTGAAATTTGTTTCTTTATGTCCATTTTTTTATGAGCTTGGCACTACACTATAGTATTTTTCCATTTGCATGGAATTCTTGTCTGGCAGAGGATTCCATTATTTGATTGACTATTGACTTTATTCACTTATTATTGTTATTGATTTTTTTTTATACCACTGATTACAATACTATGGAGGAATTCACTGATGTGTCTGATATTTTTGCTAACATCTCGGAGTCTTTGGGTTATACAGATGAAGAGATAGCACAGATTAGATATGAGGAGACGGTTGAGACTATTTTTGGACCGGACAAGCCAAGTGATGTTTTTAATGATCTTGTTAAACTGAAGAAACGGGAAACTGACTTTTATTTGCATGCAGTGACTTTGTCGCATTATCACAAGGAACGATTACTCCCACGTGGGTTCCGCATCAACAACCAGCCAACAATAGGTCGCTATGAGCCTGATTTTGGTAAAAAAATGGATATCTATACTGAATAAGTGTTAATTTGATTTAACTATCTTAGTTATTGAACAATCTACAAAGGAATTGGGTAAAATCAGGAAGGAAATACAATCTATTGAGGCCAAGTGTGGTGATACACTAAAAGCTGATTCAAGCACTAATTGGTTTGAAAAAATACAAGCTACCATAGACACCTATAAGGCTGGCCTTATTAAATACAAAATGGATAAGTTAAAGCAGGTGACACTTGATTATAAGGAAAGAAAGGTGTATAAATGGCTTTTGGGCCTTTATGATAACCCACAAGGCAGAACAAACCAAAGGAGGAGATATTCTCGCACGAGTGAAGCAGCTATAGGTGGGGCTTGTTATAATACCAGTGATACTGATTTATCAGATCCCCAGGAAACCACCGGTCATGCTGATCCTTTTTTAGGCCAGGCAGGGGCTGCCCACACCAAACCCCCTTTGTCCGACCCAGATGTTGGAGACCGATCAGGAGGGGGCGGAAGCTCAAGATTCCTACCATGCTTATCCAAAGCCAGGGGAGCAGGGGTGCGGGGGCGAGAGGACAGAAATGGTAATACACAATATCTCCTCATAAGCTAACCACAGCGGAAACCTCAGTCCTCAGTATGGGTCTATCATATGTACCCACTCACCAACAAAGACCTTTTGAGTGGGAAATTGATATGTTCAAACTAAATAGGCGACTAAAACTGAAAGATTTCTTTAGTCGCACTGATGGTAGGACGGAATCTGATAATGTGGAGTTGAGTGGGAACCTTACATGCAAATTCAAACCTAGCAGTACGTTTGATCCGCAGGTGTTGAATCCTAGTATTTCCACCTTTATGGGTCTATTGGAGAGGGATACAAGACAGGCAATTAAAAGCCACAAGACCAGTTTCTACAATCTATCCAGAGAGCAACACGGAGCATTGAAATCCTTGAGAGAAAATAGGGATATCATTATCAAAGCTACGGATAAGGGAGGAGCAATAGTGGTGATGGCGTATAAGGATTACCGGGAAGAATTACTGGTGCAGCTGAGCAATACGAGTCATTATAAGAGACTACATGGAGACCCAACAGCAAACTACAAAAAAGAAGTTGATGCTATCATCAGGATGGGTAATAATAATGGATGGATCTCGGATGACACTGCTGCATTTCTGACTCAGGATTTTCCAGTAATACCAGTGCTATATACACTCCTTAAGGTGCATAAGTCTTTGACGTCCCCGCCCGGCAGACCGATTATTTCAGCGCGGGGCTCTCTCTGCCATCCCATCTCACAGTACCTGGATTTTTTTCAACTGATGGCCACGTACACTATAGATAGTACAGATTTTATCAGCAAATTGGCAAGGATTGATCAAGACCTCACGGGGGTTCTACTAGTGACGAAAGACGTGTCAAGTCTATACACGAATATTCCGCACAACGATGGCATTGAAGCTGTCCGGGACCAACTTGGAAGACACCCGATATTGTTGGGACCACCCACGGAATTTCTTGTCACTCTTGTTGAATTAATCCTCCATAAAAACTTTTTCAAATTTGAGAAGTCTTATTGCCTTCAACTGATGGGAACAGCGATGGGGTCGAATATGGCCCCATCGTATGCCTCTTCATGGGTATTTATGAACAGACCCACCTCCTGAATGACGCACCACATACTGGATGCATTCTACATTATAATCGGTATATAGATGACATCTTTATATTATGGGATGGGACAGAGCAAGACCTGATGGATTATGTGACGCATATCAATGGAATACCATCGACCATCAGGTCTACGGAAAGCCACAGTTCAAGAGAAATCAACTACCTGGACACAGTGGTCTTCCTAGATAATGGAAAAATTGGCACACGGGTTTCCACAAACCTACAGATAGAAATACCCTTTTAGATGCCAGAAGTCACCATCCAGCTACATTGAAGAAGGGTCTTCCCTACTCCCAGATGCTGCGTGTAGTATGGATAACCTTGGAAGTGGATACTGCATTAGAGAGGATGGCGGATCGTTTCAGGCAAAGAGGGTATGACAACATGGAAATAGAACAGGCCCTTATCAAAGACAGAGGCAAGTCTAGGACAGAGCTGTTGATACCGGTCAACAAAACATCCGATAGTGATCGATTGAATGTTGTTTCAATGAATAGCAAATCCTCAAGGCTGATATAAAACAGCATTAAGAATAACTGGCACATCTTGACAAACGATAAGAAAATTGGAAAGAAATTCCAGTCGCCACCACTCTTTTGCTACAAGAGAATATGTAACATAGGAGACACACAAACGTCTTCTGGCCCCGTGGAAAAATATTCTACTGGCACTACGTGGCTGAAAAAGACACCTGGAGTATACAAATGTAAGGGTTGCGTAAATTGCCAATATCTTCTTTTAGGAAAAACATATGCCCACCCACACACAGTGGACTCCCTATCAAAATATCACACTTCCTAAACTGTGAATCACGTTATGTAGTGTACATTATCAGGTGCCCATGCGGACTTCATTATGTGGGGCAAACTACAAGAATGCTGAAGGAGCGGATCGCAATGCATAGATCATCCATCAGGAAGGCGCTATTGGAGACCATGGACAATGAGGATTTAAGACACCAACCAGTGGCGAGACATTTCAAAGATCTTAAACATAGCTTTGCAATGTTTCGGTGCATGCCAATAGTGCAGGCGCATGTTTCAAGTAGGGGCGGCAACAGGAGCAAGTTACTATTACAAATGGAAGAGGGACTTATCTATAGTCTTAATACTGTGACGCCTAAGGGTCTCAATGAGGACCTCAATCTGGGGTGCTTCTTGTAACTAGCTCTAGGTCATATAAGTATATCGCCCTGCTGTTGCATATCCAGTGAGTGCATAGTGCCCGGGAGCTGATTTTGCCTTCTGCATAGTCATTCAACCTTTTCTTTAATATCTTGGCTTCTTTATAGCACTTGTCTCTGGGACAAAATATGTTAATTTATTTGCTTGTATATATCTATTAGACACAGTGGGGGCTATGCACTAAGCTCAATGGCTTTGCGTTCTGATTTGGCCAAAAAACAGGTTCGTTAAAAAGTGAAGCCGGGGACGCGATGCACTAAGGCCTTGAGGCCATTTTTTAACGTCCCTGCTCAAAATAGCTCAGAACAACCACAGCGTACGTGTTGCTTTTTTACCCCCTGCTAGCGTTCTGAACCTTTCCGTTCGCTAGCTGATTTGCCATCTCCATGCAAGACTGTTACAGGCGATCGTACACTAAATAAATACATTTTAATAATAGTGTACATGAGCAGGGGGCCTCCTGAGCTGAACCGCATTGGTTTCAGGTCCGAGGACCCCTTACTTCAGGAGATATAGGCCCCGTTATGGAGTGCCGGTATCCCCTGCAGTTTAAAGCTCCCGCGTCACGTGACCGGGTTATTTACATTCTGCAGGGGATACCGGCACCCAATAAAGGGGCCTGTATCTCCTGAAGTAGGGGGTCTTCGGACCTGAAACCAATGCGGTTCAGCTCAGGAGACCCCCTGCACATCTACACTAGTATTAAAACACACATAACAATAAACAATAATTAATTACCATAGCGGCTATACGTTATGGTAATGAAGCAGCATTAATGTATTTTTAATAATAGTGTGCGGGAGCAGGGGGTCCCCTGAGCTGAACCGCATTGATTTCTGCCTCAAAGACCCCCTGCTTCCAGAGTTACAGGCCTGTAACTCTGGAAGCAGGTGGTCTCTGAGGCAGAAATCAATGCGGTTCAGCTCAGGGGACTCCTGCTGTTAAAATAAATCCAGCATCTATTGTAAATATAAGCCAACAAATCAGCAGCTCCACAAATGTATATGAAATGTCACATAATTGCATAGAGTGTGTACATGATGCAATTAATCTGTGCATCATGTAACACTATGCAAAATATATGTAACAATAAAATACACTATGAACAATGTCCCCTAACCACCAATGCCGTCATGAAAATCAATTAGAAACTAACCAACATCAATACAATTAGCATCAATCAATTAATCCATTTCCTCAAACAATTATAATACAATACAAATCAATTATAAAATTCCATATTCAATTGCTAAAGCTAAACCATTGCCAAAACAATTCTAATTTAAAGTAACCACCATCATTCTAATCTAACTACCATAAACACGAGCCAAACAATCAATTATTATCCCTGTATGTCTATCCATACAGATAGATAAACATAACATACAGGGGCAATAATAGAGCATAAAATACAAAGCATTTACATACAAAATTCACATACAATACACCCATTCAGTGTCCGTGAATGTATGTATATACATATATTCATTAACGGGCATTGAATGGGACTGAAAAAATAAAAGACATGAATCAAAAATCAAAAAAACCTGTAAAAGTAAAAATAATATACTTTTCTTTTGTTTACTCACCATTAGATGTCCACTCACCGAAATCCAAGTGACCCGGAAGCACAGGAACCAATCCACAGGTAACCCATAAAATAAAAAACCATAACAAATCCACGTCTGTGTCTTCTTACTTCTTTTGTTTACTCACCATTAGATGTCCACTCACCGAATCCAAGTGACCCGGAAGCACAGGAACCAATCCACAGGTAACCCATAAAATAAAAAACCATAACAAATCCACGTCTGTGTCTTCTTACTTCTTTGGGGTCTTTTTGGGTCTTCTGGGGTCTTCTTCCATCTTCTTCCGTCTTCTTACGCCACGCCCTTCTTCTCTTCTTAGGAACTTAGGAACTTAGCGTGGGAACTCCATCACATCTCTGATTGGCTCTAGTAGACCATGTGACAGAAGCTTGGGGGAGAACGGATGTGACGTCTTTGAAAGCCTGTCACATGGTACTAGAGCCAATCAGAGTTGGGATGTATTTCCCACGCTCTGATTGGCTACCGTACCATGTGAGACCGGCCATGCTTCTTTTAATGACGTCATCTTAAAGGCAATTGAAGCAAAGCCATTCTGATTGGCTGTGCTTTCATTGCCTTTAAATTACGTCATCATTTTTTTTTTTGGCTCGGCCAAATCACATGGATGCCAGTGTTTCCGGGGGAGCGGAGGAGAACGAGCAACCCAGGGGATCGCGACCCAAGGGATAACCAATATCCGCTATCCATTACTGCCTTCTTCCACTGTACTAAGTGTAAGCCTTCATTTGTGTATTCCCTATTAGAATTTTTTACCCTCTACACTATATGGTCTCTAATTTTTTCTTCCTTGGAGGTGGTGGCTGGTGGTTGCTGCAATCACATAGGGCGCATCCACCCCTTAAGTTGGATGACTGCGTGATTTTGATTACTTGAATGTGAGTAGTCAATTTTGACTGAGTTTGCACCCATTCACTGTTAAACATTATTGCACTATGTAATGTTTTCTTCTATTTTATGGCTACGAGACAAGCTCCCCTAATCCCTTATGTATTAGAATGATTGTTTTCCATATGGCTTTTATTTTTTCTGTCACGGTATGTTTTAATTATATTTCATAATTAACAACTTGGTAGTGGGTACTTGTGTAGGTACATTAGTTGGTCTGTTTACATATCTCCCTGTACATCTGGCTGTGCTGCATGCTGTGCATTAATAGACACCTTAGGCCTGTCACCATGGCGTCATGGACGCCTTAGGGAATATGCAGGGTTAATACTTCTTAGCCTCATTAGATCCCCCCTCCAAGATGGTGGCTATACAGCCTGAGCACCGGATGTCATACTCCTATGGGTGTAGCAGTCAACAGGTAATTGAGCACAGGTGTTTGGTCACATGTGGTGAGGGTATATATATGTCTGTGTGTCAGTTTTTCTTTGCACCCCCCCCCCGAGGCTATTTAAACTGAAGGTAATACTCTTTCCCTTTAGTTTTATTATGTCGCAATACTAACATTTGTTTTCTTTTCTTGTAGCTCTAACAGCTGATATGTGTTTATTCAAGTTATTGCCCTTTTAGTTTCAATTGAGGGAGCTTTGTGATTGATTAATTGTTTTCCACCACCCACTTTTCTGGGTATATATATTTCTGTCTCTGTTGTTATTCCAACATCCTTTGAAAAAGTCAGTGTGTCTGACGAAACGCGTTAGGAAGCAGCGCCGACACTACGTCATCAACAAGGGTCGGAAGCAGTGGCAAGCTTCCAGCCCTGCTGCACACAGCCCCAGAATTGGCGCGGTTGATAGCCGGTCTGGTGTGGAGAGACTGACAACTCAGGACTCCTAAGATTACAGGTTTCAATACCATCCACGAGGTCTGAGACCGTGGAACACGAGCGGACGGCGTTTGCTACATCTGACACTGCAGGAGATCTTGCCGTGCTGTTCCCGTGGTGTGATATTATTATCATACATGCCTAATTACATTTTATGTTTGTGAGTGAGCTTGTTTCCCTCTCTATATATTTTTATTAAACTTTTTATACTTTTTACGCTATGGGTTGTGCGCTTTCTCCTTCTGTCTAATAGATTTTTGTGGAACTGGTTCTTCTGCTGAAAGCTGCCCCACACCCATTCAAGCGACAACAACTGACTGTACATTCTGATGAGTGGATTAGTATCATCTTTTTATTTTTTATGATTCACTGCTTTACCTGTTTTATTTTTGATATAATTTGTTTTTATTTCAAAGTTATCACTTGTCATTTGGCGCTACTAATCCTTTGGTGTATTACTGTATATGAACTTTTAAGTGGCAGCCTACTGATAGTGATCAATTATGTTGAAAACTGCAATAGAAAGGAAAAATAGGAGGAATGATTTTATTCTGTCCTCCAGACATAATGCCAGTCCTGTTATTCAGGTTGAGGATAATATTGATCTTAAAAATCAATTTTTTAAATTGGAACAGCTCATTAAAGACGAGATGAGGCATTGGTGGGATGCATATTCTTTAAATTACTATTTGGATAGAAAAATTGTGCCGAGAAGCTTAAGAATTCTTAAAGCACCCACAATTGAAACTGATATAAATTTTACTACACAGTGGAATGAAACATTAGACAATTGCTCTTTCTCCCTGATGAAACTTCTCATCAAATACCGAGATGAGAAGGTTAAGACTTTAGAAGCCGAAATTGATTCAATTCAGGATCTTTTAAGGCCCTTATCTGTGAGAAATGAGTTTAAAGAACTTGATAATACCACTACAAGAAAAGTGGAGTTATTTGAAAAAAAATTGATAACAGGAAAGGAAAATAAACTTAATAGAGATAAAGATGATTATGAGAAGGAGAATATCAGAAACTGTAAACGCCCCTCTAGTGCTGTGGGAATGACTTACACTAATAAATATAATCATAAACATAATAAATTTAGAGGTAAGAAGAAATCCACGAGCAACCTAGGAGGTCAATTTAATAAGTTTCTTCCCTCTGAGGCTAAAGGGGGCTCGGTAGTCCTAGGTACATTTAATACATCTAGGCCTACTACTATTGTGGGCAAGCAAGTTTCCCCATCAGGAAGCAGGTTTTCCCCTTTAGAAATAGAGAACATACCAGGAGATTTAACCGTTCACGAGGATAAAAATAGTGGTTCTGAAATTACTCCTTCTACTGAATTGGATTGTATTGCTAATGTTGTAAATGACGTTGATTTTTTAGATCTGACTCCCCGTTTAGGGGAGAGCAAGAGAGGAGAGAAACATTTTCCCCTTTGGGACCAGCAGACCCCAAACAAATCTATGCAACGGGGAAAACGAGGATTAGAGGGGTCACGGCAGGCTGTCCAAAGAAAGAAGATTAGCAGAAGGAAAATAGATATATCTGAATGTTCGGGTGTCTTCAACTTATCCTCATTCCAATTATCTCTATATGAGCAAGCCCTGTTGGAAAAGGGATTATCCTTTTCGCCAAGTACAGGCCCTAACCCATTCAATTTGTTTGTAGACCTTAACTGCTATATCCGTAACCTTACTCTTCAAAGACATTTTAATATTATTAATAGCAAAAAATTATCCTATACTATGTGTGCTGCATTGACTGATGGGTCCCTCTGTTTAGATGTTATATCTCAACAATTGACAGACAACAGGACCTCGACGCGAGCAGCGGTTGATACATTGGATGATTGTGATCTTACAATACATCCAATAGATTCTACCTATTTCTCTCAGGTGAGTGATTTGGCTGTCACGCACGCGCCGTTCAGACCGCAATCTCTCTTCTTTCCTTACCAGTCGAAGGGAGGTTATGTCGGTTCCTTTTACAAACTGGTCCTACGGGACTTTGTGTCATGCCTGTATGCCCGCAGACCAAGCTAGACCCCAGTACTGAGGTGGGAACTTTATGATACCACACACCCACAGCAGTGGGAGCAAGCCCGGAGTGTGGTATAGCGTTGCTGGGCCTGTTGGAAGAGTTGTTAGTGTATACTTGCAATGCTTGGGGAATGTCCGTGAGAATAGTCGTGTCCGTTTGCCAATGTTCAGGGATCCGGAGGGTAGAGTCGTCAGAGGGCAAGCCAGGTCCTAGGAAGACAGAGGTCAGCGGAGTCGTATGTGTAGCAGGGTTCAAAGGGATACCAGAGAGCAGAGTAGTCCAGGGTAAGCAGGTGTCAAAGCCAGGAAAATCCAAAGTAACACAGGAGCAGGTAATCACAGGAGCACAGAGGGAGCACAGCATAGGTCAGGTAAACACAGAGAAACAGGAACTATGCAAAGCGAGGAAGAGATGGACAGACAGGGATTATAAAGGAAGGTGCACCAATGACAGAGAGGGGAGGAGTAGAGAGAGAAGTGGGTCTATTTTGATATGGTTTAAAACTGATTGGCCGGCAAAGCCGGCCAATTCAGTTGAACAGTAATTCTACATGTTGCCAAGTAGAACAAAGAAAAACCAGTCAAACAAATATTCAAAAGAAGACCAACAAGTGCACTGTTGAAGTGCACTTAAAGCAGAAGGGTTAACTCTAAAGAACCCTTGATGGGGGATACCGAGCAGAGCACCCCGCCTAACACCCACTGGGAGGCAAACTCTGTACCCATCCCAGTAGACTCGGCGTACGAGTACTCTGCCCGAATACGGGAGTGCACCAGCGCCCGGAACATGACCACGATGTTTGTTGGGACCCCCCCTCCAAAACCTGCTTCCTGGTTTTACAAATGGCAACCTTAGCCAATGCCAGGAGCAGGTTGACCAGGAGATCCCTAGGCTTATCGTTCCAGGACACTGGGCACCCAAAAATAAAAAGAGGAGGGGAGAAGTGTAGCCAGAACTGCAGGAGAAGGCTCTTCAAGAAGGAAAAGAGGGGCTGCAGTCTGGCGCAACTCAAATAAATGTGATATACGGACTCCCGCTCGCCACAAAAGGGACAGGCAGCGGGGGAGTCCGTGAAGTGTGCCAAGTACTCTCCTGTGCTCAGTGCACCGTGGAGGACCCTCCAACTCAAATCCCTGGCGGGACGGGGAACCAAACCTGAATAGAGTTCCTTCCACCGGGGTCTCTCGCCCTCGTTCGCAGGAAATACCCGCCTCCAGATAGTATCAGGGCGGGTGACAAGGGCGAGGTAGTGCACTATATGGAGCACTAGAGAATACAGGACTTTCCTCGGCATGCCGCGGAAACATGCCTGGGACATATCCCCCAACCTGCTGAGGTTTGAGAGAGAGGAGCCCGAGGGGGTTGCCGTGGCTTTGGTTCCACGCAAAGATCCGGAGAGCTGAAGTTGATAGGTTAACAAGGCTCTCCGGTCTGCAATACCCCCTCAATGAAGGTGCGTGAGTCGGGGTGGATGGCATCTTTAATCTCCCGGATCAAACGATGAGGGACGTGGGTAGTACGCAGACCCATACGGGGCGCGAGCACCTCTGCCTTAACCTAGTCTCGCCGCTCAAAGTCCAGGAGATCCCCGACTCTGGTCACCTGCGCCAGGATTAGCCGGTGGCAAATAGAGGGTGAATCCAACATCCGAGCCCCCACTGCCGGATTATACAGCAGGGGCTCGGCGAGGAAATCAACCCCCACCGCCTGTTCCTTCCTGGTCGCGGAGACCAGTTTCCAGGCCTTAGGTAAGTCCCGGTAGTATGCCGGCAGCTCCGAGAGGTCTCTACCTAAAGCCTCAGGCCTGATGATAAACAGTTGCCGGTCATACCTCAAATTGCGCAGCTGGCGAAAAAAACTGGTTGCCAGCTGGCACCACTGCGGAGACGGATCTGCGAATAGGTATCTCTGCAGGTATTGGAGGCGGAAAGTGTGTAACTGGGAGCGGACACACACCACTCCCTGTCCACCCTCCTCCAAAGGAAGGCACGCGACTCCCGCAGAGACCCAATGCTTCCCCATCCAGGGAAAATCCATCAACCTCCTCTGGATCTTGTTGATAAATTCAGGGGTCGGACCCATGGCTATCAGGCGGTGCCATAGCTCACTGGCCACCAGCTGGTTGATCACCGGGGTTCTTCCCCTCAGGGAAAGCATTCTCGACAGATACACCCAAGACCTCAGACGAGCAATGACTCGTTCCTCAAGATCACTGAAGTTTTCTGGGGCCGGGTTCTCAGCAGCAGACAGGTAGACTCCCAGATATTTGAGAGTATCGCACCCCCACGAGACATTACGAAACGTGGGGGGCAAAGAGTCCACCTGTAAGGAACCCACCAAAATGCCGGAGCACTTAGACCAGTTGTTCCGAGCAGAAGAGGCCGCGGTATAGACCTCTTGGCACGCTTGCGCCCGCTCTAGATCATCTAGGTCCTGGGCCACGAGGAGCACGTCATCGGCATAAGCCGACAGGACTACCCGCATGTCGGGCTCCCGCAGCACCAGCCTGGTGAGCCTCCTCCTCCGTAGGCAGAGGAAGGGCTCAATGGCCAGCACGTACAGTTGCCCAGACAGGGGGCACCCTTGACGTACTCCCCGACCAAACACAAAAGGTGCCGTCAGGGACCAATTGATCTTCACCAGACACTCTGCAGAGGCGTACAGCATCTGTAGAAAGCCCACAAATTGTGGGCCGAAGCCAAACTCCCGCAGGGTCTGCATGAGGTAACGGTGATCCACCCTGTCAAATGCCTTCTCCTGATCTAGGGACAGGAGGGCGAGTGACAAACCAGTCCTGCTCTCCGGGTCAGTGATATGTTTACGGTTTCCCCTCTTTTTCTCCAGCGCATGGAAGAGGCGCGACCCGCGACCCATCTCCCGAAGGAAGTGGATGCGGGATCGCACATAAGCCCCCCCGAGCTCTCCGATCTTCCAAGTCCCGGAGAGCGCACTTCCTCTCCACGTACGCACACTGCAGGTATTGGTCTCCTGCCACAGACAGCCGCTTCTCGAGATCGAGCACCTCTTCCCTAAGGGCCTCGATCTCAGCATCGCGCCGCCTGCTGGCACCTTTGGTGTACTCCTGACAAACGAGGTGCAGATGAACCTTGCCCACATCCCACCACTGCTCTACTGTGGCAAAGCCTGATCTGCAACCTCTCCAGGCCATCCAAAAGTCTCGGACCGACGTTGCATACCCCTTGTCTTCCAACAACGTATTGTTGAAGTTCCAATAGGCGGCCGAGGGCGCTGCTGGTAGTAGCGCCACCGTCATGGACGCACAATTGTGGTCCGATAACGGCGCCATGCCTAATGGTACTGGACTGGGCTCGCGACAGGCTGTGGCTGGATATATACAGCCTGTCGATCCGGGACCAGGACATCAATTCACCCCTAAACACCCTAACATGAGTGAACTCAGTGGATGCCTGGGGATGTTGTTCTCGCCAGACGTCTACCAAAGGAGTAGCGGGTGATGACCTCCCGCAAGGCCGACGCAGAACATGGGTGTGGCTCTGGGCCATTCCGGTGTTTCAGTGCCTCGAGGGTGCAGTTGAAATCACCTCCGAGCACCACGTGTTCATCCGCGTCCACTGTCTCCAGGTATTCAGACATTCTGACGAAGAACTGCCTTCTCAGGGGTCCGGTGGCAGGAGCATACACGTTCAAGAAATTAAACGTGTAGTCCTCGTGCCGGACCCTGAGATGCAACAGGCGACCTGGAAAAACAGTTTTGGCAAGCAGTAGCTCTGGTTGAAAGGACTCAGAGAACAGTGCCACCACCCCACTAGATGACGAAGTGAGGTGGCTGAAGAAGACCTTGCCTCACCAATCCAGATGCCAGCTGGCTTCAGCCTCTGGAGTGGTATGGGTTTCCTGCAGGAAACTCACAGAATACTTTCCCTTCACTAAAAAGAAGAGTACCTGGAACCTGCGAAACCCGTCCTTACAGCCATTCACGTTAAGTGTACCGATGCTCAAAGCCATTGGTAATCAGGAGTTTTGCTTTCCACAGGTGCTCAGGAAGCTACACCCCGAGAATCCTTTATGTGGTCTCGCATCAATTTATGAAATTTCAGGACACGAAGATGGATAGGCCCAAAGATTTTGGCCTTGTGGTTAGCCCTGATGTATACTAAGAGAGAGTGGAGAATGACCGAGGCATCCTTCCACCTTCCAAGGGCCAACTGTACCTTCGTGGTTCTGTGTTTGCAGAGGGTATCCTCCAGGAAACGATCTAGCTCCTGGGCAGGGATAATGGGGGTCAAAGAGTCCACCGCCTCAGCGGTGCCAGAGGCTCCTCACTGAGCCCCAACTCCCAGAGCTCCTCTTGACTGAAAAACTGAAGACCCCCGCCTTCTCTGCGGGGGCCTTTCTCAGCCTTAAAGTGGGTCCCCTCCTTGGTGTTTCCACGAGGGGGTCCACTATATCCTCCACATCCAACCCCGGGGTGGGATGTTCAGGGGTAGCTGGTGGCGGTATGGCGGAGGTAGCGGTCTCCCTAGTGTCCTCGGAGGCCAACGAGGCACACAGTACCACCATGCGAACAAACGGGATGCCACGGGCGTTCGCATTAATCGCGGGAGGGCACTTTTCAGCAAGTACCTCATAGGGAGGGTCCAGCCCAGCAGTCGCCTCCAACAAAGTGCCCGACCAAAACTCCTCACCAGGAGAGCTCACATCTGGCATCCCCCAGATGCAAAATGAAGTGCTCGCTAAAACACCCTCACCCACAACCGCCTCCCCCGCTCCATCCTCCAAACCCCCAACCACGGGGTCAGCCATAGCCCATCCCCTTCTTCCGGTGACGCAAACCGGGGCTCAGCCTCAGGTGTGCCACCCGAAGGCGGCGCAGCCGGAGGGGGATCCTGGCCGACCTCCGAGTCCCGGAAGACAACTGTGTCCGGCGCGGCCGAGTCACCGAAACACAAGTCCCCGGGGGATGTTCTCCAACTGGAAGGGGTGCTGGAAGGCTCCCCAACGTCCATTTCTAGGAGCAAAGCCTCATATTGTTGAGCACTTTGATCTTCCACCCCAGGGACGCCGGGTACCTCCTCCTGCATTCCCTCCAGATCTTCGAGGGGGGGGGCTGCATATTTATGGAGTCCGGCTTACACTGGCTAATCCTAACCTGTGGGCCGGACAGGGCCACCCTGTGCGGAATTGATGTTGCATTCCGCTTCGGAGACTTCTGAGGGTGAACGTAATACGGTTCACCCTCCTCGCCCTCCTCGCCCTCCTCAATTACCCTCTTGTTCTTAGTTTTTGCTTTCCTGTTCCTGAGGATTGATTCCCCAAAAAAGGGTACTGCCACCTCCTCAGCGGGAGCCTCCCACCGCTTCCCCGCACCCTGTACGAGGCTTACATTGGGGGTAGGGTGCTCTTGGGGGGAGACAGTGACAAAAGAGGGTGACTTCTTCAGGGTTACTCTTTTCTTCTCCCTCTTTTTCCTGGGGAGAAGTGCAGACGTCACCGCCCGAGATGGGGCAGTGACATCTCCTGTGGTCCCAGGGGGGACCTGGGCCCCTGAGGGCTCCGCCGCGGTGGGCGCAGCAGTACAGGGTGTCTCCTCCCGGGGGGGACAGTGACAACAGAGGGTGGCCACTCCAGGGTGACCCCCTCACCCTCTCTCCGCTCCCCGGGGAGAGGTGCAGATGCCACTGCTCGAGACGGGGCAGCGACATCTCCTGCGGTCCCAGGGGGGACCTGGGCCCCCGAGGGCACCGACCCGGTGGGCGCAGCGGCACAGGGTGTCTCCTCCCGGGGGGAGGACAGCGACAACAGGCCCCTGAGGACCCCTCTGTGGTGGACGCAGATGTCACTGTTCGAGATGGACAGCGACATCTCCTGCGGTCCAAGGGGGGGCCTGGGACCCCGAGGGCCCCGCTGTGGTGGGCGCGGACGTAACTGTTCGAGATGGGACAGCGACATCTCCTGCAGTCCCAGAAGGGACCTTTGCCCTCGAGGGTTTTTCCTTCTCCCTCTGTTCTTTGGGGAGAGGTATAGACGTCACTGTTCGGGATGGGACAGCGACATCTCTTGCGGTCCCTGGAGGGACCTGGGCCCTCGAGGGCCCCGCTGTGGTGGGCACAGCGGCACCGGGTGTCTTGGCAGAGTGAGGGGCGGGTGCAGGAGCTGAAGTGGGATTTCTATTCCCTTTGGGGCAACTCCTACGAGTGTGCCCCAGCTCCTTGCATAAATAACACCTAACCCCCTCCGTGCCATAGAACACAATGTATTTAATGCCCTCGTAGGGCACCCTATGGACCCCTCACCTCCGAGTGATCCAACCACGGCTTAAGGGGGAATTTCTGGTGAAACTGGGAAAGCAACCTTGGGGTGTGGACATGATGTGCCGGTACCCAGGAACGTTCCTCAGGACCGTAGCCCTTCCAGTGTACTAAAAACTGAAGTCCTTTTTTGGAGACATGAGATTCGATGAGAGACTGTATTTCGTACTCCTGTTGACCCAGGGTGGACACTGGACTAGGTCTCCGAGAGGGATCCGGGAAATGAGGGCTGAACACAAATTCTTTAAGGAGGGAAACGTGAAAGACTGATGGAATTTTCATTGAGGGGGGAAGCTCAAGGCGATAGGCTACAGGATTAACCTTCTCTAGGATCTTAAAAGGTCCCAAGAATCTAGGGGACAGTTTGGGTGAAGGAGTCTTGAGCCTAATATTCTTGGACGACAGCCAGACCAGATCACCAGGTTTGAATGAAGGACCTTTTTGGCGGTGACGATCAGCTTTGGTCTTTTGCTTGGCCACCGCAGACCGTAAGGACTTGAGAATCTTTTTCCAGGATTCTTGAAAGTTGGTGATATGAGAGTCGGCTGCAGGAACTCCAGAAGGAGAAGGTGAGAGAGGGAGGCTACTGGGGTGAAAGCCACAGTTGATGAAGAAAGGAGACTCCTGAGTGGAGTCGTTCTTTAAGGAATTAATGGCAAATTCGGCCAATGGTAGAAGATCCACCCAGTTATCTTGTGAGTCAGAAATGAAGCATCTCAGATACTGTTCGAGAGTTTGGTTCATCCTTTCAGTTTGACCATTGGTTTGTGGATGATATCCAGAGGAGAACAAGAGGGAGATACCCAATCTTTGAGAGAAAGCTCGCCAGGATTTTGAGATGAACTGGGACCCACGGTCTGAGACGATAGAAATGGGAACGCCATGCAGCCTAAAGATTTCTTTGGAGAAGACATCCGCCAAGGTGGCTGAGTTGGGAAGACCCATGAGGGGAATAAAGTGAGCCGGCTTTGAAAATCTATCATCTACGACCAAAATAGTGTTCATCCCTTTGGACACTGGCAGTTCAACGATAAAGTCCATCGAAATGTGTTTCCAGGGTTGTTCAGGGATGGGAAGGGGTAGCAGAAGTTCAGAAGGCTTATGATGGAGGGTTTTACTCTGGGCACAAACAGGACAGGCGGAAGTAAAATTGAGAATATCTTGATTCATATTAGGCCACCAAAAAGTCCGTTTAATGAGATCAGCTGTCCTCTTGAAGCCTGGATGACCAACTGCTCTGGATGAATGACCCCAAAATAAGACTTTATGGCAGAAACGTGGAGCCACGTAGAGACATCCTTCTGGTACCCCGAACCTGCTGGGAATATGTGCTTGTGCCTTGTGGATCTCGTCCAATACATCAAAGTTGTTAACCGAGACTATGCACTTGGCCGGGAGAATAGGTTCTGAGATTTCTTTAGCCTCGGTCGCAGAGGCAAACTGACGAGAAAGGGAGTCCGCTTTAACATTTTTGGTACCAGGGATATAAGAAATGGTGTAGTTGAAGCGGGAAAAGAAGAGTGACCAGCGAGCCTGGCGGGAGCCACAGCGACGAGCACCCTCAATATATAACAATTTTTTGTGGTCAGTGAGAATGGCGATTGGTTCCTTGGAACCCTCTAAAAGATGTCTCCATTCCTGGAGAGCCAACTTAAAAGTTCACGATTACCAACATCATAATTCTTTTCTGCTGCTGAAAATTTCCGTGAAAAAAACCACAAGGATGGAGTTTCTCTTGGGGAGAAGTCCTCTGGGACAGAACTGCGCTAGCTCCTACATCTGAGGCGTCAACCTTCAAAGTAAAGGGGAGGGAGGTATCCGGATGACGCAGGATGGGGGCAGACACGAACGCCTTCTTGAGAGTCTCAAAGGCTGTGATGGCCTCTGGTGAGCAGGAAAGAAAAGACTTGGAGCACAACTATGAAAAAATGAGAACTGGATGCTAATAGAAAAAATAACAAATTATTTATTGGGACATAACTAATTAAAAAGAGAAACCTATCACGCGTTTCTCGCATGGTGCGCTTTATCAAAGAGTAGTTTCAATGGTCTTAATCACACTCTTATATGGTCTACACTCTCAAAAGCACCGCCTACCAGTGTCCAGGTAAACACAAACCCCCAGGACACAAATTCCCTGTGAAATGAAACACAGGAAAGGGGCATAATGCTCAGAGGGAAGGGATCCACATAGAGTAAATAAACAGATAAAAAAGTAATTAAAAATACCAATCACATACAAAAGAAATATCAATAACACATATATATCATCTGTGGAAACATAAACATACACATGTCCAAATCTATAGTGAATATTCAATATATATTTAACCCATTGATTTGTTAATTTGAATATCATAAGATGGCATATGAATGGTATATCATATCAAACTCCTAGACACAATAGATATGGTTTAAAGGACATATGTAAAACACAATATTATTCTAGAAAAAAATATAATTAGAAAAAGGAGAACAAATAATAAAGAATAGATGCCAAAAGAAAATGTAGGACAATTGAATTAATTAATAAATATATATCTTATTTGATCACTTGAAAGCAGAAAAAGATGACAATAATAAATAACTTAATAAACGGACAATCATTATTATCTTCGTGAGACGGAAGCATAGCAAGAATACTCATAAAAAATGTTCATAAAAAATGTTTTAGATCCCATTCTGTATTAATTCCTGCAGGGGATAATGTATCCAAAGAATGGATCCAAAACATCTCCCGCTGGTTGAGGAGCTTTAATCCCCCTCATGGGCATGAACACCAGTTCTACAGCAGAGAAATGAAAATTTGATAGACCGCCTGAAGGACAGTCAGTAAAATGTTTTGAAACTGGTAACATTAAATATTTTCTTTTAATGGAACGTATATGCTCCATGATTCTGTTTTTAACAGGACGTATAGTACGGCCCACGTACCTTTGGCCACAGCCACAGGTAAGAAAGTATATGACAAATTGTGAGTCACAATTAATAAAGGATGGGATCCTATAGTTCTTTTTAGAATAAATAGTCTTAATAGACTTAATTGGTTTCGCATAACAACAAACGCAACATTTTCCACATTTAAAAAAACCTTTTATTTTAACAGATTTGTTAGACTTCTTAGAGTCAACCAAATTTGGAGAAAGATAGTCAGATAAGGATTTGGATTTCCTAAAAGTAATGGCTGGACCCTGATTAACTGAACTATGTAGGTCCTTATCAAGAGTGAGGGTCCCCCAATGTTTATAAATGATAGAACGAATTTGTTCAGCCTGGCGACTAAACTGGGTGACAAATAGAGGAGACGTCACTCTATCCATTTCATGTTTCTTCTTGAACTTCACAGATGTTTTCGATAGCAAATCGATCCTGTTTGTAGATTTGGCACATAGATATGCTGCTTCAATATCAGTGTGATTGTATTTTCTTTGAGCAAATCGAGTTTTTAATTCCTCTGCTTGATGCTCAAATAAATCGTCATTTGAACAAAGCCGTCTTAGGCGAAGAAATTGAGCCTTGGGTATACTACGAATTAATGATTTAGAGTGACTGCTGTCTGCTTCCAATAAAGTATTACGTGAATGAGGCTTTCTAAAAATGTCCGTTTGAATAGTGCCTGTCGTGTCAATAAATAAATTTATGTCTAAATAATTGATGTGATTCATGTGTTCTTCATAAGTAAATTTAAGATTTAAAGAATTAATATTAAGTGTATGAATAAAGGCATGCAGTGATAATAAATCCCCATCCCAAATCATAATCAAATCGTCAATATACCGTTTATAGAAAATAATCTGATGACGAAAAGAATTATCAGCACCGAAAATGTGTGTGGATTCCCAAAGGCCCATAAACAAATTAGCATAAGAGGGGCAAATGATGTCCCCATAGCAGTACCCCGTGTCTGAAGATAAAATTGTGCATCAAAAGAAAAATAATTATGGGTGAGCAGAAACATAATAGAATCCAAAAGAAAGGCACGTAACGAAATGGACAATGTAGAAGCATCAAGAAAAAATTCCACTGCTTGTATCCCTTGCTCATGATCTATGATTGAGTAAAGTGACATCACGTCCAATGTCACCCATCTAAATGTCTTTTTCCAACTAACATTTTTTATAGCAGATAAAAGGTCCATAGAATCTCTCAGAAAAGAAGGCAGATTTTTTTACCAGTGGCTGTAAAAAACCATCAATGTAGCGTGATAACCCATCTCCCAAAGATCCAATACTGGCCACAATGGGCCGCCCAGGAGGGCGGACCAGTGACTTATGGATCTTTGGGAGATGGTGGAAGATGGGCACAATAGGTGAGGCATTATAAAGAAACTCATAGTCCTTTGTATTAAGTACAAATAGGGCCTTTACTTCTTCAAGAATCTCTTTCAAAAAGGTGTAAAAACTCACATGTGGGATCATATGTCAATTTTGTATAAGGCCTCGGTCCCGCTGCGCTCGTTGCCGCGGGCGGCCATGTCGCGAGTTCCTCACCAGCAGGGGAATCCTGCTGAGCCGGTCCTGGTCCCCCCTGGCGGCACAGAGCACTACATGCTGTGGCGCGTCAGCCGCTAGGGGACACAAGAAAATGGTGATGTCTAGTGTTGATGCGTCACGTGGTGTGGCTGTGAGCCAATGGGGAGGCTTCGGGAGGAGGAGAGGCTTCGGGGAGCGGGGAGGAGTGTGGAGTGAAAGCGTGAGTGCCTGTCTGCGTGTGTGTCTGAGTGCGTGCGTGCCTGTCTGTGTGTGCCTGAGTGCGTGAGTGCCTGCCTCTGTCTGTGTGTGTGTATGAGTGCGTGAGTGCCTGCCTGTGTGTGCGCGCGCGCGTGTGTGTGTGTGTGTATGAGTGTGTGAGTGCCTGCCTGTGTGTGTGTGTGTGTGTATGTATGAGTGCCTGCGTGTGTGTGTGTTTAATACTTACCATCAGCAGCTCCAGCCCGAGTCCGTGGAGGGAGGGGGGGGGGAGTAGCGGGTCCCTCCGCTCAAGCCACGCTCCCCCTCCCTGTCAAACCTCCCACTCCCTCCCACTCCCGCCCATTCCCGCTCCGGCTCCCTACAGACCGCATATCGCGGTCTGTGTATGTCAGCGCACCGCCTGTCTGCAGTGCGGGCGCGCTGACTCTGGGAGCGGGGTCTTAGCCTAAGATTCAGCATCCTCAAGTAATCTAAGTGCCTCTGCCTGAAATCTGAAGAAGAGAGCACCACAATGGCCCCTCCCTTATCAGCCTTTTTGATTGTAATAGACCGATCTTCCCTGAGGGCAATCATCTCCTGGAAGTCAATATCTGACAGATTCGTTTTATTTAAAGAGGGAACCCCCCGGGGTACAATACCCCTAGCCAATAACCTGAGATCCCTCTCAACCAGCTTCTCAAAGGTCTTAATATTATGATTGTTAAAAATTTGAGGACAAAAGGTTGATTTCTTCTTAAGACCTGAGTGTAATTGCCCAAAGAAGCTTAATGAGGAAGGGATCTCAGGCTCCAAATCCTGATTTTGTTCATCATAAAGATCTCTAAGATCTGATAAAGCACATTGTTCACGAAATGAATGCAAATCCATATTCTTCATTGAAACATCAATAAACATCAACATTCTCAGCTAGACCTCTATCAGTGGAATATAGTGGAACCTCTGTTGTCCCTTTACTATTAAAATATTTTTTAAGAGACAATTTACGAATGAATCTTTGGAGATCAATGATGGTATTGAATAAATTAAAATCTTGGTATGGGGCAAAATTTAAACCTCTATTTAGAACCGCAATCTGGTCATCAGTAAGAGTCTTATGAGAAATGTTGATAACATTATCCACAACTTCTCCTATGCATATTTCTTTCTTTTGCTCGATCCCCTGGATCCCCCCCCCCTCCTCTTCTTTGATGATCTCCTTGTCCTCTTTCGTTTTTTGACTCCTTTTGAAACAAGGAGTATGAAGGTTTATCTTCTTTCCGAGAGGGCATCATAACAGATTTTTGTGAAGAGTCGGTCTCAGGGGAGGTAGATCTAACTCGCCAATTATCATCATCATCACAAAAGGAAACGCCTATTGAACTACTCTCATAGTCAGAACCATCTGACTCAAAACTGGAAGCGTCTCCTTGGTGTTTTAGGATGGATTTATTCGGGTTCTTGGAGTCACCTTGTTTTTTATTCTGATATTTAGAACCATATTTTGGTTGTGGCTTTTGTGCATTTGTAGTGTAGCGTTGCCAAATATAAACTTGCTGCTTCTCATAGTCTATCTTGTCCCTATCAAACTTTTGTTGTTTCTTAATCATTAGAGACTTTTCCATAGCACCCACGTTGCTTAAAAGTGTTTGGTCATATTTAATAAAATTCTCCATTTTTCTGCAACCTTTCAATTTATCCTGTAGGACTTTCACATTGGCTCTCACTTTCTTTTTTTCATTTAGCTTATACTTAATGATCAATTCGATTAGCTTAAATGAGCAATGATCTAATATCTCTTTCCAGTCATTCTCAAAATCTTTATTAATAAAACCAAAAGACGGTACCTTTATCAAGCGTAAGCCTCTTGGAATCCTTTTAACTCTGGCATAGTTCTCAAGAGTGGTAATGTCCCACCAATACCTAATGTCCTGTGATAACAGTTTTTCCAATTTAAGGAAGTGGGTAATTAAGTCAGCAGGCTCTTCACAGATGAAATTAGCACCTTCATCAAAAACTGACTCTGCCCTCCTCTGACGGTGAGTGTCGTCTTCTCAGTTAAAGGCATAGGTATCAGTAACCTCTTCCTCATCCTCCACTTCTACAAAATCTTCCATAATGAAAAACACAGGATAGGTATAGCACGAATACTCACTCCAGAGAAATCAAAAAAATGTTCCACAGAAAGAAAAAATGTGAATAAATAGATGCCACAAAAAATAAATAAATAAATGGTTAAAAAATAATAAAGATAGCACTCCAATTCTCAAATCACCAATTGAGTGATTACAAACATATTCACGGGGTATAAGCCTCTTCTTATAATGTCAATAATGAAAGTCTTAATTCCAGGCTGAGCAGCCGGGGCTAAACCAGCAATATGCGAAGCAGAGGAAAAGACCTCCAAGCCCGACGCTACTAGCCTGGTAGACAGCGTGTATCATGCGCAGGCTGTATTAACCCCCAACACATCGGAGACCAACCATAAGGGAATAAGCACTGTAGCTGTGATGAATCCTTGATCACATTGAACGGGAGAACGCTGGACACGATGGGCCCTTGGTCCCCCTAAAAGAACCGACAGACCCTCGCCTGAACCAGGTAACCCTTAGTGATGCAGGAAGCAACAAACAGTTACTAGACGGCGTACTCACATCCAGAATCCAGGTACTGCACCGACACACTTTATTCGAGCAAATACCAAGTATGTACCTGGCAGATACCTGGAATGAGCCGCTCCTCACCTCTGACAAGCCCCGTTGCGTTTGCCTTCCCAGCCTGGGTTCATGCCTGGCTGACGGGCGGCTGATCTGTTAAATGATAATGATTAGGATTTAATAGGCTGCAATGCTTCGCGTGTCTACCAGATGGCATAAATTCATGAATTGTAATGCAGTATATATATATATACTGTGCACTATTGCAGCCAGCGGGAATAAAATCACGGTGAGTGTCGTCTTCTCAGTTTAAGGCATAGGTATCAGTAACCTCTTCCTCATCCTCCACTTCTACAAAATCTTCCATAATGAAAAACACAGGATAGGTATAGCACGAATACTCACTCCAGAGAAATCAAAAAAATGTTCCACAGAAAGAAAAAATGTGAATAAATAGATGCCACAAAAAATAAATAAATAAATGGTTAGAAAATAATAAAGATAGCACTCCAATTCTCAAATCACCAATTGAGTGATTACAAACATATTCACGGGGTATAAGCCTCTTCTTATAATGTCAATAATGAAAGTCTTAATTCCAGGCTGAGCAGCCGGGGCTAAACCAGCAATATGCGAAGCAGAGGAAAAGACCTCCAAGCCCGACGCTACTAGCCTGGTAGACAGCGTGTATCACGCGCAGGCTGTATTAACCCCCAACACATCGGAGACCAACCATATCAATCCCTGCCTGGAAAATACCTCAATGCACTCGGGCAGAAAACAGTCACAAACCTCAATACACCAGGGTATACCCGAATTCGTGGGACTATCCGAGCTCGAATAAAGTGTGTCGCCAGTGTATCACTGCCTGCATCACTAAGGGTTACCTGGTTCAGGCGAGGGTCTGGCGGTTCCCTTAGGGGGACCAAGGGCCCATCGTGTCCAGCGTTCTCCCGTTCAATGTGATCAAGGATTCATCACAGCTACAGTGCTTATTCCCTTATGGTTGGTCTCCGATGTGTTGGGGGTCAATACAGCCTGCGCGTTATACACGCTGTCTACCAGGCTAGTAGCATCGGGCTTGGAGGTCTTTTCCACTGCTTCGCATATGGCCTCTGGTGACCAGGATGAGACGTCGGTGCCCTTTTTGGTCAAGGCGGTGATGGGAAGGGCAATGGAAGAACATTTTTTGATAAACTTCCTGTAATAATTAGCGAAGCCAAGAAAACGTTGCACAGCTTTGAGCGAATTAGGGAGTGGCCAATTGAGGACCGCCTTCAGCTTCTCTGGGTCCATGGAGAAACCTTGGCTGGAGATGATATAGCCTAGGATGGCCGTGGAAGCCTGGTGAAACAAACACTTTTCCATCTTGGCGTAAAGACGGTTAGAACGCAGCCTGGAGAGCACAAGTTTGGCATGTTGAATGTGTTCCTCCAGATTTTTAGAAAAAATAAGGATGTCGTCTAGATAGACAATGACAAAAGTTCCCAAAACGTCATGGAAGATGTCGTTCATAAATTCCTGAAACACGGTCGGGGCGTTACACAGCCCAAAGGGCATAACAAGGTATTCAGAGTGTCCCGAACTTGTGTTAAATGCTGATTTTCACTTGTCTCCCTCCCTTATGGAAATGAGATTATAGGCACCCCTTAAGTCAAGTTTTGAAAAAATAGAGGCCCCTTGGAGACGATCGAACAGTTCAGAAATGAGCGGCAGCGGATACCTGTTTTTCACCATGATCTTATTGAGTCCGCGGAAGTCTATGCAAGGCCTTAGAGATCCATCCTTCTTCTTCACAAAAAAAACCCCAGCACCGGCAGGAGAGGTGGAGTTGCGGATGAAAACTTTTTCCAGGTTTTCTTGAATTTAAGTAGTCATGGCCTCGGTCTCTGGGATGGAGAGTGGGCAAGACTTAGACTTCGGCAGAACAGTCCCAGGGATGAGGTCGACCGGGCAATTGTACGGGCGATGAGGAGGGAGGACCTCTGCTTGTACTTTGTTGAACACGTCCAGGTACTCATGGTACATGGCAGGTAGGGACGAACTATCGGCAGGTACGGAGTCCAGACCAGCAAGCACAACCACGGGAGGATCCGCTGGCGTAGTATCTGTGGACAAGGGCCACTGGATGGGCAAGGTACCGGACCAATCAATGCACGGATTGTGGAGTTGAAGCCAAGGCAATCCTAATATAATTTGTACTGAAGGGGACTGGAAAACGTCAAAGACAATTACCTCCTTGTGACCATCAGCAAGGGTCAAGGTAAGAGGAATAGACTCCCAGATGATGAAGCCGGCTGGAGTGGTAGTCCATCGATGGCCTCAAGGTCAACTGGGCTCTTCCTTCTGACCATGGGGATTTGATTCTCCACTGCAAACTGCTGGTCCAGGAAATTACCACCCGATCCAGAATCTATGAATGCTTCGACCTTTACGACAAGGTTGGGACCCTCCAGTGTGGCTGGTAGCATCAGCTTCTTTGGGATAGCTTTGGAAGGAGAGGGGTTAGGAGAGACAGTACCCAGTAGAAGCCCCTCTACCTTTACTGGGTGTGCCCATTTCCCAGCTTCAAGGGACAATTCTGGAGACGATGTTCCGAGGAAGCACAGTAGAAACACAGCCTATTCTGGCACCGCCGCGCTCTCTCGGTTGCCTGGAGTTGTTGGCTGCCGACCCGCATAGGTTCCGAGGCCTCCAGGGCCAGGAGAGGAGTAGCGACTGACCTGCGAGAAACAACAGAGGGAGAAGAACGGGAACAGTGCCTCTCGTGTCGTCGCTCTTGCGTGCGCTGATCCATGCATACGCTCAGGGTGATGAGTTCCTCCAGGGACGTAGGTTGGGTGTGAGTGGCCAGATCGTCTTTCAACGTATCTGTGAGTCCGTGCCAGTACGCAGCTGCGAGCGCCTCTTCATTCCATTGGACTTCGGCGGCCAGCGTACGGAACACGATGGCGTATTTGGTAGCTGAATTTCGACCCTGAGAAACATGGAAGAAGGAGAAGGCAGCTGTCTCGTGCCGTGCAGGGGTATCAAACACAAGTTGGAATTCACGTCTGAATAAAGTATAATCTTGCGTTATTTCGCTTCCATGCTCCCATAGGGGAGAGGCCCAGGCAAGGGCATCTCCGGTGAGTAGGGCGTAAATATAAGCAATCTTAGCATGGCCAGTAGGAAACAGGGAGGGAGACATCTCAAACTGCACCTCACATTGGTTTAAGAACCCGCGGCAGTTGAGGGGGTTCCCATCAAAGCGATTCGGAGAGGGAATCCGTGGGCCAGGGCTGGCGTAGATATTGGCCATTCTTGGCGCAGAAGCCGTGGAACCCTCCTGACGGGTGAAGGTGGCTAATTGCTGGGAAACCATGGACAGCTGATCGCTAACAAAGCTTAAGGCCTCTATGGTAATACTTGTACCCACCTCAGAGGGGTCTGCGTTTGTTGGGCTCTGCATAATTTCACGCCTGTATGCCCGCAGACCAAGCTAGACCTCAGTACTGAGGTGGGAACGGTATGATACCACCCACACACACACACCCACAGCAGTGGGAGCAAGCCTGGAGTGTGGAATAACGTTGCTGGGCCTGTTGGAAGAGTTGTTAGTGTATACTTGCAACGCTTGGGGAATGTCCATGAGAATAGTCATGTCCGTTTGCCAATTTTCAGGGATCCAGAGGGTAGAGTCGTCAGAGGGCAAGCCAGGTCCTAGTAAGCCAGAGGTCAGCGGAGTCGTATGTGTAGCAGGGTTCAAAGGGATACCAGAGATCAGAGTAGTCCTGGGTAAGGAGGGGTCAAAGCCAGGGAAATCCAAAGTAACACAGGAGCAGGTAATCACAGGAGCACAGAGGGAGCACAGCATAGGTCAGGTACACACAGGGAAACAGGAACTATGCAGAGCAAGGAAGAGGTGGACACACAGGGATTATAAAGGAAGGTGCACCAATGACAGAGATGGGAGGAGTAGAGAGAGAAGTAGGAGAAGCTAGAGATAGGTCAGGGGGAGAAGAGGAGGAGACAGAAGGGGCAGTCAGGGGAATGGCCTGTACAGCTTGGGAGGCGGAGACAGGGGGAACCTGATAAGAAGGGTCTGTGCGCGCGCCCCCTGTAAGCTGGGGATGTGCGCGCACAGGTTGCAACACAGGCGCGGCCCGCACGGAGCATGGGAAGACCGCAGGAGGGGGACGGAGCCAAGGGGAGGGGAACGCACGCGAGGCCTGTGCCTGCGCGATGGCCAGCAAAGGCAGAGAGGAGCATGCACGCGCATCCTCCGTGGGCTGAGGGGGTGCATGCACCGGACGTGTCACCAGGCGCGTGGAATGCCGCGCCGTTGGCACCACGCGAGGAGGAGGCAATGGGACAGATGGCACCACAGGGGAAGGTAAAGGAGCTACCGCGGGGGAGAGGGAGCGGAGCAGGGGCTAAGGGAGCGCGTGGGTATGCGGGACCTGCAGGGAACGCACTGCGGCAAGGGAAAAGAGGTAGAAGGTGAAGGAGAGGAGTGGGAAGGAGTAGAAAGGGTAACAGGAGATGGGAGAGAGGGACAAGGAGAGGAAGGAATCTCCTGAGTCGTCACACTTTGAGAGCCTGTGTTCAGGACCCTTTAGAATTCGACATAATCTCTCCAAGCCAGAACGAGAGGCCTTAGAAACTCTCAAGAATAATGAGAGTATCATTATCAGACAGGCGGATAAGGGGGGGGCACTGTCGTCCAGGACAAAGACGCCTACCTACGTGAGGTGTCCAGACTCCTGGGGACACTGCCTCCTACACCACCCTCTCTGTTGATCCCACTTCCAGATACCAGATTGAGCTTAAGATCTGTTAGACAGAGGCCATACAGATGACATACTCACTAGATCAGAATATCGATTTTTGTTTAATGATCATCCGCGTATACCTGTGTTTTACCATCTGCCAACGCTTCACAAGACTCTAATCGATCCCCCTGGAAGGCCTATTGTCTCGGGGGGGACTCAATGACGGCGAGCCTATCCCAGTATGTTGATTATTATCTTCAACCTATTGTGACCACACTTAGGTCTCATATTAGGGACATGCTTCATGTCATTGACGCCATCTCCGGGATAAAATGGAAGCCCACCTTTTTGAGTCTACATGTGACGTATCATCTTTATACACGTCCATAGTGCACAACAGGGGGATCGATGCAGGGAGCTTTTGGCTGAATCAGGTTGCCACCATCCCTTCAAATCAAAAAACATTTTTATTGGAAAGTATTAATTTTATTTTAACACATAATTATTTTTTATTTGAAGACAATTATTATTTGCAGACCTGTGGAATGGCCATGGGTACGAGATTCGCCCCTAGTTATGCCAACCTGTACATGGGCTATTGGGAGGAGTTGGCCGTGTGGCAGGATGTGGCGCTGGGGGCGGGTCTCGTATACTATGGCCGTTTCATAGATGGCCTTATATTCATTTGGGATGGTGAAGAGGATGATTTCAGAACTATTATAAGATCATTTGATGAAAATGATTTAGAGCTTAAGTTTACTTTTGACATTCATGCCAATTCTGTGGTATTTTTAGATCTGGTATTGGAGGTGGATGAAGATGCTAATATACTAACTAAAACACACTTCAAGGCTGCAAATGTTAATAACTACGTTTATGCGGAGAGAAATCATGCCTCACGTTGGCTAAATAACATCCCACTGGGCCAATTTCATCAAATGAAGAGAAATTGCACGAAGGACGGCGACTTCGTGACCCAATCACAGCTACTTGAGTTGAAATTTAGGGACAAGGGATTTGATACTTAACTCGTCAAACAATCTTTTGACAGAGTTGCTGCTCTAGACAGATCCTCTCTTCTGGAACAATCCAGAAATAAGAGGATAAATAATATGAAGCATTATTAAAGACATACCCCGGATACATCTATGTCCCTGAGATTTATAACAGGTTATAATCAATCCGCAAATACTATTGGCAGAATTTTAAATAAGCATTGAGATATCTTAAAATGTGACCCCCATTTGGGGCCATATCTACCCGATAAAGCATCAATATTGTTTAGGAAAGCCAGAAATATGAAAAATATTCTGGCACCTACTAAAATCAACAATAATCATCCGTCTGCTTTGTCTCACTTGAGGCCTGCTGGTAACCATAGGTGTGGCAGAACACGCTGCATCCCCTGTAGTCATCTGTTAACATCTGATCAGTTTATCTCCTTTGTCAAGGGCAATACACATTGGGCCTCATGCAGAGAGCAGCGCTATTTAGAATTGGAGAGGGGAAGAAAATTTAGCTTTATTGGAGAGTTTTTTTCTCCATATGCAGAAAGGTCCGAAAACTGCATTTAGAATCCTTTCTGCATATGGAGAGTTTCAACCAGCGCTATGAGCGCTGTTGAAACGTGTTGAAAAAAAAACGCGTTTTTCTTTTTTTTCTCCCCCACCGGCCGCCGACCTCCAGCTTCCAGCCAAGTTTTTTTGGCGGAGGTAAATAGAGAATTTTTCTCCATGTTATTGGCGCGATCAGCCACTAGATGGCGATCGCGCCTTTCTGAATATGGATATTTTTAGAACAGGGGAAATTTAGGTTCTCGCCGGTAGCTCGGAGAGAATCACAAAAAAAAAAAAACATGGCGCTTTTTTTAAAACTCGCCAGTACCTGCAGTTCTACAGGCATTTCTCTCCAAAAAATGCCGCTATTCACCTTACCGCTGCTCTCTGCATGAGGCCCATAGTGTTATAGGATACATTACTTGTATAAGCATGTACTGTACATTATATACATGCTGACGTGTGGTTGCGGCAAACAATATGTGGGCCGCACCACGCGTCCCTTGAGTGCTCGTTTTTTGAAGCATCGAAGAAGTATAGTTAACGGAGTTTGCAGCCATGGGATCTATAGACACTTTGAAATGGTTCACAATAAAGACCCAAAAACGTTAAAAATGATAGGATTGGAATATATATCTCCTCTTACTTTAGAGGGAGTTCGGTTCAAAAAGTTGTGTAAACGTGAGACTTATTGGATCTACCAGCTCGCGACACTAGCGCCTGGTGGATTTAATGAGTGCATCGACACAAGCACTATTGTTTAATAATGGTTTCTTTTCCAATCTGCTTATGGGTTAATATCTTTTTTTGTTTTTGGCTCTGTTGCTCCCTGGTGGAGCTTCTCTCCTCTTTTGCTATATTGATATTTTACAGTGACAATTAAGGCTGAGCTGGAGAAGTAGGCACGGATGTTATTGTCTGTGCAAGTATTAGAAATATACATTATTATTTTTGATGTGCTAGTATTGATACCTCTCCCTCTGGGGCTATTGCTTGGCCAAATTTTTCACTAATAATATGTACTAAACAATGTTGCATTTGTTTATACTATTCAGTTTGTAATTCCTGCATTTGTTATATTATTTTGTTATGGCTATTTAAACTGAAGGTAATACTCTTTCCCTTTAGTTTAATTATGTCGCAATACTAATATTTGTCTTCTTTTCTTGTAGCTCTAACAGCGTATATGTGTTTATTCAAGTTATTGCCCTTTTAGTTTCAATTGGGGAGCTTTGTGATTGATTAATTGTTTTCCACCACCCACTTTTCTGGGTATATATATTTCTGTCTCTGTTGTTATTCCAAAATCCTTTGAAAAAGTCAGTGTGTCTGACGAAACGCGTTAGGAAGCAGCGCCGACACTAGTCATCAACAAGGGTTGGAAGCAGTGGCAAGCTTCCAGCCCTGCTGCACACAGCCCCAGAATTGGCGCGGTTGATTGCCAGTTTGGTGTGGAGAGACTGACAACTCAGGACTCCTAAGATTACAGGTTTCAACACCATCCATGAGGTCTGAGACCGTGGGACACGAGCGGGCGGCGTTTGCTACATCTGACGCTGCAGGAGATCTTGCCGTGCTGTTCCCGTGGTGTGATATTATTATCATACATGCCTAATTACATTTTATGTTTGTGAGTGAGCTTGTTTCCCTCTCTATATATTTTTATTAAACTTTTTATATGTTTTTACGCTATGGGCTGTGCGTTTTTTCCTTCTGTCTAATATATATATATATATATATATATATATATATATATATATATATATATATATGTAATAAAAAATTATATATAAATAATTATAAAAAAAGAAAATCCCATGTTAATTAGCTCAAGTTGTCAAAGCCTGAGTTACAATTTGACAAAAGATATATTTTAAAATGTCAAGCATCAAACAGTTTGATCAATATGTATGGCATTTAAAAGTCAGTGTACAGTATGCAATTTCTACAAACACGAAAAAAGAAGCTGCAAATAAAATAAAGTTTATTTGTTATTTTTAATTTCTGATTATATGACTCACAGTATGGCATTGCTTTATTTTTTAAAGGGCTTGAGTGCATACAGACAATGAGGGTCATTTTACAGCACACAATGGGTAGAGGGTGGGAGGTTGTTATTTAAGAATTGGGCAGGGGCGAGAGCAGGCAATATGTGCCACTTCTTGCATGTGAGTTTACCAGCCGCTCGTCCCTCCCCTATTTTGTTGAGTATTTTATATACTGTATATATTTGTTTTGTATATATATAGTATATATATATATAGATGATAGATAGATAGATAGATAGATAGATAGATAGATAGATAGATAGATAGATAGATAGATAGATAGATAGATAGATAGATAGATAGATAGATGATAGATAGATAGATAGATAGATAGATAGATAGATAGATAGATAGATAGATAGATAGATAGATAGATAGATAGATAGATATGTTGTGGGACTTTACAGCTTTCATAGAGTTAATCCTCTTGGAAAGGTCTGTTCAGCTGAGAGTTAATGAGCTAATTAGCCTAGCCTGTATAGTCAGGAAGTGATACAGAGATCCCCCCCAACCCCCCCCCCCCCACCCCCATGCTGCCAGACTTATCTGAAGACACACAGACAGCCCTGTGAGAGACTGAAAGGAGACCTGCTGCAGGTACAGTACACTGGGTAAAGTGGGGAACGAGTTTAGTTCTCCCACGATTAGATTAGTCAGTACTCCTGGAAGGAGTTAGGTCTTTTGTTTCTGTTTTGTGTTATGAGTTAACCCTGTACCTGCTTTGTACCCTGTAAATAAACCCCTGCTTAGAAAGTACAGTGTTTCCTGCCTTTGATCTGGACAAAAGATCCGACGCTGGGACTGAGAAGTTACAATTGGTGGAGAATGCGGGCAGTACACAAGGCAGTGAAACTGGAAAATGGAAGAATTTCTGACCTCGCTTCAGTACAAACAAACAGAAAATTCTGCTATTTTAATGTGGGGGTTGCAACAATTGGCAAAGACCCAAGAGGAGATGTCAAAATCCTATAATGAGAGTTTACAACAGATGACAAAGTCACAAACTGAAAGTACGGCGGCATTAGTACAGCAGATGGCGCTGTCCCTACATCAGACGCTAAAAGAAGAGCAAAATGAGGCGCAACTTCGCCTACACCAGGAGCTCCGAGTGTTGGGAGAGAAAATTACCGCCCAGACTAGAGTGGCCCCACAGGTCGCTCACCAGGAAAAAACGCACCTCATTCAGAAAATTACGATGGACGATGACGTTGAGGCGTACTGTCAATCTTCGAGCGCACCGCAGTATGCGACGGGTTGTCAGCTAAAGAGTGGGCGGGAATAATTGCTCCCTTCCTGGTGGGTGACTCACAACAAGCCTATTATGACTTAAGCCCGAGAAAGCTAAAGACTATGGCACCCTGAAGGCGGAGATTATGGCACGGCTAGGGGTCACCCCTCGCGGTTCGGGCCCAACGGTTCCATTCTTGGCGTTATGATATAGAGAAGACACCCCGCAATCAACTCTATAACCTTATACACTCTGCAAGGAAGTGGCTCCAACCTGAGGTAAGTTCCATCGCTGCAGTTGTCGAAAGAGTCGTTATAGAGCGGTTCCTGAGGGGTCTCCCCTGCAACATCCAGAAGTGGGTGAGCCAGAGTGACCCCATAGACGCCGAACAGTTGGTCGCTTTAGTCGAATGTTACTTGACTGCCGAGGAGATGTCCAAGAGTTCAAGTCCAGATGAGTGCTCCGGTTCTCGCTTCCTGCGCTCCAGGAGGTCCGATAAGACTGTTCATCCGAAAAGGAATCCCCAAGGACTCATTGACTTGTGTAAAGGAGTAGGAAGTCCCACAGCACCTAGGAGGGACTCTGGTCTTGTTGTTCCCAGTAGACTGGAGACAAAACACTGACCCAGTTTTGGAAGGTACAGTATATAGAGTGCTACAGATGCCATGAACTTGGACATGTGGCCGCAGTTTGCCCTCGGAATGCGGAACCAATGGAATGTAACTTTTCTGTGGGGCATGGTTCGCGCTGGGTTTCTACAGTTCAGCACAGTTCTTGCAGTTCAGAAGAGGATGACGAGGACTCCTATGTGGCCCCGCGTAAAGGACAACCTGCGTGTGCAACAGAAGCTGCAGGGACAGCTTACCCTGTGGCATCAGAAAGGACCAGAGGTGGACTACTACACAGAGCGCTTGGCGCAATCGTCACAGGAGTGACTACTAGCCTTGGTATGACAAAGGCTACCGATACCGCCATAAGAAGAAATCCAAGTGAGTCAGACCAAAAGAGTGTTGACTGGAAACGGTTCTATGAGGCGTCCCAACAAGACGTTCAATGCCTCATCGCAAGCTAGAAGTTTCTCAGCAAGAGGTCTGCACGTTAAAAACAGAGCTGGGTAAAGTAAAGCAGCAAGTGTTACAGGAGCGACTGAGTACCTAGTGGGTCCCCGCCGAGCAGCATGATGAGCTGAAGGCCACCTTGAGCCTTACCCAAGTATCACTGGAAGCAGAATACGAAAAAACTAAAAATGCCCAAACCTTGGAATCTGAAAAACTGAAGTTGGATAAAAGGCTTCTAGAGCTAAAGCGGATAACTGAACACACGTCCCAGTAACTCACAGCTATAAAGGAGGACAACCTCAAGCTGGAGAAAGAGCTGGAGAAGCAAAGAGCCTGCTCCATCACCAAAAATCAGTACACCCAGGAGAAAGAGGCATGGAAAATAGAAGCAGCGGCAATCCTAGCGACAAAAACTAGAGATCCAAAATCTGAAGGATGCGCTGACACAAACCCAGAGCAAGCACCGAGAAGAGATGAAGGCCATGAGAGGAATTGAATTGGCAGCTGGCAGCTGCTTTGAGCCAGAAAAGAAGTATAAAAGGACAGCTTCAAGACCTGAGGAAGGACCTGGAGTCTGAGCGTGCTGGCTGCAAGAAGGCAGAGAATCAACAGAGTGACCTAGGCGAAGAGCTCGAAGCTCTGAAGACTGAGTGGGACACTACGCTGGACTGTATTACTGCTCAGCAGGAGGTCTAATATGAAGAAAACCTTTAGGAAGAGGTGGATGTCAGACATTTCTGACAAAGAGGCTGGTGCACGGGAATAGTGCATGGGCCGCTTACAGGACAATGTTTCGCTGGGGGGAGGAATATGTGAGGCCGTCACTGCCCTCTAAAGGTTAGAATGGGGCAGTTGTGGCACTTTACAGCTCTCATAGAGTTAATCCTCTTGGAAAGGTCTGTTCAGCTGAGAGTTAATGAGCTAATTAGCCTAGACTGTATAGTCAGGAAGTGATACAGAGATCCCCCCACCCCCATGCTGCCAGACTGATCTGAAGACACACACAGACAGCTCTGGGAGAGACTGAAAGGAGACCTGCTTAGTTTAGTTCTCCCACGATTAGTTAGGGACTAATATGTACAGCCTTATGTCATAACACTACTTTAGAAATATGGCCCACACTCATCCTTTAAAAGATTAAAAGAACGAACTAAAGTCACAAGCTCACTTTGTTATGTTACTTTCTCTCTGTATCGGCTTTATTTTCTGTGCTTCATCTCATCTTTACTTTTGGGTGTCAGAAAACCTGTGTTTTATTTAATTTCACCTTGCCTCAGTAACTCATCGCCCTTAGTACATATTATTTCTTGGTGCTTGTCCTTTCAAGGTTACAATCAACAAAAAAGACATCCCTTGGAAGAAGTCAGTGGAATCACTTGCTGCAGTTTGCAGGTTTTATTTATTTTAAAATAAAATATTTCAATTCAGTATGTGTCTGGCACTTTTGGCAGATAACCCAGTAAATAATTTGGTCCCTGTTCTGCTATACCGTAGCCACCTTTGTGCATATCCGTCATGTAGCACCAAAAGGAGTTCTTATAACTGTAGTAGCTCCCTCCCCATGCTTTGTTTTAAAGCAGACCAATTCCCCATCCTGGTTTACAATGTAATGTTCATTGTGGAGCACACCTGAGATACCTGCGAGATATGCTAATAACTAGATTACAGTAGCTACATGTGTGAGCAGTGAGCAACTAAAAAGTATGATGTTACAGTGGAGCCGTGGCATTGAAAAGCAGTGGTTGGGGGTTATAGTCCTGTTGGGTCTGACAGATTCCAGTCATTAGGTTGGTGTCTTAGGCTTGTTGTCTCTCTCTTTTTCACTCATTTCGGATTGCTGTTTGTCTTAGAGGAGCCAACGGATTCAATTCTGTAACCAAAACAAAAATTCCCCATGCCTAATTGTAATCTCTTTATGCTCATTTTCCTAATGTTTACTTTTGTCAAGCGCTTTATCCTATTATGTCTCCTATTATTTTGTTATGTGTATTACTGTATAAGCGCAATGTACATGAATGGCACTATGTAAGGTAACCATGTATTATTTGTCATCTTAACTCTATGCCAAGGACATACTTGAAAACGAGAGGTAACTCTCAATGTATTACTTCCTGGTAAAACATTTTTATAACTAAATAAATAAAATACAGATAAAGATATATAGAAATGCATACATTCATATATACCTGGTTCTACATTACAGTATATTACTACAATGCAGTTTTGATACACATACACATATGAGTCATGAATGTAAAGACATCTGTAAAGCAATTGCAAATACTCTGGTTTAAAGATGGACATCTTATTTAATTGGGCTATAATTACTGGTATTGAAAATTAATTTCAGATTTATGACCCTTTATTAAGATGTTCTGTGAAGGATAACTTCAGTTAAAGGTGATCCCTTTTCATTAAATATGGCTCACAGTACAAAAAAAAAAAAATCAGGAAGAGCAAGGGATCTTCTTAAAATAGCCTGGTCTCTATAGCTCCTCACTAAATTAAGAACAGTTGATGTCAATAAATGGGAAATATCCAAGGCCAGAAACATGGAATAACTAAAAAATAAATGAAGTCACAGCTCTAAAATAATTTTATTCTATTTAACCTAAAATATCAAATGAATTAGAGTGTGTCTCCAACGGTCTTAGCAACACTGGACAAATAAACAAGCAGTCTATCAATTCTCATGTTCAGGATGGCATAGTCACACACAGGCAATCTCATTAATTGCAAGATAGTCTTAGAATATTAATGTCATCACACTTTAGAATAAAGAAAGGAGTCTCCCATCAGAAAATGATATTTTTCTCGAAAAGGCAGTGTCACTCACTACAATGATGTGTGACTGATCTTCCTATTAATCGGTAGATGCCAGACTCACTGATAATAATGAAGTAAAAGTAACCAAAGAGCACATTGTTTGTGCTGAAGTAAAAAATGAAATTGTTTGCCACACGTTTCTGTCAAGTAACTTGTACTGTATGTCCCTGTCTGTGACGCATTGTTGACGGCTGTCCAATAAAGCACCTATTTGGTTATAACAGTTCCTGGAGCTCATTCTTGTTATATTCAAGCATCATCCCCCAGGTTAAACCTTCCCAGAAATCTGAAAATCTATGAGAGACTGAGCACTGCCAATGTGAATAGTTAATCTGATTTGACCTCCTTTAGAGCAGGCTGAAGGAGGGTTATATAACAAAACCAGATTTATTAATTATGTAGAGTATATGCCAAGATCTCACAGTCAGTTACAAACATAAAGCATTCAATGTTAAAGGATCATACTGCTGCACATCTAGGAATGTGGTATATATGATTCAATGCAGCAAATGTGGCCAAGGATGCCACATTGGTGAAACCAGCTAAAAGATTAGAATCAGAATGGGCGGTGCATTACATATTTTTGAATTTGGATCTAGAATCAGAATAAACCTACACAAACAGACAATAAAACACCATGAATTAGGAAGATGCTGCACTCCAGCAGGACATCACTTCACACTGTCAGATCCTTCTACTGTATAGTGGTTTCAAAATCCAAATTCTCAAAGAAATGTTTAAACACACTCAAACTTTTTTTAACTCAAAATGATCATGCTCTTTGGTACTAAAAGAGAGGTAAAAGTAACCAAAGATCATTGTTTGTAAAATGGAATGTTTAATCAGAGCCACATTTTTCATTAAGTCTTAAAAAACAACTACAGTACATGCTATAAAGCAAAATCAAGTGACCCCTACAAACCCTGCCTCCAGTTCCTTCATCTTTCTACATCATAACCTCCAGCTGCCTTAGCAGGTAACTGTTTAGGCATGTCAGTCTGTGAATGTACTGTAGTATCCTTAAGAGAAATAGTGGATCTCTATAGCCATAATTGGGGGGAGATAAAGATAAAGAGAACCCTCCATTATAGCGTCTGTCTTTAACATAAAGACTTTCTCTCCCCCCCCAATTATGGCTATAGAGATCCACTATTTCTCTTAAGGAATTACCAGCAAAATGCAGAGAAGGTATTGAGTACCACTATAGTAAATAATAATAATAGCATGTTTTTGTATAGCGCTGCTAGTTATACGCAGCACTTTACAGAGACATTTTGCAGGCACAGGTCCCTGCCCGTGGAGCTTACAATCTATGTTTTTGGTGCCTGAGGCACAGGGAGATAAAGTGACTTGCCCAAGGTCACAAGGAGCCGACACCAGGAATTGAACCATGTTCCCCAGGTTCAAATTCTCAGTGCCACCCAGTGTTTTGTACTCACTGAGCCACTCCCTCTCTTCATAGTGGCTCTTTACCTTGGTGACCTATAACTCTGTCATCTAACGGCTGCTAAAATTAAACATGATTTTGAATATGGGCAATTATGTACATTTACATCTATGTCAGCAACAAAGCAGGTAATATAGCCAATGTCACTCTAGCAAACATTTGTAACTGCTCTTTGGCTTTGTGCCTTAAAATTTCTGTATCTAACTTGTTGCCTAATTTACCAAAATTCTGGATATGAGCAACTAAGTATACTGACATCCGGATCTAATAGACATTTACTATTCATGTGCATATTGGCATTTACCACATTATAAAGCACAGGAGATTATTTAGACTCTGGATCTCTTCACCAAAATATTTATGCAAAGAATTTCAGGTATTAACCATACGTTACTTGCCTCCGGCTGCCATTATAGAGCATACCTCCCTACATTTAAAGGCACATTGCACGTATGTCTGCTAAAACTAATCAGTGAAACCTAATAAGGGCTACACCCTTATTTTGTGGATTCCATCAGGGATCAGTCTAGGCAAATAATCATTTTCTGGTAGCTACAGTTTGACCCTCATTTTATCATTGTTTGTGTTATAATGATGCATTAAACTATCCCTCTTTTAATCTGTATTCACATTGATACTTTATATATAATATGTATCTACCTGATAGATCTAGTGTTCCACGCGTTATACAGTATTCTATCTAGATACAGCTTTTTCAAACTCTCACATTTGGAGTGTAGTCTCTCACATCCAGAGGTCCTATTAACTAAGACTGGTATCATTTACATACAGCAGTAGCAGACCCAGTAGGAGCTCACCCATAGAAAATGATTTCCTTTCTCTCCCCATATAGGATGACTGTGCAGCAAGTATTGACACTCCCTTGTTTGTCTTGTGACCCGTGATGTCAATATAGGGAGTATAGCGGGTATATATATCTCTACTCTATGTTCTAGTAGAAGGTTCTTCAGACTTCTGCCTGGAAGTCCTGCAAATAGCTTTGTGTGTATACTGTAGGTATATTAATATGTGTCCTGTCACCGTTTGTTATTTTCAGGAAGGAACATGCCCATTAAGTAAGTGCCAGTAGTAAATGCCCTAATTGTTTTGACTATTGAAAAGGAGGAAGCATGCTTTTGGTAAGGAGTTCTCAGCATAGTAATTCCAGAGTATGTTTGGACCAGCCCAACTGGAAGGTTCCTTGTGCATTCTTAATCAAATAGGTATGGGAACAGTAAGCCATACAGAGTAAGGGGTTGCAAAATCATCAACCCACAGTGTATGCTAGGAAGGTCAACTCAACAAGTAGTGTAGCATAAGTATCTTCCCAGCATAGGAGTGAGAGCTACCGTGGGGATGAAGTAATAAATGAAATTGTTTGCCACACGTTTCTGTCAAGTAACTTGTACTGTATGTCCCTGTCTGTGACGCATTGTTGACGGCTGTCCAATAAAGCACCTATTTGGTTATAACAGTTCCTGGAGCTCATTCTTGTTATATTCAAGCATCATCCCCCAGGTTAAACCTTCCCAGAAATCTGAAAATCTATGAGAGACTGAGCACTGCCAATGTGAATAGTTAATCTGATTTGACCTCCTTTAGAGCAGGCTGAAGGAGGGTTATATAACAAAACCAGATTTATTAATTATGTAGAGTATATGCCAAGATCTCACAGTCAGTTACAAACATAAAGCATTCAATGTTAAAGGATCATACTGCTGCACATCTAGGAATGTGGTATATATGATTCAATGCAGCAAATGTGGCCAAGGATGCCACATTGGTGAAACCAGCTAAAAGATTAGAATCAGAATGGGCGGTGCATTACATATTTTTGAATTTGGATCTAGAATCAGAATAAACCTACACAAACAGACAATAAAACACCATGAATTAGGAAGATGCTGCACTCCAGCAGGACATCACTTCACACTGTCAGATCCTTCTACTGTATAGTGGTTTCAAAATCCAAATTCTCAAAGAAATGTTTAAACACACTCAAACTTTTTTTAACTCAAAATGATCATGCTCTTTGGTACTAAAAGAGAGGTAAAAGTAACCAAAGATCATTGTTTGTAAAATGGAATGTTTAATCAGAGCCACATTTTTCATTAAGTCTTAAAAAACAACTACAGTACATGCTATAAAGCAAAATCAAGTGACCCCTACAAACCCTGCCTCCAGTTCCTTCATCTTTCTACATCATAACCTCCAGCTGCCTTAGCAGGTAACTGTTTAGGCATGTCAGTCTGTGAATGTACTGTAGTATCCTTAAGAGAAATAGTGGATCTCTATAGCCATAATTGGGGGGAGATAAAGATAAAGAGAACCCTCCATTATAGCGTCTGTCTTTAACATAAAGACTTTCTCTCCCCCCCCAATTATGGCTATAGAGATCCACTATTTCTCTTAAGGAATTACCAGCAAAATGCAGAGAAGGTATTGAGTACCACTATAGTAAATAATAATAATAGCATGTTTTTGTATAGTGCTGCTAGTTATACGCAGCACTTTACAGAGACATTTTGCAGGCACAGGTCCCTGCCCGTGGAGCTTACAATCTATGTTTTTGGTGCCTGAGGCACAGGGAGATAAAGTGACTTGCCCAAGGTCACAAGGAGCCGACACCAGGAATTGAACCATGTTCCCCAGGTTCAAATTCTCAGTGCCACCCAGTGTTTTGTACTCACTGAGCCACTCCCTCTCTTCATAGTGGCTCTTTACCTTGGTGACCTATAACTCTGTCATCTAACGGCTGCTAAAATTAAACATGATTTTGAATATGGGCAATTATGTACATTTACATCTATGTCAGCAACAAAGCAGGTAATATAGCCAATGTCACTCTAGCAAACATTTGTAACTGCTCTTTGGCTTTGTGCCTTAAAATTTCTGTATCTAACTTGTTGCCTAATTTACCAAAATTCTGGATATGAGCAACTAAGTATACTGACATCCGGATCTAATAGACATTTACTATTCATGTGCATATTGGCATTTACCACATTATAAAGCACAGGAGATTATTTAGACTCTGGATCTCTTCACCAAAATATTTATGCAAAGAATTTCAGGTATTAACCATACGTTACTTGCCTCCGGCTGCCATTATAGAGCATACCTCCCTACATTTAAAGGCACATTGCACGTATGTCTGCTAAAACTAATCAGTGAAACCTAATAAGGGCTACACCCTTATTTTGTGGATTCCATCAGGGATCAGTCTAGGCAAATAATCATTTTCTGGAAGCTACAGTTTGACCCTCATTTTATCATTGTTTGTGTTATAATGATGCATTAAACTATCCCTCTTTTAATCTGTATTCACATTGATACTTTATATATAATATGTATCTACCTGATAGATCTAGTGTTCCACGCGTTATACAGTATTCTATCTAGATACAGCTTTTTCAAACTCTCACATTTGGAGTGTAGTCTCTCACATCCAGAGGTCCTATTAACTAAGACTGGTATCATTTACATACAGCAGTAGCAGACCCAGTAGGAGCTCACCCATAGAAAATGATTTCCTTTCTCTCCCCATATAGGATGACTGTGCAGCAAGTATTGACACTCCCTTGTTTGTCTTGTGACCCGTGATGTCAATATAGGGAGTATAGCGGGTATATATATCTCTACTCTATGTTCTAGTAGAAGGTTCTTCAGACTTCTGCCTGGAAGTCCTGCAAATAGCTTTGTGTGTATACTGTAGGTATATTAATATGTGTCCTGTCACCGTTTGTTATTTTCAGGAAGGAACATGCCCATTAAGTAAGTGCCAGTAGTAAATGCCCTAATTGTTTTGACTATTGAAAAGGAGGAAGCATGCTTTTGGTAAGGAGTTCTCAGCATAGTAATTCCAGAGTATGTTTGGACCAGCCCAACTGGAAGGTTCCTTGTGCATTCTTAATCAAATAGGTATGGGAACAGTAAGCCATACAGAGTAAGGGGTTGCAAAATCATCAACCCACAGTGTATGCTAGGAAGGTCAACTCAACAAGTAGTGTAGCATAAGTATCTTCCCAGCATAGGAGTGAGAGCTACCGTGGGGATGAAGTAATAAATGAAATTGTTTGCCACACGTTTCTGTCAAGTAACGTGTACTGTATGTCCCTGTCTGTGAAGCATTGTTGACGGCTGTCCAATAAAGCACCTATTTGGTTATAACAGTTCCTGGAGCTCATACTTGTTATATTCAAGCATCATCCCCCAGATTAAACTTTCCCAGCAATCTGAAAATCTATGAGAGACTGGGCACTGCCAATGCGAATAGTTAATCTGATTTGACCTCCTTTAGAGCCAGGGGAAGGAGGGTTACATAACAAAAACAGATATATTAATTATGTACAGTATATGCCAAGATCTCACAGTCAGTTACAAACATAAAACATTCAATGTTAAAGGATCATACTGCTGCACATCTAGGAATGTGGTATATATGATTCAATGCAGCAAATCTGACCAAGGATGCCACATATGTGAAACCAGCTAAAAGATTAGAATCAGAATAAACCTACACGGACAGACAATAAAACACCATGAGGAAGGAAGATACTGCACTCAAGCAGGACATCACTTCACACAGTCAGTGGTTTAAAAATCCAAATCCTCAAATACATGTTTAAACACACTCAAACATGTTTTAACTCAAAATCATCATGCTCTTTGATACTAAAAGAGAGGACTTCATATTGATATGAGATTTCTTACACTCTATCTGAATTTTTTTGTTGATGTTTCTCCCTGCCTCACTGTTAATTTTACAATCTATTCCCTCCCCCCGCCCCTCTCTTTTTACACTGCTCATGGAGGCTTGGTCCTATTTCTTACTGTCCCTTTCATCCATTTATTGCCCTGTCTGTTTATTCACTACATTCTGCCATTTCTCTACAACTTTACATCTGTGAAACTTATCGAATGTTTTGTAAATCAGTATTGCTTGACTTGTGGAAGAGAGAGAACTCTCGGAAGCTTGTCTTATAATATCAATTGTTAGTCGAAATGACAAATGTAACACCTAATACTGAAGTAGTTTTTTACTCTACACTTAAATGTATTCTGAATTTCACGCAAACTTCCAAACAAGCTTAGAAGTTTCTAGTTCGGATTTCAAACCTGTGAACCTGTGAACCTGTGAACCCTTGATATACAGTATTACAACATTTATATTGATGGATTTTAGAAGTATATGTGGAATTATAGGCTAAAGCAGTAAAATTCCGGGCATTATTGAAAACCCTACTCTGTGATTGGTTAATGCCCGGAATTTAAGCAGCTTGCAATGTGTAGTTTTCAATGTGTTTATTTCCAGCCAATCAGCTTTCAGAACAGCTGACAGGGAAGGGGATTCGTCTGAATGAAGTAACAGCTCTGAGACACGGCAGGGGATTGGTCAGGACGTATCAGCCATGGGTTGACTCCTCCCCCTCCCGAGCTGACTGAGATTTTCTGAGCAGATTCAGTTGAATTAGGGGAGGGGGGGGGGGGGGAGAGTCTGCAAAGAAGTAAGTGGCAATCTGCAGTTTCTCTGTAGCTGCAGTTTGTGTGTGTGTGTGTCAGTAGTAGTGTGTGTGTGCTGTGCTGTTGTATATCTGTGTAGAGGTGCTGTGTGTGTGTGTGTCAGTGTCAGCCGCAGTGTTTATGGATGTAGCATGTGTGTGTAGCAGCAGTTTTTGTGTGTGTGTGTAGAGGTGCTGTTTTGTGTGTAGAGGTGCTGTGTATAGAGGTGCAGTGTTTTGTGTGTGTGTGTGTTGTGTGTGTAGAGGTGCTGTGTTGTGTATAGAGGTGCAGTGTTTTGTGTGTGTGGGGTGTGTAGAGGTGCTGTATTGTGCTGTGTTGAGTGTAGAGGTGGGGGGGGAGAGTGCAAAGTTTAGTAAGTGGCTGCATTTTTGATTGTGGCTGCAGTGTGTGTGTGTGTGTGTGTTGTGCTGTTGTATGTGTAGCAGCAGTATATGTGTGTAGAGAGCTACTGTGTGTGTGTATAGAGCTCCAGTGTGTGTGTGTATGTGTGTGTGTATATGTCAGTGTCAGCAGCAGTGTTTATGGGTGTAGCATGTGTGTGTAGCAGCAGAGTTTGTGTGTGTAGAGCTGCTGTGTTGTGTGTGTGTGTGTGTGTGTGTGTGTGTGTCTGTGTGTCTGTGTGTGTCTGTGTGTGTCTGTGTGTGTGTGTAGAGCTGCTGTGTTGTGTGTGTAGAGGTGCTGTGTTGTGTGTCTAGAGCTCATGTGTGTGTGTGTTGTGTGTGTGGTGTGCTTGTGTGTGTAGAGCTGCTGTGTGTGTAGAGCTGCTGTGTGTGTAGAGGTGCTGTGTTGTGTGTGGTGTGCTGTTGTGTGTGTGTGTGCTGGTGTGTGTGTGTGTGTGTGTGTGTGTGTGTGTGTGTGTGTGTGTGTGTGTGTGTGTGTGTGTGTGTGTGTGTGTGTGTGTGTGTGTGTGTGTGTGTACACAGAGGGGGCGGCAGTGTGTGGATATAGATATCTGCAGTGTAGCGTATATAGAGGTGGTTTCATGTATTTACCATTTTATTTTAATTAAAAAATCTATATAACTATACAAATAGTAATAATTATTACTTAATTATAGGCTAAAGCTGTTAAATTCCGGGCATTATTGAAATCCTTGCTCTCTGATTGGTTAAAATTCAAGGCATTATCCATTCAGTAATCGTCTGGAATTTTTGGCACCCTGCCAAGTTTTTCAGCCAATCAGCTTTGCATTCTCATCCACACAGAGTTAGAGCAACTCTCCGATAGGGGAGGTGATTGGACAGGAGGCACCAGCAAGGCACTGACTCCTGCCCCACCCTGCCTGCAGAGAGCTCCATACAGGTGTCAGGACGCGCTCACCACATACGAGGCAGGACCACGGTGCTGAGGTGGGATAGGATATAACGCCACCCACAGCCACGAGGGCACGTCTTGAGAGTAGAGTGGTCTGGGAGTCCGGGTCGGGGCAGGAGAGGTACGGATGGTAGAGGGTGCTGTTCGCCAAGTCCGGGGTTATAGAGAAGGACGTAATCGTTTACCGTTTGCCGGGTTCGGGGTGCCAGATGTGCGGAGAGTCATATTGCCGTATGCCAAGTTCGGGATGCCAGAGGTGCGGGTAGTCGTAGAGGAAGCCGGTTCGGTACACGAGGAAGACTGCAAAACAAGACAGGACAAGACAGGACAGGCAGGGAGTGATGAGATCAACTGGTTCTATGCTCAGCCGATGAGTTAATGAAGCTGCAGGGTATATATAGGCAAGAGGGTCCAATGGCAGAGAAGCAAGGTGCGGGTGTGTGAATGGGCCAGGCTACGGCAGGGATAGGTCCAGCATGAGTCCCAGGGGAGGAGACATAAAGCCCAGTAGTAAGGTTGTATTTAGTAGCAGCAATAGTTTGAGGTACTGTGCCTTTAAGGGGCTGGTGTGCCTCCGTGTGGAAGCGACTCCATGTAGCAGCGCTTTCGAGCGCGTGACCGGGCATACCCGCAGACCAACCCTTGAAGAGGAGCATTGGCATGCGCGCGCGCCCACGTGGAGCTGCGATCGGCGTCTTGTAGGAAGGCTGCCTGTGTGCCGCGGGAGGACCCGGCGGAGCTGCAGGTGAGTGGGGAGCACGCCGAGAGCGGCGTGACTCCCGAATCCTTACAGTACCCCCCCTTCAGGGGCGACCTCCGGGCATCCATGACATGGTTTGGAGGGATTCCTACGATGGAAAGCCTGGACGAGTCGAGGTGCATGGAGATCCCGGTGGGGAATCCATGAACGTTCCTCTAGTCCGAACCCCCTCCAGTGGACCAGGTATTGTACTCCTTCTCTGGAAATCCTAGAATCCAGGATAGACTGGACCTCGTACTCCTGTTGACCTTGAATCAGCAGAGGAAGTGGAGGAGAAGTAGTCTTAGAAAAGCGAGGACTCTGAAATGCTGGTTTAAGCAAAGATACATGGAAGACTGGAGGTATCTTCATCGAGGGTGGAAGGCGCAGATGATAAGCCACGGGATTAATCCTCCTGACCATGGGAAAGGGACCAAGGAGTTTAGGAGCTAGCTTCATGGTAGGAACCTTTAGTCGGAAATTCCTGGACGAAAGCCACACCCTGTCTCCTGGGGCGAACTCCGGCACCTGGCGTCGAAGGCGATCTGCCTGGAGTTTCTGTCTCCCTGTGGCCACCTTTAAGTTCTCCTGAATCCTCGTCCATAAGTCTTTCAGCCGGGAGATGTGCTTGTCAACTGCTGGTACTCCTGAGGATAGAGGGGAGAAGGGTAAACGGGAAGGATGAAAGCCACAATTTATGAAGAACGGAGATTCTTGAGTGGAGTCATTGCGAAGGTAGTTAAGAGCAAACTCAGTCCAAGGAAGCAAATCCACCCAATCATCCTGTGTATCGGTTATAAAACACCGAAGGTATTGTTCCAGGTTTTGGTTGGCCCTCTCCGTCTGCCCATTGGTCTGTGGGTGGTATCCCGAGGAGAATTGAAGTGAAATACACAATTTTCGGGAAAAGGCTCGCCAAAATCTTGACACAAATTGGGACCCACGATCAGAGACAATGGTTGAAGGCACTCCGTGAAGACAAAAAATCTCCTGGATGAAAACTTCCGCAAGCCTGGAGGAATTCGGAAGACCCCTCAAGGGAACAAGGTGCGTCTGTTTGGAAAAACGATCAATTACCACAAGAATCGTATTCTTCCCTTTGGAGTCTGGGGGCTCTACAATGAAGTCCATAGAAATATGGTTCCAAGAGCGGTCTGGAATGGGTAAAGGAAGAAGAAGGCCTGCTGGTCTGACCCGGGGTACTTTGTTGCGAGCGCAAGTGCCACACGCTTTAACAAACTCCTCCACATCCTTAGCCCTCTCTGGCCACCAGAAGGTACGTTGAACAAGGTCGTTGGTCTTCCGTATCCCTGGATGTCCTGCCGATTTAGAGGAATGGCTCCACTCGAGAACCCTCTTGCGGTGTTGGGGTGCCGTGTAGAGTCTTCCCTCCGGAACCTTGAACCCCATCGGAGTCTGTGATTTCTCGGATTGAATCTTGTCCATAATATCAAAAGAGTTGGCGGACAGAATACATCTAGAGGGAATAATCGTCTCTAGCTGCTCTTCAGACTTGTCCTCTGCAAGGAACTGTCGAGACAGGGCGTCCGCCTTCAGATTTTTGGAGCCAGGAATGAAGGTGATGAGGAAATTGAATCGTGAAAAGAATAGTGCCCAGCGGGCTTGTCGAGAGCTCAAACGACGTGCCCCTTCTAAGTAGAGAAGGTTCTTATGGTCTGTGAGTATGGTTATGGGTGTCTCTGTACCTTCTAAGAAGTGTCTCCACTCTTCTAATGCCAACTTGATAGCCAAAAGCTCCCGGTTCCCGACATCGTAATTCCGTTCTGCGGACGAGAATTTCTTCGAAAAGAAGGCACATGGATGTAGTCTGGCTAAGGGAGAAGTCCTTTGGGACAGGACAGCCCCAGCCCCGATGTCAGAGGCATCTACCTCCAGGGTAAATGGAAGTTTAGGATCTGGGTGGGTGAGGATAGGGGCAGACACAAAAGCCTTTTTTAGAAGATTGAATGCCCATATGGCGGTCTCAGACCATGATGAGGGATCTGCACCCTTCTTCGTAAGAGCAGTTATGGGAGATACCGTAGAAGAAAAATTGCGAATAAAGCGCCGGTAATAATTTGCAAAACCTAAAAAGCGTTGCACGGCCTTGAGGGTGGTTGGGCGGGGCCAGTCCAAAATAGCCTTAAGTTTTTCTGGATCCATATTGAATCCGGACTCATAGATAACGTATCCCAAAAATGCCACGGACGTGAGATGAAACTGGCATTTCTCCAATTTCGCAAAGAGATGGTTCTCCCGGAGGCGTAACAGCACCTGTTGAGCGTGTTTGATGTGTTCTTGAGTGGATTTAGAAAAAATTAGGATGTCATCTAGGTAGACGATAAGAAATTTGTTAAGAATGTCCCGAAAAATCTCATTGACGAAATCCTGGAAGACTGCTGGTGCGTTGCACAGACCGAACGGCATGACCAGGTATTCATAGTGTCCGTCATGGGTGTTAAAAGCAGTCTTCCACTCGTCTCCCTCACGTATCCTTACTAAATTGTAGGCACCTCATAAAACCAATTTAGAAAAGATAGTCGCTCCCTGAAGACGGTCGAAGAGTTCCGGTATCAAGGGCAGCGGATAGCGGTTCTTGCGTGTGATGTTATTCAAACTCCTGGTAGTCTATGCATGGACGAAGAGAACCGTCCTTCTTTTTGACAAAAAAGAAGCCTGCTCCGACTGGAGAGGAAGACTTTCGGATGAAACCCCTCTCTAAATTCTCTGCAATGTAAGTGTTCATGGCTTTAGTCTCTGGGAGAGAGAGAGAGGATAGGATCGTCCTCTGGGAAGAGGTGCCCCAGGTAGTAGGTCAATAGGACAGTCGAAAGGACGGTGCGGAGGTAGAACCTCGGAACGTGCTTTGTCGAACACATCACGGAATTCCAAATACACAGAAGGTAGGGAGTCAACATTCTCTGGCATGGTAGACACCCCACCAATCTTCTGGAAAATCCTGGTACATGTCTTGACACATGGAGCACCCCACTGGATGGGTTCCCGATCCGTCCAATCGATGCGAGGATTATGGAGTTGAAGCCAAGGAAGCCCCAAAATCAGCTCAACAGAGGGAGTGTGGATAACATCGAGGGTGATGATCCCCGTATGAACGTCGACGAACTGCAGTAGGAGAGTAACCGTCTGTAGCGTGATTAATGCCGGCTGTAGAGGTCGACTGTCAATGGCCTGCAGACCTACTGGCGTCTGCATACTGATAAGTTGAATGTTGTTCCGTCTAGCAAAGGTCTCATCAATGAAATTGCCTGCGGAACCGGAATCAATGAACGCCCGTGCTTGAGTGTGAAACCCCTCTCCAGACAGTGTTACGGGCAACAGTATCCTGGTGGGAAGGACGTCTTTGATGATGGGAGAAAGGGTCAGTATTCCCAACGAAACTCTCCGGGATTTCATTGGGAGTTGGCGTTTCCCGGCTTGTGGGGACACTGGAGTACTACGTGCCCGGAATTGCCACAGTACATGCAGAGACCGGCATTGCGCCGACGTTGTTTCTCGGCAGAAGACAGCTTGTTACCTCCCAACTGCATTGGTTCCGGGGCGTCCCCGGAAGGGGGTGTAGGAGCCACGAACGATGGAGCAAGATGCCTTGAAACCCGTTGATGGTAACGAGAACGTTCGGACCTCCGTTCCTGCAGACGCTGGTCCACTCGAACGCACACACCGATCAAATCCTCTAGGTAAGTGGGACTTTCACGCACTGCGAGCTCATCCTTTAGGGATTCAGAGAGACCTTGCCAAAATGCTGAAGATAGTGCTTCATTGTTCCATCCCGTCTCAGCAGCAAGTGTGCGGAACTCCACAGCGTACCGGGCGATGGGTCGATCTCCCTGGGTTATGTGATGAAGAGAGGATGCTGCCGTTAATTGCCGTGCAGGGGTGTCGATTACTCTTCGGAACTCATGGACGAAGAGGTCGATGTACTGTGTGAGGGGACCTTGTTGTTCCCAGATGGGAGAAGCCCATGCCAGTGCCTCGTCGACGAGTTAATGAAGCTGCAGGGTATATATAGGCAAGAGGCTCCAATGGCAGAGTAGCAAGGTGGGTGTGTGTGAATGGGCCAGGCTACGGCAGGAATAGGTCCAGCATGAGTCCCAGGGGAGGAGCCATAAAGCCCAGTAGTAAGGTTGTATTTAGTAGCAGCAATAGTTTGAGGTACTGTGCCTTTAAGGGGCTGGGGGGCCTCCGTGTGGCCGCGGCTCCTTGTAGCAGCGTGACCGGGCATACCCGCAGGACCAACCCTTGAAGAGGAACATTGGCGTGTGCGCGCGCGCCCACGTGGAGCTGCGATCGGCGTCTTGTAGGAAGGCTGCCTGTGTGCCGCGGGAGGAACCGGCGGAGCTGCAGGTGAGTGGGGAGCACGCCGAGAGCGGCGTGACTCCCGAATCCTTACAACAGGAGAGTGAGGGGATAGGTTTGTGGGTCTGCTTTGTGTGTTTTGTGGGTGTAAAGGGGGACAGCACTGTGTTATTGTAGTGTGTTCTGTTGATGTGTTTTTTGTGGGTTTTGAGTGGGGCAGCAGAGTCTGTTTTGTTGGTGCGTGTGTGTCTGAACTGTGTGTTTTGTGGGTGGAGGAGGGCTGCAGAGTGTTTTGTTGGTGTGTGTGTGTCTGCAGTGTGTGGGTTTACAGGGGGATGTAGTGTGTTTGTGGGTGTAGCGGGGGCCTGCTGGTGTGTGTTTTGTGGGTGTAGAGGGGGGCAGAAGTCTGTTTTGTTGGTGTGTGTGTCTGCAGTGTTTTTGTGGGTGTAGAGGGGGCTTGCAATGTGTGTGTCTTTAGTGGGTGTAGAGAGTGGAGGAGGGCTGCAGATTGTGTTTTGTTGGTGTGTGTGTGTTTAGCTTTGTGGGTTTACAGGGGGATGCAGTGTGTGTTTTGGGGTGTAGGGGGCTGCTCTGTGTGTTGTGCAGTGTGTTGTGTGTGTGTTCTGTGTGTGTTTTGTGAGTGTGTGTAAATTCCAGGGAGTCACGCCGTTCTCGGTGTGCTCCCCACTCACCAGTAACGTTGCCGTGTCTCCCCACGCCGCGCGACCAGCCTCCCTCCAGGACACGGATCGCCGGCACTCCAAGGCGCGTGCGCGCACGCGGGCGCTCCTCATATGGCTCCGACTCAGGGCGCACACGCGGTTACGCGCTCGCAGGCGCGGCCGCATGGAGGCGTGGCTACATGGAGGCGCTCCAGCCTCTTAAAGGAGCCTTACCTCAACATAATGCTGCAATCAAATGCTGTCTTATTACAGAGCTCTCTAGCTCCTCCCCAGGGAGCCCTTCTGGACCTATCCCTGCCACAGTAAAAAAGAACGCATACCTATACATATATACCTGTAATTGTATGTTTGTTAGTATATACTGTACATTATAAAATTATCAATCTTTTTAACCCTTGTTATAATTGATGTATATGTTAATATAAATTTTTCGGATTATACACTAGTAAAATGTTTAGAACTAAATTAGTGTATACGCCATTTGCACCCATCATAGTTAAGTATTGGGTATATATACTTAGCCATTAGCACCAATTAGCCATCCTGATGAAGACGTCATTACGTCGAAACGCTTAGAGTCCGGCTTTGTTAGCTATCTTGGAGGAGGAGAGAAGCAGTGGGATCCTCGGCGGTGTCCTCTGTTCCGGTGAGCTGTGACGTCACGATCAGGAAGTGACGCACGCAGTAGCTGTTGCAGTGTGTACTGGACGAGGAGAGCTGCAACGCAGTAAAGACACAGCTGTTCAAATGCTTTTACTTCTCAGAATGCCGTAAGCCTCCATTTGTGAGCTTTTGATTGATAAATTTTGTATTTTTTATCTGCACTATGGTTGTTTTCTCTTCTTTCTGAGATTGCTGACCCATATACCACACCTCCAGACAAGGATATATTATTGTTCCAGACTGGCACAAATGCTTCTTTTTCTACTTTGTTTGTGAGTAGGAATTTGGAAGCTCTTTTTTTAATTATTATCATTTTGTCTACAGTATTACACTCTACACCTTTCTTCTTTTTTGGGCACTCGGTGACGCTCCCCTGGAATTCCATCAACAGTGCCTATCCCTGCCACAGCCTGGCCCATCCACACCCTCCCCCACCTTGCTACCCTGCCATTGGATCCTCTCTCCTATATATACCCTGCGATTTCACTGACTCGTCGGCTGAGCATAGAACCAGTTGTTCTCATCACTCTCTACCTCCCTAGTCTTGTCTTGCAGTCTCATTCTTGTGTACCGAACTGGCTTCCTCTTCGACCTCTCCGCACCTCTGGCTTCCTGACCTTGACATACAGCAATCGACTTCTCCGCACCTCTGGCATCACGACCCTGGCATACGGCAATATGACTCCTCCGCTCTCTCCGCTCCCGATCCGATCCGAGTAAAACGACTACGTCACTCTCTCTAACCCCGGACTTGGCTAACAGTACCCACTGACAGAAGCACACCTCTTCATCAACACCTGCTGCACCCAGAGGTGTACTGGTGCAAATGTGCAGCCCCACAGACCATCTATCCTCGCCCAGTGAATTAAGCACACCTGCTGCACGACCCGCAGCACCCAGGAGAGTACAGCTTCAAATGCAACTCAATACGTGCACGATCCCAGACATAACGCTTACAGACCTCCCGCAGAGCATACGAGAAAAATACTTTGTGAAGCGTTGAAAAAGTTACCATAACAGCATGTAATATGCAGTACACATTCAGACTAGCCCTTTCCAACATGTAACACTCATTACACATACAGCCTAGCTCCTGTCCTGATGTAACATGCTGTACAGTGAGTGTCACTCAACCTAGCCATTGTCAGCATGTAACATGCAGTACACATTCAGCCTAGCCCTTGTCAGCATGTAACATGCAGTACACATTCAGCCTTGCACTTGTCAGCACGTAACATGGAGTACACATAACCCTTGTCAGCATGTACAGTGAGTGTCACTCAATCTAGCCCTTGTCCTCATGTAACATGCAATACAATGAGTGTCACTCAACCTAGCCCTTGTCAGCATGTAACATGCAGTACACATTCAGCCTAGCCCTTGCCAGCATGTTTTTCCTACAGGTAGAGGGGAGGGGACACAATAACTCGCGTTCACCGACTTGAAATTCTGACTGGTATTGTATATAACGGCAAATATCATATTTTTGCCTTCAGGTCTCATTTCACCCAGGTTAAATCGCGGATAACTTGTGTAAATTTGTTGGGAAATCTCACATAAGGGACAGGCTCGGGTCAGGAAAACCCCGGATACAAACAGGCTATGTCTGTAGTATGAAAGAAACAAGGGTTAAGGTAACTGTGAAACAATGGGAGAAAAACAGAGCTGAAGACTTGAAGAAACAAAAAGCTTGTTGCTTTTTCCTGTGGTTTTTTTTTTTTACATATTGTTTTACTAACTGGGTAAACTTTTGAGTTTGCAAATGGAAAACCGCAAAAACTTTTACAAAAAATGAATTGTTTAAATGAACATTGTTAACATTTTTCCTACTTATTTTTTAGTTTTCCTACCATCTTTTTTTTTACATTCCAAAACCAATCAAGTTTCAGTAAAATGTTTTAGAACAAAAACCTAAATACCAGTTAAATTATACAGCCTTATAATATTTTGAGGACATCGAAAATGCAATTTCACTTGCTATGGTTATTTTAGTCATTTCAAACATTAAACAGGATCTTATTGAAAATGTCTATAATGGTTTCTAGACAGGAGCGCAGATTAAAAGCTATTTCTAATTAATGGTCAGCAAGAAATAACTAATTTTTGTAAACCTTTGTGGGATTTTCAATCACTCTACTTTTAATCGCTAGCATATTATAAAGTGGGCATGCTGTGTTTTGCACAACCTCAATTCATTGCAAGTCAAAACTGACAATATAATTTTACATTTCAAATGATTTATTTCTTTACAGAAAATCATTTTAAGAACATTGTGTAATTCCTATAAATTTTCCACAATTCCTTTGACTTTGTAATACCAATTCTGTAGTTGAAATTTTGAATCCATAACAGGTTTAAAAAGACTATTTTCCCTCCCCATTAATGTATCTATGTTTGCTTAGTCCACTTAGTATGAATATATATATATATATATATATATATATATATATATATATATATATATATATATACAGTGTTCGACAAACCTATACATTTGCACACCCCGGGGGTGGATTGAAGATCGTGGCGAGCTTCTATTGGCCCAAGCAGCACACGTGTGGTACTAGGTGGCGAGTAGATTTTTTTGTTCGGCGAGTAGATTTTTTGGTGATTTGGTGATTTGGTGATATATATATATATATATATATATATATAAGGGAACAAAAGTAGTAGCGCCAGAGATAACTAATAATAAACCTTAATAGTGACTAAAGTGATAAATAAAGCTAAATTGTGTAAATATACTACGTGTAACTAAATCTAAATTGTATATCAATATTGCCAAAAATACAAAACACAATAAACTTAACAGAAAAAACAATGTGTAAGTGCAACAGTGTAAAAAGAAAGGTAAAGAGTCCAACCAGTCCTTTAGATTAGTCCATGAATATAATAGAGGATTGATCAAAAAGATAAAGAAAAGCTCCCTGTACGCCGCACTAGAGATCACCTATATCTATGTTAAAACTTAATATTTATTAGTAAACAGTTAAAATGTGTTTATTGCAGCAGTAATGTGAACCAAATTACTTTGGTTCACATTACTGCTGCAATAAACACATGTTAACTGTTTACTAATAAATATTAAGTTTTAACATAGATATAGGTGATCTCTAGTGCGGCGTACAGGGAGCTTTTCTTTATCTTTTTGATCTACATTTAACCTTTTCCCTGCCAGCACCACTTATACACTTTATTGCAGTTTTTGTTCCTATATCACACAGGTTATATCATTTAGGTTTTTTCCTCCTTTCACATTAGTATAGTGCAAGGTGCACACATTATGACCTTCTAGTCATTCCACTCCCCCTCTGTATAATAGAGGATTGATGCTGAAATGGGGGTCTCCGGCTGCTCTCAAATTGGATGGACCACATCCAAGGTTAACCTAGAAATGAGAAAAACGAGAGAGCGCACGCCCCATAGCATAAAACTGTGTATTTAATATTAAAAGGGAAGGGAAGGGGGGGGGAAAGAAATGCACTCACAAGAGTAAAATGTCAATAAAGCAATTCGTGATAAAATCACCACCATCCGGTCTCTGTGCTGCAAAGGTCCGCAAGTGTAAGCTCCCTCAGGGCTGCATGAAGAAGTCGTTGCTCACCGGAGGCCGGAGGTGTAATTTGCCGACTGGAAATCAGTCCATGAGGTCCCAGAAATCGCCTCTTCACCTTGAATTACCGCAGTATGAATCTCGCGCTTGATGCGGCCTCGTGCGCAGCGTCGTGATGACATAATTGCGCAATCAGATTCCCTGACGCGTTTCGTCACCAGAGGGCGACTTTCTCAAAGGGCTGATAAAGGTTTATAAAGATTATCAGCCCTTTGAGAAAGTCGCCCTCTGGTGACAAAACGCGTCAGATAATCTGATTGCGCAATTACGTCATCACGATGCTGCGCACGTGCATGAGGCCGCACCAAGCGCGAGATTCATACTGCGGCCATTCAAGGTGGAGAGGCGATTTCTGGGACCTCATGGACTGATTTCAAGTCTGCAAATATATATATACCATAATACTGAGTTAAGTTATGGTGAGTAAAAAAAGTGACAAAAACCCTCCACAGGAAAGCAAATATGCAAATACAACTGTATGCTCATCTGCATGTCTTAGGCAGGTATGCAACCCCGCCTTTCCCTACAACTGTATGCTCATCTGCATGTCTTAGACAGGTGCAACTGTATGCTCATCTGCATGTCTTAGGCAGACCTGCCTAAGACATGCAGATGAGCATACAGTTGTATTTGCATATTTGCTTTCCTGTGGAGGGTTTTTGTCACTTTTTTTACTCACCATAACTTAACTCAGTATTATGGTATAGCCTATCCCATAGCATCTCATGCATACCCAGTTAAAATCAACCCCACACTGATGAGACCCATCAAGGTCGAAACAGCTGTCTGTGGGTGGTTTTCTGGGTATGCACCTTAACCCTGGCTGTGCTCAAAGCTGTGAACATGCAGCAAGCTTAAGCCTATAGGGAACCATGTTAAAAATGGTTTTTGAGGCAAAAAGTTACACTGTGTGCTCATTTGCATGTCATTTCCCAGAATCCCTTGCTGCAGTGGAAGTGCTGTATGCTGGGTGATAATGGGGAAAGGCGGGGTTGCAGACCTGCCTAAGACATGCAGATGAGCATACAGTTGAATTTGCATATATATATATATATATATATATATATATATATATATATATATATATATATATATACATGTAGAGGTATCAGTACCGTGTTAGCCGAGCTTCAATAATCAAAAAATAAATAGATGATACCGTTCTGTGGCTAACGAAATGCTTTTATTTGTGCGAGCTTTCGAGATACACTGATTTCTTCTTCCGGCGATGTTACCTAACATCGCCGGAAGAAGAGATCAGTGTATCTCGAAAGCTCGCACAAATAAAAGCATTTCGTTAGCCATAGAATGGTATCATCTATTTATTTTTTGATTATATATATATATATATATATATATATATATATATACACATACACACACATACATACATACATATATACAACTATATATATGCATATGTGTGTGTAAACTAGCCTCACACTGATGATACCCATCAAGGTTGAAACATGTCTGTGAGTGGTTTGTACTTGCTTTGCTAGTCCCATGCTGTGCATAAAAGCTGTGTGAACGGCGATGCATCAGCTTAAATGGGCTCATGTAAATGGATATTCCAGGCAAAAGGTGACACATTGTGTGCTCATTTGAATGTCATTTACCAGAATCCCTTGCTGTAGTAGGAGCACTGTATGCTAGGTGATAATGGTTGAAAGGCAGGGTTGCAGACCTGTCTAAGACATGTGAATGTGCTCACAAGTGATATTCTTTATTGGCTATATGCTAATGTTGGAGGTTTTTTTGTTGCCTTTTTCACCCACCATAACTTCAAATGTGAAGTCTTTGCTCCATGTACCTTAGCTATTCATTTAGAGAGTGGCAAAAAGGATTCATTAGGGAGGCATTACAGGATGCACAGATTATAATGAGATTAATCAAACTCGCTTCTGTGCATCACTTTTTCTCCTTTCAATCTGCATAGAAAATTCTGCCAAAATGAAGGTTGGGGTGATTGCATATTATAGCATAGCTGACTCCATCTTGTATCATTCATGAATGCAGTTTCAATCATCAATTTTTCAACTCGGATTATCTTTATTGCATCAGCAGTTTTTATGGAGAATGTACCTTTCTTTTCTTGACAGTCTGACTGGGAGATAAATGTGTCTCTCTTTCCACAACTCTATAAATCACTCACCTGAGGAAGTAATCCTTGCAGAAACCTTGTGCCTTCTTTTCTCTGCATAATAAAAAGAAAGCAAATGTCCACGAGACCTCAATAATTGCTACACTGTGCTACAGATTATCTTCTATTATCTTTCCACAACTCCCTACATTACTTTTGTCTGAGAAAACAGAGATAAGGATACAGGATTCATCTGGCAATTGACCTTTAAAATTGAAGATGCTGTGATTAACTAAATGCACCACAGCAGCAGGGTGACCTGGTGCCACCTACTGTAGTTTGGAGTTTTGATTTATGCCCTAGCAAGGAATATGAACCTGATTTGTGGATGGGTTTTAGCCTCAGAACTGTGTGTTTATATGACTGCAGAGTAGTCAAATTCATAAGGTGTTGACGTAGCACTTCTTCCTCTATAGACTTCTTGATTTAAAATCTTAAAGCTTTATTCCCAAACATATAAAAATTGACCAATGGATCAAGAAGTTAAGAAAAAAAAACATAATGTGTTTCATTCTACACATAGCACTTCAACAGGGGCTCTACAGTGTTCCAACGTGAATCTGAAGTGGACCTGTATATTATAACTCTCAAAGAGATAGCACAATTTTAAACATGGTCCCACATAATTAAGCTGGGAGCCCAATCATGATCATTAAAACAATCAACATAAATAAAATATATATTCTGATCTTTAGCTCATATAGTTAAAAAAGAGTGAATAAGGCCTTTTTTTTTACAAACGTATTTAATAAAAATATGAAATATACCATTACTTGATAAGACCTCTAGGGCATCTGATACATAATTTAATGAGCAACATGATTAGCTCCAACATAGTTTTGAGTGATTCCCATTCTTCAAAGAAGGATCCCACTTTTTTTTATCTTGAAAATGAACTATGGAGATGTCTAGATTTCACATTACCAGCTCCCATATAATTGTGTATATAATTTCTCTGATTATACGACATTCAGGAGATGACTGACACCACGACCAACTCACGTGATGACCAAAAACATATTCTGAAATTTGTGATACCACAGCTTCCATGAGATTGTAATAATATTGGTGGGGAATAATATGTATTTTAATCAACCTGGTGCTTCAGGGGTTAATGCGGTTACTGGTGATTTTAAAAATACAATATTTTGGGATGGCCATTAAGTTTAATTTCTGGGACTCTTCGAGCACAGATGAAGAAAAAATGGCACCGCTGTGGGTTTCCGGATGGGAGGGTGACCAACCATATTGCTGCATCTGTATACCAGATGATGTCTACTTCGCTATCCTTCTTTGCACCACCCTTGAGTTTAGCATTTTGATTAGTATAACACGTACAGGCACTTCATTAACTTTTTATTAGTCATATTTAGTCATGTTATATGGTAGAAAGTCTGATTATACAGTGTCAACAGTAATCATTCATCTGATTCTGCTCCCTCTTGCTCCATGAACGGTCATTGTATGCAGTTAATACAATCTTTTTTTAACGTCACATTTTTTTCTGTATACGCCCACTCCCAGTCCTTTTTGCACCCTTCATTGATGCCAAATGTTGTATTTTAAAGTACAGTATGTTGGTGCATGTAACAATATCCCAGAATAAGGTCCCTTTGGGGACTGAAACGTCGGCATACTTGGTGTTTCATGGATTAAATAAACCCACTTTTTTATTTCATACTTGTCAATGCCTGTATTTACTATATTTTATATACATTTACTCCCCTATCTGCATCCATAATTTAAATATAAAAATATCTCTTTTCCAGAGATTCTTAAAAAGATAAACCTCTCTTGCAATGAGTACAATCCTTTCAATCCCTTGAAATTATATATAAAAAAAATGATCTGCATTATGAGCTGTAACAAAATGTCTAGACACCGGAAACTGTAAATATAAAACGCCATTCTCATAATATCTGATATGTTCCCTGATTTTCTCTTATAAATATATATATATATATATATATATATATAGATATATATATATATATATATATATATCTATATATATATATATATATATATTTGTTTTAATATAAGCAGCTTTTAATTACTTTAATTGAAAAAGAATTACCTAAACTGCAGATTGATTTGTTCTCCTGTGATTGATCAGCAATGATCCTTCTTCCCAGGGTTCACTAAATGGCTGCCTTTCAATTTCAATCAATCCTTCAGTCAATGTAACTCAGCAGCTACAATGTATTCTTATATCACTAAGGTAATATTAGCTATTGTAACAGTTTGCAGCTCAAACTGCTGGGAACATTCGCAACAAATTATCACAAATAGGAAAGCGTTGCAAATATCTTGCTCTGCTGGGAAAGTGTGCTAAAATGCTATGGAAATGAATGGATGCTCAACATTTTAAAACATTAAATATGGCATTATGATTTGAATAAATTTTTTTTAGTAAGTATTATCTAATACTACAGAACAGATTTAAACAAAAACAAGTAGGTTATTGGATGGATTTCTCCTTTAAACTTCGTTCAACGTATTGTACTCCACACTTAAAATTGAGTAAGTAAATGATGTTAGAGTGGTCAAATGTACCTGTGCTCTGTTTTTTTGTAACATTTTCTTTTGGCTCTTTGTTACATTTTTGGCTAACGTAGGTACCAGGAGCTACATGTGCATTTATACTGTATTATATTATTGTAGCTATTAATTTATTCTTACTTTACTTAGTATGTGTGAATACTTTAACTTTATTTTTTTATAACAATAAATGTCTGAAAGGTGCAAGCTTAGTTGTTGTTTGGGTAACCCTGTTCTACAACATTTGGAGGCACTGCTATTCTACAAGAAAGGTAGTGTAATAATCTGCACCAGATGTAAGAAACAGTTTCTTACAGTAGATTTGACGCAACTGTGCTTCACAACACTTTCATTGCTTCAAATTCACCTTCACACGTAGTTTGCTATAATGTTATTTCTATTTGATACTTTATGTGGGGGAAAAAATCAATTTGCAGTTTCCTGATTAGTGTAAAAATGTGTTCACATGTGCTGTTGTTCACTCCTAGCTTGTTGCGTTTTCTTGTAATAGTGGGAGATGTTCAGTCCACACACAATAAGAAATCAGAAGTTATATTATAGGTACCTGCTAAAATGCCTTGACGTGGTTAGCAGGCTCACATATTTTTTATCAAAAGATAAAACCAAAATGACTCCATCTTAAATAAAACTTAAGATCAAAAATGTATAATTTTACTAATAAATTACAAGTCAAATTGGAAAGTAACGAGTGTTTTTGTATTTCGTTTCCATAAATGTACAGATGCAGCGGCCATTATTTTAACAAATCAGGCGGTGTATACCTCGGAATACCCATGTAATAGTGCGGGATTTCTTTCAACCGTACCGCCTTAAGACGCGAGTGCATAAAATGGCAGGTTGAGTGACACTCATTGTACTGCATGTTACATGCCGACAAGGGCTAGGCTGAGTGTGTACTGCTTGTTAAAAGCTGACAAGGGCTAGCCTGAATGTGTACTGCATGTTACATGCTGACAAGGGCTAGGTTGAGTGACACTCACTGTACTGCATGTTACATGCTGACAAGGGTTATGTGTACTACATTTTACATTCTGACAAGTGCTATGCTGAATGTGTACTGCATGTTACATACTTACAAGGGCTAGCCTGAATGTGTACTGCATATTACAGATGCAGCGGCCGTTATTGAAACACGCGTTGAATATCTCGGAATACCCATGTGATGGCGCGCAATTTCTTCCAATCGTACCGCCTTAAGACACGAGTGCAGAAAATGGCATTTTAGTGTTCTGGCTTTTACTCTAGACTAAAAGGTCCTCAATAAACACCTGAAGATCTACCCAGAGGAACCTCGGCAGAAGGCCGCCTCTCCACGGACCATCTTCAGAGACAAGTGGACATCCATCTGTGAAAAGGCATTCACTGGTCTTAAGTAAAGCCTCACGGAATCACCGGTCTTGGCTTACGCCATTCCAGACAAGCTGTATATCCTGTATGTGGATGCCAGTTTTAATGGGCTGGGAGCTTGTAGAGGGAGAAAGGGGGTGGCCGGTATTAAAGGGGTTGCACCCCATATGGCCATCCCCTGACCTCACCAGAGAGACAAGGGGTTAACTGGACTGCGAGCCAGGGATGAGGTTTGCACCTTTTTATACCTTGAAAATGTATGTTCCCCTGTTCCCATGTTTCCTTATAAGCATGTATTTTAATGTTTTAAAGTGCATTTCTGTATCTCCAGTTCTGGAGGTCGCAGAGAGTTCATATTTGGCCAATATGTGGAGTCACTGTAGGCATTAAAAACTGGCAAAGGTCGACCCACTGAGCCCACCAGAAGGTACTTATTAATATGGGTAGATATTAAAGTGTATATGTATTTTATTTTGGATCTGTTCTGAAAATGCAGACGCCATTTGCTAGGCTAATAGGTCATGAAGGGCAGACGGCTGAGTAGCCTAAGCACGACAATCAAAAGTTAACTGCCTTGATTGTCACCCAATGATAGGGATTAATTATTAATCGATCAACAAACTCTGTTACCTGAGGGCATGGTTAGTCTGTTAGTCTGCGTCTCCACATTAAAGAGTGGATACAGTTAATTGTTCACCAATAGGCTGTGTTCAATGTTAAGAATAGGGTTGCACAGGTATATAAACTGTGTCAACCCTACAGTTTTTAGTTGTGCTGGAGTTATGCTTCTGATACCATCTTGAATGTCACTGGATTGCTGGAGTTGTGCTTCTGATACCATCTTGAATGTCACTGGACTGCTGGAGAATTGCTAGCGGATAATTCTCCATCCCCCAACCCTAAGTAAGTATTACCTTTGTGTCTGTTAATTGTACTATATTGATGTGTTCACCTTATTTAAGGAATAAATTATATTTTATTATATCTAAGCCTCGTTCAGTTCAACCCAGATATTTGGTGTTCATTATATCTTGTCATAAGCTACCGTGACAAGCTCTATCATTAACTGGTGGCAGCAGCGGGATTGAACTGGACCTGTGTTACAGTATACTGCGGGATACTGTAACATAGTAGGAACTTGATGGTAATTGCAAGTTCCTGGGACTAAAAATATTGAACACGCAGTAGTGCAGCAGTTAACACAAGTTGTAACACCACCTCACTGCTGCGACTGAACCATGAGCGAGGTTGAAGGCTCATCCAACATGTGGACCCGAGCTCAGCTGAAGGACAAGTGCCGTGAATATGGACTGGACTATGAGAACCAGGAGGTCACAGACATGGTTGACGCAATCGGTGACTATGAAGCCCGGCTTGCAGAGCCTCAGGATACGGCTCAGCTTGCCCTTTTACAGCCACCCGGAGATCAGGGAAGGAACCCAGTGCTGGGGCGGCGGAATCTCGGGGATGGAACGAGTGCACCTCCCGGGAGTAGTGCAACAGGAGGGGTACTGGTTGCTGCGGCTACCAGTCCATTCACCCCTGAAATGTTGGCACTGATTACTGCGTGGGGAGACAGAGGGACACCGGAGGAGCGGCTGCAGTTTATCACTATGGCAGTGAACAGACCCGCTTATTGCCCCCCTGTCCAACCCAACACAGATGAACTCAAGCTGGACCAGCACAGTCTCACCAAGTTCGTGGAAGGCACTGACCAGATTGACAGTTTCTTAAAGAACTTTGAAAAGCAGTGCCGGCGGTACAAAGTGCTTCCCCAGCATAGGGTTGCACGTTTGGACCCCTTACTGTCCGGCTTGGCTAAGCAGACAATGATGACGCTTCCAGATGAGTATGCTGATGACTACGAACACCTGAAAGAACTGTTATTGTTTCAGTATGGTTTTACCCCTGAAGCCTACCGGGGTAAATTCCGTCAGGAGGAGAGGCAGCCCCAGGAGTCCTATGCTACCTACGTGACCCGCATGGCTTTATTCGGGATACGCTGGGTGGAGGGCTATGAGGCACGGACTTACCAACGCCTGCTAGACCTCATCTTTCAGGATCAGCTGATGGAGCAGTGCCTGTCGGCAGTGACGGCTTGGGTGTACGACAAGAAGCCCAAGACTTACCTGGAGGCGGCGAGGCTTGCAGATGACTATGTGGCCAGCCGAGCCCTGATGACCGCCAAACCAGTAGCCAAGGCGGCGGTGGCGGCGGCACCAGCCAGAAAGTCTGCCAATACCCCCCAATGGACTCAGAGGCCACCTGCGGGCAGCAGTCCACCGAAGGCGGGGGAGCTCCGGCATGAGCGCCGGTGCTACAACTGCAACTGCCCTGGTCACATCAGACCAGATTACCCGGAACCCCTGCGTTCCGGCTGACCCCATCAGGGGCAATGCACCCCAGCTGCGAAGCCGGTAGCCCGCGTGCGGGTAGCTTCCACCAAAGACACCGGACCGGTCATGGAACAAACTCCCAGCGAGGCGTCCCATGCAGCACCTGTCCCGGTTTCATCTGTGCCTACAGCCAGAGGCGAGGGACATCTCAGCGCGGACCTGCAGCAGACAGACGTCTCACCCCGGTCACAGTCGGTGACCGGCAAACAGTCGGCTTGCTGAATTCAGGAGCTGCAGTGACCCTGGTCTGACCTGATATGGTCCGGCCAGAGGAATTTATCCCAGGCCTGGGATACAGATCACTGTGGCCGATGGAGATCCACGTTTCTTGCAAGTGGCCAGAATCTTTTTGGATTGGGGGGAGGGCCAGCATGTGCGGGAGGTGGGGGTTTTACCCGGTTTGGATGCCGATATTCTACTTGGCAACGATCTGGGACCGATGACCTGCACCTATGACCGAGTGCCCAATCCCGCTGCAGTGTCAGCGGTTACCCGGAGCCAGACAGCGGCAATGGCGGCGGCACCAGTCCCCCAGCCTTTGGGACCAACGTTAGCGGAGCGCGCAGAAGAGCCCGGGGAGGTAAGCCAGGATTAATTGCAACCACAGACTGACTTACTGTTTCCTCTCACCCTTCCCCATTCCCCTGACAATGACATTACTGGGGGGTGGCCAGAATTAGGAGCCCAATTTAGGGAGGCAGTGAAGGCAGACCCTACCCTGGCCGGCGTGAGAATTCGGGCGTCCGAATCTCAGGCAGGGGAGGGCACTGAGCGCTGCCTATGGTATAAGGGACTCCTGTATAGAGAAGAAGGGAACCCAGGGATAGAGGAGGGATTGACCGGTAAGCGACAGCTAGTAGTGCCCCAGGGGTACCGACAGCAACTGTTACGGGTAGCTCACTCTATTCCGTTAGCGGGACATCAGGGGGTCAACAGAACGCGAGCCCAGTTATTACAGCGTTACAACTGGTCGGCGGCATCTCGAAATGTGGGCAATTTCTGCAGCTCTTGTGATGCCTGCCAGTGAGTGGGTAAGGCGGGCGACCGTGTGAAGGCACCCCTGAAACCCCTACCGATAATAGGGGAACCCTTCCAGAAAGTAGCGATGGATCTTGTAGGACCCCTTATGATTTCTAGCAGGCAGGGAAACACTGTGGAGCAGGTGGAGATAGGGGCACAGTTGAGTGCTAGGCAGAAGGGAGAAGCCAGGGACATGCTAGCTAAGTATGGGGCCCTCTTCACTGACATGCCTGGGACCACACATCTCACAAAACACCCAGTGCTCACAGGGGACCTGCAGCCTCTGCATAAGCGTGCTTATAGAATGTCAGCAGAGGACAAGACCAGTATGGAGAGGGCCCCATAGAGGAGATACTTACCCTAGGGGTTATTACTCCACCTCAGAGTCCTTGGGCATGCCCGGTAGTTCTAGTCCCTACGAAGGACAAGACCACCCGGTTTTGTGTGGACTACCGCTTGCTCAATGCTGGGACGGTGTCAGATGCCTACCCCATGCCCCGCATGGATGAGTTACTGGATGAACTCGCGGGGGCAAAGTATTTGACCACTATGGATTTGAGCAAAGGCTATTGGCAAATCCCACTGACCCTGGAGGCTAGGGAGAAGTCAGAATTCATCACTCCAAGTGGCCTCTATGAGTTTTTAGTGATGCCATTTGGGATGAAGAATGCCCCGGCTACCTTCCAACGCCTGGTCAATAGGTTACTGGAAGGGATGCAGAGCTATGCCAGGGCTTACTTAGATGACATTGCTGTCTTTAGTAATTCCTGGGACTCCCATTTAGGACATGTAGCTGCGGTGCTAGATAGGATCAGGGATGCTGGGCTTACCTTGAAACCCACTAAGTGTATGGTAGGGATGGCAGAGGTCCTGTACTTAGGGCACAGGGTGGTGGAGGGCACCTCAAACCAGAGCCAGCCCAGGTAGAAGCCATAGTTCAGTGGCCTGTTCCAAAAACCAAGAAACAGGTCATGGCATTTTTGGGCACCGCAGGGTACTATAGGAAGTTTGTCCCACAGTATAGCGCCATGGCCAAACCCCTGACTGATTTGACTAAGAAGCAACTGCCTGTGCTTATCACCTGGACTCCTGCCTGGGAAACTGCTTTCCAGGCACTGAAAACTGCTCTTGCTGGGGCCCCCATACTGGCTGCCCAGAATATACCAAACATTTCCTCATACAAACTGATGCCTCGGACTATGGCATTGGGGCTGTGTTGAGCCAAGTGGGGGACGACGGTAGAGAGCACCCTGTGGTGTTCCTCAGCCGAAAACTACTTCCCAGAGAGGTGGCCTATGCCACCATTGAGAAAGAGTGCTTGGCCATTGTGTGGGCACTCAAAAAACTCCAGCCCTATGTGTATGGAAGGGCTTTCACGGTCCTCACAGACCACAACCCCCTGAGTTGGCTGCAGAGGGCATCAGGGGAGAATGCCAAGTTGCTAAGGTGGAGCTTGGCCTTGCAAGAGTTTGAGTTTACTATTCAGCACAAAAAGGGTAGTGAAAACAGCAATGCTGATGGACTTTCCCATCAGGACTATCCCTCTGAGACTGAGTTCGTTAAGGGTGCCAGCAGTGCCCCACTCCCCGTTAGGGCCAGTGGGCCACAGGTCACCCATTAAGAAGGGGAGGTGTAGAGGGAGAAAGAGGGTGGCCCGGTATTAAAGGGGTTGCACCCCATATGGCCATCCCCTGACCTCACCAGAGAGACAAGGGGTTAACTGGACTGTGGGCCAGGGATGAGGTTTGCCCCTTTTTATACCTTGAAAATGTATGTTCCCCTGTTCCCATGTTTCCTTATAAGCATGTATTTTAATGTTTTAAAGTGCATTTCTGTATCTCCAGTTCTGGAGGTCTCAGAGAGTTCATATTTGGCCAATATGTGGAGTCACTGTAGGCATTAAAAACTGGCAAAGGTAGACCCACTGAACCCACCAGAATGGAACTTATTAATATGGGTAGATATTAAAGTGTATATGTATTTTATTTTGGATCTGTTCTGAAAATGCAGACGCCATTTGCTAGGCTAATAGGTCATGAAGGGCATACGGCTGAGTAGCCTAAGCACAGCAATCAAAAGTTAACTGCCTTGATTGTCACCCAATGTCTAGGGATTAAGTATTAATCAATCAACAAACTCTGTTACCTGAGGGCATGGGTTAGTCTGTTAGTCTGCGTCTCCACATTAGAGAGTGGATACAGATAATTGTTCACCAATAGGCTGTGTTCAATGTTAAGAATAGGGTTGCACAGGTATATAAACTGTGTCAACCCTACAGTTTTTAGTTGTGCTGGAGTTATGCTTCTGATACCATCTTGAATGTCACTGGATTGCTGGAGTTGTGCTTCTGATACCATCTTGAATGTCACTGGACTGCTGGAGAATTGCTAGTGGATACTTCTCCATCCCCCAACCCTAAGTAAGTGTTACCTTCGTGTCTGTTAATTGTACTATATTGATGTGTTCACCTTATTTAAGGAATAAATTATATTTTATTATATCTAAGCCTCGTTCAGTTCAACCCAGATATTTGGTGTTCATTATATCTTGTCATAAGCTACCGTGACAGAGCTGTACTGCACCAGAAGTATCCTGCTGGCCTTCGCCCAGTGGGGTACATGAACCGAAGTTTAACACCAAGTGAACAAAACTATCCGGTTCACAAACTATAGTTCCTTGCACTCAAGTGGGCAGTAGTGAAAAACTCTACGATGACTTATACGGCGTTCCTTTCGACATGTGAACGTACAACAACCCATTGACTTATATTATGACATCCGCCATATTGGGTGCCACCGGTCACAGGTGGCTGGCGGCCCTCTCCAATTATTAATTTACCTTGAAGTATAAACGGGGGCCTTTAAACATCGGAGCTGATGCTCTGTCCAGGAGACCTGGACTGAGTACAACACCAGACGACTGCACATGGGAAGAAATCCTTGGACATGGGATGCGGACAATTTGCTCCACTGCTGCCGTAGTGGAAGACAAGGTCGCATTCTCTGATCTGAGATTAGCTGTTTCACTGGGATGTCGACGCAAGGCAATCCCCGCCGCCTACTGCCATCCAGACGGCATGGAAATCACCCAGGACACCATCCTAGAGTGGAATTGGTATAGTCCCAAATGCGTTATCCAGTGGCTAGCGCTGTATGCCAGGCTATCAACCAGAACAATCCCTCCTTGGTGAAACGTGCCCCTGATGACACAGTCGTGATAATCATGAGGGAATGGGACAAGTTTCACATAGAGCGTGGCCTCCTCTACCGGATCGTCCCCTACCACAATCACCCCGACAGGAGACAGTTGGTTCTGCCCAGAAGCCTGCAGTACCATGACTTACGGTCCCTACACGACAACCATGGACACCTGGGGGTAGATAAGACCTTCAGATTAGTGAGGGGCCGATTCTTCTGGCCCAAAATGCAGGAGTCCATAGAACACCATTGCCGGAAATGCCTGAGTTGTATCCAGCGGAAGACACTGCCCACCCGTGCAGCCCCAATGGGCCATCTAAAATGCTCAGGTCCCATGTATCTTGTCTGCATGGACTTGTTGTGCATAGAGCCCGATTCAAGAGGCAACGGGAACGTCCTGGTAGTGACAGATAACTACACTCACTACTCTCAAGTGTTCCCGACAAAGGACCAGAAAGCTCTCACAGTCGCCAAAGTACTGTGGGAAAAGTATTTCATACACTATGGTCTGCCATATAGATGCACTCTGACCAGGGAAGGGACTTCGAGAGCAAGCTTATCAAGGAGCTTCTCAACTTGCTCAATATTGAGTAGTCTAGGACCACTCCATATAATCCAGAGGGAGACGCTGTGCGCTATATGTTCAACCGAACACTGCTAGACATGCTAGGAACCCTAAAGTGCTCTCAGAAAGCCGAATGCAGCAAGCACATTGAAGCACTGGTGCATGCGCAGAACTGCACCAGGCATTAATCTATGGGTACACACCATACTTCGTGATGTTCGGGCGAGAGGCGCGACTGCCTGGGGACATCCAACTCCGAGTATCTACCAATGGGGTACCCAATATGGCTCACTACTGATATGTGAAGCGACTTCAAGACAGCCTGCACCACGCATAGTAGTTGGCGAAAAAGGCCTCAGCTCAACTGAACGCATGCAACAAGTGACGCTATGACCACAAGGTCCGCTATTGGGAATTTCTTCCTGAGATACTGTTCTCCTGCGCAACCTAGGAATCCCCAGAAAAGACAAGCTGGCGTGATGGGCCCTTTGAAGTAGAATCTCAGATGCCAGGCCTCCCTGTCTACCGTATACGAGATGCGGATAGCAGGGTAAAGGTCTGGCACAGAAATCACTTGTTGCCCATTCCACAAGTGGGAGAAATTGACCCTGAACCAGAGACTATAGTAACAGCCAGTGAGCCAGAAGAGTCCGGAGAGACTCCAGCATCAGTAGTAGAATCCACTCAAGATCCTTTGGAAGGAACATCCACAAACTTCAATGGAGACTGGTGGGCACCTCCCGAAGGAGCACCGGGTAATGGGCCTTCACTTCCTGTACTCACGCCTGTGGCTTTAACAAGCCACCCTCTTGATCCCAGAAGTCCAAGTTTTGTCCCCCAAAGAGACTTTGCAGAGACTGAGTTGCCCCTTAGAGATGGGTCAAGGCCCCAGGATTATGATAGACTCTCCCAAGTGGGAAACCCTGAAGAAGAGCCTCGCAGGAGCCAGCGAGTGAGACGCTCTCCCACTAGAGTGGCATATGATTCGTTAGGGGCACACAACTATGAGTCTCAGCAGCTGGCTGAGACAGGAAGATATTGTAAAACACTGGAACACTTTATTAACACAATGCAAATCTTATAGCTTCACAACAGTAGGCAATTCTTAAGGCCTTCACCTTCAGGATGTACCTTGGACCTTCATTCCAAGCCAAGGGCACCTGAAGCAGTCATAGCTCTTCCCTTACTCCCTGGTGAAATAAAAGGTATAGTCTCCCACTCACTCCCCTTGGGGAGGAAGTACAAACTGACAGAGCCCTGCACAGTTGTTGGAGTAGACCAGCCTCTCTCAAGAGTAGAGGCAACTGCTGAATTTGGGATGTGCAGCTCCTTAAGTACAGGAAAAGCAGGAACCAGGTCTGGATCCCTGATTGGACACATAGGCCTAGTTGCACCGCCTCCCTTGTGACTCACAGAAGCTGATGGGGGTGGGGAAACCCAGGATTCGTCCTGGCAGGCCTGCTCTTACCAGGGCTTACTGCCAGTAAAAGGACAGACTAGTAGCCATAAACCAGCCATGGCTACACTAAAGTACAGTGGCGACACACTTTATTCTAACTCGGCTAGCTCCGCGAATTTCAGATTATCCCGGTTATCTGCGGTTTTGTGTCGTTTTCGCCCGGGATGTATTGCGTTATTTTTGCGGCTGTTATTTAAACATTTTATTCCCGCTGTCTGCAATACTGCAATGCCGTGTAAAAACTCATGGGGGCGTTTGCGAGCTGTTGTCCTTGAAGCCGAGAAGCCGTCCCCTGAAATTCATGAATTGTAATGCAGTATATATACACTGTATAACAACAACCCCTATAACCCCTAACATACACATACAGTACTGTATATGCACATCAATGATACTATAGGCCATCCCCTGGCGAGATGTGTTTGCAGCAGAGAGAGATCCGCTGCTCTCTCTGCGCAAACATCGGCACATTAAAAATGATTTAAAATACATTTTTATTCATAGTGTAGATGTGCAGGGGGTCTCAGGTCCGGGGACCCCCTGCTTCCCGAGATACAGCCCCCTTTATGAGGTGCCGGTATCCCTCTGCATTTAAAGGTCACGATCACGTGACCACGGAATGTAAACAAAGCAGAGGGATACCGGTACCCCATAAAGGGGTCTGTGTCTCGGGAAGCAGGGGGTCCCCGGACCTAAAACCAAAGCGGGTCAGCTCCAGAGACCCTCTGCACATCTACAGTATGAATAAAACACATATATAAATAAACACTCATTCCTTACCTTTGCGGCTATGTGCTGTGGTAACAAAGCAGCATGAATGTATTTTTAATAATAATGTACAGTGAGCAGGGGGTCCCCTGAGCCACAAATCAATGCAGTTAAGCTCAGGGGACCCCCTGCTCCTGCACAATATTATTAAAATGCAGAAATGCTGCTTCATTGCCATAGCTGATAGCCGCTAAGGAAATTAAGGGGTTAAACCACCGAGCCCGCTTTATTGTGGGTATCGGGGGTGGGTGAAGGGGGTATTTGGCCCTTGGTGTGAGTTTAGGACTTGCGGGGGGGTTGCGGGTGCACTTAAACCCTTCACGACCGTAGCAGTTAATACTGCTACGGTCATGAAGGGGTTAACCCCTCCCGCTACCCCCCCGCAAGCTCTAAACAACCACCGTTGGGGCTAATACCCCCTTCACCCACCCCCGTTGCCCACAATAAAAAAAAATCTTGCACAGCAGCCCCACAATAAATAAATAAATATAAATAAGTAAATAAATAAATACATGAACATAAATAAATATATATATATGTGTATATATATATATATATATATATATAATTATATATATATATATATATATATATATATATATATATATATATATATATATATATATATATATATATATAACCACAATCCCTATACATATATATATATATACTGTATATACACACACATGATGAACCAATATACAAATAAATGTAGAATGCCAATGAAAAACCTCAAATTCCAATAAATACTGTACATTGCATTTACATTGTATACTGTATATGATGCATAAAATCTATGCACCATATGCATTCTGCAAATGAATGTTAACAATATCATTGCAAGCAAAATACAAATACCTCCAAAATACCTCCAAACAAGTAAACTATTTTAACCAATCAAGTAATCAATTAAACAATTCACTTATTCAAGCAGAACAATGTAGCATGTAAAAAAATATAAGTACCAACCAGAATATAAAATTTAAAACCAAGGCAAACCCAATACAACACAATACAATACCAAGGATTACATCTATCTAATTGTAAAAAAACATTATACACACATTGAAGCATTGCAATAAACAACATACAGTACAGTACACCCCCTGTATCTCCCTGCCTAGACAGTAATCTGTGTAAGGCTCCCTCCCCCTAATGTGTCTGTTAAATCTCCCTGACTTGAGTGTAATCTGTGTAAAAAACCCTCCCCCTAATGTGTCTGTTAAATCTCCCTGCCTTGAGTGTAATCTGTGTAAAGCCCCCTCCCCTTAATGTGTCAGTTAAATCTCCCTGCCTGTGTTGCTGTGAGTGCAGTTTATGTAAATGTGGGGAGGGGAAGGGGGATCCCGATGTGCATACTCCGCTGCTGCAAAACAGACACAAAAATTAAAACATCCAAAGTAATGTCCCCTAACCCCTTAATCACCATAGCGGTTATTAACCGCTACAGTCATTAAGGGGTTTACCAACCCTCACCCACCACTCGGGATGCCTACATACCCTCCCACACTAACCCCCCACCCCGTGAGGCCTAACCACCCTCACCCACTACCCACAAGGGAGGCCTACCCACATATCGTTGGGGAACCCCCCCCCCCCACACCCCCAGTACCCACAATAAAAACAATACAGTGACCCACAATAAACATCATTATATTTATTAAATACATTACCCACCCCCTGTGCCCCCCCATAAATATAAGATTTATCCTTTTACAAATAGGGTTCATAACGAAGCCCCACGCGAGTCCCCGGTGGGCTGGCGGGGCACCTGACAGACCTACAGGGTACCAGCAGCCCTTTTCAAACAGGTTCTGGAGGCCTGCTGGTGGGTCCCGCCAGCACCATGGCCCCCAGGTGGTCTCCTTGGGTCACCGTGGGCCACAATTGGGGGAGAACGGATGTGACGTCATTGAAAGCTTGTCACATGGTACGGTAGCCAATCAGAGCGTGGGAACTCCATCCCTACTCTGATTGGCTCTAGTAACATGAGACAAGCTTTCAATGACGTCACATCCGTTCTTCCCCCAAGCCTCTGTCACATGGTATACTAGAGCCAATCAGAGTAGGGATGGAGTTCCCACACTCTGATTAGCTACCGTACCATGTGAGGCCGGCCATGTTTCTTTTAATAACTTCATCTTAAAGGCAATTGAAGCAAAGCCATTCTGATTGGCTGTTCTTTCATTGCCTTTATGTGACGTCATCATTTTTATTTTTATCGGCCAAAACACATGGTTTTCATGGCCCAATCAAGGCCGTGGGAACCATATGACAAAAATGTGACGTCATAGGCCTTTAAAAGCCTATGTCGTCTCATTTTGAATCCAGACGCCAAGGAGGACCTCCTACAGAAGAAGAAGGCCAGGGCGTGGCCGAAGACGGGAAGAAGACCCCGCCCGGAAAAAGATAGAAGAAAGAAGAATACAGATGAAGATGGATTACAATTAGAAGACCTGTGGATTGATTTGGATTTTTAGTGTAATGTTTATTTTTTTATGGTTTATTATTTTATGGGTTCCTGTGCCTGGTGGATTGGTTCGTGAGTAAGGTGCGCAACGGGAGTCGGTGGGGCCAAGTAATGGTAAGTGAACTAAAGAAATGTATTTTATTTAACTTGTTAATTTTTTTAAAACCTTTTTTAACATGTGTATTTTTTTTTTGTGGTATATCATTTCTTGCCACTGTATGTATGTATGTATGTATGTATGTATGTATGTATGTATGTATGTATGTATGTATGTATGTCTGTATGTCTAGAGCGATATATACATACAGGGTAAAACATTATGTTGTTTTAAAAGCTTGATTTGATGTGTTTTAAATTAATTTGTCTATGCTGCTATGCTTTATTGTGTGTTTAAAGTATTTTAAAATTAGATAGATGTAATTGTTGATATTGTATTGTGTGCTTGTGTTCAGGGTTAGCCTTGGTTTTAAAGTTTGTATTCTGGTTGGTACTTATATTTTTTCACATGCTAAATTGTTCTGCTCCAGGCATGAATTAGTTCATTGTTTCATTGTTCGGGATGGACTGTCAATTGTTTAGGGATGTAAATAATGATTGCTAATTGATTTTTGTTTACTTGATTGGTTAAAATAGTTTACTTGTTTGGAGGTATTTGTATTTTGCTTGCATTGGCATTTGATGATTTAGATTGTAAGATCAGTTAGGATTATTAAAGGAAATGCATTGTAATGTAGTGTGTCTCTATGGAGAAGTGTTATTTGTAGTACAGTATGGTTTTGATAACCCTTCTACATTTATTTGTATATTGGTTCATCATGTGTGTGTATATACTGTATATATATATATATATATATCTCTCTGTGTATATATATATATATTTATATATATATATATATATATATATATATATATATAGTTGCATGATGAAGCCACTGTACAAATTCATGGGTGAAGGATGGGTATCGGGCCAGTGTGGCTTAACCCCTTAATTACCTTTGCGGTTATTATCCGATAAGGTGTTTAAGGGGTTAATTGATATCTGAATGTAATTGCAATGTATTGGCTTTGTTTTGGCAATGTATTTTGTGGACAAGACAAGAATGTTGCTGGCGACGGAGACTTCTTCTTGATGAGGTCAGTAGCACTTTATTATTTATTTGAATATGCTAGTTAATGTTTTTAATAATGGGCAATTAATCTATCTGGATAATAGTTATTTTGCACATTATTGTACTGTAGGTGTTGGGGGGGGGGGTGTATGTATTGAATGTATAGGCCAGGTTTATTTTTTTTACATTCAGGGTTTGTTCCGTGGTTCCGCGTGAGACCTCTGGAGACCACCTGTGGTTTCCTCGGGTATCTCACGGGTACCAGGCTGGTGGTTCCACGGGTGACACATGCGGGGATGAAGCGGTGGCCTCACATCTGTGGGGGCACCGCGGACCCGTAGTCTGCAGGGATGAAGCAGTGTGGTCCCACTTCTTTGGGGGCACCGCAGACCCGTAGTGAGCACCCGTGAGTTCCCCAGACCCCCGTGGGAACCACCTGAGGCCCCGCAGACACCTGTGGGTCTGACCCGGGGCTCCTAGACATCCTTGGGCCTACCGTGGGGACCCAATTGTGGCCCACGGTGACCCAAGGAGACCACCTGGGGGCCATGGTGCTGGCGGGACCCACCAGCAGGCCTCCAGAACCTGTTTGAAAAGGGCTGCTGGTACCCTGTAGGCCTGTCAGGTGCCCCGCCAGCCTACTGGGGACTCACGTGGGGCTGCGTTATGAACCCTGTTTGTAAAAGGATAAATCTTGTAAGGATGGGGGGTGGAGGTGGGGGCAACGGTATGTGGGTAGGCCTCCCTTGTGGGTAGTGGGTGAGGGTGGTTAGGCCTCACGGGGTGGGTCATTGGCAGTGAAGCGCTGCATTATAGTGTATGACATCGGGATCCCCCTCCCCTCCCCACATTTACATACACTGCACTCACAGGAACACAGGCAAGGAGATTTAACAGACACATTAGGGGGAGGGGGCTTTACACAGATTACAGTAAAGGCAGGGAAGTTTAACAGATACAATATGGGGAGGGGGCTTTACACAGATTACCGTCAAGGCAGAGAAGTTTAACAGACACAATAGGGGGAGGGGGCTTTACACAGATTACAGTCAAGGCAGGGAAGCTTAACAGACACATTACAAATATGTATTTAATGTATTTATTGTTGTTTATGTATTTTAAATACACAGGGGGTGTACTGTATGTTGTTTATTGCAATGTTTATTGGGGGCAAATGTCCCCAATAAACATGCTATTCTGCCTTAACCCTTCATTGCCTTAGCGGCTATAAGCTATGATAATGAAGCAGCATTTCTGTATTTTAATAATATTGTGCAGGAGCAGGGGGTCCCTTGAGCTTTGATTTGTGGCTCAGGGAACCCCCTGCTCACTGTACAATATTATTAAAAATACATTATTAAAAATACATTCATGCCTATAGTATCATTGATGTGCATATACAGTAAGTGTATTATGTTAGGGGTTACAGGGGTTGTTGTTATATATATATATACAGTATACTGTATATATATATATATATATATATATACAGTGTTCGACAAACCTATACATTTGCTCGCCCCGGGCGAGTGGGTTTAACCCCCGGGCGAATAAATATTGGCCCAAGCAGCACACGTTTGGTACTAGGTGGCGAGTAGATTTTTTTGTGTGGCGAGTAGATTTTTTGGTGATTTGTCAACCACTGTATATATATATATATATATATACATACATACATACATACATACATACATACATATATATATATATATATATATATATATATATATATATATATATATTTATATTCATGTATTTATTTATTTATTTAGATTTTTTTATTTATTTTTTGGGCGGCTGCTGTGTGTGAATTTTTTTTATTGTGGGTAGCGGGGGTGGGTGAAGGGGGTATTAGCCCTAAACAACGGTGATTGTTTAGGGCTTGTGGGGGGGTAGCGGGAGGGGTTAACCCCATCATGACCGTAGCGGTATTAACTGCTACGGTCGTGAAGGGGTTAAGTGCACCCGCAACCCCCCCGCTAGTCCTAAACTCACACCAAGGGCCAAATACCCCTTTCACCCACCCCCGCTACCCACAATAAAGTGGGCACGGTGGGTTAACCCCTTCATTGCCTTAGCGGCTATCAGCTATGGTAATGAAGCAGCATTTCTGTATTTTAATAATATTGTGCAGGAGCAGGGGCTCCCCTGAGTTTTGATTTGTGGCTCAGGGAACCCCCTGCTCACTGTACAATATTATTAAAATTACATTCATGCTGCTTCGTTACCACAGCACATAGCCGCAAAGGTAAGGAACGAGTGTTTATTTATATATGTGTTTTATTCATACTGTAGATGTGCAGAGGGTCTCCGGAGATGACCCGCTTTGGTTTTAGGTCCGGGGACCCCCTGCTTCCCGAGATATGGGGTGCCGGTATCCCTCTGCTTTGTTTACATTCCGCGGTCACGTGATCGTGACCTTTAAATGCAGAGGGATACCGGCACCTCATAAAGGGGGCTGTATCTCGGGAAGCAGGGGGTCCCCGGACCTGAGACCCCTTGCACATCTACACTATGAATAAAAATGTATTTTAAATAATTTTTAATGTGCTGATGTTTGCGCAGAGAGAGCAGCGGATCTCTCTCTGCTGCAAACACATCTCGCCAGGGGACGGCATATAGTATCATTGATGTGCATATACAGTACTGTATGTGTATTTAAGGGGTTATAGGGGTTGTTGTTATACAGTATATATATATATATATATATATATATATATATATATATATATATATATAAAGCAGAAAGTAGCCGTGTTAGTCCAGTTGTGATAGTGCAGAATAAATGAGTTCTTCAGTATTAGGTGATACCTTTTTTATTGGACTAACAATTTATGTCATAGGACAAGCTTTCGAGAGTTCTCCTCTCTTCTTCAGGTCAGCAATACTGATTTACACAGGAATCAATGCTAAAACAGTGTAGAGAGAAAAAAAAAAAAAAAACAGATATTTACTGTAGATAAGGTCGGGTGTTAAGTGTTTGAAGCCAGGGGACAGTGTCAAAGAAAGGTGGGGAGGGGAATGGATGCTGGGTGGGGGGGAGAGAAAGTGTGGCTAAGAATAGAGGCAAGCAGGATAATTACAGACAATTTTCGTAGGTATCTACAGTAAATATCTGTTTTTTTTTTTGTTTTGTTTTTTTTTTTTTTTCTCTCTACACTGTATCACCTAATACTCAAGAACTCATTTATTCTGCACTATATATATATATACTGCTTTATAATTCATGAATTTATGCCATCTGGCGGACACGCGAAGCATTTCAGCCTATTAAATCCTGAACCATTATCAATTAACACATCAACCGCGCGTCAGCCGGGCATGACCCGTGGCTGGGAAAGCAAAACGAACGCGGCATGCTCCGGGTGAACAGCGTCGCATTCCAGGAACAAGCCGGTGACAGACCGGTGATTTGTTAGAATAAAGTGTGCCGCAGCAGTATAAGAATCTAACCATTTTAAAAAGATAAAATCCTAGAAACGAAGCGGTTCAACTTGAAAACCTGGATGAAAATATATATAACCCAAATGTCAACAGACATAGAATGAAAAACAAAGTAATCTAGAGATGTATCCAATGTTATTCCAACCCATGGGTACTCCAGTGGTTGAAATAGTGCTATAGCCCGCCCCCTTCTCACATGCAGCTGATTACAAGTAATGGCTGCTTCTCCCACTAGCACATTGTGTATGTCCTGCTGCAGTGTGTCACTCAAGTCAAGTGACATTTACTTGGGTCAGCTTAATTACTATAACATTCAGTAAGTTTCATTTATTATCAAAGCAATCAGACTTTGTAGAACACAATAAATATTGTTATTACCCAATAGGGTTTTAGTTTGTATATCTTATTAGAAAAGGATCAAAGTAAGCTGGAGAAGAAGTGCAATTATTTTGTTTGTTGTATAAAAAATGGTATCATTATTTCCTTCCGAAAGTAGAGGGAGTTATAGAATCAATCTAATTTCTAACAGTAATTTGATTTAATATAGTAAAGTATGTTTTCAAGGTTAGATGTCGAATGATATCAAACCCCCCCTGTTGTACAGTAGGCAAGGTACAGTAAGAAACTCTAAGGGCATTCAACTGCTGTAGCAAGTTTAATTAACAGTTTACCTCACTACCTCTAGAGACAAGATAACAAACACAATAAGACGATTATGGCCTGACTTACTGTAGTGCAAGCATTAAATGAAATCTGTATTAGTGCTTCAACATCTAGTTAGTAAGTGTAGATCATGTTTCCCCCCCCCCCCCCGGTCGCAGATTGGACCTCTAGGGTGTAGTGAGGGCTGGATACATGTACTATGGTGGTGCATACCTGCTTGGAACAGGAGGGCCTGAGTCTCCCGCGTTGGTGTGGGGGATGACAGGGACAGGCTTCTGGGGTATATGCCATCTTCTTTAGCAACGGTGCAGCGCCTCCATCTTCTGACGAGACCTATAGGGATATGCAGTTCATATACAGCAGTGCACTCCAAATGTGTACAGACCTCTCCTCCTCTCCTCTCGTCCAGGCTGTACCCTAGCAGGATGGGCTGGTTAGGGGCTTCAATACCCCAACCCCCACCTCCAGGATAGACTCTCGTCCCTCGTCACTCAATTCCCAATCCCGCAAATCCTTGGAGTACTTGGGATTCTTACTCAATTTATCCCCACTAGGTCCCGGTGTCATGACTCGTGACTGGGCAGGGGCAGTGGCCAGGGAATGGGCGCTAGGGGCTGGTGCTGGGGTAATGTCCGTTTCAATGTCCAGCAAGCGGGTGATACCGCGACCACTGGGCACTTTCTTGCTTGCCCTCTCCGGCGCGCTTCGTGCTCCTCTGTGAACGCCGTGGCGGTCAAGGTTGGCAAGTTCTGCTGCCATAGCGGCTCGTCTGGCCGCAACGATGGCCGCCGGTCCTCCGTGCCAGCCAGAACCGGAATTGTCATCATCATGGCCGCCTGCGGAATCCCCATCCGCTCCGTGGTCACACACCGGAAGTGCGTCGAGGACCGGAAGGGGCGGTGGTGGATCATCGGGTCTGCGGATGGGTAAGTAGGCTGCACGCCTCTCCTTCTCGTCCTCTGCCGGGGCCGTCTTCGCCTGGCGGGAGTAAGGGGGTGGTGGAGTCTCCTTACCGCTCCGCTGCAGGCTGATGTACTCGAGTCCCTCTGGATCCATCTCCGACGCCGTCTCCGCCACACTGGGAGTCACCACGGCTGTGGGACTTCTACGGGCCTCAGGCCGCACCAGCGCTCGCCGTCGGGAGGAGTCCGGACTCGTCTGCTCCCTTTCTCCGGTATGTGGACTGCCATCTTTGTTACAGCTGGGGTGGTTCGCCAGTAGGCGCATCGCCACGATGAGATGCCATCTTCTTCCTCCGAAGACGACTTGGTCGGATCCTCCACTAGGGAGTAACCTGGGTCTTTTGCGACACCGCCAGTGGGTAGTGGTACGAAACGGGCCCGCTCCGGTACCTCCACTGTGGTCGTGCTCTTCTCCGCTGGATCTCCGCTCGGCTCTGTAGTTGGCTGGGCCTTGGTTCCCACCTCGGCAGGGGTGCAGGCAACTAGGGCAGCCTCGTCAGTCGTCTCCGCCACCTCCGTTAGTGTTCCCGGAGAGGCACCCCAAGGGGTCTTGATCATTGGCCATGGCTCGGTAGACCACAGGTAGAACATGCCACATTGAGGGCATCATGCCTTCATGCTTGGGGCCGGTCCGGGTGTCCTGCAGTGGACGCACACGCACCGGAGGTACTATCGGCCATCGGGTTCCACTACCAGGAAGCCTCCTGGGTCTGGAACGTAGTCATGCTTAGCTCTGACATAGTTAGTTCAGGGGTGGAACAGTTCAGTGTTTCAGCTCCTTGCTCTTCGAATGCCAGACAGAAGTGAAGTTCCTCGCTCTCACTTCCTGTCCCTCCCTTCGCTGGGGAGGATGTTTCTGATTGGTTCTCATTGTGCCCCCTCCCTCTGGTGGAAACAAGGGCACTCCTTCTTTCAGTGTGATGTGGCCTGGTCTGTTGGCCAGTCACAGCACAGGTGGGTGGGCTTTCGGCTTTTGCGCTGCTCTGCTCCTTTTCCAGGGGATCTGGGTTTGGCGCCAAACCCCTGCACATCTCCCTCCACATTTCTCTCACAGTCTCTTTGCACGATTCACGTGCGCGCTCCAGGATTGGCGGGAATCGCCATTTTAGCTCGGCTGCTTACTGCTGGGCCGTGGATGGCACTGCTGTTGCCATTTTGGACTCTTTCTTGCTCCGCGGAGCACATGTAGTGACGGCCGCCACTTTGATGAACCCTCCAAATGTATATCACCGCTATTCTCAGTGTCTAGTGCAAAACTCATTCCTAGACACTGACTATACTCAAACTGTTCACTGAACACTCTCTGCATGCTTTCTCTCTGAGTTTTACCCACTAGTATGATGTGGCATACCCCAGGCTAGGCAGAACTCCCTCTCTGTGCACCGCACTCGCTGACGGTTCCTACAAGTACTCTGTGGTGTGTTTTATGTGGGTGCTGGCTAGTGTACCGGGCATCTCCCTAAGTACGGGCGTCTCCTGCTTTTGGCCACTCATAGTGCGGGCCCTGGGCCATGGTCCCTGGACAAGTTAACAGGCTAACCCCCCGAGTTACCTCACACTATCTGCCTCAAGGGACTAGGACAGCAATAGCCATACACCCATCTTACATCACCCTCTTAGGGCACCCAGGGCGTACTGTGCGGGAATCCACACTCCCCTGACTACCCCTGGTATTACATGCCCTACTCTCTCCAGTACTTGCACGGAAGGTGCACTTCACTCTTCCCACTCTGCCTTACTGAAAGCCTGTCCTGTTCTGGATCTCAGCAGCTCGCCTCCAAATGTAGCCCATGTTCCCCCCCCCCCCGGTCGCAGATTGGACCTCTAGGGTGTAGTGAGGGCTGGATACATGTACTATGGTGGTGCATACCTGCTTGGAACAGGAGGGCCTGAGTCTCCCGCGTTGGTGTGGGGGATGACAGGAACAGGCTTCTGGGGTATATGCCTCCATCTTCTTTAGCAACGGTGCAGCGCCTCCATCTTCTGACAAGACCTATAGGGATAGGTTAAGATCCTCCCAGAAGAAGCCCTGGTCCCAGGGCGAGTGACCTTAAACTCACACACAGTCTCTGATAAAATAGCAGCACTCTTTATTGTCCTTGACACAACAGATCAGCAACACTTCATGCACAGCGGCACACAGCAGTTCATATACAGCAGTGAATTCCAAATGTGTACAGACCTCTCCTCCTCTCCTCCAGGCTGTACTCTAGCAGGATGGGCTGGTTAGGGGCTTCAATACCCCAACCCCCACCACCAGGATAGACTTTCTGGGTGAGGGTAGATCTCCCCCCTCACCCCCTCAGCAGGGTGAGGGGCATTGGTCCACTATAGCTGTATCAGCTCTACTCAGATCGGGCTCTGAGTTTCTTCTCTCCTGTCTCCTTGCCAATTCCAGATCATGCTCTCTCTGTTCCAGCACTCTCCACTCTCACAACTCCAACAGCCTCCACTCTCCAGACTGACAGTCCTTTCTCTCCACTGCAACAGACTGTCACAGACTGAACACTCCAACAGACTGAACCCAGACACACACAGGAGCAGCCCACTAAATAGATACAGCCCTGCCCCTTATGATGTCAGCAGGACGTCCCCTCTGTCTCAGGGGCCTACCTCTATCACTCAAGGCAGGGCTTGGTGGGGGGAAAACCCATGATTACTACTGGCGCCTGCCCTTACCAGGGCTTACTCCAGTAAGAGAAGGATAGGTAGCCCACTATTTCTTACAGGGGCTACATAAGGAAACAACATGTTTTGTTTCCCTTATAGTATATCTAATAAAACCCTGCTCTGTAAAAAAGAACATCATAAATACCCTCTTTCTATTCTTTGTTCTTCTTTTGATTGTGTTAGCATTCAGATAAGAATCACAGTTGAAAATTAAATTTTGGTAATATTAAATTCCTATGTTGTTTGAATATCTTCTGTTTGCTGCTCTACTTTGAGTTAGATATTTATGACTGATTTCAAATTGCTTAGACCTAAAAATGGCAGGCAGAAAAATGACAGATGTGTCATCTTAAATAGTAATTCAATGTTTCCAGCACTCATGTCCCTGTTGCACGAGACAGTTGCAGTCTATTCTATAAATCTGAATTAAATTAATTGGAAAACACAACAGGAACAATTCCTTCCTAGCTATATAATGACAGTAGATAACCATATTTAACTTTAAGACAGCAAACTTATTTTTGTTATTGTATTTGTACTGTATGTCAGAACATGTACAGCTTAATATGCAACATTTCAAAATACATTAAGGAGCTTTAGACGTACAGAGTGACAGACAGTACCCCCACTGTAGGATATTCAAGTGCATAGAAGTGCGAAGGGAACAAAGAGGGGATCCCTAAAAGTCACTAGGAATTATAATGTATATATACAGTGGCAAGAAAAAGTTTGTGAACCACTTCCGATTTTCACATATTTCAAACATAAAATGTTTTTAGATTTTAATTTAAGTCTTAATAATAGATACAAATAACCTGATCAAACAAATAACACTAAAACATGATAGTTATTCAACATTTATTTAACCACAAATGATTAAACATTCAATATCCATGTGTGAAAAAGTATGTGGACCATTAGATTTAGTACCTGGTAGCACCTCCTTGAGCAACAATAATTTCAACTAAGCAATTCTTGTAAATTCTGGTCAGTCTCTTATATCCATTTTAAGGAATTTTGGCCCATTCGTCTATATATAATTGCTTCAACTCAGTGATACTGTATCTAAGGGCTTCCTTACATGGACAGCTCGCTTCAGGTTCTGTCACAACATTCTGATGGGGTTTATGTCTGCACTTTGAGTAAGCCATTGTAAAATGCAAAATGTCTTCTTTTGCAGTAATTATTTTATAGATCTGCTTGTATGTTTAGCATCTTGTCTTGTTGCTTGACTCACTTTAGCTTCAGCTTCAGCTAACGGATGGATGGCCTGACATTCTACTCTAGAATCTTCTGATACAATGCAGAATACATGGTTGTGTCAATGATGGCAAGCCGTCCAGGTCCTGAGGCAGCAAGCAGCCCCAAACAATCACACTCCCCATGCTTGACGGTCGGGATGAGGTTCTTCTGCTCGATTGCAGTGTTTGTTTTTCGCCAAACATAACGTTTCTCATTGAGGCAAAAAAGTTCTACCTTTGACTCATCTGTCCAGAGACCATTGTACCAGAAGTCTTGTGGATCATCTACTGTATGTACTCTTTGATGAACTTCAGATGGCAGCAATGTTCTTTTTAGAGAGTAGTTGTTTCCTCCTGGCAATTTTTCCATGAACATCATTATTATTCAGTATTTTTTTAGTTGAGTAATGAACACTCACATTAACCAAGACGAGAGTGTCCTGCAGATCCTTGGATGTTACTCTGTGGTTCTTTTGACTTCCTGGATGATTTATCAGTTAGTTATTGGAGAGATTTTGGTATGACGGCCGCTCTTGGGTAAATTGACTGTGGTCTTGAACTTTCTCCATGTCAGAGTCATCCTAGACATCCTGCTCCCAGCCACAGTTCCTTTCTCTGTCCACCAGGTGTGCTGCTGTTTTCGGTCTGCTCTGGGGTTCCTCTGTCTGTCTGTCTCCTTGTTGCTCCTGTCCTTTATTGTTTCCTGTTTCCTTTTCCTCCCTTGCCTTTGTGTTGTGTGTCAGACTCCTTTTGCCCATGCCATGCTTCTGCCTCTGCTTCTGTTCCTGTTCTGTTTGGAGTCCTGTACATTATTAAAGGCCATTGGTGGTAATCTGGCTTGTCCCTGTTTTTTCCCTGCTCCCTCATCTCAGTTCCTGCTCCACTGTCCTGCTCCTGCCTTCCTGTTGTGTTAATCCTACTGGGGTCTACCTGTCTGTAACTGATGTGCAGTAAGAGATAGGCTGAATCATTCACTCTAACTGTGTGCCTCTAACAGGCAAGTGTGGTTTTTTTTTATTTAATTTTAAACACAACAGTATTGTAGCAGGGGGTCTCCGGAGCTGAACCGCATTGATTTAAAGTCCGGGGACCCCCTACTTCCCGAGATACAGGCCCCATTATGGGGTGCCGGTAGCCCATGTTAAAATCCTGTGGGTCACGTGACCGTGGGATCTAAATGTAATGGTGTTTCCCGCACCCAATCGCAGATAGGGGCCATTAAAGGGTGTATGGTGCATATACCTGCTGGCAACAGGATGGCTGAGTTCACTGCTGATGGTAGAGGGAATACAGGAACAGACTTCTGGGGTTCATACCTACATATATCTTTAGCAGTGCAGCGCCTCCATCATCCGTAGGCTCCAGGAACTGAAGGTCATCTCCCACGGTAGAACTTATTACCTCTCCCCCAAGTAAGGTCCGACCCCACGCAGGAGGTATATTGCAAATAGGAACGGGTTTATTACTATACTCTGCAGTAACAGGAACAAGGCAGGATCTGCCCAATACAGTCTCTCAGGATTCACCGGATGATGGTCGCTGGACTGCCACTACAGGCCAAGGGCACCCGCAGCCGTCCTAGCTCTTCCCCACCTCCCTAGCAGAGGCAGAGGTACGGTCCACACTCACTCTCCCTCGGAGGAAAGAGCACATGGGAAGGCCCCAATCTTAGGCTCCCAGTTGTGTGACCTGCCTTCCTCAGAGGGGGAAGGGCACACACAAACTTTAGGGTGGTCCTGCCCTTAAGTACAGCCAAGAGGCGAGCACCCCGTTGTCTCAGCTACAACAGGATGTACCACCCCCTGCTGTCACTCAAGTGCAGTACCAAAGTAAAGGCGAAAACCCCATAGCAACTACTGGCAACCTGATTGTACCAGGGTTTACTGCCAGCCCAAGGGCAGAATAGTAGCCATCAGGTGACCTGGCTACATAAACAAAGCAGAGGGATACCGGCACCCCATAACAGGGCCTGTATCTCGGGAAGTAGGGGGTACCCGGACATGAAATCAATGCGGTTCAGCTGCGGAGACCCCCTGCTACCATACTGTAGTGTTAGAATTATAATAAACCAACCACGATTGCCTGTTAGAGACACACAGGTAGAGTGACTGATTCAGCCTCTTACTGCGCGTCATTACAGACAAGTAGACCCCGGTAGGATTAACACAGCAGGGACCCCTGCTGTGTTAATCAGATGGGCCATTTAGTCTGCAAAGACCATCTTGGACCACCACGCGGTATAGTGCACGATTCACCCAGGTAATCAGATAACGACCGCTGCATGTGTATAAGGTGATATGGACAAAATTAACTAGGTATAGAAAGTCCAAGATACAGTAGGCAAAAATAGGGGGGAGAAGATACAACAAAAAACGGTAAGAAAGCAAGCTATCCAGTTAGAGATTCAGTGGTTGTTGCCACAATGTTATCATTTGGACGTGAGGAGGAACTATCAAAGGGAAGTACTGCATTTTTATTATATTGCGCGTGAACATTGCTTCCCTACATTGACTATACATTGACAATTTGTTTGGCTTATTGCCTATTGATCTTTTACCTCCTTTTATATTTTTAGTGTATCTTCTACCCCTTTTTTTGCATATCTATACCTAAATATATATTTGTATATCTCTTTGATACTTCCATTTTTACAATACAGTATGAGTGCAGGAAACCATGTATATCAAGGAGCTTTATTACTCTTAAAACTCACACTTTTTAAACATGGATCTTGCCATTTAAAATAAAATACAGTAGATCTTTGTTTAAATTAAGCATGCAAAATAGAATACAGGCATACCCCGCTTTAAGGACACTCACTTTAAGTACACTCGCGAGTAAGTACATCTCGCCCAATTGGCAAACGGCAGTTCACGCATGCGCCTGTCAGCACGTCCTGAACAGCAATACCGGCTCCCTAGCTGTACCAAAGCTGTGTGCAAGCGGGGAGACTATAGAGCATGTTACAAATGCCTTATTTACATCAGTTATGCACGTATGTGACGATTGCAGTACAGTACATGCATTGATAAGTGGAAAAAAGGTAGTGCTTCACTTTAAGTACATTTTCGCTTTACATACATACTCCGATCCCATTGCGTATGTTAATGCGGGATATGCCTGTAGTTCCAATTTAATACTTTTGTCTGTTTAAAGTTTAACACCTGTCTTATTGACATGTTTATGCAATTACACTGGCGACACGTTTAAATCTTAGTTGGCTAGTTCCGCAAGCCGGGAGATTTCCCGGCTTGCTAGCCAAATCCCCTCGGCGTGCCGCGCGTCACCGATGCGCGGTCACGCTTCATCGGGTGCCTGCGCCCCATGCGCGCGTGCCCAGGTCTCCCCGAGGGAGCCCTGGTGTCCCGCGATGTGGGGGACGGCGGTAGGCGGTTCCGGGGGACCCGGCGGACCCGGAGACGGTAGGGGGAAGCCCCGATCGGAGGACCGCTCCTCCGAGGCTTCGGCGCGCACAATGAGAAACACCCCGGCGCGCGCCCGGTTACTGTCGCGCCAAGACCGGGTAAAGGTAAGAATAAACTCGGCCGCGACAGTACTTACAGTACTGTATATCTGATTGGTAGATATCTGATATCTGTATGCCACAGTGATACTGGTTGTTAATGTAGTGTTAGAATAAGCAGGCAACAAAATGTCTGCAACAGGGGCTATAAATATTTGTTCTTTTATAATTAGCTTTACCTTTACCTTTATGTTAAAGGCGTGGGATCTTTTCTTCTGCCATGTTTATGTTTATGTTTTTGTTGGCAAAACCATTAGACCTATTAGGAGAAACTTAGGTACAATAAACATAACATTGCAGAGAATTACAGAAACCCAATTAGAATTCTAAAGAGGCTCCATTATCAAATATAATACAGTATCAATCAATTTAAATAACAGGTTATTGACAAAGAGGGACATTTGAGGAGAGGGGCAATAGGGACCTTTTTTTACTGTGATGAGAAACAAGACCAATGAACAGATTTTTTTTGTATATTGCTTTGTTTATAGTGCTTTTTGTGCACAGTATGCATACTCTATAAATGAATGTATGTAGACACATGTATAGAAGTATCTTCCAGATTATGATAAATATGAGCTTTCAGAATCTTCCATATGAATGGCATGTTTCAGTTGATAGAATATATGGTATGATATGCTTTATGTTATTATTCAACCCATTCTCTACTGTATTGTTACGCCGATGCTCGCCACAAACCGGGACCGGACCGCGGGGCTGAGGTGGGGTTATATAATCACTGACCTTAGTCCGCGCAGACTGATCCGGAGTGCGCAGTTCGTAGTCGTACATCGCAGGGTCAGGACTGGAGAAGGCACCATCGTCGTTATTGAAGCCAAAGTCGGGGTAGGAGAAGACAGGACAATCAATGGCCGAAGCAGGGTCAGGATACAAGACATCCGGGTGGTCGTAGTCGTAGCAAGGAATCGGCAACAGGCAGACAGGAGTTCCCCACTTCAGCTTAGGAGCAGCTGGCCGAAGTACACCGCAGGGCAGCGTCGGGGAAACCAACGCTTCAGCGCAGAAGTCCAAAGCAGGCCACTGCATGGAGATAGCAGCATGCCGCAGGAAATTAAGGGTAACCACTGTTAGGAGTGAATGCAGCAGGTACCAGGAAATTAAGGGTAACCACTGCTAGGAGTGAATGCAGCAGGTACCAGGAAATTAAGGGTAACCACTGCTAGGAGTGAATGCAGCAGGTACCAGTGCTGGCTAACAAGCTTCATCACAGGAGACAGGAACAAGCCTCTGGATACTCAGGAACTAGGAAGGTTAGAACACTAGGAGAGAGGCCTGGACGGTTTGTGGCAGAGACGGTAACGTCTAAGGTAGGAGTTATGCTCGGCACTTGTTCAGTGCCAACGCCTAGGATATAAAGGGCGGAGATCCAATCACAGGAGCAGGGTGTGTGAGTATTCCTCCAATGATGGAGCACAGGGCAGAAGCTGCAATGAGAGGCAGCACCTGTGCCATTGATTGGCAGAGGAAGCTTGCAACTGCATAGGTCTGCAAGGCTATAGTCAAAGCCAGTAGTGGATTCCTTACACGTATATTGTATACTATATGCATCATTTAATTTCACTTTAGTAATGCAAAATTGTTATTGTGTATTACATATTTCTGATCTTATTTAACTATTCTGTTTTCTCTGTATGTATTCTATATTATTATTCACTGTACTGGAAACACTGAATGTCAAAGAACAACCGACCAGCTCCGGTGGAGCTACAAGTTCAGGTATGATTGAAAAAATTATATACAGTGTATATATATATATATATATATATATATATATATATATATATATATATATATATATATATATATAATATAGAATAACTAAGTGCGCAATTAAAACACTATAATCAGACAATGTACCATTAACTGCTGCCAATGTGTTAATACTATATACAATAGTAATGGAAATATAGACAGGAGAGAAAAAACACAGGCGCAAATAGTGATAAGTTAAATCTGTTGCAAAGTATCAGGGAATAATTAATAGCATACGGACGAAACCAATGAAGATAAATCTGAAATAATAAAAAAGAAGCAAAATATGGTGAAGTATGCTTGTATTCTTCAGAATACGCAAAAGACAAAAAACACAAAAACAAAGCGCACAACGCTCATAGTGCATTAAAATAAATATTATTCAGATTACACAGTACAGGTGAGTATTATGCGTACTTCAAAGAAGAAAAAAAACAGCATGTCAGGGGTTAATGTTACCCATGCGCCAACCGGATCTCCAAGCAGGATATCGTCAGATGTTATACAGCTTCATGCCCCTGGGTCTTCTGATCCATGAACAATGTCAGCAGTTTCCTCAATAATCCTACTAGTGTGGGTGGAAGTCCTAGCAGACTTGTTGTTAAAGAAGGTGAGGATTCCTTGGTGAGAATGGTCACTCAGAGTTGTTTACTGCTTACTTGCAGCCCTCCGATTCTTCGTCTCCAGATCTATGACGTCACTCTGCGGCGACACCGCAATACACGTCGCAATTTTCTCACCAGTAGGGGAATCAAACCAGCAGTAAAGTAGGATGAAATGTCCAACTGAGATATCACATCAAAAGTTCTTTCCAGCGCGTTTCGAAACCATAAGGTTTCTTCCCTGATGTGATTGTCCTCAAATGCTCAAAAAAGGTAAGAATACTGGAACCAGCCGTCGCTCAGCACATGGAAAGAAAATTAAAAAACAACATAGTGTGATATTTCTATGATGTAAAGCACATAAATTAATACTAAGAAACCTTTAACCATATAAAGGAAAATAAAAACAAAAAATAAAAATAAAAAGGATTAATCAACAACGTTGCTCCCTTCCTCCATTAACACATGAGAACACTTATCGGCCCCGGGATCACAAGCCTAGGTTTGAATCATGCAGGTGCAGAAGCCAGGATGTATTTCATTATAATATTTGAACGTAAATATGTACAGTTATTGTCAGTGAAATGCAAAGAAAATGTGGTGTATAATCACAGTCATATTTTGATAACCGCATGCCAAAGCATCTTTGTCCAAGGGAATTTTCAGATATCTATTACCAAACCTGATGAGGGATCCATGCTGACCTGACATTATGTGGTCTAATCTCTGTCAACAAATAGCACAAACTATAAACGCCATGAGGATTGTGTATAAAGGTCTGTGGTGGCAAATGTGAAGCAGGAAAATGTATTAGAAGAGATAATTATTTCTCCTTCATAATTATATAACACCAAACATATTTAAAGCAGAAATACTGATTATAAAGAGATTTGTTTCATTATCTTATCTGAACCATAAGGTCCAACGGACAAACTGGGGGGACAATTTGGCCCCCAGTGTCAGTCCTCGCTTGGGGGCAAAAGGAAAAGCCGTAGTTGTAGCTTCTATTGGTGACCCTGACAGTTATGTTTGTAATCAACCACCATATATATATGTGACAAAACCAGCATGCAGAAAAATAAAATAATATTTAGAGATTTGGGTGGCCACTGTACAGTATGACAAGCAACCATTAATCAGCCACATGGGACACGCTAGTTAAAGGAAGATTAAAAAAAAGGATTTCTGCTTTAACCTACTCAACTGATAGTAAAAATCAAATATGTCCTATCTCACAAACAAACTTTGCTGGGAATGATTAAGTAATAAAGGTTAAAGGCTAATAGCCAGTGCTTGACAAATCACCCAAAAATCTACTCGCCGAACCAAAAAATCTACTCGCCACCTAGTCCCGCCCCAACCCCGCCTCTAGTCCCACCCCCAACCCCGCCTCTAATCCCGCCCCCAGACCCGCATTTAAAAAAACCATAAATGAAATAAATTGAATAAATTCCTAGTAAGAACATTCGTTTTTGACATAAGTTTATTTATTGTATTACATTATACTACAATTAGTCCTTGTGTGTGTGTGTATAAATGTCGAATCTAGAAAAAAAAGCCAGATGTAAAGGACTAGTTTCCTGCACCCCTTAACTAGTGCCTGGATGCCCCCGCTTTACAATATTTAAAGCAACAATCCCGCCTGGGATCTTACCTGATCCGCAGACCCTCAATGTCCAGGTACCTCATTCCCGCAATGTTATACATTGGAGGGGAGGTGTTCCCTACCTGTCTTCTGGGTTACGGGGAATTCCGATGTCTTCTGTGTGAAGCTCGAGAGTTAGATCTGGAAGAAAGCAGTATAGGTTATTTCAGTGTTGTATAGGGCAGTTAAGATATACAGGGTAAATAAAATATCCAGATCCAGATTGTGAGAGAGAGTGAGACAGAGAGAGGGTGAGACAGAGAGAGGGTGAGACAGAGAGAGGGTGAGACAGAGAGAGGGTGAGACATAGAGAGGGTGAGAGAGACAGAGAGAGAGGGTGAGAGAGACGGAGAGAGAGGGTGAGAGAGACGGAGAGAGAGGGTGAGAGAGACGGAGAGAGAGGGTGAGAGAGACGGAGAGAGAGGGTGAGAGAGGGTGTGAGAGTGTGAGAGAGTGTGGGACGGAGAGAGAGTGTGAGACGGAGAGAGAGTGTGAGACGGAGAGAGAGTGTGAGACGGAGAGAGAGTGTGAGACGGAGAGAGAGTGTGAGACGGAGAGAGAGTGTGAGACGGAGAGAGTGTGAGAGATGGAGAGAGGGTGAGAGAGGGTGAGAGACGGAGAGAGGGTGAGAGACGGAGAGAGGGTGAGAGACGGAGAGAGGGTGAGAGACGGAGAGAGGGTGAGAGACGGAGAGAGGGTGAGAGACGGAGAGAGGGTGAGAGACAGAGAGAGGGTGACTGTGGGGGGATGGGTTGACTGGGTGGGGTGATTGGGGGTGTGGGGTGACTCGGTGGGGTGATTGGGGGGGTGGGGTGACTGACTGGTTGATTGGGTGGGGTGACGGGGTGTCTGACTGGGTGGGGATTACTGACTGTCTGACTGGGTGGGGTGACTGGGTGACTTGGCGACTGGGCAGGGGGTGGGATGACTGACATTTTACTGACTGGGTGGGTGGGGGTATGACTGACTGGGTGTGGGGGGGTATGACTGACTGGGTGGGGGGGTATTACTGACTTTATGACTGACTGGGTGGGGGGGTGACTTACTGACTGAGTGGATTGGTGACTGAGTGGGTGGGTGACTGACTGGGTGGGTGACTGACTGGGTGGGTGGTGGGTGACTGACTGGGTGAGTGGGTAGGTGACTGACTGGGTGGGTGGTGGGTAGGTGACTGACTGGGTGGGTGGTGGGTGGGTGACTGACTGGGTGGGTGAATGGGTGGGTGGTTAGGTGACTGACTGACTAGGTGGGTGGGTAGGTGACTGACTGACTTTGGTAGGTGACTGACTGGGTGGGTAGGTGACTGACTGACTGGGTGGGGGGGATGACTGGGTGGGTGGGTAGGTGACTGACTGACTGGGTGGGTGGGTAGGTGGGTAGGTGACTAACTGACTGGGTGGGTGGGTAGGTGACTGACTTTGGTAGGTGACTGGGTGGGTAGGTGACTGACTGACTGGATGGGTGACTGACTGGGTAGGTAGGTGACTGACTGGGTGGGCGACTGACTGCCTGGGAGCATTTAGCCCCCCCCCCAGCCTGTCTCTCTCTTCTCCCCCCCCAGTCTCTCTCTCAGTCCTCTCCCCACTCCAGCCTGTCTCTCTCTCTGCTCTCTCCCCAGTCCAGCCTGTCTCCCCCTTGCATCTCTATTCACCCCCCCTCCTCCCCCAACTCCGTTCACCCCCCCTTACCTCCGTTCACCCCCCTCTTACCTCCGTTCACCCCCCCCCTTACCTCCGTTCACCCCCCCCCCTTACCTCCGTTCACTCCACCCTTGCATCACCGTTCACCTCTCCTGCACATCGCCCGCCCCGCGCGGCCTAAACGGGAGGCCGCAGCAAGAGCGGAGCGAGGCGCCTGCTGCAGGGGGGAATAGATCTGGGACCCGGCAGCCCGACATGGCGCTGGTGGCACCGGGTGTAAGTGTGCGTCCCCTCCCCCCCGGTACCTGCTCGGGCCCGGCCCACCGCAGCCTCCCGGTCCGGCAGAGGGTGGTGTGCGTCCCCTCCCCCCCGGTACCTGCTCGGACCCGGCCCACTGCAGCCTCCCGGTCCGGCAGAGGGTGGTTTGCGTCCCCTCCCCCCCGGTACCTGCTCGGGCCCGGCCCACTGCAGCCTCCCGGTCCGGCAGAGGGTGGTGTGCGTCCTCTTCCCCCCCGGTACCTGCTCGGGTCCGGCCCACTGCAGCCTCCCGGTCCGGCAGAGGGTGGTGTGCGTCCTCTCCCCCCCGGTACCTGCTCGGTCCCGGCCCACTGCAGCTTCCCGGTCCGGCAGAGGGTGGTGTGCGTCCCCTCCCCCCCGGTATCTGCTCGGTCCCGGCCCACTGCAGCCTCCCGGAATAGCCACCGCAGCTCTGCAGGGGATGGTGTAAGTGTGCGTCCCCCCTCCCCCCGGTACCTGATCGGGCCCGGCACACCGCAGCCTCCCGTGATATAGCAGCCCCAGCTCACACACACCACACACACCACACACACCACACACACCACACACACCACACACACACACACACACAGACACTACAAGAAACGGAGCCGGGAGTCCCACTCACCAGAGGTATGGGGGACATCCGCATGGGAAACGTGGCCGGACGGGGACGCGCTGGATCCAGCAGTCAACTTTGCTTGCGCGCGCTGGGGACGGAAGTGAGAGCCCCTGGCAGCAAGCGGGGATCATGGGCAGGGGAGGGGGGAGAGAGAGGCTGACCCAGAGCTGCCAGCCGGTCCTCTTCCCCACGTCAGACCAATCAGGGAGAGGAATTTTTTATTTATTTATTTATTTTAAAAAAAAAAATTGAAAATTTTGGCACGAGCAGGGGAATTAATAGAGCCGCAGCACGGATCGCCAGCGGCCTAAATCCACTCGCAACGGGCGAGTTGTTATCATTATTTGTCGAGCACTGCTAATAGCAATTGCTTAACAAATAGTAAACTAATACAAAGTGAAAGAAAAATGAACCTTTGCACTTAATTTAAACATTTATATTGTTATCTCCTAACTTGAAAATGAAACATATGTCAAAATAACCATTGTTGTGTCCCTTAACAGGGCTATCGTGTCTCAAACAGACCACACTCTCTTTTTTGTGTCAGACCCAAATATTTTACAGTATTAACACTTTAAGATTCATGTTTAAATCTATCTGTATAAGAACAGGAGTAAGTTGCTGTCATGATGTCATGAGATAGTATGTATTTTAATCATTCTGTTAAAAAAGTACAACTTGGATTTACAAATGCCATATATTGGGTTTTAACAGGTCCAGGCTTGTCACATATAATTCTTGATCCTCCATGTCAAGAGAACCATGCTATTAATAGATAAGTTGGTTTATGCAATCTTTTTTGATGATACAATACGTGATGCTGGTATTTTTCCAAATATGGATTACTTTGAATTGATGTCATTTTATATTTAACATCACAAAAAAATATTATACCTCTTGTGATTTTCTTTTTCTGTAAACAGTTTCTTTATGTATTTTCTTTATTTTATTACACCAGATTGGAGCATTTATTACATTTATGAGATATGTATTTTATTTTGTTTCCATTTGGATGGGTTTCTTTTCCCCTTCCAGAGATCTATATTATTGTAGTTTTATATTATAGAATTTCAATCATCATTGAATTACCACACTTTGTACAAAATATATACATGTATTTTATTGTGTTTTATTAAGATCTATGACTTCTATGATGCTTTATATCACGTGTGTTTGATATTGTGATTACAACTAATGCATTTATAATCAAGGATTATTCATTACAGCTGCGTTTCAATTGCACAGGAGGGGCTATATTAAGGAGCTTAACTCACAGTCCCAACTATCCCCCTTGAGAAGGGGCTCTTAGAGCCTGAAACGCGTAGGAGGTTGTGTTTTTTTGTATTTTGTTTGTCCTTTTTTTGTTTTTATGTAGTTTAATAAACGTTTTTATTCCTTGACATCTGGTGAACTGAGGGTGCTTTTAGGACGCTGCAGTCTTTTGCCAATCTACATTTTCTCTTGTATTGCTTAACCGATTGGATTGACGCACTGAGGGAAGGAGGGCACGTCATATGGGAGTCTGTGTTTGAATCGCACTACCTGCAGACCTAGCGAAGTGAGGGGAGCATTCACCGGACGGACCGGAAGTGTTTACAGGCACCACCGGCACTCGGGAGCTCCACAGAGTTGGTGAGAGGAGCCGCAGCTGATACAGAGACAACGACGCCCACGCTGCCAAACGGACAACAAGGCAATGAAAAAGGAGTGCTACAAGAGGGATTTTCAGAGGTAACATATTTTTTCTCTGGTCCTAATTTATCCCAGGTAGTGGTGTCCATTGGAACTCCTACACTGCATTATGTTGTCCCCGGTTCTCTCTTCAAGCAACATTCATTGACACCCACATTTTTATTTCCCCCCCATTGGCTACCTCAGTTGTCCATTATACTATTGACTTCATTATTTACATTTCGTGACTCTCTGTTTTGAGCTTTGAGCAGCTTTGCAACAGACTACCCAGGCTTGTCATGGGTGGGTTTAGTGGGGTCATGGACATTGAGCAGATGCTGGTGTGGTGGCTTCAAAGAAAGCCACCGGTTATGCCCTCATTGAAGGACTTTATTAAAAATGAGAATATCATGTGATGTCATCTCCTGTGTGTATAATAAGAGTTACAAATCTGTAATCATGTCACTGTGGAGCATGTTTTGACATCCCACACTGTATGTTTGAGATAATAAGGGACAGATATTAATTTGTCGCTTAAATTTAGGATTAAGATGGTAATTTTAGTCTCTTTGCGTCTGCCATGAGTGCCTGAATCTATTGATATGGCTCACGTGTGGGTAAGTATAAGTCACGTAATGTTATCAATACATTTAGATATTGAAAGGCTTAGTTAAACGTCATTTGGTGGGAGGTGTTTTACTCTGTTATAAAACTGTCAATCTCACACCTGATTTATGACAGGGGCTGGGTTTATGTTGTTGCAATGGGAAAGAATACTACATAAAGGTGCACAAGATTATGAAAAAAAAACAGATTTCACCCGAGTTGTATTTGGAACCAAAGAGGTGACATCTCATATTTCCTGCTAGTGACCTCTCTGGGATAAAACATATGACATATGGTGAAGTATAGGTTTTCTTTTATGTTATAGTATATCCTTTTTATTTTGAAAAACCGTTCTGCATTTATGGTTATTGTATGTTCTTATAATACTTTTTTCTGTAAGCTAAGCACTGTATTTTTATATTTATTAAAATGTTTATTAAGTAATGCGTTGGTCTCTGAATGAACTGTGCATTCTCTGGATAGAGTATTTAGGTTTTGGACACATTTGACAGATTTCGTGAGTTTAAGTGCATCGTTTTTTCTAAAACCAACAGGGACCTGGGACCCTCACAATTATTAATATTACATCTTTGATTTGTATTTCCGGGGAGGTGGAAGTGAATAGATATGATTGCAATTTAGTTAGGGGTTAATATTAACTCATTGGAGGTACATTGCACAGGCGAAAGGTGAGTTGGCTAGAGTACCCGTGTGTATTAAACCTGGTTGCATATCTAAGTCACGTGCCCAATTGTGTGCTGTTCGTGGCGGTGGTGTATTGGGACTGATTTAGGGGAGATTTTAACTAATTTGAGGGACCTTTGCGTAGGTGAAGAGTGGGGCAGTTTGTGAGTTTTGTATTAACCCTTGTCCTGTAGAGGAGATATTGTCCATTTGAGGGACCTCTGCAGAGGTGAAAAGTGGAAGCGTTAACTCGCGTGAGTTAACCCTTGTCCCGTATGCAGGTCGCGTGCTCACACGGGTGCCATACGTAACACTTGCACAACAGCAACAATAAATAAACAGTGATATTCATACCTGTGCTCCAGAAGCAATGTTAGATACTAAAGGAATAAAAGTTGTACAAAAGACAATGCAAAAATGTAGTCGTAAGGACCTATGGAGTTTGAACATTGTTGTGAATGTCTTCTCTAAAGAAAAAAAATGAATTAGTATCCCATTGTATTGGTTTATATCTACCATATATATTTAACTTGTTTTCTTTTTGGAAGACGCTTTTTATAACCTTTTTTATTTTGGAGACTGACAGACTTCTTGTTGCATTTTCTATTGCAGATAGTAAAGTAGCGCTTTATTGAGGAGTACATGCAGGTTGTGCAGGTTATTGTCTATGTGTGAGTGCTGTGTGCAGGTCGGTGTCTATGTGTAAATAAGAGTTGTGCAGGTCAGTGTTTGTGTAAATTAGTGCTGTGAAGGTCACGGTCAGTGTGATTGTGTGTGTAAATAAATGTTGTGCAGGTCAGTGTGTGTGAGTGTTGTGCAGATCAGTGTTTGTTTGAGAGGAGGGGAAATAGAGTGTGAGAGTTTGAGAGGAGGGGGAAGAGTGAGAGTTTGAGAGGAGGGGGAAGAGTGAGAGTTAGTGAGGAAGGGGGAGAGAGAAAGAGTTAGAGAGGAGGGGGATAGTGAGAGTGTCGGAGAAGAGCGGGGCGAGTGAGAAAGAGAGAAAGAGTGGAGGGAGAGGGTGAGATGGTTAGAGAGGAGAGTGATAGAGTTAGAGAGGAGGGGAAGGGAGTGAGAGTTAGAGAGAAGGATGGGAGAGTTAGAGAGAAGGGTGGGAGAGTTAGAAATTAGGGGCGAGTTAGAAAGAGGAGGGGGGAGAGTTAGAGAGAAAGAAGGGAGGAAGTTAGAGAGAAAGAGCGGAGAGAGTTTAAGAGGATGGGGAGGAGAATTAGAGAGGAAGGGAAAGAGTTAAAGAAGAGAGGGAGAAAGTTAGATGGGGTGAAGAGAGTGACAGAGGGGGGCCTTTAAAATTTTTTTGCAGGGGTGCCCAAAAATTGGAGTTACACCACTGGATTTTGGTCACTCAAGTCAGCACAAGACATACAGTAGAAAAGATTTTCAGAAATGTATTTCCTTAGACATTTCAGATTACGTATTTAAAGAGAGCTTAGTGATCAATTAAATGTTCTTTGCGTGAGTATGTACATGAGGATATTTATTTGAATAAATGCACGAGCTCTTAGAAGGAAATTCACAATCTCCTTGATATCAGAGATGTATGCTAGAGAGGGCATTATGAAACATTTAACATGAGATCAGGTCTTTGAGCCCAATTAAATGATTTTACAAAAGTGCACCTCTCCTCTTTATGAGCAGTAAATGAAGCAATGCACATAAATCATTATAAAAAAGAAAATTGCATGTTGTCATCTGTTTGAATGAGAGTAATCATTTTAATGAAGCCTTAAACACTCATTTTGCCACTCACTTGTCATTTGTGCATTTCATTTTTGTGCGATGACTACTGTACTTCTGTTTAAAGCACAATTACAGTTCATTATTCTGAAAGCATTATATTAAATGTTTTACTGATGATGTAATATTTTACAGCTGGGAGCAGTAATCATTTTTAAGTTTTATTAATGTACTTTGCTTTCAAGGATTCAGTAAATAGCTACAAAAATGTCATCAAGTGTAAATTTTTACCCATCAGATGCAGTATAAGCATAAAGACGCAATTTATTTTCAATTAACTAAAAGCTACATTCACAATGTAACAGCAGTACATTATAAAGCGTAAAGTAATTTAAGACATGTATTTATTGGAATTTCTGATTTATAGCATAAGAATCTCTGTAGTCAAAAGTCATGTTGAGACTCCAGATTACCTGATGTGTTTGTGATGTTCCTCATCAATTAAATGATGGTGTTGTTATAAATAGCATATATATCATTGCTTCAATTGAGGATTTAGGTTTTCTATGATTTAATCCATAAAATAATTTAACATACATGTTACATAGGAACAGAGTTGCTAAAAATTATTGCTATAAATTTACTGTTAATTATCTGTGCTAAAAATCAGCTTTAAGAATTATGGATATTAGCAAGAACATTCTGTATAAGAGACTTAGATGTGTTGATTCATCCATTCCTCCTCCCCTTGGAGGAAAACGCTTAAAGACTTACATAAAGAAGGTCTAAAGATCATTTAAGCTTGTTTTTAATATTATAATGGTGTTTTTAAGTTAGACATTGTATGCTATTTTGCAAATTATGATGTCTTATATTGGTGTGGACCTAATAATAAGGTCGTGTTTTATAATCATGTTGAATGTCTTTGTACTGTTGGGAGCTGGAGCGATGAGGTACTGTACTATGGTATTATTAGGAGTTTTTACAAAATTGCTCTTGATATATGTTATATCTTAGTCAATCCTCAGTAGGTGCTTTGCGGACCATCGCGCCCTGTTGTGTATGTTAGCTGGGGCTATTTTGATTGGTAGTCGCATCATCTGCTCATCATGTTCATTGGTGGTGTAGCGGTGCGCCTTAGCCTATCGGAGGCCCGCAGTGACGTCACGATGGGCGGATCTGGTAGCAGAGACCTGGAATAGTATTCCTGTTTACATGCCTGATGTAGGCGTGCGCGGACTGGAACGGGGGGCGGTCCGTACCCATAAGCCCCAGGGCTGGTATATCGGCGCCCCGCGTGACGTCACGCGCATGCGCAATGGGTATTCTCGCGCGACGGTGAGCAGATTTGCCCAATTAGTTTAATGGCAATACAGGTATATAAGGTAGCTGATCTCTCCATATCCCAGACTCCTTGATAAAGGACCTACCGGTCCGAAACGTGTAGGAGGTGTGTGTTTTTGTCCCCCAAGGGGTGAAGATGTTATCAGCCATGCACTGAATTAAAGGTATTTATTTTACTCCACCTGGCTCCCTGGCTGTGCGCCATTTGTTTCTTCTTGCTGCTTCTGGATTTCCCTGTTTGGCTGGCATGCCAGTGATCACTCCTGGAGATGACGTGAGTGGATTTAGAGACTTTAAGACTGCAATAGTTGAGTACTGCTACATGTGTTTTATAAGTGACTCACAGGTCTATTGATTATACCCACTCCCACTGGTGTCTTCATGGAATGTGTTATACTGTTATAACTGGATGAAGTTGTCTGGGGTTTGAGCACCCTAATTTCTCTTACCACATAGAAACAGAGGGCTGATGTACTGATGTATCAAAGTCTCCCTGCTGCAAAAGTGAGATTTATAAAACATTTATAAAGGGAAAAAATCTCTTTGGAAACCATTGGACCATTGCTTGATACATTGTGTGCAGTTTTGTTTGCTCCAGTTTTGCCCCACATTTGCAGCTGGAAGACGTTGAAACAACAGCCCCATAGTATTCAGCTCAAAGAACACACTTCTGGCCATATGTACTAAGCAGCCTCTCAGTGCCTAGTCACTTGAGAAAGACCTATATACATTAGGTCCAAATGTTGTGTGGCACAAATAAATTAGCATATAATTCAAAATCCGTATAGCGTTGGAAACCTTTTTTCCAGAGTATTGCTGTAAATGAAAACATATAAGACCGGTCTATCGCAAAGATGTGCATCTTGCATCTGCACCATCTTTATGGCTTATTTGTATACAGATGCAGCGGCCGTTATTTGAACAAAGCACGGCGCCGTTTTCGTGTGAGCTGCTGTACTCCACGCGGTTTAATGCCGCCAATCGCCCCAGGCACACATGTTTATCGCAGTTGTTTTGTTTGAATTTCATGGATTGTGTGCAATTAAATGCAATGAAATTAATGAATTGTAATGTGTACTGTACTGTGCTACTGTGCTACTATGTCAATTTCAGGTGTTTATAAGCCAGAACACTAAAATGTAATTTTCTGCACTCGCGTCTAAAGGCGGTACGGTTGGAAGAAATTGCGCGCCATCACATGGGTATTCTGAGGTATACACCGCGTGAAGTGTTTCAATAACGGCCACTGCATCTGTATGTATTACTTTTAGAGCAATTTATCGGTATTATAACTTTTTTTTAATGCATTTGCATGAATGTAACAAAAAAAAAAAGACAGGCTTTAGAACCTTTAATTATACAAATAAAATAAACTTTACAAAAAAAATTTTTAATTATTTTTTTCATATATGAATATATGAGCAAAAAGGAAAAGTTGATGTGATCAGCTGAATGGTACAATGTTCTGTATATGGTAATGTTATAATATTTATGTGCTCCTCCCAGATACTTTCATGCATCTCCAGTCCTCTTAGAAGGTTTTCGTTTAAAGCTTCCTAATATTTGACAGTAAATATCTATTTGAGTCATGGCTTATAACACCCTTTCTTATCACCAACATTGTAGCCAAGTGGACATACGAGGAAAATATTACAACTAAAGGACACATGCAACCAGATGTAGCTGGCTGTTCATTATCGCTAGCCGTGTGGTAGCCTCACGGCAACCTCTTCAAGTGGCCAGACTTAATGGCCCACCAGATTAACACAGCGGCGGTCCATACGTTTGAATTTGACTCACACTGTGTGAATCCTATCGGGTTCCAGATGTCTGTAAGAGACACGCAGTAAGTGATAGACTGAATCAGTCACTTTCCCTGCGCCCCTCTAACACGCAATCGCTGTGCTTTTATTTTAATAACATATTATTGTAGCAGGGGGTGTATGGAGCTGAACCACATTGATTTCATGTGCGGATACCCCCTGCTTCACAAGTTAAACACCCCATTCTAGGGTGCTGGTATCCACGGCCATGTTTAAATTCTCTTACGTCACGGCCCACGTGATTGGGGGATTTAAACAAACCGGAGGCATGAACACCTGATCAAAATACACCATTTGACAGATTTGTAGAATCCAATCTGCGGATTGCTGAATACACGGTTTGGATTCTGCAAATCCGTCCACAGGTTGAGGAATCAGCAGAGTGTATTGGTAATAATAATTAAAAATCCGCAAAATGTGAATCACCTTTTTGGAGATTGATCCTTGGAAATCCGCCGTCCAAAGGAAATGGTCATTCCGATGCGGATCCAAATCCACAAAAAAATGTGCACATATCGACTTATAACATGGTTTTTCTAGGCCACAGCTCAAGCAGTGTGAGCTAAATCAGATGATGGCTAGCAGTTTACTATTAGCATACTTCCAAGGGATATCTATTCTGTTGACTGTAACCTTGAGAGGACTTCAATCACAAAGTAATAATATGTACTGAGGGTTATGAGTTACTGAGGCCAGTGGCATTAAATAAAACACATGTTTTCTGACATACGGTGCCCAAGTAAAAACAAGGTGAAGCACAGCAAATAAAGCAGATGCAGAGAAAAAGTAACATAACAAAGTGAGCTTATGACTTAAGTTAGTAGTTCTAATCTTATTAAGGATAAAATCAGTGGGCCATATTTATTAAGAAGTTTTCTGCCATAAGGCACCGTCAGTTCTGGAATATATTACAGCCTATTCAAATAAAAGATGAATAGGACATGGTCTACCTCGCTCTACTGGGTTAAGCTGCGCTCATGCTTGAGAGCGGTTACGTCTCCAGCTCCCCAAGCATGAGCGCCAGGTGTCCTGTCTATTTTACAAGTGCGCGCGTGAGGGCATTGGGGGCATGTTGAGCGTTCTTCAAACTCTCTTTTTTTTGTCTCCCCAAGCGCCAAGCTTGGGAGAGCGTGCATGCCCGCGTATGAGCGCGCGCACCGCGTAAGCGGGGACGGGACAATTTCAATTACAGAAACTAAACACGGCAAGCTCCATGCGCTCAGCGCTAGCGCGGACGCAGCCTAAGAAGAAAATGGGTGCTACCTCTGGTGCTCTAGGGATTACACAGATATCACTGTGGTTCAGCAAGCAATCACTATTATTATTATTTGCAGATGAATATTCTAGGTACTATCTGGAAGTTACATATATTTTCATCTTATTAGACCAGATCTGTGCAATCCAGTATACATAGATTGTACAGGGGGTATTACATCACTTCTATGTACCTATTTATTTAAGCGGATAGGGTCTCTTTCAGGGTGATTGCAGCTCCGAAGAAGCCAACCTGTGATTGAATGCATTTTGAATGTTCCATCCGCAGTATCAAACAAGCTCTACATCAGGAATCTTTTGTTCTGCAAATATAAATTTACAGACTTCATTTATTTATGATTTTGCTTAAATCACCACTAAGTACTAGGTCTTCCTACTAAGACCAGTACACAATGTGGTTTGATCACACTCAGACCTTGTGCTTTTTATAATTTCATTTCATTTCATTTCATTTTCTTTTCTTTTATTATTCACTTAGCTCAGTGAGTAAAGACAATGACTGGCTCTGAGTTTGAAGCAGGGGAACCTGGTTCTATTCTCGGTGCCGGCTCCTTGTGGACTTGGGCAAATCACTTTATCTCCCTGTGCATCAGGCAAAAAAAAACATAGATTATTAGCTCTATGGGGCAGGGACTGTGTCTACAAAATGTCTGTAAAGTGCTACAAGAACAAACAATTGTTGTTATTATTATTAATACATCACAGATATATTGTATTACATTAATGTAATACATGACATTAATTTTGGAGGTCCTTTGTCATTCTTTATATGCTAATGATAATGCTGATATGCTAATGCCTATGCAAAGCATATTTAAATCTCCCAGCCAGGTGCCTCAGGTGTGCTGCTTTTTCAGCACATGCATGTCTCCCTAATTTGTTTGAGGGTATATATTTACTGGAGACACTGCTAAATGTGAAAGGGTGCACTCTCTCTTTTAGGGTTGGCGGGGGACAAATTTGGTCAAAACAATACAGGGAATGGCATTGGATCATTCTGCCCATCTCTAGTTACTGGGGTGAAGGATGTTTTTTTTTTTTAGAATAGATCTCATGCCAGCATATTTAAAAGAGGGAGCGAAAAAGAGCATTTGAGATACAGAACGTCCTCATCTGTTGTAGCAGAGAAAGCATCTAGAGAAAATGAATGGGGGATCAGGAGAATACTGTAGGTGTAAAGGAAGGAATGGAGGGGATTTCTCATCTGATAGACCAGGAAAAAGCAAAGGTTACAAAATAAGCACAGGCAAGTAATCTGCCCCATGTTTGTTGCATGTATGTATATAAAAAGGTTTGTATGTTAGAAATGAAACATTTGTAAATTTTACTTGAATTTAAAATGACCGTTTACCACATCAGTTTAGTTCACAGCTAGCTGAAAATAACTATCAATTCTGGCTGCACACACTGGGATGTGGATTTCTACTGATGTACATCATGTCATGAGGTCTGCGCAAAAAATATAGATAAAAAGTTTAGTTATACAATTTCAAGGGATCCTCAACAATGAAGAACAAATTACTGTGTTTCTAAATTGGCTGTATTCTGACAGCTTGTAATAGAAGTGTGCATGCTTTTCTATTCAAGTTCCCCTACAAACAGTCAGGAGAATCATTTGTTCAGTTTATCTACAGTTTGAAATTGTTTGTGAAGTGAGCATGGACTCTTTTCAGCACAGAACCAGCACCTAAAGCTGGCAGAATTACCATGTGGCCATGCTCCTTGCCTCTACCAGTTGACAACGAAGCCCAAGGGTTAAGTTCTTAAAGGGGGTATCACATGGGAAGGCTCCTTACTGCGTGGCCCTCCAATATGCTCCTATTATCCATGATACCACAAGGAAAAACAAAGGTTGGGCAGCATGTATCTATTTCTCTTCCCTTTTGCACACTACTCATACTTATCAGGAAGACTCTCTGGAATTAATCAGCCTCATAAGCAGTACAAGATTATGCATACTCCTGGGGTGCAGAGAGAGTTCTGGTAGATACATTAGCAATTTTTAACTGTGGCAACTGCTGGCTTTATGTATTAGGGCACTAAGGTGCAGATCCACAGAACTCGGTTATTTACTTGTCGATAATCAAACTGAAGATAACACATCATTAAATGCTAACGGAAATCTTCGAAGCTTCCAAAAATCTCATTAAGGCCAGTTTATTGCTAAAATGGCCTGCCTTTAACTTTAACGGATGTTAGTGTTGCTGATAAGCAAAATAGGTCAGGAACACCTGATCGCATATCTACAGTAGGTTGTTAAAGTTAACATGGGACTTGATGTAGTTTTTTTAGGTCATATCTGAACTGGATCACAGCAGAATTGTGGGCCTTGTCCGGGGTGCTGAAGTAGCCCACTTTGACTTTCTTTATTGCCTTACAAATATAGAAAAGCCAAAGTGAATACCCTGGACAAGGCTAACAAATGTAGCCAAGACCTATGTATTAACCCATAGTGGCCATGAAGTCATGCATTATGGATTCCTTCATGGTTATTAAGATATCCAAGGGTTTAATACAAGCATCCTAACTACAGTACCTTACTACCCATTGAATGGCATAGAGTTACAACCGCTGTGACATACATGGGGTTAACTTGTTTGTCCAAAGGAGTGTTGCATAATTATTTACTTCAAACTGAGAAGAGGGTACTCTAGGGCCTATGCAAGTCATGTGAATTTGAAAAGTCACAAAATTTACAGGCATCATGTGATGGGTGATGAATTCTCCAGTTCTTTATGGGTATATTTATCAAAGCAAATGTGGTAGAATTCTGAGGCAAACAAATTGCACCATGCATCAAAGAAAATAAATCTTATTGATTTAAATTAGATTTTCTTTTTCTTTGATACATATGGTGCACAGTTGTTGCCCTGCACTTCTACCACATACTGTATGCCATGATAAATAGATCATTAATCTGACCTTAATAGACCTTACCATTAATAGACCTTTAATAGACCTTAAACATTAATCTGGGTTATGTTGATCAGTAACTACATTGGGCTCTGTTTATCAAAGCCCAAGTATAAGCCCAAAGTCATGCTCTAAAATTCATGACCCCCCATATCTATCCCTCCTCTCCCAGGTCCATGCCTATCCTTCACCCCAGATCCACAACTACCCCCAAAGCACATACCTACCTCCCAGAGGTCTATACATATCCCTCTTCTTCCAGACCTATACTTCCTTCTCCTCCTGGGTTATACCTCCTTCCCCCTCCTCCCCTCACTTCCCCTCTCAGCCCTATACCTCCACCTTCCCTTCCCCAGCATTATTTCCCTCTCCTCTCTCTCTACCCCAGCAAAATAATTGCTTTGGGGTTTTGATCAGTGTAATGCCAAGATGTATGTAACATCACATTGGAAGATAACACAATTGTTTGCTGCAATAACGTGACATTAAGTCTTTGCGATGGAGATGTATTTCGGGCACTGATTTTGCATATAATTAGTTTTGAGGATACCATTTTAAGTCAGGGAACATAACAGCTCTTTTTAGGTAACATTTAATTTTGATCCCTGATCTAACTGAACTTTCAGCATCTTGCCCCATATGTTTAAAATTGGCAATTCTGGAAAAAAACATCTCTACAGAATCTATATTTGTTATGAGCAGAAGCACCAAAGAGACACAGGGAAAAGAATGGACTGTTAAATATAAAGATAGTAAATAGCAAGATAATGATTCAACTTACTAAAGAAATATTGATTTTTGGCTACCATGCAGAGACTTTACATGTATGATTGTCTGCAACAGTGATTAAAGTAACAACAGGCGAAATGTGACCTATGCGCTTTGGTGAAATTGAATTTTTAGATGGAAAAGTACTTGCTAGAAACACACAATGTAACAAAGCATTTTATTTGATAGATAAATAAGCAAAGAGGAGAGGGGGAGAGCAAAAATCCTTTACTGTGGGCGAACTCCAGAAGGTCTTCTACTAACAGAGGATACCAGTAAGAGGTTAATAAAAGGCCTCTTAGTATCAAAGCACCAAATTGGATGTGATGGAGTGTACTCCTTTCTAAAAAAAAATGAAATTGCTATATCTTGAAAGATATAGTATACAGTGTGGAGCACTGAATGTATCAGGTGGCACAAAGATATATGTTATATATAAAGTATAATGTGGATACAGATAAAAGGGGGGGGGGTAGTTCAATACATCCATACAGTATAACAAAATAACACTTTAAATAATAAAAGAAGGGTCAGAACGGTGACATGCGACTAACACTGAGTGATTCTTTGCACTGAGTAATCCCTGTGGTAATGCTAAGCAAAAAGGGTGTAACCCTTTGCTAGGTTTAATTGATTAGTGATAGCAGACCTGTGTGCAAAGTTCACTCAGGTGTAGCAAAAATGTGCTCAATGCTGGCTGCCTAACAATAACTATGAGCCTATTCTATAAGCCTCGATAAGCCACTTATCAAGCACTTATCGGCCAAAATGCCTACTGCTATTCAGTAAGCCTCGATAAGTGGGCGATAAAGGCATAAATCGCCCACATTTTCAGCCATCAAAAAAAGATCACCGGGTGAGGGGCGATAAGCCACTTATCAGCAAGTTCTGAAACTTGTGCAATTCTACTAGCCCCGATTAGCTTATAGAGGCTAATCGCAAATCTAGAATGGGGAGTTTTTCCCAAATTCCTCACACCAGGAAAGGTTGGCGTGAGGCTGGTGACAAGCTGCTGAGAGATGGCGAGAGAGGACTTAGAAAAAAAATGAATTTTTCCTCCATCAGATTCATGCCGGAAGTCTCCGGAGCTGATACCCATTAATTTCAGCACCGGAGACAACTGGCATGTATCCCATGCAATTAAAATGTATTTACAAGCAACTTCATTACCTTAGCGGGTAACCGCCTAGAATTGGATGGAAATATGGACGTGTGAGATTAGTACTAGACAGTACAGGAGGTTAAAGTGTTCTTTAAGAAACTGTACTGTACCTATAAAATTATTCCTTGTCATTACAGAGCTTACCCTATGATAAGGGACGTTAACAAGATCAAGAAAGTGGTCAAGGCCCAGGCATGGATCGACAGTGGAGAAACTTTCCAGGATTGCATCTTCACTGACGAGTCTACTGTATCGCTGGAAAGATTTGCCACCTTTGCATTCCACAAAAAAGGTTGCATATCTATGAAGTCGCATCAAAACACCCAGTGAAGATGCATGTGTGGGGTGCCATCTCTAGGCGTGGACTAGTATGCATTGTCATCTTTGAAGCTAAAATAAGTCACACACTTTTGCCTTATGCACTGTACTGTACTAGTGTGCAGGTTTTTGAGCACTTTTCTTTTCTTGTAATAGGAATCATGAATAAAGCTTTTTTCCAAGAGTAAATTGTGCCTGAGATTGTGGAATACATGACACGTGAGTTCCCAGATGGTCACCGTTTCTACCAGGAAAACGATCCAAAGCACACCGCGTCAACAGCGCATATTCTTGAGCGCGGTATCAACTGGGTGAAGAAGACAGCGGAGTAAGTGCGGTAACCATGTCTCATTTTTTCCCACTGTTTTTACTGTGTATCTCTTTAACTAATTGTCCTTTTTTTCCCCCTCCAATGACAGATCGCCAGACTTCAATCCTATCGAAATGGCCTGGCATCAGCTGAAGGATCATATCCGAAAAGTCGTGAAACCCTCCAAAAAGGATGAGTTGGCGCAAGGCATACTGAGTTTTTGGAACGATGTACTCACCGTGGAACGATGCAATAAATATATTACGTAGTTACATAGTTACATAGTAAATGAGGTTGAAAAAAGACTTCCGTCCATCAAGTTCAACCTATGCTAAATTTAGACAACAGATACTTTATCCTTTATCTATACTTACTTATTGATCCAGAGGAAGGCAAACAAAAAACTCCATTAAGGGGAAAAATTAATTCCTTCCTGACTCCAAGAATTGGCAATCGGTTTAATCCCTGGATCAACATCCTTCCCATGTATACTTATTTGGTATTACCCTGTATACCTTTCCCATCCAAAAAGATGTCCAACCTTTTTTTGAACAAATCTATTGTATCTGCCATCACAGTCTCCATGGGTAATGAATTACACATTTTAACTGCCCTTACTGTAAAGAACCCTTTGTTGCTGGTGAAATTTCCTTTCCTCCAACCTTAAGGGATGGCCCAGAGTCCTTTGTACTGCCCGTGGGATGAATAGTTATTTTGAAAGCTCCTTGTATTGTCCCTGAATATATTTGTATATAGTTATCATATCCCCTCTTAGAAGCCTCTTTTCTAATGTAAATAAATCTAATTTAGCTAGCCGCTCCTCCTAAGTTAGAATGTCCATCCCCTTTATTAATTTGGTGGCTCTTCTCTGCACTCTCTCTAGTTCCATAATGTCTTTTCTTAGGATTGGTGCCCAAAATTGTACTCCATATTCAAGGTGTGGTCTTACTAATGCCTTGTAAAGGGGCATAATTATGTTTACTTCGCTTCCATCCATTGCCCATTTGATGCAAGATAAGATCTTGTTTGCCTTTGCAGCTACTGCATGACATTGGGCACTATTGCGAAGCCTGCTGTCTTCAAGCACTCCTAAATCCTTCTCCATCAAGGATTCCCCCAATATATCTCCATTTAATTTGTAAGTCACCTTTTTATTCTTGCATCCCAAATGCATAACCTTACATTTATCTGTATTAAACCTCATCTGCCATTTACCTGCCCACGTTTCCAGTCTCTCCAAGTCCTTCTGAAGAGAAATTACATCCTGCTCTGATTCTATTACCTTACACAATTTAGTATCATCAGCAAAGATGGAGACTTTGCTCTCAATCCAAACCTCAAGGTCATTAATAAACAAGTTAAAAAGCAGGGGTCCCAGTACCGATCCCTGAGGTACTCCACTGACGACTTTAGCCCAACCTGAAAAAGTTCCATTTATGACAACCCTCTGTTGTCTGTCCTTTAACCAGTTTTCAATCCAGGTGCATATATTATTACTGGGTCCAATTTTCTTTATTTTGTACATCAACCTCTTGTGTGAAACCGTATCAAAAGCCTTTGCAAAATCTAAGTAGACTACATCAACTGCATTACCCTGATCTAAATTCCTACTTACCTCCTCAAAGAAACAAATAAGGTTAGTTTGGCAAGATCTATCCTTCATAAATCCATGCTGACTATTACTAATAATTTTATTTTCCATTAGATATTCCTGAATATTATCCCGTATTAAACCTTCAAGTAGTTTCCCTACTATTGAAGTCAGGCTTACAGGTCTGTAATTTCCCGGTTGTGATCTAGCTCCTTTTTTAAATATAGGCACCACATCTGCTTTACGCCAATCTTGTTGTACTGAGCTTGTGGAAATGGAGTCCTTGAATATTAAATATAATGGTTTTGCTATTACTGAGCTTAACTCCTTGAGAACTCTTGGATGTATGCCATAGGGGCCAGGTGCCATATTTACTTTAATTTTTTCAAGTCGCTTATGAACTTCTTCCTCAGTTAACCAATTGTTCATTAATATGGAGGTTGTGGATTCCTCCTGCGGCACTACTATTGAACTTGATTCTTCCCTGGTAAACACAGAGGCAAAGAATTTGTTTAATACCTCTGCTTTCTCCTTATCTCCAATAATCTGCCTACCCATCTCACACTGAATGGGTCCTATATTTTCTTTTCTCATTTTCTTGTTATTAAGGTACTTAAAGAATTTTTTAGGGTTGACCTTACTTTCTATTGCAATCCTTTTTTCATTATCCATTTTTGCTAATTTGATTGCCCTTTTGCAATTTTTGTTACATTCCTTATAATTCTGATACCATGTCTCTGTCCCTTCTGACTTAAAGAATCTAAACGCCTTCCTCTTCTTGTCCATTTCCTCCCCTACCTGTTTATTTTGCCACATTGGTTTTGACTTATTTCTTTTATACTGATTACCCAAGGGTATACACTGATAAGTGTGCTTTTCTAACAATGTTTTAAAGACTGCCCATTTATCTTCTACATTTTTCCCTGCAAATCATCATCACATTGTATTACTACTAGACTAGATCTCAATTTATTAAAATCTGCCTTTCCAAAATTGAAGGTCTTTGTTGAACCCAAGTAATCTGTTTTTTGATCATTTATTTCAAATGAGACCATATTATGATCACTGTTACCCAAATGTTCAGGACTTGAATATTTGTTATTACTTCTACATTGTTTGATATGACCAAATCCAGAACTGCCCCTCTCCTGGTTGGTTCCTCAATAATTTGGGTCATAATTGTCTTTAAGCACCCCCAAAAACCGGTTTCCTTTTGTTGTAACGCTAATCTCATTGCCCCAGTCTATGTCTGGATAATTAAAATCCCCTATTATGCAAACATGACCCAGTTTTGATGCCTTCTCCATTTGCAAAATTATTTTAGCTTCCTCAATCTCACAGATATTTGGTGGTTTATAGCATATTCCCACAAACATTTTCTTTATACTTTTACCTCCACTGCTAATTTCTATCCACAAAGTCTCTACATTTTCATCATTCCCTTCATAGACATCATCCCTTATAATAGGTTTTAGATCTGGTTTAACATATAAACATACTCCACCTCCCCTTCTATTTGTTCGACCATATTGCGTCTATGTTGCCTATTGTGATCGAGCGTAATGGGCAAGCATCAGGAAGATAGTATGGTATAGTACTGTAAACAACAAAACAAGAGGGAGCACTGATTTCTAACACTAAAATGGTTGTCAGCCTATGATATAACTCTGACCCCCAGGTCAGCATACAGATATAGCATTTTCTTTGGTGAATCTGCTGCTGCTATCTACACCACTCCGCCGAGCAAGTCCCTGACGATTCTGCTACCTTGGATCCAGGGTCACTACTGTGCATGTGCGGGCGTCCTGTGAGACGGAGCCCGGTGCGGCTGCTTTACGAAGGTCTGCTGCTCGGAAGGCAGGGAGTGCCCCTCCAGGAGGCCAACGCTGACCATTACGAGATGTCTTGGAGCTGACAGGAAACTGCTTTAGGGGTTACTCTCTGAATTATCCACCGCCTAATACCATCCTGTTTCTGGAGTACCCAAGTGGATTCACCCTCCATCTGGTCGTATGTATCCTTTTATTTAGTGTGTCTCAGTGCTAAGCGCCAGGGATATAACATCACTTCCATTATGGTATAGTACTGTACTGTAGTATGGTAAGTACAGGCACACCAAGTACAGTACTGTATTATACAGGTAAGTATGGCACATTTTTTTTCTTTCCTGAGAGAGCAGCACCAGCCATCTGGTTACAAAGTATTTAACAGTAGTTACAGTATACAGTAGTTCCAGTATAGACTAGTTTGACAGTACTAACTGCATACTGTAGTCCAATATGGAGTAGCTATACAGTACAAAATGCCATAATATGCACCTAACTGCACGAATTTTTTATTTTCTTGTCTTTTCAGAGGAAAAAAGGATGGAAAGGGAGAGGGGGGTATCATGTGTACATTGTGTGAACTGTGTGTACAGTAAAGTGTATCTAAAGTGCAGTCATGATTTACACAAAACCTCCCCTCTCTCAATGAACTACACAGAATGAGGAAGAAGATAAAGACGGAACATGTTATATTATTATATATATTATTATATATTATATATTATTAATTAATATTATTATCAATGTGTATTATTCATGATTATCCACCGGCCCTCAATTTTCAATTGACAGAAGAACTGAATAAAGACTGCATTTTGTATTATTCATGATTATTTGTTTATTTGTATTTTTTGTTCCTGATAAAATAAAATAAATATTTCTTTACATTCATGATAATCATAATCATTGACACCCCCCCCCCCCCACTACACCAAAGAAAAAGAAAGAATGATAAAAATTGGTAATTTACAGCATCAAAAACATGAATCAGATTATGGTTTTATTAACTCTCAATTTCACAGTGCTGTGCAAATCAGATTTACATATCAAATTCGAGAAAGGATTATCACAAGTGTTACCGTAAACAAAGTCTCAAAAAGTTGGGGGGTGGTGGATGGGTGAGTCATGCGAGGTAATCATCAGCTAGCTCCCTTCCCAAAGAGGATTACAGAGAGGTGACTCAAATCCAACAATAGGAAAATTAATGAATGGTTTTGTAGAGGTGTCGATAAGAGGTTCAAATCCTTGAGCGAGCTTTGTGTGTGTGTGCGTGGGGGAGGGGGGTAAAGCTGCATGAAGGTGCATGTAGCTGTACTGTAGTTCAAAGACATTACATATTTTCAACAGGCAGTTCATCATAATAATTTGATCCCCACACCCCCAAATACATAAAAATCACACAAATCAATCATGTGCAGTCAAACGCACAGTGTCGCAGTCAAAAGTTACAACACAGATTGAATATCGTAATGTCAAGATGGTTGTGGCAGGAACATGTTCATTCATGTTGAGAAAATAATAATAAAAAATGACGAGAAAAAAAAATATTTTTATTTTTTTGGTCACTCTTGAACTTCGCAAGCAATTTACGCATGCGCAGTAATAATCAACTGCAGCTCCCTTCCCAAAGAGGATTACATGCAGGCGCAGAGAGGTGACTCAAAGCCAACAATAGGAAAATTAATTAATGGTTTTGTAGAGGTGTCAATAAGAGGTTCAAATTCTTGAGCGAGCCTTGTGTGTGGGTGCGTGGGGAAGGGGGGTAAAGCTGCATGAAGGATTAGCTGTACTGTAGTTCAAAGACATGACATATTTTCAACAGGCAGGTCACCATAATAATTTGATCCCCACCTCCCAATTACATAAAAATCACAGATATCAATCATGTGCAGTCAAACGTACATTGTCGCAGTCAAAAGCTACAGCACAGATTGAATATCGTAATGTCAAGATGGTTGTGGCAGGAACATGTTCATTCATGTTGAGAAAATAATAATAAAAAATTACGAGAATTTTTTTTTTTTTTTTGGTCACTCTTGAACTTCGCAAGCAATTCACGCATGTGCAGTAATAATCAACTACAGCTCCCTTCCCAAAGAGGATTACATGCAGGCGCAAAGCCAACAAAGGTGACTCAAAACCAACAATAGGAAAATTAAAATATTTTTTTTTTTTGGTCACTCATGAACTTTTTTCCCCCCAATGAGCATTAATAATCAACACAGAAGAATACAGTAAATCAAAACTGAATGTTATACACGCAGGAATGTGATGACAGGAATGTGATTGAAACCAGAAAGCCATCCGCTCAAAGGAATGGCGTGGGAGAGGTGTACTGTAGATAAGAAGTTGAAATACTGCAATGCAGTACATTATCCTGTGTGTGTGTGCGGGGACGAGCGAGGGAAGAGCGCTATATACGCCGAAATGTGATACTGTTACAGTACACGCCTATGCGTTTCAACAATGTTCAAATGAGACATACATGCATGTATAAATATGCAAATTTACAATTACTGCGCGCGCACACGCAGACAGTGTACTGACGTAGGTTGAACTGCTACAGTATTAGACTTTGAAGTCAACAGCTCGCGAACGCCCACATGAGTTTTTAGACGGTATTGCAGTATTGCAGACAGCGCTAAGAATATGCTAATATTACGAGCGCTAAAATACCGGAACATATTCCAAAAAAAAATATATATATACTGCATCTGCCCGCGGTTATAAGAGTGAGCCGCTACGGCCGCATTAGGATAAAGGCGGTCGCAGCTATATAGCGATTTTGCAAATGTTTTTGTATCTGGTGGCATACACCAGCTGGTGAAATAATGCTATAGGCATGCCCCATATTTGGCTGCGTCTAACTCATGACAATAGCTGCTTCTCCAACTGGAGAGTTGTCCCGCAGAAAACATGCCATTGAGTACTATAATGTCTGCTTTATCTGTACATTTCATATACAATGGAGTTAAAAAGTTTATGGAATTAACCAAATGACAATCTATGAGCACATTATTTCTTAATAACAATGATATTTACGGCATATAAGAGCAATACAAAGTCAAGTGCTACAGAGAGGGCCACCAACAGAAACCTTGGGGCACAGGACAAATTTAAAGAGCAGCCCCCATCCCTCTAAGTTCCCACTGTCAACCCCTCTACTCCAGTGCATTGGGGATTTGTGAGGGGAGGAGAATGAGATATGGTCCTGTGTCTCTCTTCCCCCTCTCTCTTTATTGTCCCTCTCTCCACCTCTCACTCCCTTGTTTACCTCCCTCTCTCTGCCCTCCTTCTCTCTCCCCCTCTTTCCTCTCCTCCTCCCTCTCTCCATCTTCCCCTCCTTCCTCTATTCCCCTCTCTCCTCCTGTCCTCCGTCTTTCCCCCTCCTCTCTTTCTCCGCCAGGGGTGTGGAGAGGGGGTGGAGATACATAGGAGGAATGAGAGGGGGTGAAAGAGAGTGGATAGAGAGAGGGGGAAAGAGGTGGAGAGAAAGACAGGGGCAGGAGGAGAAAGATAGGGGAGTCAGAAAAGGGGGAGATGTGGAGGGAGGTGTGGGAGAGGAGGAGAGATACGGAGGGAGGAGGAAGAGGGGGAGAGGGAGTTGGAGGGTGGGGAGAGAAAGTGGGAGGGAGGGGGAGAGAATGTGAGGTGGAGAAGGTGAGATATAATGGGAGAAAGACAGGGGACAGGTGGAAAGAGAGAGAAGGGTAGAGAGAAAGGGGGAGAGATAGGGAGGGAGGGATGAAAGAGGGGAAGAGGGAGGCAGGGGGAGAGAGAGGGGGGAGAGAGTAGGAGAAATAAGGGGGAGAGGGGGACAATAAAGAGAGAGGGGGAAGAGAGAGGGGTGTAGAAAGGGGGTTGGGAAAGTAGGGGGAATGAGAGAGGGAGATTGGGGAGAGAGAGGGGAAGGGGAGAGATATGGGGAGGGAGAGGGAAAGGGGGAGATAAAAGATGGCATATTGAGGGAGAGAGAGTGAGGGGACAGAGGGAGAGAAAGAGATGGGGAGGAGAGCAGCCCACCTTATGCTTGAGAAAATTGAGGGGGTCTGTTAGAAACCTGTAATAGGCCTGTGTAGTGTGCCAAATGAGGTGCCTGTTATGTAGCATACTGCCAAACAGGCACCTCAAAGACAACCTGGAGCAGGTCCCCTCCACAATACCTTCCAGGATGCCCCCTCGGCAAGTTTTTGCCAGCAGGGGCCCAGGACCCTTAACTCACCAGGACAGGAGTTCAAGCTGTTCCCCTCTGTCACCAGCCCTGGCCACAGCTATACATGGAAATAATGTGAGAGGGAATCCCTGCCCCAGATAGCTTTCAATGAAAGCACATTTTCCCTGTATTTGTAGGCGTCCTCCCGCACCTACTGTACTCTCTTGATGTTAAACATGTCTTTGTCACACTACCGATCACTAGAAACAGTAGTTTGAACATAATTGTTCTTCTCATAAAAATAAGGGTGGGCACTTTCAGTCATGTTTTGCCTTTGGAGATTCAGATTTCACTCATCGGTTGTGTCCATCTCTATTAAAATAGTGAATATGGAATTCCCTAGAATAAACGCAGCTCAACAATCCATGGAAGTCAGTGTAATCTCCACTAGTTGACCTGCCTTGTCTTTCTTGGGATGAGTGATCAATTGTAACTGGTGGGAAAGATATTGGGAATCTAAATAAATTATAAAGCCTATATCAGGAATATATTCTATGCAATGATTCTGCAAATTAATGAAGGTTTGAAGAACATGTACTGTACTTATACTGCAAGTCAATATTCAGTTGGTATTGTATATACCTTGGTTACACTATTCCTTTAGTCATTTGTTGATTCATGTTCAAGGTCTTGGTCATATTTTATCGGCTTGAGATATACTGCCTATCATTTACCTACTGCAGGCTCTAATTTGGTAACTTGGTGAATGTACACTGGCGACACACTTTATTCGAGCTCGGCTAGTCCCACGAATTCGGGTATACCCGGGTGTATTGAGGTTTGTGACTGTTTTCTGCCCGAGTGCATTGGGTTATTTTCCAGGCAGGGATTGAAGCATTTTATTCCCGCTGGCTGCAATACTGCACAGTATATATATATATATATACTGCATTACAATTCATGAATTTATGCCATCTGGTAGACACGCGAAGCATTGCAGCCTATTAAATCCTAATCATTATCATTTAACAGATCAGCCGCCCGTCAGCCAGGCATGAACCCAGGCTGGGAAGGCAAACGCAATGGGGCTTGTCAGAGGTGAGGAGCGGCGCATTCCAGGTATCTGCCAGGTACATACTGGGTATTTGCTCGAATAAAGTGTGTCGGTGCAGTATGAAGAAATAAACCATATAATTTCACACATTAATAAATAAATCAAAAGGAGAAAGATCAAAGATAAAGATGTTGAACCTACAAAATGGAGTTAAAATCATCTCTATTAAAATAGTGAATATGGAATTCCCTAGAATAAACGCAGCTCAACAATCCATGGAAGTCAGTGTAATCTCCACTAGTTGACCTGCCTTGTCTTTCTTGGGATGAGTGATCAATTGTAACTGGTGGGAAAGATATTGGGAATCTAAATAAATTATAAAGCCTATATCACGAATATATTCTATGCAATGATTCTGCAAATTAATGAAGGTTTGAAGAACATGTACTGTACTTATACTGCAAGTCAATATTCAGTTGGTATTGTATATACCTTGGTTACACTATTCCTTTAGTCATTTGTTGATTCATGTTCAAGGTCTTTGTCATATTTTATCTGCTTGAGATATACTGCCTATCATTTACCTACTGCAGGCTCTAATTTGGTAACTTGGTGAATGTATGAAGAAATAAACCATATAATTTCACACATTAATAAATAAATCGAAAGGAGAAAGATCAAAGATAAAGATGTTGAACCTACAAAATGGAGTTAAAATAGAATTAACAAAAACTTGAACTATATACAGTGTAATGCTTACAGTGTGTGAATAGATCAGTACTATATTAGGTACACTTAAATGAACAGTAGTCTATGTGGATAAATATCCTTTTAACAATCTAAGGATAAACAAGACATAAACTCCACTTTACAATGCACATAACCCAGTATATTGCTTTTCTCTAAATAATAGACAGATCCTGTGCTTCTGTAAGATATTTTAGATGTAGTGAAGAAAATATCTCCTGCAGGTTGTGAAAAACTGATATGTTTCTCTAATACTGCAAAATAGTGTACCTATTTGCCAAAATGTACATCCAGTATTGGATGGAGGATCATGGAGACATGTCTAATCTAAAATATAGTGTATAACATACTGACAATTTTGAGTAGGACCCATGAATGAATTTACATGTCTTCAACAGGTCACCCAAATCTTTCACTCACCCCATTGTCACATAACAATCTGCAGTTTATCTGCCAGCAAGGATTCTTTGTAGAAGGGGGAGGGGAAACACACACACGTTGTAGGCAGCGCATGCGCAGAGGAGGTTGTAAACTGTGCCGGACATGCTGCTCCGCGCATACGCAGAAGCCAGTATTGATTTTCCCATGTGCAGTAATGGTGTGGCCAGCATACCAGATGCGTGTGCATACCAGATGGTGCTTGTGCATAGGCCCGCCACTGCGCGTGGGGGCAGGCCTGCCCGGTAAAATGTGTGTGCGCAGGCTTGCCCGGCACCGTGCGTGTGCGCAGCTCCGCCTGGCACCGCGCATGTGTGGAGGCCCTCCGGTGATGTATGCGCAGGCCCACCCAGTGATGTGAGCATGCACAGGACCCAGAAGTGATCAGCTACCTTACCCACACTGCACTCTCTGCTACAGAGGTGGTCAGTCCCCTGTGCACCCACCCAGTCAGTCACCCAGACAGTGACTGCAGTCATCCACCCTCCCAGTCAATCAGTCACCCACACAGTCACCCACCCACACAGTCACTGGCCCAGTCAGTCACCCACCCAGTCACCCACCCAGTCACCCACCCAAACAGTGACTGTAGTCACCCACCCAGTCAGTCACCCACCCAGTCAGTCGTGCTCGGCACACACACCTTTTTTTTTAAAATTTTTTACATACCCTGTCCCTAGATCTTTTATCTGCTGCATTAAACAGCTTGTATACAGTAGTTAAGCCTGGAACAAGTAAGTATACTGAATAGCAGTGGAGTGACTGAAAGACAGCTGTTTCATAAATTTTTACTTGCTCACTGATTCTGCACTGTAAAGTCGGTTGTGGTTGCTAAATATACATTATTAGGTTATAGTGGTTAGAAAAGGAACACATCCCTGAACAAGGTACTGTACATTGAAGATAGTGCATACATAGGCTTTGATGTCTCCGTCACAGCATAGGATTTTATGTCTCAGATTAAGGCAGACAACGTAGTATTTCTCTATACAGGGTTTATTTACAAGGATAAATTATACACTAACAGGCCCACCGTCCCTTTAAGTCAAAACAAATCATAAAATTATCGCCTACTCCTCTTAGGAGACTAACTATACTTGTATCTTCAGCCCTTACTAACTGGATGGACAGCTAAGCTGGTTACCACCCCAAAACATGCCCTGACATATGCAACAACATAGTCTTCAGTACATTAATACTATATGTTATATGCTCTTCTCTCTCTGTTGGGGCTCCAGGTAGTTCCCTCTGGATCCTGTGAGAGCTCAGAGAATCCCCCCTGTGTAAGTCCAAGGCTATGGAACGGATATCCCCACTTCAGCGCAATCTTGCGTCCTTCATTCTTAGGTGTGCTCAGTCCCATAAGAGCTCAGACAATTTCTCCTCTGTAGTTCCATTACTATGGACAGGACATTCCCTGCTCCAGCACAGTCTTGCTTCCTTCCTTCTAACAGCCTAGGCAGTCCCAGCAGGCTCTGCGACCACTAGCTAGCCTAGGTGACTGTGCCAGCTTCCACAGCTGGGGAGAACTCTTCTCTGCCCCCTTCTGTGGGAAAAGCAGTCTCTATCTGTGTGTAGTCACTTCCTGACTTTTAAAATTCCATGAGCAATCAGGAGTTCAGCCTGCTCAATTAGTTTGCAGCTGCTGCTGGCTTCTCTAGGGAAATTAACTCTCTGTATGTTGGAAAGTCCCATAGCTGCCCTATTCCATCACCTAGAAACAGTGATTGTAGCACAATGTCCATAACATATATTATCTCCAACGGTTCATGAAAGGTCTTTAAATATAATATATAACCTAATTTAATGTAACCATGTAATGTCATTGTAAGCCTGTGCCCTTGAAAACGAGCGGTAAATGACAATGTATTACTTCCTGGTAAGACAGTATCTTTGCGTTGATCTAACTGTCCCACTAAAATCCTCATTTATAGCTTATCCACTGTCTAACGTGAAGAATAGAGATGTGCGACACTTTCACATGAAGTAGCAAGAGCATAAAAACATTGCCCCTTTTAAGTTGCAAAAACATTGCGGCTCATTCAAAGTTGGTAAGAGGTTGCCCATGTCTTTGTAAGAAGAAATTCCAGTCCCTGAAAAGGGGAATTTGTGATGGCTCTGGAGACCCCCGGGCTCCTGAGATACTTAATATTAAATGTACTGGCTTTACTTCCTGGTTTTTAAATCTCCTGCATGATGTGGGTATTTGAAAGCTGCAACCAATAGTGTGTCAGCTTTCTCTTGGTTTATGTGGTGTGGAAGATTTAAACCATCTTTTTGTTTCCCCTGGAGTGGCCTGAAATGCAGCTACCTTCACAGGAAATTATCTCGGGAACCAGGGGATCCTTGATGCTGAAAATATTGTCGTTTATCTCCTCGGAATTCATGGCTCCCATCCTATAAAATCATAGTTAAAGAGATTAAAAACAATTAATGAGCTGCTGGGATTTTGCTTGGAAGTAGTAAGCAGAGCTGACACATTTTTATTTTTTTTGCAGATTTGGATCCGCCTCGAATCGGCCAGTTCCTTTGGTGCGCAAAATTTTGCAGATCACTCTCCAAAAGAGCAATCCGCAATTTCTACATTTTTTTCAAGAGAGAAAGAACAATTCATTTATGGATTGTTAAAATGACAAAGACACCTTTCTAATTTTATTATCAGTCACCAGTTGTATATAGTCCCTCAAACATCCCTACAACTAAGTTAGGGGGACATGGCTGTTCTGAAAAAGGAGTACACCTGAGGTACCTGACTGGGAGATAGAACCCACAACCACTGCTTTTCTACGCCACAGCTATAGCTGTGTGAGCTCAATTAGCTGATGGGTAGTATCACTGTCACAGCCTACTTTTGAGCTGCTCACTGCTCACACATACCTAGACCCCATGTTTCAATACTGAATAGAAAAATAAAAAATAAGTAAGCATTGGGTTGCTGTAAGACCTGCTAAGGGAGAAAAACAGAGAGACTGCCTCTCTCTGGAACTCATTTGTGCAGCTAATATAGACTTGGGGCTGGCTCAGTAGGTTTAATGCTGCGGGGTTTCCATTCAGACACAGGCCCCTCCAGCTGAGTTAATCATCCCTGGCCTAGCCTGAGCCCCGACTCAGCCACGATACGGCACTCACACACTTTCATGGCAACAGAGGCAGTCTTGCTACATCTGTAGCAGAAGTTGACTGATTAATGGGAATTTTATTTAAGATAAAAACGCCATGGTTCAAGTATACAATATCTGAGACAAAGCACTACAGAAACTGAGTATTTGAATCATGTCTCAAAAAACAAGTCAGAAAAGTATATAATTTATTCTGAACTATTTAACCACTTACTTAGCAACTCAAACACTAAGATGAATATGTGAACAGAATATGTAGGCAAATAATTTTTTTAGACATATACTTCATTAATAATTCACTAAAAATGATTAAGCATTTCTTTCAAAACCAGTGACCTTAATAACTACATATAATTAGCATTAAAGACAATCTATTAAAAGTATGTTTATATAACTTATTTATAGAATATAAATCAATTTACTTAAGCTTTCAAGTATGTATCTTGGAATTTATATTCATATTGTAGAAAACTCAGTGTGAGGGATTTTGAAAGGATTTGCTTTTTTCATCATGCACCACAAGACAAATAACTTCCAATAGTAAATAATTATTTATAGTGCATATTTGTTTGATAAGAAATTCTGATAGGCAGGAAATAATGGGTCGAGTCTTGTAAGCACCCTTTTCCTTAATGAAGCTTTAACTTGATTATTTGTACCTGAAAATAAAATACAATTTTGACAAGCACAAGTGAATAAAAATGTAATGTAAATTTATGCAAGGTAACATGTTATCATGGTGCATATTTAAAAACTGCCATCATATAATTCATAATAAAATTACTGTTATGTAGTTGATAAGAGTTTCTGATAGGCAGATAATGAGTAGAGACTTGTAAACACCTTGGCCTTACTGAAGTTTTAACTTGTTTATGTGTACATAAATTAACATTTACCTGAAAATAAAATACAATTTTGACAAGCCCAAAGCAGTAAAAATGTAATGTAAATGTATGTAAGGTAACATGCTATTATGGTGAAAACTTGATACAACTTATGGTAACGTAGGGTAAGACATATTCAAGAATAATAGTTGATCATTTCTACTAGGTATTTCAGCACTGCCAGAAGGAACTGAACCATACTGCACTGCAACAACTTCTGACATTACTAGTGATAAAAATAACAATGCAGATGAGAACAGAACCATGAAGAAGCACTTAGCACTGAAATTGTGAGAAATTCTTAATTCAGCCTTTTTAGTATTTTAACTTGTATGTGTAGCCAGGTTCCCCCTTTCAGAGCTGACCCCCCTCCTTCTTCGTCTCACAGCCACCGCTCGCGAGGAGGTGAGGGGGCAGGTGCGTGAGCAGCGCGCTACCTTAGAGATGCGGCCGGTTGCCGGGGACGCGAGCGGGCCAGTTGCTGGGGACGCGAGCGGGCCGGTTGCCGGGGACATGAGCGGGACGTTGCTATGGCCGTGATCGCGTCGCGAGGGTCCCGGCGGCTCGCGGTGAAGGAAGCTGCCATTGCAGGTTGTGTTGCGCATGCGCAGGAGACCGAGGTACCGGGAGGCTCACAGACAGGTCGCGCATGCGCAGTGAGAAGCGCGCAAACCCTAACCTACCAGGGAAGGCTCTTGGAAGGGCACCGGAGTCAGTGTCTCCTCTAGGGAGGGACACCTGTTGGTATATGTGTATATGCTCAAGGTTATTCATGCAAGTAAAGTCCCTGTTGTTTTACACGTTGTGTGGAGTGATATATATTTCCTGCGAGGAACCACTCCCCCTCTGGTGGGAGCCATCGCAGGTTGAGGCACTGCACCAAGTAGAGGTTACACATATTGTCATACGTACCCCAGGCTCTCCGTGGCGGAGGCTTAGACCTCCTGTGAGCCTAACAGGTAAAGCACCACACTGGGTAATGCATATAGATCCGCTCATATACACCCTATCTGCGATTGGGGGGGGGATATGGGTTACATTTGGAGGCGCTGCTGAGATCAGACCTGTGGTGCCCTATTTCATTTTTTTCTCAAATTTTGTCCATCATGGTTGTAACGTCCGGACACGAGGTCCTTGCCTGGGCTTTGAGACAATATATGGAACCCGGCCAGGTGGTGACAGTAGGAGGCCTTCCCACACTTATACCCGCGGTCAGGGTCCAGGATTATATGCGTAGAATTCCTGAGTGGCCGCACGCCTGTGTCTTAGCGGAAAAACATGATCCCACATCCCCAGGGAAAACTAAACTTTTTGTGGCGACCCACACTGAGGATATATGCTTGTCAGAAGCACCATCCACCCTGTTTATGCCAGGGGCCCCATCTGAAGGGTACCCCTTAGTCTACGCCGACCCAGTAAAATGGCGTCTCCCGCCAAAGCAGGAGAGCGCACGTGTTGCTTGTCTTCAGCTGGAACCGAAATGTGTCGCAACAACCTGTCCAGGTTTGGTGCGAAAACCCGAGCCCTGCCCCCCCAAATGTGAGTGACGCAGCGCCAAGACAGAACCGCTCCTTGAAAGAGCGTGCCCCTCCTCTAGATTCCACCAGGGGGAGCATGCCCAGTGAGTTTCAATCAGACCCTGTTGCCGTAACAGATTTTTTTCCATCTGATGAAGAAGAGGAGGAGCCCAACCTCTATATTACCATGAGTTATGCGGATATTCGTTTTTTTTCTAATGTCAAAGGCCTCCGGGGATCCGTGTGTCCAAAACCATGTTGCAAACATGGTTCCAGACCCTCTCAAAGGGGACGTCCTAGTGGTAGAGCAGGAACCTCTGACAGCGGAACCCGTGGAGAAAGAGGCACCTGATGTCTCTGCCCTGGTGGCCAACACCGCTTCTGGTCCACCTACCTCAGCTGTGGAGGTTGTGGAGGGCCCGTGTGCGCAAATGGACCTTCTAGATCAAGGTCCGGAGCTGGAGCCGCCGAAGGCCGAGCTACAGATGTTGGTCCCAGACCCAGTTCCCGAGCAGGAACCACAGAGCCCAGACCAGCAGAGTCCAGAAACCGCAGAGGAAGAAGCCGTTAGCCTCTCTACCTCCACCATGGAGGTGGCGGAGATGAAAGACGAAGCTGCCCTAGTTCCCCGTGGCAACCCAGCGGGAAGGACCAAGGCCCAGCCAGTTACGGAGCCGAGCGAACTGTCGGAGGAGAAGAGCGCAGTGGAGGTACCGGAGCACACCAGCTTCGTACCTATACCCACTGGTTGTATCGCAGAAGGACCCGGTGACTCCAGTGTGGAGGATCCGATCATGATATCCTCAGAGGAAGAGGTTGGCGTAACATCGGTGGCAATGCGCCTTCCGGCGAACCACCCCAGCGGTAACAAAAAGGAGCGGACGAGTCCGGACACCTTCCAACAGCCAGTGCTGGTGCAGCCGGTGCCGCGAAAGAATTCCATGGCCGTGGCGACTCCCAGTGTGTCGGAGAGATATCCAGAAAAAGAGAAGCACGTCGCAAGCCAGCGGAGTGGTGAGGAACCTCCTTACTCCTCGCAGGTGGAGGCGGACGTAGAAAAGGCCCATGAACTGAGTGTGAGCCCGTGTGCTCCAACCCAAATGGTCCCAGGACTGGGATCCCACGCTCCCGAGTTTGCAGAAGGTGAATGGACTGCCCCAGAAGTGCCAGGGACAGGTCCCACGACAGCCCAGGTGGAAACTGACAGCGTCCCCGAGGACCTGTTGGCCACCGAGAGTCAATGCAGCGGTGGGGCTCCAACCCTTTACCCCCTGCAGGAGGGGATGGAGATGTCTGGTGAAGAAGCCCTGCCCGGTGCTTACTTCTCCGCAAAGGACCACCAAGGTCATCTGTCTCCAGACCCTGAGCTCGTGATGTATCCAGAGGGCCTCACTTCAGAAGTGGCTAATGGGGCCAACAAAGCATGTGCTGTGCCAGCTAGGGCAATCGTTGCCTTCTTTATGCGCAACACGGAGCGGTTTGTTCAGCATGTCGTGGACCGAGGAAAAGGTCAGGACCTCCCAGTATACCGCAAATGCAAGGTGCATGGCTGGGTAAAGGTCAGACCAAGAGACATTGCAATGTTCCTTCCACCAGGGGGAGGAAGTATAAAGGAGCCAGTGACTGTTACCCTCGAGCATGCTCTCCAAGAGATTCTGCCGGGGGAGGCTTACGAACGTAAAAGTGAGGTACCTCCAGATGATCAGTTAGGGGCACCCCACAAAAGGTCTCAGCAAACAGCAATCACTCAGCTGGCCTCAATTATCATATGTGATCTGTCTTGTAACCTGTGGTGTAAAGGGAACCGTGTTAAGTTGTACGTATCATGCTATGCATTTTTTTTGTCGTTCCCCAAGAGGGGACGTTGGATTTTTCACCAGGGGAAGGATGTAGCCAGGTTCCCCTTTTCAGAGCTGACCCCCCTCCTTCTTGGGCTCACAGCCGCCGCTCGCGAGGAGGTGAGGGGGCAGGTGCGCGAGCAGCGCGCTACCTTAGAGATGCGGCCGGTTGCCGGGGACGCAAGCGGGCCGGTTGCCGGGGACGCGAGCGGCCGGTTGCCGGGGACGCAAGGGGGCCATTGCTAGGGCCGCAGTCACGTCGTGAGGGTCCCGGCGGCTCGCGGTGAAGGAAGCCGCAATTGCAGGTAGCGTTGCGCATGCGCAGGAGACTGAAGTACCGGGAGGTTCACAGGCAGGTCGCGCATGCGCAGTGAGAAGCGCGCGAACCCTAACCTACCAGGGGAGGCTCTTGGAAGGGACTATAAGTCCCATGAGCCTCTGCAGCGCCCCACGTGATGCCAGCCCACGTGAGCTAATAGGGCTGGAGGAAGACCCTGCAGGAGCAAATAGATACATTTCGCGGGTTTGGAGCACGCAGTTCAGTCAGAGCCAGGTGCCAAGGGAAGGAGGTAGGGTGCAGGAGTCATTGACTCCCTGCACTGGGCCAGCAGCCCCCAAGGCCCGAGATAGGGATCACCCCAGACAGTCATTCCGGTGTACAGTCGTCATCGGGATCCTTTGTGAAATTCCTTGGCAGGCCCGGGCACCAGAGTGCCCGGCAGGTAATCTACAAGTGCACCAACGAGGCCTATCACATTCACAAGGGACACAGTGGCTGCGCAGTCACACACATACATCTCACTTGAGGGTGGGGTTACGGGACACTGGGTGGGATCATCCGGTGGAGGTGGAGGTAGCGTCCTGTGCGACGCCGGAGTCAGTGTCTCCTCTAGGGAGGGACACCTGTTGGTATATGTGTATAAGCTCAAGGTTATTCATGCAAGTAAAGTCCCTGGTTGTTTTACACGTTGTGTGGAGTGATATATATTTCCTGCGAGGAACCACTCCCCCTCTGGTGTGAGCCATCGCAGGTGGAGGCGCTGCACCAAGTAGAGGTTACACATATTTTCATACGTACCCCAGGCTCTCCGTGGCGGAGGCTTAGACCACCTGTGAGCCTAACAGGTAAAGCACCACACTGAGTAATGCATATAGATCCCCTCATATATACCCTATCTGCGATTGGGGGGGGGGGGGGGGAATATGGGTTACATATGTTTTTTTGAAAATTACAGACTACAGTAAAATTGTGCCTAATTTTATCTACATTTTAGGCCATGGCCAATTGTATTTTCACCTATCACCCAATAAATTATACTGAGAACACCTCGACTTATTTTCGTTGTGAGGAAGAAGCACCCCATTACCACTAATCTTACTATACATTTTTACAATTATATACTTTTCTCTGTAGTCTGAACTTTGAAATTCCCATTAGTTGTTTTAAGTATGTAATGTTCTAACATCAGTTAAAAGTCTTCAACACTAATTTAATGGAGCAATTTTAATAGTCCTCTTTAAAATGTTCGCAGTTAAATTACAATGATGGATTTTTAATGAATGTTTAAGTAGACTTGTTTCAGATAAGAACATTTAGAAATTATCGTTTCTATGTACTGTATTTTGGCCTTATAATTTTTTTTTTCTAAATGATTTTGTATCATTAAAATTACTTAATTAAAAAAAAATGCTCCATACTTTTGCAAAAACATATACAGTATGTCTCACCATTTCCATACTTACAATGAGCTAATGTAGGATGGAAGTCTATAAAACATATAACGTAGGTCCAGACGTACAATCAGGTAAAATAATTTCAGGTTTTAGTTTAATGCATATCCACAAAAGTGATTATATGCAAAGACAACGGCCATTGTTTAACTAATTAGCATAAGCTTAACATCAGGTTAAGTTTGTACTGCCATAGCTGAGAGCGAGAGTCCTAATGTACTATAGTGCCAAGTGACTTACATAGTAATATGCTCTTCTCAAACCACTCTCACCTGCCTCTCCTTCCTCCATCTCCACTCAGGACTTTGCTGACTATTTTAAGGAAAAGGTGGACTCCATAAGTCAGAACATCCCCTCTGTTTCTTCCTCCCATCCTACACCTCTTCCTAACTCTCCTCCTGCCTTCCTTGACTCTTTTTCCACTGTCTCAGTGGAGGATGTGTTCGCCTCTTCTCCCTCTTCTCCCTCTACCACTTGCTCTCTTGACCCCATTCCTTCCCATCCCCTAAAACCTCTAGGTCCTACTATAATCCCTACGTATATGTTGTGGTTATTTTGGGGGTTCAATAGGAGCTTGTTAGGTGTCCAGTATGTTTTACAATTCTTGTTCAGCTAGTCTTAGCTGATTGGAGGGTGGCAACCTCCTACCTAATTGAAGCTTGCCCCCTCCCACATTTGAATGGTTAAAAGCTCACTCCATAGCATCTCCCACTCTCAGGGGAACTTGCTTGCTTGCAGTATGGTTGTGACAAATCTAATACAGAGTGCTTTTCCTGGTAATGTACAGGTTATTAAAAGCTTCAATCAGACTTAGAACTTTGCAGCTAATATTGACAGATTTATTATAAATCATTCTTCCTGGTATTGCACAGGTTATTAAGAATTTATATTAGTGTTAGGGACCCCTGGAAATGTGGTCTGCCATTATTTAATAGATATTTATACATATATATTTAGGCACTGTACCGTGTATGAGTTTCACTGGATGTTCACTGAGCTCTGTCTGTGTTTTATGTTCTGTCTCTGGTTTTAAATATATATTGCCATGCTCAGTAGCACTCCTCTGTGACACTCATATGCTTATATATATGTTGTGGTTATTTTGGGGGTTCAATAGGAGCTTGTTAGGTGTCTAGTATGTGCTATATAAATAAAGACATACAATACAATACATAAATACCTCCCCAAACATACCCTTATACAATGTGTGGAGTGATACCTATGCACTAAAAGGAATACATCTGAGATACTGAGGAAATATTCTAATTTGGATATGTAAATGTAACAGTGTTTCCCCCACCCTCTGGGAAATTCCCCTGTTACCAGGTGTATGGTGCATGCTACCTGTTGGCTCACAGAATTCTGAGTGATCCGCCGGTGGTTTTGGGGACGTCTGGACAGTCTTCTGCAGTACGTACCGACCTTTATCTCAGAGTACACAGCGCCTCCATCTGCTGCAGGCTCCAGATGTGTGGAGGCAATCTCCTACAGAAGAAACATACTCCACTCCCCCCCAGAAAGATTGCACACCAGGCAAGAATTATAGTTAACTGGAACCGGTTTATTCCTCAACATGCACAGTATAACACTTGGTATCTGCTCAGCACAGCTCAATACAGGCCTCCAACCTCAGGATGGTCCCTGGACCTCCACTCCAGGCCAAGGGCACCTGAAGCAGTCCTTACTCTTCTCTGACCCTCTAATAGGGCCAGGGAATGGTAATCACTCACTCTCCCCCAAGGGAAAGAGGAACAGGATATGCCAATTCGCAGACACCCAGTTCCACACCCTGCTGCGATCTATATAACCTGAGTGCCTCACGCAGCAGATAAGCAGAATAAAGGAAGATCAGCTTGTTGTTGTAGTTTGCTCAAATTTTAACATTAGTGTTATATAAATTAATAGTGTTACAGCGAAAATTAGGTATTGTAAATGTTATAAGAATATAGAGGGGCCTATTCTAGTACAGTACTGTAGCTTCGATAACCAACTCAACGAGGATTTTGAGCAATCACAAATGTTTGCAAGATAGCTATTCAGAAAGCCTTGAGGAGTTGGCCAAATCGTATGGGGAAGGCATTTTTTCGCGATTTCTGGCTCCTGGCAAAACACATTATGCGGAGCTGCCAAAAAGCAAAATATTGCCATTTAGATATACAAGCTATTTTAGAAGCCTCGATAAACTCATCGAGCTCTGGAATTGCGGTTTTATCAAAGATATAATCTCGCCAGCCCTAGGGTGGCGAGATGGGATCTGAGAGCAGGACTTAGAAAAAAAATGCCTTTTTCCTGCATCGGATTGATATTGCGAGTCTTGCGAGATGATTCGAATTAATATCAGCTTCAGAAACCCCTGGCTTCCATCCGATGCAATACAAATACATTTACAAGCAGCTTCATTACCTTAGCGGCTAACCACTATGGCAATGAAGGGGTTAAGTACCAGTGCCCAGTTTATTGTGGCTAGCAGGGGTGTTTGAAGGTGACATTTGGCCCATGGTGGGTGTTTAGGCATTGCGGGGGCGGGGGGGTTCCGGATGAGTTAACCCTTTCATTACCATAGTGGTTCCCACCACTATGATAGTGGAGGGGTTAACCACTCCTGCAACCTTCCCAGCAGGCCTAACCACCCACCCTAGGGACTTTACCTCCTTCATCCACCCCTCTGCCCCAATAAACATGCTATTCAGGTTTAACCCCTTCATTGCCTTAGCAGCTAGCTGCCAAGTTAATTAAGCTGTTTTTAATAACATTTTCATACAAGTGTGCGGAAGTAGGGGGTCTCCGGAGGAGAACCCCGTTGATTTCAGGCTTGTGGACCCAATGCTTCCCGAGTCACAGGCCCCGTTACAGGGTGCCGGTATCCCCATGCAATGTTTAAATCTCCTGCGCCACGGGATCTGGACATTTAGACATATAGGAGATACCGGACCTGAAATTAACTTGGTTCTGCTCCGGAGACCCCCTGCTCCCACACACTAGTATTCAAATTTAAAAAAAACAAACAGTACGAGATTATGAGAGCTGTGCCTGGAGAGGGGACTGCGGCCAGATCGTACAGGGGAGAACTTAGAAAATGCTGAGATCACTTTGGTGCGTCGCCGAACGTTATTGGCATTTTCCTGCCTCACGGTTGGAGATGGTTTCAGATTCTTTCTGAATACCATGATAACACAAATTACAGTCCTTTTGGCCGGAACATGCCACATCGTTCTAGAAGCAGCAAAGTCACCAAAGCTACTAGAATAGGCCCCAGAGAGTCTAATTTTTTATTTATACTGTAGTTCATTATTTCAATTAAAATCAAAAGATATGAATGAAAATAGTTGTGATACTGCTAAAGATACACACAAATCTGCCAACAAGGATCACTAAATAATCTCCAAAATCCTGTATTATTGTTGAAAACCACAGAACTTACTATTTTCTTATACCTCAATTAAATATATATATAAGGTAATGTGTTTAATATGTCAAGAAAGGAATGTGTTTAATATGTCAAGAAAGGTCTACAAGTCAATAAAATAATTGAGGAAATTATGTTAAGTAATGCATTGCCACATGCAGTGTTTTGCATATCTCTCCTGTCACTTCTTGTGATGTTATTTATGGTTCCGTCTGTGAGAGAGGGACAATTTGGTAACAGCAGGAGTTGGTAATAGGTTTTCATTAAGACTAGGTTGCTTTTACGGATGATGTGACCCCGGAGCACCCGCTTATGGCCCAAGGAGTTGGAAAAAGGAAGGTGTGAAACAAGGTATAGTATATTAAAGTACAGTTAATTGTTAATACTGATAACTCCATAGTTGCAACAATGAGCAGGATTGCAAATGCCACTCAATGCACATCTGCCACATGTACAGTTGCAGCGGCCGTTATTCAAACAAATCACGGAGCTGTTTTCGTGTGCGCTGCTGTACTCCACACAGCATGAACGCGGCCAATCGCTCCAGGTACCCGCGCTTATCGCGATTGCTTTGTTGAATTTCATGGATTCTGTTTCTTTGGGTGCAATGAAATGAATTGCAATGTGTACAGTACTGTGCTACTGTGCTACTGTGTCAATTTAAGGTGTTTAAAAACCAGAACTCTAAAATGCCATTTTCTGCACTCGCCGCCGTCTTAAGGCGGTACGATTGGAAGACATCCCGCGTCATGACATCGGTATTCCGATGTACACAACATGGGATTTGTTTAAATAACGGCCGCTGCAGCTGTATGTGCACTTGGAGCCGCTGTTCCAGGGAGCATACAGCTGTGGGAAGTGTGAGTAAATGGTCTCCTTGGAGTCTCAGATTGATGATCTGAAGAGGCAACTTGCAATATTTAGGGACATTGACAATCTTGAAAACAGTTTAGTGCTCACTGAGCTGGCTCTAGCTGGGGCTTATAGTGCAGAGAAGCTGTGATTGAGGAACAGGAAAAGGTAGGTAGCTTGGTAACAGTTAGAAGGGGAGGCCAGTTCTGAGCTGACAAATCCCAATTGATTTGGCAGTTTGAGTCAAATTATTGGGAGTGTCAGGGCAGGAATGGAAAGGCTGGAGAAGACTGATTCTTCCAGCAGCCAGAGGAATAGTTCCTCCAGCACAGAGGTACTCAGGGTACTCAGAGATCAAGAAAGATTGTGGTGTGCATGAAGCAAACAGTTTGTTGTCTCCTGGGGGCTTGAGTTCGGCACAATGCGAATTGGGTAGACAGATTGTTGGAAGGGGCTGGGACTGACCCGGCGGTCTTGGTACACGTTGGCATCAATTAAAAAGTTATAGAAAGATGGAGGGTCCAAAAAAAAAATATTTTTAGGATTTAGGCTGCAATCTTAAAGCAACAGTACAAGCTGATTTTTTTCATATTATTTAGTAGGACAAATGTTTTATTCCATCCACTCCTTTTTCTCTGGAATGTATCCCTATGATAAGTCCTTTAAATGCTATTAGTAGCCTCAGGCATCTAAGATATTAAATCACTTTCTATCATACGTAGGCTATTGTAATAAATCCTATTACATTTTCTTTGGTAGAACAATTGCATCCCTATTGATGAATAAAGCATATTTTACCGTATTTAAAGCATAGGTAGAGCAATTGCATTTGACAAACTTTTCATCAGTAATCTATTCTTAGTGATAAAGAGAATATTTGTATGTTAAAAACACGCTCTTTTTATTTTATCACGGTTGGTAATAGCTTCACTTTGGTCTTTATAGACTATGCTGTGAAGTCCATGCTAGGGAAGTCCATATATATATATATAAAGGTATCGCCAAATACTGAAGAACTAATTTATTCTGCACTATCGCAACTGGACTAACACGGCTATTTACGTTATATATATATGGTCGACAAATCACCCAAAAATCTACTCGCCGAACAAAAAATCTACTCGCCAAATAGCCCCGCCCCTTGTCCCAGCCCCGCCCCCAGACCCGCTTTTTAAAAAAAAAAAAGAATAAAATCCTAGAAAGAACAACATTCGTTTTTGCCATTAGTTTATGTATTGTATTACATTATACTACAATTAGTCCTTGTTAGGTGTGTGTGTGTGTAAATGTCGGATTTAGAAAAAAAAGCCAGATGTGAATGACTAGTTTCCTGAACCCCATAACTAGTGCCTGGATGCCCCCGCGTCACAATATCTAAAGCAGCAATCCCACCTGGGATCTTACCTGATCCGCAGTCCCTCAATGTCCAGGTACCCTCATTCCCGCAATGTTATACATTGGAGGGGAGGTGTTCCTTACCTGTCTTCTGGTTTAGGGGGGATTCCGATGTCTTCTGTGTGAAGCTCGAGAGTTAGATCTGGAAGAAAGCAGTATAGGTTATTTCAGTGTAGGTATAGGGCAGTTAAGACATATAGGGTAAATAAGAGATCCAGAGTGTGAGAGAGAGAGTGTGGGTGAGAGAGAGACAGAGAGAGAGTGGGTGAGAGAGAGAGAGAGAGAGACAGAGAGAGACAGACAGAGAGAGAGAGAAAGAGAGAGAAATTGAGAGAAATTGAGAGAGAGAGAGAGAGAGAGAGAGACAGACAGACAGACAGAGAGACAGAGAGACACACACACAGAGAGCGGCACAGAGAGAGAGAGAGAGAGAGACCCTCAGCCTACCTCCCGCCCCCGGCAGCAAGCGGGGATCGGGGGGAGGAGGGGGAGGAGATCAGGGGCTGGGGGGGGGGAGATCAGGGGCATGGGGGGAGGAGATCGGGGGAAGGGGCTAACCCAGAGCTGCCCGCCGGCACTCTTCCCCCCGTCAATCCAATCAGGGAGGGGGATTATTTATTTTAAAAAAAAAATTGTCGCGAGCAGGGGAATTCATAGAGCCGCAGCACGGCTCGCCAGCAGCCTAAATCCACTTGTCGAACACTGTATATATATATATATATATATATATATATATATATATATATATATAGACCATACGATACCGGTTGCAACACGACATCAAGGGACAGCACGAAGGTAAGTAAATCAAAAATGTTCTATATTTGATAGAAGACACAAAAAACGACGTCTCGGTCCCCCAGTGGGACCTTTCTCAAGATGGTGCCACTGGGGGACCGAAACGTCGGCTTTTGTGTCTTCTATCAAATATAGAACATTTTTGATTTACTTACCTGCGTGCTGTCCCTTGATGTCGTGTTGCAACCGGTATCGTATGGTCTGTTATTGCTTTATGCGATAAGCACCAAAACTTATTTACTTGCATATGGTGTGCCGGCTGTGCATTCGATTCTATATATATATATATATATATATATATATATATATATATATATATATATATATATATATATATATATATTCTATATATATATAGAATATATATAGAAAATAGGTTAGGCTGGATGAATTTCTTCTGAACAGATGCCTACAGTGAGATAATGTACAATAAATAAGGTATTTACTAACATTCTTATTGCGAAAATGTATTGCAAGAATACAGTACAATGTAGATTTCCCATGCGCACAAAATTCTAAGCTTGCAGTCCTGACTATGACATGAGGTAAGGCGTTCACGTTGATTTTAATTATGTAAAGTTACCAATTAGGAGTTTAGACCACAAAGACATCAAGCCGGGGCTAAAAATCCTCATCTCTCTTTGGTCTGCTTGACAGATGGGAAAACCGTTTTGGTGTTTGAATATCTTGCTCATATGCCTTATTTCCGGCTTTACATGATTTAGTACCTACAAATGATGTAAATTCTGTTATATTAACATTTAACACTATAAGCGTAGAGTAAATTAAGGAAATCAAGCATGTAACCCACCTTATTTAAAGGTATTGACGTATACGTTTTTTCCTGTTTTCATGCCAGTTACTAGACCGACGCTGGCATTTAAACTCATGTCAATCAATATGCTGTAATACTGCAGGATTTTCACATTTGGCACTTTCTTTCATGTGCTGCCTGTGCCTAGTGAAACTGCAAATTGCTATGACAGAATTCAAATGCAGGGGGGTAATCTGTCTGAACCCTGGCCATACATCAGTTTACTGCAGGATTTTACTTTATTTTATTTGTTTTGCTTTGCTCAGGCTCTATTGCAATGATGTGATAAGCAGACCTCTCAACTTTCAAACAAAGGCTTCAAGGATAAGAAAATAGACTGGATCTATTAATTTTTATGTCAAAATATAGAAAAGGAAGAAACATTTAAATATCTCTATATGAAATATTATTGTTTCACATACTGTATTGTATGAGGAATTAGCCATTACAGCACTATGATTCCAGAGTAAAGCTGTAACTAAATATATGAAACCACTTTCTTAATCTTTGGTATAATTATGACATATTATTCTTATAATAGTGTGGTATTGGTTCCGGTACAGCTCATATACTATTTTCTGACTATTGGAACATTTTTTACTTCTGACACCTACCAATTGTGCCAATTTATTTATATAATCACCAACAAGTTTGCATTATCTTGTAATGTTATGTTGTGAACAGGGTTACCCCCCAAAAAATAAAAATAAATCCAGCTCACATAATTTAAGGCAGCGGTGCGCAAACTGTGGGGCGCGCCCCCCAGAGGCGGCGCAAGATTTTTCTGGGGGGGCGCAGGCGGTTGCAGAGGCCCCGCACTCTTCCCCAAGGCATTTAATTTATTGTCGGGGGATCGCATGAGGCCTCCGCAACACTCCACTTACCTTGATTCAGCCGACTGTAGACGCGTCGCCAAGGCAACGCGGCGTCAAATGACGCCACGGGACATGTGACGTCACATGATCCGTCGCCGTGGCAACGCGGCATCAAATGACGAACGGGTCATGACGTGATGTCACATGACCCCCGCACGCCGGAAAGCAAGGTAGGGGGGAGCGAGCACCGGGGGGATTAAGCAGGGGGGGCGCAGCGTGAATAGTTTGCGCACCCCTGATTTAAGGGTAGATCCATTAACTTTGGCCTACTAACGTGATGTTATCTAAATAGGTAACGGATGTTAGTGTTCCTGGGTTAATGGGTATCCTCAAAGCTAAATACATGCAAAAACAACGGTCATTAGTTCGCTCATTAGCATGTGAAGTTAGCACTGCCTTGCATTTACTTCAAATAACATGGCGTTAAGCGTATCTTACCCAAAAATGGTGTTACTTCTATTAGGCCCCTGAATAGCTGTTTAATAAAAGTATAAAAAATATGACCGTAGAGGAAAAGAACCTGGTAAATAACAATACGATAGTTCAATCATACCTAACTGTAGTCATGAACTTACCCAAACCCTGTAAAAGACCCATTTCAGGGTTTAGATATGATTAACACAACCTTTCACTATGATCAAATCATGTTACGTTAAATCCCTTCTTTCTGTAACAGAGCTCTGAGGATATGCGTTGTTAGAGGGACTGCCTCTTTTGCATATCATTAATCTGTTTTGTATATTCTTTTATAATAACGCAAGGGCTCGACATGCCTGAAAATAGCACTAAATGCATTGTTATGGAGCTTTGAAGATCCCTGTGACCGTAGGTGAGCTGCTCTAAAATAAAGGTTAAGCCCACCATTACCTGTCACGATATGATGTATTTATTTATGTATGTGCAGTTTATTTTACCAGTCCTTTATATGTTAATCTTAAAGTATGTAAAACAGTGATGTACTGTTCCAGAGGGTGGATCTGCAGGGGTTAACTCTCTCTTGCAAAAGGAGCTGTAATCACATCAGAGTTTGGTATTTTAGGCCTGTAAACTGAGATGGGATTAGGCCCAATGTTTAGGAACCAGGGAGAGGTCAACCAAATGCTGAGTGGACTTGTTCCGCAAGAAATCTGTAAATCCTGGGGATATATATGTATTGTTTGACTGTGGAGGGTACTTGTGTGGGCATTGTCCTTTATCTGTCTAAATCCTGTGGACTATGTTAAGAATAGGAATAACCATATTTGAGCATACTATTTGGAGTATCCTGGACCACCTTCAACCCCAGTAATCTCATCAACTGGGTCTGGGGCTATAAAGACTAGCTGGCGTCTCCCTGATTGGGACAGGGGTATAAATACTCCAACTCTCCAGCCTCAATAGAGTTATTCTGGACCTGATATCCTTTGTGAAGGCTGTGTGTTGACAGAGCTGAAAGATTCGACAAGGAGTCAGCAGAAGGGAACAGAGGAAACCCAGTGCAGGGATCTGGAGCATCTGTTGGAGCTGTGGTCTGTATGTGCACTGTCAGACTGAACTGTTTGGAGTGAAGCAATGGCGCGGAATTTGAAACTGCTAGCTAGCGGAGAGCAAGGCAGTGCTACCAAGGATAGCGGCGCAAACACGTATCAGGGTAAGCTTCTAGGCAGAGGTCCCCGCACCTAGGGTTTAAGGTGGTTCCCCAGTTACCTCAGTCAGTGAGTTTGTGTGTGTTTTATGAACTGGAAGGTGGGAGAGGGCTTTAGATACAAAAGGGGTAGAGAGAAGTCATCCTTGAGCAGAACGCAAGAGTCGGGATAGTGTATAGCAAGAATTTAGGGCTGAGATGTAAGGAGGAGCAGAAGAGTGTAAAGCTTTAAAAGTGAGGAGAATTATATATACTCTCACTTCAGTCTGAAATATCCAAATTCATCTGGAAGGGGAAAAAACCGAGAGTCAATAAAATAAATATGAAAAGATCTGTGTTAGCGGGAGGCTTGGCGGTACCCTGCCTGTTATCGTATTATAAAGCGGCTCAATTAAGTCATATTATACAATGGCACTCCGACCCTAAATTGAAAAGATGGGTGGAGTTGGAAGGTGCTGCTAGTTCCCCATTGGACCTTAGCAGTTTAATTTGGCTACCTAAAAACTCAAGAAAACACATAGATCTGCCGCTCACCTCAATGACTAACTCGTTGTCGATCTGGGAAGCTTCCAAAATTAAGAACTCTCTTACATCAGTTAACTCCCTAATGTCCCCCATATGGAATAATCCGAGGTTCGCACCTGGTCTAATAGGCAGTAATTGTTCAGTATGGAGATCAAAAGGATACAATAGGATCAAGGACCTAGAGGGTTTTGATCTTAAAATTAAAACATTCGAACACATCAGATCAGAACAAAATATCCCCCACTCAGAATTCTTTAAATATCTCCAGATAAGAGCATTCTACAACAAATTGGCCCCATACCCCCCCCTGACTAAATTCGAAAAGCTCTGTCGGGCAGAAACCGACACTAAGGGACTTATATCAACGATATATAAAGAAGTAGTCGATCTCTCAGCATCACACCAACACACCCCTGCTTTTAGAAACCAATGGGAGACGGACCTAGGAGAGATTCTAGAGGAGGACGATTGGAACACCATATTTTTAGCCACAGCCAAAAGCTCTATTTGCACCACACTAAAGGAGAACGCATATAAAGTACTCATGAGGTGGTACCTCACCCCACTCAAATTATCTAAGTTCGTGCCAGGTTCCTCCCCCCTATGCCCCAAACAGTGCGGAGGAACGGCCGACTTGTTACATATGCTGTGGTCTTGCCCACGAATAGCCCAAATATGGGACAAGATTAGAAATTGGATACAGAGGATTTTTGACCTCACTATTCCCCCAGATCCTTGGCTGTTCCTCCTGAACAGACCTCTAAAAGATCTAACAAAATCCCAAAATAAATTAATTTCTCATTTTGCAATTGCAACGAGGTGTGAGATCGCAGCACTATGGAAACGCCCCGACATACCAAACATCCCAAAGATTCGGAATCGATTATGGTTTATCTGCCAGATGGAAAAGTTAACGAGTCTGGTTAACGACACTGGTGACAATTATCTAAACGTCTGGCTGCCTTGGTTAGCACAGACAGACATCCCCGGGGTTGAGCGTAACACAATTTGGCATTGATAATGGTAGATGCGTTCTCCTGTAGGAGTGAGCGATCTCAAAGATCCCGTTCTATCTTATATACTTCAACGCTCAGGCACCAGCTTACTCATTCTACGACTGACAACTGGAGTATCTCTCGTGACCCGGCGATACCAACATCTAGTAATCAGTTACCTCCCTTCCCTATCCCCCCTGCCATTTCCTAACCCTCCTCCCCCTTCCCCACCTCCCCCCCCCCCTTTTTTTTTTTTTTCCTCTTTTTCCCCCTCAACCCCGGTTCAACCCCATTTTCCACGGCTCAGTAGGGCGCGAAAAGTCGTGGAACCCCCACTTTATATACAGCACAATGTTTCAAAGATTGTATTTATTTTACTACGATGCACAAAGTAACTATGTAATGTATGTTTTATTGTATTTCTTACGCAAAAAAATATTTCAATAAAATACAGGTTATAAAAAAAAAAAGTGAGGAGAATTGAGTGTGTGATAAGGGATTTGATAGGAAGCCAAGAGAGGGATTCAGCAGGTGAGACGCTGAGACAGATTTCGGAAAGAGTTGAGTGATTCTGGCAGCTGAATTTAGGATAGATTGAAGGGGAGACTGGTGAGAGGCAGGAAAGCCAGACAGTAGCTGAGACAGGAGATAATGAGGGTCTGTGTCAGAGTTTTGCAGTTGAGCAACAGAGGAAAGGGTGTATCTTGGTAATATTGCGAAGGAAAAAAACGATTTTTTTTGCTATCTTTTGAATGTGAGAAGAGAATATGAGAGAGGAGTCAAGTGCGACCCCTAGGCAGCGTGCTTGGGCTACTGGGTGAATGATAGTACTTCCAACAGTAATGTGGAAGGAGGAAATAGGGCCAGGTTTGGCAGGAAGTATGAGGAGCTCTGTTTTTGCCATATTAAGTTTAAGTCGGTGGAGGGCCATCCAGGATGATATAGCAGAGAGACATTCAGAAACGTTAGTTTGTACAGCAGGTGTAAGGTCAAGGGTAGAAAAGTAAATTTGTGTGTCATCAGCATAAAGGTGATATTTGAACCCAAGAGATGTGATTAGGTCAACTAGAGAGAGTTTGTAAAGAGAAAAGAGAAAGTGTCCCAGGACAGAGCCTTGTGGTACCCCCACAGAGAGATTGATGGAGGAGGAGGTGTTTGCAAAAGAGACACTGAAAGTACCATGGGAGAAATAAGAGGAGATCCAGTATAGAGTTTTGTTACAAATGCCAAGAGTATGGAGAATGTGAAGGAGAAGAGAGTGGTCCACAGTATCAAATGCTGCAGAGAGGTCGAGTAATATGAGCAAAGTGTAATGACCTCTGTCTTTGGCAGCATGCAGGTCATTAGTTATTTTACTGAGGGCTGTTTCAGTGGTGTGAGCAGTGCAGAAGCCAGATTGTAGAGGGTCTAGGAGAGAATAGGTGTTGGGAAAATGGAGCAAGTGAGAGAATACAAGATGGTCAAGGAGTTTAGAAGCAAAAGACAGGAGGGAGACAGGTCAATAGTTAGAAAGAAAGGTAGGGTCAAGCTTGCTGTTTTTGAGTAATGGTATAACTGTTGCATGTTTGAAGGAAGAGGGAAAGGTACTGTACCAGAGTAGAAGGAGGGATTAAAAATGTGTCTGAGCGTAGGGAGAAAGTAGGAGAAAGAGGTGTTAGGAAACTGGAAGGAATGGGGTCAAGAGGGCAGGTGGTAGAGGGAGAAGAGGAGATAAGCAATAACACATCCTCCTCCCTGACAGGGGATAAATAGTCAAGGAATGCAGGAGGAGAGTTATGAAGAGGTGTAGGATGGGAGGAGGATACAGAGGGGATGTTCTGATGTATGGATCCACCTTTTTCTTGAAATAGTCATCAAAGTACTGAGGTGAGATGGATGAAGAAGAACAGGCAGCAGAGGCTGGTCTGGGTAGGGAGTCAAAGACAGAGAAGAGTTGGCTTGGGTTAGACTTGTGCGTGTTGATTAGTGAAGAAAAGTAGGCTTGTTTAGCTTGATAGCGGGCAGAGTTGAAACAGGATTGCATACATTTTTAGTGAAGGAAATCTGTGAGACTGAGAGATTTCCTCCAGAGGCGTTCAGAGGACTGAGTGCAGGAATTCAGCATGCAGGTGTGGGAAATTAGGCAGGGTCTGGGATTGAAAGGGCGAAAACAGCAGAGAGAAAGCGGGGCATGTAGATCAAGAGAGGAGGATAGACCAGGTTGTCATGGCATGTAGCAGAGCTGAGAGAGGAGAGGAAGGAGCGTAAAGTGGAATCAAAAGCTAGTAGGTTAGTAGAGCGCAGATTTCTGCAGAAACAAGTGCTATATGGAGGTGGAGAAGGGGAGAAGTGAGAGAGTGAAAATTAGATGAGGTGATGGTCAGAGAGAGGAAAAGAGTAAATAAAGAAATCGGAGAGAGAAAAGTTTTTAGTGAAAACCAGGTCAAGGTAGTGACCATCCTTGTGGGTGCTGAGATATATACTAATATTACACCAAGCAATTCCTCTCCCATCTTCTCCTATAATTCCTCAGAGTCTTACCATATAAGAGCGAAAGCTAATTTAGCATCATCCTTGTAAGTTGTGCAGAGTAAAGAATATATGTGACAATCTAGGATAGAAAAGGATCCCTTTAATGTGGCACAAAGATGAAGCCAGTTACGGTGAAACGTACGTACGGTACGTCTGACGTCACCGCCATGTGACGTCAGTTCATCGGAGAGGTGTGAGCCTGTTTCCTGTCCGAGTGCTTCCGTGGGTAGCAACAGCACTCAGACTTAAGGTTATGCCTGTCCTTTATTTAGCCACCTAGAGTTAGTCTATTTTACCTCTCAATTATACCCAGCAATAGTGGGGCTGCCTGAGGAATATATACATAGGGCAGCTCCCTTAGCCTTCAGGCAGCTATTACATTAGCAGCGTGCAGATAGAGGGTCTTTTAGAGAGCTCCTGCATACCTGAAGGGCTATCAGTATATGTGTCAGCTGGGATCAGTGATTAGCCATCATCTAGTGCTGTTCTCTCCACCCAGCTATGTGAAGTTATATGGTCTTAGTAGCACCCCCGTGTCTGCCACAGTTAATCTTTTTCTCTGGCAGCACTCTGTGTGCATACTCCTACCAAACAACTATAACCACTAGTAGTTTGGTGGTAAGGTGTCCCTATATTGGGCTCCCCTTACGCGATGGACTAATACTGTGCTAATTCAGGATCCACCCTGTCTTTTCAGGACACCATACAGGCATTTCCTACACCATTTAAGTGTTATACTATGTCTAGTAATAGTTATATATAAATCATTGCAATACTTGTACTTCAGTTACACCTACCCACACCTCTTCGGTTCTTTTAATTGTTTTTATCAGTTTTGCGTCTTGTATATGTGGTTTCCAAACAGTTTTATTTTAAGTTTACCTTAATAAAGATTATGTTTTAATTTAGGGTGCTTCTCTTTGTGCCACATTAGAGGGATCCTTTTCAATCTTAGATTGTCAATTATCCCTATTCCCGTGAGCACCACCCCACTCATACTGTTTGGCCCCCCTTCCCTTTCCCTCTCATATGTTGAGCAGGGTACTCTCTGCGTTACACACTTACGCAGCCTTTTTTGTATAAAGAATATATGTCTCTGACTCTAACCCATTACTCACAAGTAGTTCTGTTGGTGACCTTTGAGGCCTTGGTTACAAAAAAAGGGACATGCTCCTCAGAAGTTTTATGTTCTGTAATACTGTGTGCTGATGCTGTGGCTGATCAAATTTTCTTTCCTCTCCCTGCAGTTACAAGGCAACAATGACAACGACGACGACGACGATGATCTCTTTGGTATGTTCCTCTGTCTGTATATGCAGCCAATTTCCCCTCTATGAATTTAACTTCAGTAGAACAGAACTATTATAAAATTAACATCTCTTTGGTATGTCCCCCGTCTCTACTAATGTAACGGGTGCTTGCCACAAACAGGACAAAACCGCGAGGCTGCTAGCTAGCCAAATACTATTTTTGGAGCCAGGAAGGGATATAATTTTCCCATTATGAAACATCATTGGATAATGTTTCATTGAGGATTTTTTTGTTTGCCTAACTCTGGATCAAAATGCCGTAAATAAAAACGTAGGTTGAACTTGATGGACATATGTATTTTTTCAACCTCATCTACTATGTACTGTAACTATGTAACTACACTGCCTTCTCAGGTCCAATTTAGACATCTACTCTTTCAAATCATAATCCTCATATCCTCCAATACCTGGGAACTCTTTCCTATCTTTCTCTCTGTAATACCTGTGCTCCATCCCCATATACCCTCCATGTGGCTTTTTCTTTTTCCAGTTTCTTCTCTTCTTTGTAAACGTTTCAATTATCTCCTCCTTCTGGACTCCACTTTCTATCCACATTTCTTAATCTATCCTTCCCTTCACCTTTGCCTTTGTCCAGACACTGTATCACTATTTACATACTCCTATTCCAGCTAAAACAAAAAGCATCCTCACAAATCCTCCCTTCTCTCTCTCCTCCTTCTTGCTGCTGGGAATATCTTCTAATCATGGACCTGGCCATATAATACCTTCTCTCGCCTATGCCCCCCTGGCTCCTCTTCCCTCCCTCCCTGCTAAGGGTGTTAACCCATCTAACTTAAAACATATTCCTTGTCTCCCTTCCTTCTATCTTCCTTTCTTCTGTGCCCTCTGAAATTTGTGCTCCCTAGCTAACAAGGCTCTGGTTGTACACAACCTCTTCTGTTCTCACTCTCTTCATCTCTTTGCTCTAAAAGAAACCTGGCTCTCACAACATGACTTCTGTGGAGGCTGCTGTTTCCTATGGTGGTCTTTCTTTCTCTCACACTCCACACCCCAATGACTAGGATGCAGGGTTGGTCGCCTTGCCTCCCACTGCCAATATCAGCTCCGCCCTATTCCTCCATTGGTTTCTCTCTCTTTTTTGAGGAGGACACTGTAAAACGTTTCTACCCTGTCTCTATGCACTTGGCAGTCATCTACAGACTGCTAACCTCTACATCCACCTTCCTCTACAACTTTAAATTCTGGATTTTCTTCTTTCTCTCCTCTGACACTCCTATCCTTTTACTGGGGGACTTCAGCTCTTATATTGGCAATCAAGTAGTCTCCTGGGCATCTCTCCTTCTCTCTTTAACCTCTTCCTTTGGCCTTCACCAATAGACTAATTCCAGCACCCACACGGATAATCACTATCTAGACCTGGACTTTACAAAAAAAAAAAAAAAAAACTGTTCCTTTTCTGATTGCTCTATCTCCCCCCCTTCCAATCTCTGACCATCACCTTCATTATTCACCACTTATTCCCATCACCCTCTCCTACCTGTTCTAGTCGCTACTCTCGACTAGAGATGGGAGAAATATTTTCGCTGATTTGAACGTTCCCCGGATCGACAAGTTCCTTTGGCTGAGGGATATCTGCCGATTAGTCACAAATAGGAGAATCCATAATCGTGGCTTAAAAAGGCCCTGTGGCCCCTTCTTCCTGAGATACACACGTCCGTATAGGGTGCCGGTATCTCTCTTTAGTTTCAATGTCCTGTCATGTGCCTAAATAGGAATCCGTGACCGAAACATTTAAACTGAAGAGAGATAACAGCAGAACCTATGGAGGTGTGTATCTCGGGAAGCACAAAATATAACAAAAGATCTGCAGTAATGTATGCCAAAATACACATGATACACCAGGGGAGGCATGGTTTACAATTCTTGCTTATCCTCATATGTATGTATATTTGTATTTGTACCTACCATATACACAGCACTTTAAAACATTACAATAGAAGTTACTGTAAGTAATGTACTTTAGAAACAGCAGATACATGACCAGAAGAGCAGAAGGTGATTTGGGGAGCAGTCACTTTGAATGGACTGTAATGGAAAGTGATGTTAGACAGTGAGGCCAGATAAAAGAATGTTACAGTAATCAGTATGGGAGAGAACAAGGGTATGCATTAGTATTTTAGTGGTAGTGGGACATACTGTACTGTAAGAAGGGGAGCATATCAATGTTGTAAAAGAAATAGCGACAAGATTTAGCCGCAGCGTTTAAATGTGAGTAGAAGAAAAGGAAAGGTGGAGTGACTAGACTGTAAAAATGTTTCACAATTATGACATGAAGTGAGTCTTCCACCCTGATTTGAATTATGTAAAGTTAACACAGGAGTTTAAACCAAAAAACACCAAGCCAGGGCTAAAAATCCTGCTATGACAGTTTGGAAACATCTTTTTGTGCTTTAATATTTTGCTCATAAACCTTATTTCCAGCTTTACGTTATTTAGTACCTACAGATTATATAAATGTTGTTACAGTTACATTTAAACTAATCATTGAGTAAATTAAAGAAATCAAGCATGTAACCCACCTTATTTAAAGATATTGACATACAGTATAATTGTTTTTACCTGTTTTCCTGCTAGTTACTAGGCTGACACTGGCATTTAAACTCATGCCAATCAATGTGCTATAATACTGGAGGAGTTTCACATTTGGCACTTTCTGCATAGTGAAACTGCAAATTGCTTTGGCAGAATTCAAATTCTGTGAATAATCTGTTTGAACCCTGGCCACATATCAGTTTACTGCAGGATTTTACTTTATTTGTTTTGCTTAGGGTTCATTGCAATGATATGAAAAGCCGATGATAAATGAAATGAAGAGAGAAAGAGAAAGAGAGAGAGAGAGAGTGAGAGAGAGAGAGAGAGAGAGAGAGAGAGAGAGAGAGAGAGAGAGAGAGAGACAAACAGACAGACAGACAGACAGACAGACTAAGGGCTCGATGCAGTAAGCCCCGATAAAATCTTTTCGGCAAGTGTGGCAGATAGGTGGTGGATAGGCCTTTTTTTGGCGATTTGCCCTCGCAGTATTCAGTAAGGGCCGAATCCTTCCGATCCCTGCCGAATCACTGCGAAAGCAAAGCTGCCGATGAGCCTGTGCCGATACAGCTTGGCTCCCGATAAGCCTTCCGATACGCCTTTTGTGCAGATAGGTGTTTGCAGCAGAGAGAGACAAGCCGCTCTCTCAGCGCAAACATCGGCAAAAAATAAAGTATTTTTAAACAACTTTTACTGATAGTGTACATGTGCAGGGGGTCTCCGGAGCTGAACCGCATTGATTTCAGGTCCGGAGACCCCCTGCTTCCTGAGATACAGGCCCCTTTATGAGGTGCCGGTATCCTTCTGCATTTAAAGGTCCCGATCACGTGACCGCGGCATGTAAACCAAGCAGAGGGATACCGGCACCCCATAAAGGGGCCTGTATCTCGGGAAGCAGGGGGTCCCCAGACCTAAAACTAAAGCGGTTCAGCTCCGGAGACCCTCTGCACATCTACACTATCAGTAAAACACACATATCAATAAAGACTCGTTCCTTACCTTTGCGGGTATATGCTACGGTAGCGAAGCAGCATGTATATTTATTTAATAATACTGTACAGTGAGCAGGGGGTCCCCCGAGCTGAACCGCATCACTTTGTGGACCAGGGACCCCCTGCTTCCCGAGTTACAGGCCCCGGAATGTGTCATCGGGTGGCAGTGTCGCCGCCATCTTTATAGTGTCCCATTTGCGACGTGCCCGCTATAAATATGGTGGCGACACTGTAACCGATGCCACAAACCGGGGCCTGTAACTCGGGAAGCAGGGGGTCTCTGAGCCACAAATTAATGCGGTTCCGCTCAGGGGGCCCCCTGCTCCCGCACAATAGTATTAAAAATACATAAATGCTGCTTCATTACCATAGCGGATAGCCGCTAAGGTAATGAAGGGGTTAAGGCAGAATTGCATGTTTATTGGGGGACATTTGCCACCAATAAACATTGCAATAAACAACATACACCCCCTGTGTATTTAAAATACATAAACAACAATCAATACATTAAATACATATAGTACTCACCACCCATGTCCGGCTGCCACGATGAAGGCCATCCTCCTCTTCATCCTGCCCATGGCCCCCTCCGCTGCTGCAAAACAGACACAATAATGAAAACATCCAATGTAATGTCCCCTAACCCCTTAATCACCATAGCGGTTATTAACCGCTACAGTCATTAAGGGGTTAACCCACCCTCACCCACCACTCGGGAGGCCTACATACCCTCCCACACTAATCCCCCACCCCGTGAGGCCTAACCACCCTCACCCAATACCCACAAGGAAGGCCTACCCACATACTGTTGGGGAACCCCCCCTCCCACCCCCAGTACCCACAATAAAAACAATACAGTGATACATAATAAACATCATTATATTTATTAAATACATTACCCACCCCCTGTGCCCCCCCATAAATACAAGATTTATCCTTTTACATACAGGGTTCATAACGCACCCCCACGCGAGTCCCCGGTGGGCTGGCGGTGCACCTGACAGACATACAGGGTACCAGCAGCCCTTTTCAAACAGGTTCTGGAGGCCTGCTGGTGGGTCCCGCCAGCACCATGGCCCCCAGGTGGTCTCCTTGGGTCACCGTGGGCCACAATTGGGTCCCCACGGTAGGCCTAAGGATGTCTGGGAGCCCCGGGTCAGACCCACAGGTGTCTGCGGGGCTTCGAGTGGTTCCCATGGGGGTCTGGGGAACTCACGGGTGCTCACTATGGGTCGGCGGTGCCCCCACAGAAGTGGGACCACACATCTTCATCCCCGCACCTACGGGTCGGCGGTGCCCCCACAGAAGTGGGACAACACAGCTTCATCCCCGCAGACTACGGGTCCGCGGTGCCCCCACAGATGTGAGGCCACCGCTTCATCCCCGCATGTGTCACCTGTGGAACCACCAGCCTGATACCCGTGGGATACCCGAGGAGACCCACAGGTGGTCTCCAGAGGTCCCACGCAGAACCACGGAACAAACCCTGAATGTAAAAAAAATAAACCTGGCCTATACATTCAATACATACACCCCCCCCCCAACACCTACAGTACAATAATGTGCAAAATAACTATTATCCAGATATGGATAATAGATTATTTGTCCATTATTAAAAACATTAACTAGCATATTCAAATAAATAACGTACTTCTGACCTCATCAATAAGAAGTCTCCGTCGCCAGCAACATCCTTGTCTTGCCCACAAAATACATAGCCAAAACAAAGCCAATACATTGTAATTGCATTCAGATATCAATTCATTCCTTAAACACCTTATCGGATAATAACCGCAAAGGTAATTAAGGGGTTAAGCCACACTGGCCCGATACCCACCTTTCACCCATGAATTTGTACAGTGGCTTCATCATGCAATATATATATATATATATATATATATATATATATATATATATATATATATATATATATATATACAGATATATATATATATATATATATATATATATATATATATATATATATATACACACATGATGAACCAATATACAAATAAATGTAGAAGGGTTATCAAAACCATACTGTACTACAAATAACAATTCTCCATAAAGACACACTACAATAAAATTCATTTCCTTTCATAATCCTAACTGATCTTACAATCACAATCATCAAATGCCAATCAAATACCTCTAATGCCAATCAACACATTGCATTTACATAGTATATATGATGCATCCAATCTATGCAGCATATACATTCTGCAAATGAATGTTAACAATAAAATTGCAAGCAAAATACAAAGACCTCCAAACAAGTAAACTATTTTATCCAATCCAGTAAACATAAATCAATTACCATTCATTAATGACATCCCTAAACAATTTACATTCCATCCCTAACAATTAAACAATTAACAATTTCAAGCCTTTAATATAACAATTTAGCCTGTGAAAAAATATATGTACCAACAAGAATACAAAATACAAAACGAAGCCTAACCCTGACCTCAAGAACACAATACAATATCAACAATTACATCTATCTAATTGTAAAATACTTTAAACACACAATAAAGCATAGCAGCATAGACAAATTAATTTAAAACACATCAAATCAAGCTTATAAAACAACATCATTTCTTACCCTGTATGTATATATCTCTCTAGACATACATACATACATACAGTGGCAAGAAATTATATACACTGGCGACACACTTTATTCGAGCTCGGCTAGTCCCACGAATTCGGGTATACCCGGGTGTATTGAGGTTTGTGACTGTTTTCTGCCCGAGTGCATTGAGGTATTTTCCAAGCAGGGATTGAAGCATTTTATTCCCGCTGGCTGCAATACTGCACAGTATATATATATATACTGCATTACAATTCATGAATTTATGCCATCTGGTAGACACGCGAAGCATTGCAGCCTATTAAATCCTAATCATTATCATTTAACAGATCAGCCGCCCGTCAGCCAGGCATGAACCCAGGCTGGGAAGGCAAACGCAACGGGGCTTGTCAGAGGTGAGGAGCGGCGCATTCCAGGTATCTGCCAGGTACATACTGGGTATTTGCTCGAATAAAGTGTGTCGGTGCAGTACCACCAAAAAAAAAAACACATGTTAAAAAAGGTTTTAAAAAAATTAACAAGTTAAATAAAATACATTTCTTTAGTTCACTTACCATTACTTGGCCCCACCGACTCCCGTTGCGCACCTTACTCACGAACCAATCCACCAGGCACAGGAACCCATAAAATAATAAACCATACAAAAAAATAAACATTACACTAAAAATCCAAATCAATCCACGGGTCTTCTACTTGTAATCCATCTTCATCTGTATTCTTCTTTCTTCTACCTTCTTCCGGGGTCTTCTTCCCGTCTTCGGCCACGCCCTGTCCTTCTTCTTCTGTAGGTGGTCCTTCCTCTTCGGCGTCTGGCTTCAAAATGAGATGACATAGGCTTTTAAAGGCCTATGACGTCACATTTTCGTCATGGTTCCCACGGTCCTGATTGGGTCGTGAAAACCATGTGTTTTGGCCGATAAAAAAAAAATGATGACGTCACTTAAAGGCAATGAAAGCACAGCCAATCAGAATGGCTTTGCTTCAATTGCCTTTAAGATGACATCATTAAAAGAAACATGGCCGGCCTCACATGGTACGGTAGCCAATCAGAGCGTGGGAAGCGTATCCCTACTCTGATTGGCTCTAGTATACCATGTGACAGAGGCTTGGGGGAGAAAGGATGTGACGTCATTGAAAGCCTGTCACATGGTACTAGAGCCAATCAGAGTAGGGATAGACTTCCCACGATCTGATTGGCTCCTGTACCATGTGACAGGCTTTCAATGACGTCACATCCGTTCTCCCCCAAGCCTCTGTCACATGGTATACTAGAGCCAATCAGAGTAGGGATGGAGTTCCCACGTTCTGATTGGCTACCGTACCATGTGAGGCCGGCCATATTTCTTTTCATGACGTCATCTTAAAGGCAATTGAAGCAAAGCCATTCTGATTGGCTGTGCTTTCATTGCCTTTAAGTGACGTCATCATTTTTCTTTTTTCTCGGCCAAAACACATGGTTTTCACGGCCCAATCAGGGCCGTGGGAACCATGACGAAAATGTGACGTCATAGGCCTTTAAAAGCCTATGTCGTCTCATTTTAAAGCCAGACGCCGAGGAGGAAGGACCTCCTACTGAAGAAAGAAGACCAGGGTGTGGCCGAAGACGGGAAGAAGACCACGGAAGAAGGTAGAAGAAAGAAAAATACAGATGAAGATGGATTACAAATAGAAGACCCGTGGATTGATTTGGATTTTTAGTTTAATGTTAATTTCTTTATGGTTTTTTATTTTATGGGTTCCTGTGCCTGGTGGTTTTGTACGTGAGTAACCAGTTCAACGGGAGTCGGTGGGGGCAAGTAATGGTAAGTGAATTAAAGAAATGTATTTTATTTAACTTGTTCATTTTTTTAAAAGCTTTTTTTACATGTGTATTTTTTTTTGTGGTATATAATTTCTTGCCACTGTATGTATGTATGTATGTTTGTCTAGAGAGATATATACATACAGGGTAAGAAATGATGTTGTTTTAAAAGCTTGATTTGATATGTTTTAAATTAATTTGTCTATGCTGCTATGCTTTATTGTGTGTTTAAAGTATTTTACAATTAGATAGATGTAATTGTTGATATTGTATGGTGTACTTGAGGTCAGGGTTAGCCTTTGTTTTCAATTTTGTATTCTTGTTGGTACATATATTTTTTCTCAGGCTAAATTGTTATGTTCAAGGCTTGAATTTTTTAATTGTTTAATTGTTAGGGATGGAATGTAAATTGTTTAGGGATGTCATTAATGAATGGTAATTGATTTATGTTTACTGGATTGGATAAAATAGTATACTTGTTTGGAGGTATTTGTATTTTGCTTGCAATTTTATTGTTAACATTCATTTGCAGAATGTATATGCTGCATAGATTGGATGCATCATATATACTATGTAAATGCAATGTGTTGATTGGCATTAGAGGTATTTGATTGGCATTTGATGATTGTGATTGTAAGATCAGTTAGGATTATGAAAGGAAATGAATTTTATTGTAGTGTGTCTTTATGGAGAATTGTTATTTGTAGTACAGTATGGTTTTGATAACCCTTCTACATTTATTTGTATATTGGTTCATCATGTGTGTGTGTGTGTATATATATATATATATATATATATATATATATATATATATATATATCTGTATATATATATATATATATATATATAGATATATATATATTTGCACGATGAAGCCACTGTACAAATTCATGGGTAAAAGGTGGGTATCGGGCCAGTGTGGCTTAACCCCTTAATTACCTTTGCGGTTATTATCCGTTAAGGTGTTTAAGGGGTTAATTGATATCTCAATGCAATTACAATGTATTGGCTTTGTTTTGGCTATGTATTTTGTGGGCAAGACAAGGATGTTGCTGGCGATGGAGACTTCTTATTGATGAGGTCAGTAGTACGTTATTTATTTGAATATGCTAGTTAATGTTTTTAATAATGGGCAAATAATCAATTATCCATATCTGGATAATAGTTATTTTGCACATTATTGTACTGTAGGTGTTGGGGGGGGGTGTATGTATTGAATGTATAGGCCAGGTTTATTTTTTTTACATTCAGGGTTTGTTCCGTGGTTCTGCGTGGGACCTCTGGAGACCACCTGTGGGTCTCCTCGGGTATCAACGGGTATCAGGCTGATGGTTCCACGGGTGACACATGCGGGGATGAAGCGGTGGCCTCACATCTGTGGGGGCACCGCGGACCCATAGTCTGCGGGGATGAAGATGTGTGGTCCCACTTCTGTGGGGGCACTGCGGACCCATAGTGAGCACCCGTGAGTTCCACAGACCCCCGTGGGAACCACCCGAGGCCCCGCAGACACCTTTGGGTCTTACCCGGGGCTCCCAGACATCCTTGGTCCTACTGTGGGGACCCAATTGTGGCCCACGGTGACCCAAGGAGACCACCTGGGCGCCATGGTGCTGGCGGGACCCACCAGCAGGCCTCCAGAACCTGTTTGAAAAGGGCTGCTGGTACCCTGTAGGTCTGTCAGGTGCACCGCCAGCCCACCGGGGACTCGTGTGGGGCTGCGTTATGAACCCTGTATGTAAAAGAATAAATCTTGTATTTATGGGGGGGGCACAGGGGGTGGATAATGTATTTAATAAATATAATGATGTTTATTATGTATCACTGTATTGTTTTTATTGTGGGTACTGGGGGTGGGGGGGGTTTGTTCCCCAACGGTATGTGGGTAGGCCTCCCTTGTGGGTATTGGGTGAGGGTGGTTAGGCCTCACGGGGTGGGGGGTTAGTGTGGAGGGTATGTAGGCATCCCGAGTGGTGAGTGAGGGTGGGTTAACCCCTTAATGACTGTAGCGGTTAATAACCGCTATGGTGATTAAGGGGTTAGGGGACATTACATTGGATGTTTTCATTATTGTGTCTGTTTTGCAGCAGCGGAGGGGGCCATGGGCAGGATGAAGAGGAGGATGGCCTTCATCGTGGCAGACGGACATGGGTGGTGAGTACTATATGTATTTAATGTATTTATTGCTGTTTATGTATTTAAAATGGGCACATTCACTATTATCCCTTTGTGGATAATAGTAATTGTGGCCATTACTATACTGTATGTTAGGGGGGGGGGGTTATTTCTTTATAAGTATGTATGTGTTTAGACATTAATTTGGGGGGGCACATAATTGGTACTGCAGGCCTGCGGGTAACACCCGAGGGCCCCCGCCGGCCTATAGTATCATTGATGTGCATATATGTATATGTTAGGGGTTGTGTGGGTTATATATATATATTTATTTATTTATATAGATATATTTATTTATTTATATTTATTTATTTATTTATTGTGGGACTGGTGTGTGTGATTATTTTTTATTGTGGGTAGTGGGGGTGGGTGAAGGGGGTATTAGCCCCAATGGTGGTTGTTTAGGGCTTGTGGGGGGGTAGCGGGAGGGCTTAACCCCTTCATGACTGTAGCGGTATTAACTGCTATGGTCGTGAAGGGGTTAAGTGCACCCGCAACCCCCCGCAAGCCCTAAACTCACACCCAGGGCCAAATACCCCCTTCACCCACCCCCACTACCCACAATAAAGCTGGCACGGTGGGTTAACCCCTTCATTGCCTTAGCGGTTAGCCGCTAAAGTAATGAAGTGGGCTGTACATGCCTTTTCCTGCCTCGGATGCATGCCGGGGGTCTCCGGTGCGGGTATCAGCTCCGGAGAACCCCGGCATCAATCACAGACAGGAAAAAGGGGTGATTTTTTCTAAGTGTCACCCGTGCCGATGCTTCTCCTCCACCAACTTGCCAACTTCAGTTTGCGGGCTGGATTCCCGATAAACTCTCCAATCTGGGGTGCCGATCAGCACCGAAAAGCTGATCGGGGCTTCCTGAATTCAGCCGGGTTCAAAATGTGCCGTTAAGTGGCTTATCGGCAGACGGATCCTGATAATTTGTTATCGGGATGAAAAGTTGCCGATAATTCCCACTTATCGGCGCTTACAGAATCTGGAGGGCAAAAATGGCGAAAAAATGCCGAAAAAGCCTTATCAGGGCTTACTGCATGATGCCCTAAGGCCCCAACCTAATGACTGGAATTGCATGCAACCCAACAGGACTAGAAGCCAAAACATAGCTTTTTGGGGTAGATACTCAGAAGTCCATTAAATCTGGTCTACTAAAGTGACGTTACCTAAATAGGTAAAAGACGTTGATTTTTCTGGGTTTAATGGATATCCTCAAAGCAAAATACATACAAAAACAATGGTTGTTATTATCACTCTTGCGTTCTTCTCAAGGATGTCTTCTTTCTACCCCCTTTGTATCTAAAGCCCTCTCCCGCCTTAAACCTTTTTCACTGACTGCCCCACACCTCTGGAATGCCCTTCCCCTCAGTACCCGACTAGCACCCTCTCTATCCACCTTTAAGACCCACCTTAAGACACACTTGCTTAAAGAAGCATATGAATAGCACTGTGGATATTCTAAACACGATACATAATGCTTGGCCCCCTGCAGACGCACTTACCAGAACTCCCTCCTACTGTCTCTGTACGTTCTCCCTACCTACCAATTAGACTGTAAGCTCCTCGGGGCAGGGACTCCTCTTCCTTAATGTTACTTTTTTGTCTAAAGCACTTATTCCCATGATCTGTTATTTATATTATCTGTTATTTATTTGATTACCACATGTATTACTACTGTGAAGCGCTATGTACACTAATGGCGCTATATAAATAAAGACATACAATACAATACAATACACTTTCCCAAAACTCCAAATTCCCCAAACTAACTAGATTTGAGTCTCTATGCCACAAAGGCACTTACGAGAGGGGTCTGATATCAGAGATCTATAGAGGGGTGGAGTCGGCATCCGACCCCCCGGCCCATCATTACATGCAAAAATGGTCTGAGGACCTTAACATACCAATAGATATGGAAGACTGGGAGTATGTCTGGGAGTCGGCCGCTAAAACCTCAATTTGTACAGTAACAAAAGAGAACATCTACAAAATGTTATTCCAGTGGTACCTGACCCCGGCTAGGCTGAGCCAGATCTTTCCCGGCACACCCGACCTGTGCTGGAGGGGATGTGGTCAAAAGGGTGACATGGCCCAAATTTGGTGGTCATGTCCAGAGATCCAGAGGTACTGGACTATGATCCAGACGCTCCTTCGCGTGATCTCGGGGCTTCTTTTCCCCCTGCAGCCTTTTGTGCTGAGCAAACCAATCAATGATCTACACCCGCCACTATCTAGATTGATTTAATCTATTTTGACAACGGCCAGATGCTCGTTGGTGGCGGCCTGGAAGCAGCCCAACGCTCCTGTGAGAAGCACGGTAATTAGGATAGACGAAGTAATGTCTATGGAGAAACTCACAGCCATGCTCCACAAAAAAATGCCCCAGTTCTTAAACACCTGGGGTCCATGGATCATACCACAGGGCCTAGGCCTCCAGTAGGCCAAGTCTATGCAAGTAAGGAGGTCGGAGACCCCCGAGGACCGCTTCCCCTCCCCCCTCCCTCCCCCCCTTCCCCTCCCAGTCTGTTCATCTCCCCCCCCCCTGCTTTCCTCTCTTCTTCTTTCCTCTTAAAAGGAAAATCCTATTGGCCAACACCTTGTCGAACTCAACTAAATCAAGTTTTGTTATTACGTGCTCATGATATCACTGTACCCATGCCTGTATGTGTTTGTTGCCAATAAAAAAGATTGATTTAAAAAAAGAAATTACACACAGAGTCTGTTGTATGGAGGTTCTGTTGTATGTATTAGTGGCCCTTTTGTTTTATATTTGTCTAAGGACCTATTAAACAATATTTTTAAGCTATTCATTTTACAACTGTGTATTAGGGACTTTTTCCTTATGTCTTGATTTCAGATTGGGTAGTATTGTTATTTACATTGTGTGATTGCAGTGTGCATGCTATTAGGGACCCTTTTCTCCATGTCCACTCCCTTTACTTATAAGGGTAGGACTTGGAGCTTCTGTTTATAGCTTCATGCTGCAGCATGAAGAAGCTGTCCTGGCAAAGCAAACGTCAAGACATCAGTAACGTGAACCAACAAGTTTTGTCACAACACGTGACTTCATCAGGGGTATCATGAGCAAAGTTAAAGCCCTCAAAATAGTCAATCATTGCTGGGGGAATCTGCAGCCATGTGACATATTTTCCATTAAATAAATGTCTATGGACACATTTTGAATAGCTGCAATTGGAAAATGTCCTTATCTCATTTAGGAGTTCATAGACAGAGAGACAATCCATTCTAAAAACAGTTGTGGACATGATCTCATAATGCAGGACATCAAGATACTGTAGCTAGATTATCTATTACATCTGGAAACATGACTACACATAAAGACATTCAAGCCTATTGTATTTACCTTTATCAACAAAGTGGATGACAATAAGCATATTATAAACAACAATTCAAATAAATAATTTCCTTGTCTTGTTAACACGCACTAGACTTTTTTACTCAAGCAAAAAATCAGAGGGAAAGATTTATTACATACTGCAGCAGACCTGGTCTCAGACTAATAAAGCATCCAGAGAACATGGATTATTTGTTTCTTTTGAGAGCAATCTCCCATGTATAAATGAATAGACATCTCATATTAATAAATCATATCCATGTAGTGGATCTCAATTAATATAATCTCACCAGCTATCATATTACTGAATTATTTCAGAATGAGAAGCTTATATCCAGAGGAGAGAATGTATAATATTCTAAGTTATATATTAACACACTTCTATATTCTATTTATTACTTATAATTAAATGGAAACAATCAATTAAATAGATGCAAATTATGACACATGGTAAATTATATTGTTCATTCATACTACTAGGTAACTTAGTTCAGGGGAGCACAACATTTTGCTGCTGTGCCCCCTGTCTTGCTTGCTCCGGTTCTCGCCCCCTCCCCACACCTTTGCATCCGCGTCAAATCACGCTGTGGGGTCATGTGACATCAAGTCACAACCTGCGGCGTCATTTGATGCCGTATTGCTACAATCACGGCTGAATCACGGTAAGTGGAGTGTTGCAGGGGAATCACGCGTCCCCCGGCATTTAAATTAAAAGCCTTGGGGAAGAGCACGGGGCCTGCAACCACCTGTGCCCCACCCAGAAAAATCTCCCACCCCCCAGTTTGCGCACCCCTGACCTAGTACATGGATTGTGAATCCAATATGTTTCTTTTGCATGAGTCTTTTTTTTTTTTTGTCTATTACCTCGCTTGGATAATTTCCTACCTGCTATATTGCAAAAAATAATAATTGTGCTGCATTACAGTATGTCCATTTGTTTTAAAATTATGTTCTACAGGTAATTTTTCAGTTTGGTTCCTTATATCTCTATTGTGTTAATATAGTAAATGCTTAGATGCTCTAATAGTTTGTCTAATATATAACTGGCCATCTCTAGGTGACCTAATCACATCACTTGGGTTTAAATATCACCTCTATGCTGACGACACACATTTACTTTTCAACCCCTGACCTTACACCTGCTGTACAGACCAAAGTCTCTGAATGTCTCTCTGCAATATTATTCTGGATGGCCCTCCGCCGCATAAAACTTAACATGGCAAAAACAGAGCTCCTCATACTTCCTCCCAAACCTGGCCCTACTACCTCCTTCCACATTAGTGTTGGAAGTACTATCATTCACCCAGTAGCCTAAGTATGCTGCCTATGGGTCACACTCGACTCCTCTCTCACATTCTCCTCTCACATTCAAAATACCTGTCATTTTTTCCTCTGCAATATTACAAAGATATGCCCTTTCCTCTGTTACTCGACTGCTAAAACTCTGACTCAGGCCCTCATTCTCTCCTGTCTCGATTACTGCAACCTCCTGCTGCCCAGCCTTCCTGCCTCTCACCTGTCTCCCCTTCAAACTATCCTAAACGCTGCTGCCAGAATCATTCTACTCTTTCCTAGATCTGTCTCAGTGTCTCCCCCTGCTGAAATCCTTCTCCTGGTTTCCCATCAAATCCCGCATCTCGCACTCAATTCTTCTCCTCACTTTTAAAGCTTTACATTCTTCTGCCCCTCCTTACATCTCAGCCCTAATTTCTCGGTATGTACCATCCTGACTCTTGCGATCTGCTCAAGGATGTCTTCTCTCTACCCCATTTGTATCTAAAGTCTTCTCCCACCTTAATCCTTTCTCACTGACTGCCCCACACTTCTGAAATGCCTTTCCCCTTAATACCCGACTAGCACCCTCTCTATCCACCTTTAAGACCCTCCTTAAGACACACTTTCTTAAAGAAGCACCATGGCTAATACTATACAGATGATACATAAAGCTTGCCCCCCTGCAGATGTACTTACCAGAATGCCCTCCTACTGTCTCTGTACGTTCTTCCTACCAATTATATTGTAAGCTCTTCAGAGCAGGGACTCCTCTTCCACAATGTTACATTTATGTCTGAAGCACTTATTCCCATGATCTGTTATTTGTATTTTTTGTTATTTAAATGATTGTCACGTGTATTACTACTGTGAAGCGCATCTACATTAATGGCGCTATATAAAGACATACAAACATACATGGGATTTCAAAGCATTCACAAGCATACCACATGAGTGGTATCACAGGTAAAGACATCTTTGAAAGGTTTTGGTTTTCTTGTAAGAGGATAATTAAAACGATCACAGTTTCTAATATTACTATATTGGTTACAATTATGGTATGAAAGTGTGTTTTTTAGGTTTTGATAGGAACCCCTGTTTTTTCTTAGCTGGCAAATCATGTCTTATTAATTCATCCCCTATATTTTTAGCTCTTTTGTAAGAAAAGAGAGGAGGTTCTTTGAATATATTTCCAAAAACATAATCTTTCAGGAGTACACTGGCGACACACTTTATTCGAGCTCGGCTAGTCCCACGAATTCGGGTATACCCGGGTGTATTGAGGTTTGTGACTGTTTTCTGCCCGAGTGCATTGAGTTATTTTCCAGGCAGGGATTGAAGCATTTTATTCCCTCTGGCTGCAATACTGCACAGTATATATATATATATATATACTGCATTACAATTCATGAATTTATGCCATCTGGTAGACACGCGAAGCATTGCAGCCTATTAAATCCTAATCATTATCATTTAACAGATCAGCCGCCCATCAGCCAGGCATGAACCCAGGCTGGGAAGGCAAACGCAACGGGGCTTGTCAGAGGTGAGGAGCGGCGCATTCCAGGTATCTGCCAGGTACATACCGGGTATTTGCTCGAATAAAGTGTGTCGGTGCAGTATGTGCAAGTGTTTTAAAAAAAAATTCATTCATTTTTGAGATTGTAATGTACAATATATAAGCTGACAAAAGAAATACGTTTATGTTTAACATTTTTTGCAATATTTTTTCATGTAGATTCACAACAAATCTGTCTAACTTTTAGTTTATCTGCCTCCAATGTCATTATGTAATATCCCCATTCAGAAAAGGTCCTAATTATATTACAGTATTAGCCAATGCCTCAAAATATTCATCTGAGATGGAGATTCTTTTTACTCTAAGAAACTGACATGAACGGGAGTCCAGAATTGTTCCTCTACGATGGAAGCGATCAGCAAGTAGCATATTATTTTTGTCAGTTGTATATACCATGGTAAAATGTATATAAAAACCAGAAAACACAGTGCTATTTAAAGACGTTATTTAAAGATGGTGTCTCAGATATATATATATATATATATATATATATATATATATATATATATATATATATATATATATAATCAAAAAATAAATAGATGGTACCGTTCTGTGGCTAACGAAATGCTTTTATTTGTGCGAGCTTTCGAGATACACTGATCTCTTCTTCCGGCGATGTTACAATTCTCGAAAGCTCGCACAAATAAAAGCATTTCGTTAGCCACAGAACGGTATCATCTATTTATTTTTTGATTATTGAAGCTCGGCTAACACGGTACTGATACCTCTATATATATATATATATATATGAGTTTATACTTCAAAACGTCCAGTAGATAACGAGATCTTGAAAAATAAGAGAAAATAATATGGCATAATAAAGTTTAATAAACAATAAACTGGTAAAAACAAATTGCACTCATAAAAGGCTAATTCACATGAGCATTGGGAATAGCTTTCCAGCACATTCAAATTCAGTCCTTCCATGCCTAATCCCTGAGCAATTGGGATCCGTGTGGTCTCCGTTGCTAGAATTCCTTTTCCTTCTATCGTAGGGGTATAGCTGTCCTCGTCGCTCCCCCGGCTAGTGCACAGCCTGGATAGGGTTGTGTGGCAGTGATTTATTCCCCAGCAACGAGTCTATGCATGTGCACCAGCGCCCGTGGAGGTCAGCAGCTAATAGGAAGATGGTGGAACTGACTGCTGTAACTATGGCTGAGCACGGCTCCCCCGGCTGTGCATGAGCCGGGAGAGCGACGAAGACAGCTATACCCTACGATAGGAGGTAAAGGAGGCAGCATCGCTGGGGATTCTCTCTTGTGTTGAAGACTGTAAACGTCAGACTATTGTTTGCATAGTTTATCCTCTGTCTCTGCAGTCTCAATGTATCTGCTTCTTGTAAGGCTGCGTCCCCGCTAGCGCTGAGTGGGCGGCGCTTGCGGCAGTTACATACAGTATATAGATATATATAAATCACCGCTCACACTGCGCGCCCGCGCTCGTGCATGGGCACACACGCTCACCTGTGCTCGGCGCTTAGATAAACAAAAAATATATACTTTCCGCGCGCTCAACTACCCGCAATGCCCCTCCTCCTCTGCGCAAGCGCGTAAATGCACAACACCCGGGGCTCAGTGCCAGCGAGGACTAAGCCTGGCAGTGAAGGTAGTTTCTGTAGTCATCAGGATGCACACTATCAGCCAGTAAACTTCAGGGTCTGTGCATATTTGTCTGTCATGATACTTATGTCAGAAAATGACATTGTTGGTGCTCCTCTTCTGTATTCAATATACTTCCATATGTACAGTATTTAAAAGATAGCACTCACTGTTTATTTCTTTCTGTGCTCCACTGCTGTTCAGAAGTGGGGGGCAATCCAGTTACTCACAAGTTTTGGCATATTATATATTTTGTAGACAGGATTTTGACGCACTCTTTACAGAAGATGCAGTCAAATCGACATTTTTCAACTGTATTTTGCATTTTGCGGATGAAGAAATGCACACCGTTTCGGGGATTCAGTATGGCCCTTTGTCACGTGCTTCAATCAACAAGTAAACCCTTAACTATTTTATATACTCTGTGAACATCAAAATGGTAAAAAAAATTAAATTTTGCCCTAATTCTCAAGCCGTGATGTAATTTGTGAGGCTTTCTATTGGCCCAAGTGACCAGGCCTTTAAACTTTGCCGAGATATCGGCACCCCCTATGGAGGTTTGTACCCGATAAAGCTGGGGGTTCCCAAAGATGACATTTATGGTGTTCAGCTCCAGAGACCCCCTGCTTCAAGCCAATGTTAAAAAAATAGTAAAAAGCCCATGAATTGCTCCTTTAAGAGCTGTTCAGGGAGACACAGTTTGAGGCTCTGGGACTCCTCTGCGCAGTTCTTACAGTCTGGTGACTTGCGACTGGCCATGCAAGATTAACACTGTGGTGGTACCATTCAGAGGCAGGGATCCCCGCAGAGTGAATCCTCCAGGGCCGCGTTTTATTTTCGGTTCAGTGATCGCACGCGGCTGCACTGCGGTACGGCGAATATACTTATATTATTTTCTGTATTATAGTTAACCCCTTCATTACCTTAGCGGTTAGCCACTAAGGTAATGAAAATCTATTTGTGTATTAATACATATATTTTGGCTATCTAGGCTCCCCATTGAGAGGACCTAGTTATGCACAGTGACAATGAATGGGTTTATGTTTAAAATGCATTTTAATGTTTTGTTTTTTAATACATATGTTTATTTAATTTTTTGTTAATGCGCAAAAGGTGAATAGTATGGACCTCAAAGGATGAGAATGTCAAGGAAGCAGTTGTACAGATGGACCATGATTGATATCTAACATGCCCCTAATAGTATTCACCTCATCTGCAGTCTCACCGTGCACCTCACCCCCACAGCTGCATTGAGCCACTGCTAAGCCTCTTGAACTCTGTTTGTGGTGAGACAGAATTATTATTTGTGTTATTGCTGTTCAGTTCAGTACATGTCCGCCAGGTGGCACACTGAATATCTTTGCCTATGATACTCTGAATGCTTCAATGCAGTGCGGTGTCTGAAACAGGTGTCTAAGTTGTAGATAAAAACTATGCATGTGTCTTTGTCTAATGACTTTGTACAGTACGTACAGATCTGCAGTACTGTTGTAGTTTTTATACTGTACAACAGTACTGTTGTAGTGGTTTTATTCAAAAACAATGTCTTCCAAGTAAGGGGAGTGCAGGATTTCACAATGGTGGTCTATAAATGGAAGGAAAATATAATAGTTTAACCAGTTTACAACTTCGACTCAAAAATGTATCAGATTGTGTCTGTCTCGCTCACATATTCACCAAAGGTGTACAGCATATCAGAGACACTTTCTCTGTCTGATAGCAAAGCTCAACCTTCTCCTCAATCATAAAAAAGAAAAAAGTGAAATACATAGTGCAATTCTGCTAATATAACAGTTTTAGTGATCCCAAATGTTGTGATTGCCAACACTCACGTGGTATAAGAAAAAATCAGGCGTTTTTCAGATGTCGTCAGGTTCTGGTCTTTGGGAATGAGGTAAAGTAACTAGGCTCCCCAGAAATATGCAAAGGAAAAGGAGGTAGACATACTGTAGTGCAAATAGGGTTTTATAATAAAATATATCAGAGCAGTGAATATATCCAAGTTACATGCTCCAGATGAATAAAAAAAGCAATGAGACCACTCAGGGTCTTAAAATCGCGCCGTTGCGAACACTCGCTCCTGTGCAGATCGGATCCTCCTCTGTTTGCCAGCGGTACCACTTCCGGGTTGGTGACATCAGCGAAGGGTACGTCAGTGGAGGGGAAGGTCCTGAGAGCTGCTGACTAACTCCCCAAACTGGCTGCCCAAGCATAAATCAGCCATTCAACAATGGGCCTTGGGAGCATGGGGAGAGCTATGGACCTGGTGGACAGGGAATACAGGTATGGACCTGTGGGCATGGGGAACATCTATCAGCCAGTGAGTAAGGGGGGAGGGGGAGCTAGAGGTCTGGAGGTCAGTGCTATGAGAATGGGGGGCAGGAGGGCTGGCAATGGGCCTAATGGGCAGAGGGGAAAGCTATGGGCTTGGTGTAGAGGGGGATGGCTTTGGGTCCGGGGGAATGGCTATGGGTCAGAGGGAAGGGAGGATGGCTGTGTGGGCCTGGGTGGGGGCATGGCTATTTGCCTAAGGGCAGGGGATGGCTATTGACCTGAGGGTGGGAGAGGGAGATAGCTATGGGGGTGGGGCAGAGGGTAGCTACTGTATGGGCCTAGGGTAAGGGGCAGGGGTATGGCTATGTTCCTGGGGGGCAGAACTTTGCCAATGGCTGTTTCGGCATGACCAGTTCTGCGCCGGTGCTCCGACTCCACGTAACTTGCAACGGGGACACCTGCAACCCGATGGTATTTTTTTCAATTTTTTTTGTCCTGAAGCTTGCCTGTTCGTGTGCCTGTTTGGTGGCACCATTTTAAATGCCCACGAGAAGATGACATTTTTAAAGCCAACGCCATTTTACATTTCCTGTGTCTCCATTTTTAAATGTCCATAAGCTACTATCATTGTAACATTTCTAGCATGCAGCGCACATCAAATTTCCCATGCTAAATGCGCACTAGCATATTCATGTTTCCCACCACCAATTTACTGCCTAAAACTTTTCCCGCACAGCTCTCACCATGTAAAAAAAAGTTTAATACGTGATTAAAGGTTTAATAACTGAATCCTTCCATCTCTCACCATTGCAGTAGAGAGAAGAGGTAGGCAAGAGAGACAAATTGGGTAGGGGGAGACAAAGGGGACAGGAAACACAAGAGAGATCAGGAGAAACAATGGGGGGCAGGAGAAACAAGAGGGGTGGAGAGACAAGGGCGGAAATAGAGAGAGAGAGAGAGAGAGAGAGAGAGAGAGAGAGAGAGAGAGAGAGAGAGAGAGAGAGAGAGAGAGAGAGAGAGAGAGAGAGAGAGAGAGAGAGAGATGAGAGAGTAGGTGAAACTAGAGGTGGGGCAGCAGAGAAGGGGGCAGGTGGGCAGGTGGGCAGGCAAGACAAGAGGTGGGACATGAGAAACAAGGGGGGAGGAGAGACAATGGGGCAAGAGATATGGGTAAATGGAGAGACAATAGGGGTCTGGAGAGACACCAGGGGTAGCAGGAGAACACAAGGGGGGACAAGAGAGAAGCGGGGCTGGAGAGATGGGTTAGGAGAGACAAGAAGAGAAGGAGGCAGGAGACAAGAGAGGGCAGGAGAGAGATGGCAGGAGAGACAAGGAAAGGAAGGAGAGACAAGAGAGGGGACAATGGAGAGACAAGAGAGGGGCAGGAAAGAATGGGGAAGGACAGAAGCGGGGTCAGGAGAGACAACGGGGCAGGAGAGACAAGAGGAAGAGCAGAAGAGACAAGAGAGAGGAAGGAATGTAGGAGGGGGCAAGAAAGAGAAGGGTTCAGGAGGGACAAGGGGGGATGAGGAGAGAGAAGGGACAAGGGAGACAAGAGGGGGCAGGAGAAAAGGGGGATGGAAAAGACAAGGGGGAATAAGCAACAAGGGGGGGCAGGAGAGGGGGTAGGCAAGACCAGAGGGGCACAGGAAAGAGAAAGGGGGGGGGCAGAAGTCACAAGCGAGGCAGAGGAGTAATACATTTGACTTAAGAAAATGTATTTAAACATTATTAATTGTATTAATAAATTACAGCTATAACTTCACGAACATGTTGGTAATATATTTAAGTCAATATAGAACACACAAGAACAATACATAAAAACGTAATTAGGCAATTAAGCATAATACATTGTCATCATGTAATGTAATCGCACATATTATTGTGCCATATCGTAAGCAGAGGGTGGTTAAAATGATAAAGTATTTTGATGTTGATTGTGGCTTTAAAGGTGCAAGTAATTAGAATATTTACTGAAATGGTGGTGGCACACGGAATGCATTCAGGACATTTAAAGATGACGTAAACATGGAAGGCAATGGTAGAGCGTGAGACACACTCAGGACATTTAAAAATGGTGGTGAGAAAAATAAAAAAAATAGCTATAAAAAAGGGCATCAGCGTAAGCATTTAAAAATGGTGGTTGTGCCATATGGTTGCATAGACGGGCACTCCTCTGGTCATTTAAAAATGAGAAAATTGTGTTATGTTTTAGCAAGGTGTCCCTGCAGTGAGATGCGTGGTGGCGGAGTGCTGGAGCCAAATTGGTTGCTGCGAAATATCCACGGCCAAACGTTCTAGACCGCTGGGGTATAGATATAAGCCTGGGGAGTAGCTTTTGTGCCTAGGCAGGGAGGTAGCTATGGGCCTGAGGGCAGGGGTGTAGCTATGGTCTGGGGACAGAGGGTGTATCTTTGGACCTGGGGGGAGCCGCATGTGGAGGAGAATGTAAGTGCAGCCATGTCACAGCAGACTAGAGGCTGGGTGAGTGGAACCCACTTGCGCAGGCGAATAATTCAGCTGTGCTCCCAATTTCTCCATTTCCCCTATTTTATTATTTGATCTTGGACAGAGCGTTCAGAACATCTCCAGGAATGTGGAAACACTGTTCCTGTCTCCCCAAACCCATCATATTCCACATCACCTACAATTTCTATTCTTACCTTCAAAGTTCTAGATTCCTCTGCGCCTCCCTATATTACAGCTTTCATTTCATGCTGCACCCCAGCCGATCTCCTGAGCTTGCAAATGACTGTCTCCTCCCCCCTCCCTGCTGCTCTTTCCATTCCTCCCCCCCCCCCTGTACCTGTGGGTTGACCACTTTTAAGTCAAATATAAAAATACACCATCTGAACAGTTGGGACTCGACTACTTCTCCCCACATTTGGCCAGGCACTGCCATTTACTGTACTTTTTCCCTACTGTCTCTGTTAGTCTCCCAACATACAATTTAGATTGTTACCCCTCCTTTTCCTATCATTTGTTTTTATGTTTGGTGAATAAATTATATTTTCCTGTATTCTAATGTCTGGTTTGTTAAACGCTTCATATATTTTTGGTATTACATAAATAAAAATATACATATTGTAGATACACACAACACATACAGGGCCATATTAACTAAGCAGCCTTCTGCCATAGGGCACCTTCCAGTCCTGGAAGACCTAACAGACCATTTAAGTCATGAGACTCTAAGGCATCTTCCAGTGTTATAAGGTGTTTTGTGTCATAACATTGCTTAATAAATATGTGCCTTTATGGCCCATTTGCATGAATGAGTCAGAATACCCCAATTGCTACATTTTACAAAGGGTAATTCTTGTTACTTTCAAAGCACTTATGTAGGGGCTTTAAAGAGAAAAACATATAGATGAGTGACAGGGCAATCCTATTCTAACATGTCATAATAATAAAGAAATGGTAATGCCATACATAAATTGAAAGAGCAATAATAGACTGCAATAAAGCACATACTGTAACAAGTAAAATCTCTAGAAAAAGGAGAAAACAACATTGATGGAAGTAAAAAAATAAATAAGACTAATGGAGGGTGAGCAAGAGTAATGTCCCATGGTCTTCTGTGTCCCTGAAATAGAATACACAAAAAGACAATAAGCTATAAACTCCCACATACATTATATAGCAGTAAGGAAAATAAATAATAAGGGTTGACTGCTTACCACACAATAATAGACAAATATAAGATAGTGCAATTAGAAGAACATACCAAATATAAAATAACGGCATTAATGCCAATGCAAAAACTGACGAGGAATTAAAAAAAATGGTAAATCCTGTACTCCGGGTGAGCTCTAAGGCAGGGGCGTGCAAAGTGGGCGATGTGAGATGTTCTGGGGGGAGGGGAATGGCGGTTACAGAGTCACTGCGCTTCCCCGAAGGCATTTAAATGAAATGCCGGGGGACCGCTTGAGGACTCTGTAAATTTCCTTACCTTGGTGTTGGGCGACGCATCTCCATGGCAACCCAGCATCAAATGACACAGCAGGGTCAAGTGATGTCACGTTGCCGTGGCAACGTGATGTCACATGACCCTGCTGCATCATTTGATGCCATCTCTGAGCCGGGGGTGCGGGGGGCCACGAGCAAAGGCGGGAGAGCAGGCAGGGGGACGCAGGGGGAAAAGCTTGTGCACCCCTGCTCAAGTGAATACAAGTAACTATCAAACAAAGTGGGTGGGAACAGTGGGACACAGCTAGATATTGGTTCTCATTAAAGTAGTAACAAAAGCTACTTGGGCTGTAGGACAAAGTTAGTCCCAATGACTTTACTTTTGGAAAAAACTGCTGTAATGAATATTTATATTTAAACCTTTAGGGGTAACAGTGTCAAATGTGTACAGTATATATAATAGCATTCATGGTGTACAAATGGTGTGTCTCTGTCATATCCACATGTTAAGGATCATACGGATTGCTATGTCAATGTCCTTCTGGAACTCAAAAATACCTTTTAAAAACTCCTGTAAAATGGCTGTATACTTGTTATCAAAAATGCATAAGGCACTCATTAATCCATCAGTGCCAACTCCTAACCCTCGAATGGAGGTACATTTACTTAATTGTTCAACATAGATGTGGAACAAGGCCCCCCTTGTGGCTTTGGGACATTATCTGTATTAATCTGATGTCACTAGGCCCCTATGGGAGTACTGGTGGGTATTTCTTACATGACCCGATACCTTTGGGCTGCTTGGGAACTGTCACTTCCATATAGGCATGATGAGGTATATTAGTGCAAATCCGTGGACAGAGCTAATCTGTTGAAACCCGGGAGCCCTGTTTCTTGAGGCCCTCTGTTTCATGCCATATTCCCTTTCCTGTAATATTCAGTACTCCATTCCTTTTTGGGGGGATCCTTACTTAAGGGGACTGTCCCTATCTATAACATAATAAACAAGGGGCCTGGTCTGTGCCATTATTTATAAACATGACTTATCTCCTCTCACCGGAGGCTCCTCTCCTTTTGTCCTCCTGGAAAACTTCTTGAACTTTCCCCTCCTCTTATATACTCATTGTGATGTTATGATCCCATGACAACACAGGGTGGGGCCCAGTACACACTAATCCTACTAGTAACTCATTAGAGGGGGCAGGGGCATAGCTATAGCCCGGACCCACACTTTTGGGGGGCCCGCTCTTCCCCTCCACCCACCTGCAGGCAGGGAGAGATGGTATGTGGCAGAAGCGGGTCCTCAGCGTTAAAGGATAAGCCAGTAGAAGAATCAGCACTTTTTAGGCCTCGGGCATGGTCAGCGCTTAGGCGCTGACCCGTGCTGAGGCGCGATGCTGCTCGGCACTGAGCCCCTGCAGCCGCAATGAGAGCGGCTTTAGCAGGGGCTCGCGCACGCTTTCGCATGCCTACGGAAGCGTGTCTTAAGAAATCATTAGTTTCTTCGCTTGCCGGAGCGCAGGGCCAGTCACGTGAGTGGTTCGCCCAATGAGGGCGAACCAGCTCCGTGAGGTCACTGGCCCGCCCCCAGACACGCTCACGGATGGCGCGCGCTCTAAGGCCAGGGAAAGCACTGCTTTCCCTCAGCCTCAGCGCGCCTCCGCACGGCTTCAGTCTCTATGGACTAAGCCTTACAGAGGCAGAGCAGGATGGAAGGGGAGGGGTGCGCCCCAGAGGTCTCACCCAGAAGTTTTTCTTACTTCTGGTGTCTGCTGCTAGAGTGTGGGCTTCACCTCGTGTTGTCTTGCTCTGCCTCTGGCTTACAACCTCCTCCGTTGCCGCATACAACCTCACCGTAGGCAAGGAGGAGTGGGGGGGGTGGAGATCTGATGAGTGGGAGAACTGATGATGATGAGGACGAGATCTGATGATGATGAGGGCGAGAGCTGATGATGTGGGGAGATCTGATGATGATTATGTGGGGAGAGCTGATGATGATGGGGAGAGAGATGATGATGATGAGGGGGAGAGCTGATGATTGTGATGATGGATTATGATGAGGAGGGATGATGAGAGGGAGGATCATGGAGAGGATGGGAAAGGGAGAAAAAAATTGTACAGTATAAATATTAATAGGGCCCTGAAATTGTGTTTGCTCGGTGGCCGCACATATCTAGCTACGCCACTGGGAGGGTTGTTACATTTGTATTGTGAAATGCCCAGGTGACCTACTATATATGGGCAAAACAAACAGACCTCTCAAAAAACGCTTTTAAGAGCACAATAGGAGACACACCTAACAAATATATCTAGTTGCATATTCGAGTAGCTGTAAGAAGTGTATATATGTGCTTACTGTAACAAAATACTTTTTCGCACTAATTAGCATGTCACTGTATCCTAAAAACCTTTCTAGCATGATTAAATCATGCAAGAAGGGCTTTTTGGAAACAATTTCATTCCAGCTATGCAAATCTATACAATATAGCCAAAATGTCTTAATCTGGAATTTTGGCAATTCGCGGGTATTCTAGTACAGTACCTCTGCAAATTTCAAAATGCAAAATCCGGTGAAACTACTAGTAAAGTTGATCTTGCCACCTGAAGGCTGGTGATATTGATAGATTAGCTGTTTTATCTCTGTTTGGCATGGACTCCCTAATACAATTAGTTTAAATGATCTTTTTTAGTGAACTTGCCTAATTTTCCCCCTGTACTGTCTACCTAATTATGTACATTACTGCTCAATAATGCCCTGGCTGGAGGAGTTAAAGGGCCAATACGAAGCCAAGGACTTTTAACCCCGCCAGGGCATTAGTGGCCAGTAGTGACATTTTCTGTTTGGATTATTACTATACTAGTTTAAATATATGGGTTGGTATGTTTTGTTTCTAACATTAATTCCATACAACTAAGTCCCTGTTCTGTCATAACCACAATTTAATTTTGGTGTCATAGAGAGGCACATGGACATGGAACAAATTGCCCAAGGTCACATTTGAACAAGGCACCTCTGCTTCAAAGGCAATTGGTTTCAGACTCTGTGGATTTACTCACTGAGCAGCTCCTTCAGCACATACAGTACAGTATGTCATCATAATCTTCATCCCTTGTCAATCCACTGATGGATGAAGGGCTCCCCAAGCATTTTACAGGTTCTGCCATTGCAAGTCTGTCTTCTCCACATTGCTCCAACACATTATCAGATTTCTTCCTCTCATTTTACTTTTGGTCAACGTCTTGGTCTTTTAATTTCACTTGAAATTTAGTTGAGTTCCATCTTTGTCCAACGATAGTAATTTCTTCTTGCGATATGTCATGTTTCTTCCAAATGCGCTCCATCTCATCTTCGTTATCCTATTGATTTCTTTCAAAAGGTTCCCATCTATTTTTCGTTGCCAACCAAGGTAGACATATATTGAACATCACTTTGTCCTTGCTGAGATTCATATGGAGGCCAACTTTCTTATTTGCTTCAGCGAGCTCTCTGATTTGTTGGTGGAAGTCTTCTGGACTTGTGGCAAAAATAACAATGTCATCTGCCAATTGTAGATCATAGGTGACTCAAGTATTCATTTTGATTTGTATTCCTTTTTATTCCCCATCTAATGTCACACTTATCATTAATAATACGCCACCACATAACTATTAGCAAAAACAAAAAGACATATTTTATTAACATTTTGACTAAAGAAATATCACTGAGCACCAATGGGATAATTCAATATACCTCAAAATGGCAGATTGCAGTGCAATCAGCTGAAAAACAATCATTCATCAAAATTGAGGCTTTCGCAATTGTTTACTTCAGGGAATATTGAATGAATCCCTACAGTAAATCTCAACTATGAGTCCACACCAAAGCTGCGCCCAATTAAAAAAAAAAACATGTACTGTATTAAAGGGCAACAGTATCACATTCTCTGCAACAATTTTTCTTTTAATAAATATAAATTACTAGTAAATCTGCTGATCTTTACTAAATAAAAATAATAAAAACAATTTGAAAATGCATTTTTTTTGTCCCCAAGATGTTAGCGACATATAGTCTTGCAAGAACATGTTCATTAATGGAGATCAAATGCTTTCTGTATAGAATTGTTTTTTTTTAAATGTTCACTTTTGACCCATCAATTATTCTTTCTCTTCTGTGAAGTTAATCCATGCCCCCTTGAAAGGATGTGCTTCCTGAAGCAAAGTCTTATCAGGCAAGTAATCAGTAATCTCGCAGTGCCTATTGGCTAACTTGATCTGTGATACAGAAATAAAAAAGCAGTCACTAACAATCATGTGGTATTGTATTAAAAAACAAACACAAAGCACATACTGTATTTCTATTATTAAATTACTAAGCATGGTTTATTTTAACCTTTTTATTTGTCTTAAATATTTTATTAGTTAAATTAGTTATATGTGCCAAGAATCTAACACATTAATTGGAGACCCCTCTGCCTTTGAGTACCCTTCACTGGAATACTAATATTTCTTCTAATATTCATCTTTGTAGCTCGTGAAAATGATCGAAAGTGGCGTTAGGATTTGTGTCTGCTTAATCTCTGTAACTGGCTCTTTGATATGGCTCTGATGAATAGAATCTGATGAGCGATGAAAAAATGTGGTTAGTAAGCATACTTCAGGTAAGTATACTTTTAAATTCAACTTTTCTTCCTTAAAATAAAGGTTTATATTGGGCCTAAATGCAAGATAATAGTCTACTTTATTGTAGTTGTCAGTGATATGATGTTCAGTATGAATTGTAGCTTACTCTTTCCTATTTACAAATCATTCATACTGCTATTTGTTATATCTAAATCAAAGACCTCCTGAGTGAAACGTGTGGCAGTTATTTCCATCCAGTTCTTTGCCATTGACATGCTTCATACAGAGGCGAGAGCAGTGTGGCATGTTATTAACAACACAGAGCCGAAGAAAGCTCTCTGCAACATTCTACTTATAGTATTACTGGTTATCTGTTAGGGGCAGTCCTGTTTTCAGATAACCATAACCCCCGTGACTGCACGGTAATTAAAAATGTGCAATGCCACTGGAAGCTATACTGTTACATCAATTGCCTGGTGTTTAGTCAGACGGATATTGAATCACCAGTATTCATGACACGCACTCCTTATGTCTTTATTGATCTAAAAATGAGGATATTATTGTATATCTTTCTGAATAGGATTAAAAACGTGCAGTCAGCTGGGCTGCAGGTGGTGGTGAAAGTGGAATATTAGAGACCCGTTATATTTAAACAGAAAGGCTTATACACAGAAAACGCATACTGTAGCTGTGGTTTATTTTTAAAAATAGGTGGAGGACATTGAAATACTATATATAGGGAAATCACTTTGGGTGTTCAGTTTCTAATCATTACTTTCCTCTCTGTAAAACTATCAGGGAACATGTTATCAGCACTGATAGAATCCTCTGGTAGAGATTAAGGTTCTATAGTGCCGTGCGCGCGCTACACCGTATGCGCGGAATTTCAGTTGGCTGGACCTCAGCCTTTCTATAGAAGGGCGAAGATGAAGAAATTCATCTTTTTGCGCCGCTACCGGCTCTGAAATGTATATAAATATATGTGTGTATGTATGCATGGATGTGTGTGTGTGTGTGTGTGTGTGTGTGTGTGTGTGTGTGTGTGTGTGTGTGTGTGTGTGTGTGTGTGTGTGTGTGTGTGTGTGTGTGTGTGTGTGTGTGTGTGTGTGTGTGTGTGTGTGTCAATGATTGCGGAACAAAAAAAAAATATTTATTAAACTTTTTTTTTAAATCTTGCTTAGGTCTTCCTTTCACTCACACAACCCCTGCACACACATATACTCGCATATACACGCATATACACACACATACACAGCTCCCTGCTCTATAAACATGAAAAGCATGCGGCATGTGCACGCGCGTTCGCATAGGCACGCGCGTTCGCATAGGCACGCGCGGCCACACGGCCGCATGCTGTATATAACAGCCCTAAGGGATCTATTTACTAGTCTCCCCTCTGCAAAACTAGGGCAAAAACAGTGCAAAACAATAACAATAAAAAGGCGCTATTTTTATGAAAGAACAGGAATTCCATTGAACGCAATTGTAGTTTAATCTGATGATATCCTTTTGCACAGACCTTGACTTGGATTTGCAGCTGGTAAATTTGAGTAAATTAAGCACACAAAAGGGTGCTAAGCATGCCTTCACATGAATGGGAGTAAGGGCGTGCTAAAGTTTAGCACCCTTTTGTAGATCTGGGCCAAAGATTAGTGATATCTGGAGTTTAATTATTTATATCTCTTACCTCTTATCCCCTTTCCTCAATTATTTACTAACATACACATGAAGCTCTTTGGGCACAAAAATATTCTACAACTGTGCTAACACTCTGGGTAGACAACAACGATAATAAAAAAATGTTTTATTACTTTAGTGCAAACATTATAGTGAAGCTAAAAGAACAAATACAGATAGACACCAAAATAAATATTAAATACACCCATGTTCAGCAATGTAAACAACTCTAAAAGCAATTCTGGCATATACTGTACCTCTTCAATAAATACATTCTGGAGTTCCTTCAAGAAAAATGCTGCATGTATCAATGAAATAAATCATAGGCAATTTGTAATGTTGGTAATTATATATACTGTACACATTGTTTAATTGGTGCTGCCATACAATTGAATCCGAAATCCTACCTTATTGTGCCAATAGTAAATACATTAAAATGAATGGAGCTATTAGATCAAGAGTAAGACACCTTCACAGCATGTTGCATAGAAAGCTTGTGTGTGACTATGTCATCTTTTGAAAAGAGAACGCTATAGATAACAATTACATTTTGTATTTTTCCACCACAGATGCTGTACATAGTATAGACATTGGATTAATACAATTGCCAGGAGGGTGAAACATAGCAGTATACAGTATATTTATCCAGTCAAAATGTATTCTGATCTTATTCAATCCATCTTTAGAAGCCCATCCTTATTCTACTAAAAACTATTAGTAAATACAAAATCTCTATTCATTGATACAGATCCTTCTGCAAGTCCAACTAACACAATCTATAAGATTATTTGTGAATTGTCTATGTTAGTATAACATTTAAACTATACAAAACTTTTTCAACATGTTATACCCACAGAAACCATGCAATACTATGCAACCTTTGAATTTACAATGTTAGCTTTCTTAATTTTTGTGGGTTACTAAAGATGTACATTATTAATATTATTAAATGTTTCCTGTTTTGCATGAGAAAATGCAAAACATTTCTGTTCGTGGATGCAAGTTTTGAAAATGTGCCAAACCTTAATGTGCCAAGCATCCAATGCCTATGCCAAAGTTCTTATGTTGATACATTTAAATCCCAAGACTATTGTCATATGATGACATTATATCAGTATTACATTTACTTTAATTTTACTAGGTTTTCTTATGATAGTGTAGCACCTTTTCCCCCACCATAAGTGAGATCAAATAGCTACTGGTGTATTCTGGTGTGGTGCATACCTGTTTGGTAGAAAAAAAGGTCCTGACAACTCCACGATAGTATGGGGAGGCATCATGGCAGTCTCTCATTGATGATCCTTATAGCGCAGTACCTCCCGCCAGAGAGGATTCTCGTGCAGCCAGGATGGTCTGCACTGGCTACTCAGGTAGTGGCACAATCACGTACCCACAACAGATGGATTCAACCGTGTCTTTATTAGCAGCATACATATAGTCATGACAGGCACATTCCCTGAAGTAGTACACACAGGGCTTGAAGCCCTGCCAGACCCTTTACCCCCTGATAGGATAAAGGGTAAGTGCTTCCACTCCACAGGGGGAGGGAAGAGAGATCCTGACTTCTGGAAGAGTGTCAGGTTTTATACCCCAGGGGAGGGCTTGTAACCCTGCCCCGTGACAGGCATCACATCATGGGCATGTGACCCAGCCAGTATACTCCCCAGGGATGACACTCTCTGGTTGCTGTTAGACCTGCCCCTGGATACAGGAATAGTGTATCCAGGCTGCAACAACAAGCTAGTCCTCCATGAGAGAGCTTATCCCCCACATAGTCTGTGTCTAACAGGACATACAGTTAGGACCAAAGAAAAGATGCTAGCCAGCTGACTAGGCTACACCAGTATCAATCATGTTCTTATTCTAACAATATTTTATTGTCATACAAACCAGAATCCAAGAATTTTTTTAATCCCAAAGACAGTTTCCTGTTTGAATCTAAAGTAAACATGGCGGATATGGTTAATTCCATCCTTGGAAGAAAAGGTGCAATACACATGAAAACTATTACTGTGCATATAAGAGGGTTCATGATTACTTTATTTCCATCACACAAACTACTGTACCATGATACATTTCAATTTTGCCCCTAGCATGCTCTCATCCCATATTTTTCAAATGTGAATGCAAAAACAGTTTATCAGTGGCAAGTGTCTGTCTCATCCGTATGCATTCACCACCAGGCTTTGTGACAGGAAATGGAAATGTCTGTGGAGGCATTAGTATAAAATTGGACGTTACATTGCCAAACAAAATAACATGCAAACTCTTATTTCAATATACTTAACAATTACTTTCCATCTGACAGTATAATGTAGATGCCAGATAGTTCTACCACCAACCCTCCATTTTCATGTGTTTTTAAGTGATTTCTGCATTTTTATTATGTGATTCCTATTAACCCTTTTTTATATTCAATTTTTATTTTAAGAGCAAAGTTTTATGGGGTTCACAAAAAAGGGGTAAACTGAATATGAAGCTCCATAGGATACATAACAAAATATCAAATTGGGGGGATAGGGAGGTGAGGGGGGGGGGAAGTCATACAGACTTAAATACGCTGTGCGATAACAGATATACAGTCATATTTATACATATTCAATCATATATGCACAATCCTACAGTCATGGTGTTTGCTATCATGTTGTAAGTATCGTAACTTTGTCGCTATGTGATAGGGTGGTTCTATCAAAAGACTAGTGCTCCCATTTTGTAACCCAGGGCTCCCAGATCATGAATATATCTGAGTTGGCAGTGAGCCAGGCTGTAAACTCATGATATGGCACAATGTATTAATTATTGCAGGGAGTCCAGGGATTGGACCCTTCCATGCCTTGGTGATTATACATCTTCCTGCTGAGAGGATGTGATTAATCAATTACCTCTGCCTGCCATTGGTCTTAGGGAGCCTACTATGCAGGAGTGCCTCTCATGGGGAAAGGCAGGGCCTAGTGTGTTAGTAAGAAGATTAAACATAGGAGATAATAGCTTTTTCATTATTGGGCATTGCCACAAGATGTGAAAAAGATACCCACCTGGCAACAACCCCAAAAACACAGAGGAAAAGTCTGTTTGTGGAATTTGTGTATTCAAACCGGGGTCAAGTGCCATTTATATAAAAGTTTATAGCTATTTTCTTTTACTAATGTGTTTAATGATATTCTAGATATTATTTTCAATACAGTATTTCCTCCCATTCCTGTACTTCCAGCTGCTCAACAACATGCTACTCCCACTGTCTCATATGCAAGGGCTCGCAATCCCCAATACTGGAGAGAATATTTATATTGAGAAAATCAGCTGCTTTGCAAAGGCAGTAGAGGAACATATCCTCTCAAAAGCTGTGTTTTGTTGTATGGATATCTCGGAGTACTGGTTGGAGATGTAGTGCCTAATTTGAGCATATTTTTTTAATTCTGTATTTGGGATCTGTTTCACCTGTTTGAGATTTGCAAAACTTCTGACTGTAGAGTTTACCGTCAGGTCCTGGACTCAAGATAGTGCATTCCTGGTTCACCAAGTGAACTGCTCTCCACTAAGGCCAGGGGGGAAATTGGGGTTTTGTCAAATAGGCACCATGCCTGTATGTGAGCTCTTTTTATTAAAAATAAACTGCCTAGTCTTTTAATGGAGCCACAAGATTGAACTATGAAGGGGCCTCATGAAGGAGTTCTCTATTTCGACCCATCTACCTTGATGGGGTGAAGCATGTCCTGCTACCAGCAATGCTATTTGTGAAGATGGGTATTAGGTTTGTAGGCAGGGGACTATGAGACCACCCTCCGTTGGGGCATATAAGGACTTTTCTACTCATTTTGTGTTTCTTCCCTTTCCATACAAAACGGAACATGCTCTTTTGTAAACTCTGCAGATCTTTAGCTGATATAGGGATAGGAACATATTTAAAGAGATATAATTTTTTTTGGAGAAGGGTAATTTTAAGCATAGGTCTTATCTCTCCATGATATCAAATAACGAGACAATGATTCAAGATTTTTTTTGAGGGACTGATACATACTGTACAATATATAGGAAATTGGCTTGATAGAGTGTCAGATATGAATTGGTTAATTTTATTCCCAGGTAGTTTAAATATCTTTTAACCATTTGAAGTTATAATTTAGCGATGCCATTTTAACTGTCTCAGGGGGAAGGTTGATGTTAAGTCCTTCTGATTTGCACGTATTTACCTTAAATCCTCATTTTGTTTTTTTAAATGGCCCAAAACTTTATTAAGGAGGGAAGAGATATGTGAGGGCTTGTAAGAGTTAGCATAATATTCTGCAAACAGGCTTAATTTGTGGTTGTGATTTTCAATCTTAACTCCTGAAATATCTGGGTTGCTATTAATCATTCTGGCCAGGGGTTCAATTGTGAGTGCAAAAAGAAGTGGGGATAAGGAACAGCCCTGCCTAGTTCTATTTTGAATAGGAAACTGCTCTGATATCTGTATTCCTAGTAAAGACTTTTGGGGACCTATATACTGTAGCAGTTGTATTCAATTGACAATGTTTTCTTTAAGGCCAAAAGCCCACAGTGTCGTGCAGAGATATCTCTAGTCCACCCTGTTAATGCCTTCTCGACATCGAGTGAGAAAGCATTATAGGAGAATTATATATTTTAGCTGAATGAATGAAGTCTATAATTTTCCGGATATTAGCCGGGACCTTTCTGTCTGGAATAAGTCCCACCTGATCATGGTAGACTAGGCTTGAAAGTACTATGTTGACAAAAAAAAATTAAAAGATTTTAATGCCTACAGTACATTAGTGATATAGGGTGATAATTTTTGTAGTAATTTGGATCTTTCCCAGTTTTGTGGATCACTGAGATTGCCACTAAGAGCATTTCACTTGGGACTTCCAAAACTTGTAGGAAATTTTTAAACAGACTGGTCATCTTAGGACAAGTATATCACTTATCATCTTATAGTGCGTGCAAGAAAATCCATCTGGGCCTAGAGCCTTGGAACCTGAGCCTTCAGGGACTTGATGGCCAACTCCACTTCATCGTATGTGATTGGGAGCTTGAGTTTTTAATTTTCATGACAAGATACTTGTGCGAGTCTACTTGTCTTAAGGAAATCAATTAGATCTCTGGCTGTATCAACTGAACGATCTGTTTCTGGCCATCAAAGAGTTAACTATAGACATTTTTTAATTCACCAAGTATTTCCTTTGGGTTGTTAGTTAGAAGGACCAAATCTAATTTTAGAGAGGTGATGTGCTGTGCCATGTGTTCTGACCTGAGTTTTCTTGCCAGCATTGTATCTGGCTTGTTGTCCTTCTCAGAGAACCTCTGGGCAGTCCACCTCAGTGACTTATCTAACTGTTCTATCATTGATACATTTAGTTCCTGCCTTTTATTATTTATTTGCCTGCTGAGGGGCTCAGTGGGGGACATTTTATGCTGAAGTTCCAGTTGTTCCAGTTTTATTTTACGGGTCTGTATCTACCGGTATTTAAACTTCTTCCTGTGAAAGGCTATTCTAATAAGAATGCCTCTTATATAAGCATTGTGTGTTATCCAGATAGATCCCAGTGAGATACCAGGAGTGGTGTTTAATTAAAAAATTGTTCTAGCTCATTGGATATTTGCAAAACAATGTCTGGGTTAGTGAGGATCATATTGTTAAGTCTTCATGAGTATAGTGGCAAGGGCCCTTGCCACCATTTTAAACAGATTTCAACTGGGCCATGGTCCAACCATGTTATGGGATGTAATTTAGCTGAGAGGACCAGCGGGAAGGCTTTAGTCTTCTTTAGTCTTTAAAATCAGTCTCATATGCTCTAACATGCGGATCTTAAACATTCCTGTCCAATGTATTGTTTTTTTACATCCGCACATGAGCATATATATAACAAATGTTGTATTACAGTTAATAAACAATGTAATATTGTGTGTTTTGTTTCCTTCCATATTTTCAAATGTTTTCGTATTTGACACATATTTGCATATCTTGCAGTGTGGAGACACTGCAAGATATGCGCAGGTGCGGATGTAAAAAACAATACAGCAATATTAACTGTTTCTTTGGACATACTTTAGACCACTCATTATGATGTTATTATATTGCAATTGGACCTCGGAATGTAGCTAATCATATCAACACAGTGTCTCACAGTACATTGTCGTGATTTAATGTTAACCACTGACATATTTTGGATAATATATATAATGACATATACCTGAATGAGATGAAGTTTAAATGGAGAGATTACCTACATATGTGTATTGTGTTTTGATTACCATCAGATGTTATCACTTTCGTAGGAGGGGCTATATTACTTACCTTTGCAATTACTCCTGCAGACTCCTTGAGAAAAAGCGCTGTGTAGCGTGAAACGCGTGGGAGGATATTGTTGTCCCTGTTCTGTCCCTAGTATGTTTGTTTTTTAACTATGTAACCTAATAAACTTTTTTTATTTTTCTACTATCCGTTGAGTTGTTTTGGTGCATATTTTTCTGGACGGCGGGCCAACTAATGTACCACTACAGGAGACAGCATTCCATTGACGCGGAGGCTCCAACATACCAGGAGTTCAATCTCCAACTCCGGTGCTGACTGTGGAGTTCGGCTGCATCTGTCGGATCCGGAATGAAACAGAAATGTAGGTAGGACTTATATATGGCGAAGGGGCTTCTGAGGTCATTCTAATATCCTCTGTTGTGCATTCACACCTACCAGAGTTTCACTAATACCCCGTTACTTACTCTGCATTTGCCTATTTCTTTCTAATCTACTACAAGTGACAGAGTACCGGTTCATTTATTATGCACTATACCTGCACATTGAACTGCTGAACAATCCAGGAGTATACTATTATTTATACTATCAATATATTTTTATACAATATATATTTTGTGTGTATATATATATATATATATATATATATATATATATATATATATATATATATATATATATATACAGGCATACCTTGCTTTAAGTACACTCACTTTAAGTACACTCGCGAGTAAGTACATATCGCCCAATAGGCAAACGGCAGCTCACGCATGCGCCTGTCATCACGTCCTGAACAGCAATACCGGCTCCCTGCCTGTACCGAAGCTGTGCGCAAGCGGGGAGACTATAGAGCCTGTCACACATGCGTTATTTACATCAGTTATGCACGTATATAACGATTGCAGTACAGTACATGCATCGATAAGTGGGAAAAGGTAGTGCTTCACTTTAAGTACATTTTCACTTTACATACATGCTCCGGTCCCATTGCGTACGTTAATGCGGGGTATGCCTGTACATACACACACACACACACACACACAAGATACAGGACTTATTGAGTCTACAATCAAAGTTATACTTAGAAAAATTTAAATGGATCACTTATAGCTCTAATAAAAAAAACACAGCTAATGTTTCAGCAAAAAGGGAGCAGTGAAATAAATATACCTAGCTCCAATGGAGAGCTCTGAATAACATTGGTCTTAGTTCATATCTGATTGTTGGAGGGATAAGCCCCTTGCAACCATAAAGCAGAAATTCAATGGGAGGTAAGTTTTACCTTTGGGCCCCCAGCTTTGGCCACGGTGGGGTAGGAGAGGGTGCAGTGTGATTTCTCTTGCGCGGTGAAGGATTACTACCATCCTGGACCAGAGAGTATGTGTTGGCTTGTATAGGGTGGTCCCTCTTGTGAGATCCAGTAGCAGCAAGGGTCAGAGAGAACCTTAGAGTTTTTAAATCCAGCTTGACAGCAGTCTGTTAATGAGCCAGGTGGAGAATGGTTAATTTCCTCATGCTGAGATTAACCAGCTCCCCGCTGGACTCAGCAGCCAGAGATAGGCTTTTCTTGTAAAGCCTTTAGACAGGGAAAAGACCCTGTCACACGCACATTATTTTCTCCTTATACGATTTTCAAAATCCTCATTCTTTTCTTGCAGCTCACTAATAAGTTCCTAGGATTGCTTAACTGTCTGAGAGAGAGAAGTTTAAATTCCCCCTCCAGATCATCTGTTTTGGTCTCTAGGGTATTTGTCCTTTCCCCTAAAGCAAAGAGTTTTCTGCTACATCAGCGGTGCGCAAACTGGGGGGCGCGACCCCCAGGGGGGGCGCGACACTGCCGACGGGGGGCGCGGGGTTTACAGAGGCCCCGCGCGCTTCCCGAAGGCACTTAAATTAAGTGCCGGGGGAGCTGCAGGGCCTCTGTAAACCTAACTTACCGTGGCTCCGGCGGCTTCCTCCCTGTGTTGCCATGGCAACGCGGCGTCAAAATGACGCTGTGAGGTCATGTGACGTCACGTTGCTATGGCAACGTGACGTCATTACGCCGGAGCGCGGGTAAGTTGGGGTTGGGAGGGGGGCGCGGGAGTGAGGGGACAGCCGGCAGGGGGGCGCAGGGAAAAAAGTTTGCGCCCCCCTGTGCTACATTATTTTATTTTAGGGCAGCTTTCATTTCCTTATGGAACATGGCTGTTATGTTTAGGTAAAGATCTTTATGGTCTGCTGATGTTATGGTGGGAGCAGGGTCTGCCATGCTCAGTCTGCCCGCGAGTCCCTTCCCTTCTTCTATTCAAATCTGGCTTACTTTTAAGAATCTTTTTTTGTGCTGGGGGAGTTCCAATTTCGTGGGGTGTCATTTTTGCCACGTTTTTAAGTCTCTGGATCCATTTTTGAAATCTATATTGTGCCTGGTTGTGTGTGGAGCCGTCTCTCCTACTGTATGCCTCCATCCGCTTCCGTCTCGCACATGCATCCCACATTCACTCCTCTTTTTTTATTGGTTTGAAAATACAATAAAATATTGAAGAATTGTCCATTTAAAAAAACATATCCACTTAAAAATGAGACAATTATCCCAAAGTATGTCTCATTATATAAAATTATATTATGATAGAAGGACAAATGGCGTTATATCTGTATACAGGGAATTGTATTAGATGTTATTGTGACGGTAAAGGGTAACCAGGCTCTCAAATAAAGGTTAAGCCCATTTTAGTTACCCCTGATCTGTGTATAAGGGTCCAAGAGAGTTAGCTCTTGTGCCCAGTTGTATTATATGTAAAAAAGTATTTTTGGTGTTTTTCCCTTTCCGGGCATGCCAGCAAGCAGGGATTGCTAGGGTATGAGTTTCAAAGGGGGGTTTGCGGAGGAACCGTTGACAGAATGTGTCTAGGAGGTTGGGGTCCGGAGTTGTCGGTAAAGATACCCGGAAATCATGCCTGATTTATGGATACATGTAGGCACATTGTCCCACAATATCTCCCCATGAAAACGCAAGTGCGACTCACCACTAGGGTACCCTGCTTCAGCACAGCCCAGAACAGAGAAATGGGCACAGGGTTAAAACATCTATTCCTGTAACTGAGGAATCCCTAGGATCTAGGTTAAGGGGGGTACCCCAGCTAGTGCCCAGTTGACCCACAACCAGTATTGAGTTTGTGGATACCCCAACCATATATAAGGTTGAGGGGGGACTCAGAGTCCTGACTGAGTCTAAGAGAAAGTGTGTGGGGAATAATGCAGATAGAAATAAAACTACAACATTTTTCCTGTTCTGTTCCCTGTTCCCCAAATAAAAATATACTTTATTAAATGTAATGTGCCTTTTACATTCGGAACTGATGTACAAACAGGCTGCCCGAGCTAACCCATAGGCGCCGGTAAGTATGCTGGACATAGGCGTTCAAAGCAGTCAGAGGATGCCCAGAGATGAGAATAGCATTTGGTCAGCGGGGAAAGGCGGAGAACCAGTACCTTTTTTAGCCGGCTTGGATCTGATTGGTTGCTTGGGAATTTTCCCACGCGTTGATTGGCTGCCGAGTTTTGTGAATGAAACTCAGAATACCATAAGAATCTGTGAGCCAATGAGATTGTAGTCCTCTGGTAGTAAGAGCACGGGCGGGCTTTTCAAAGCGGCTTCTGTGCGAATAGCAGAGCAACCGGCTTTGATTTCAAGCCTGAAAAGCCGGTCCGCCAGAGTCCCGACTTTTGCGCCCAAGTTCTCAGAAACGATCGTAGCGGATGCGGCTGGGATTTTATGCTGATTTAAGTTCTAGGAGATTTGGAGTAACTCGCGGTCAGGAGGTACCAAGTTCTCAGAAGAGAACGTAGCGGTGGCGTGTGGAACTTTATGCCGATTTGGGTTCCAGGAGATTCTGGGATAAGTCCCGGTCAGGGTAAAACTCGCCCAAAGAGTTCCCTGCACCTAGGAAAGTCTAGTTTTCGACCCCAGTCCCACAGTATCTGTATTTTGTGTATCATTGTGTAAGCGAAATATGCCGAATAAATTACAATTTATTTCATTACATTGCTTTGCTCAATGAGTGATCCCGATAAAAAGGTGTAAATAACCTGGTCTCCCATGACAGTTATATTTCAGCTTGTGCAGAGACAATAGCTCCAGATTTGCCACATAAAATATTTCACACGTTTCACTACAGGGAATTTTCTCTGACATCTTTTTGTTTCTCCCTAGTGAAAAACTGGAGGAAAACTTTGACAAATGACTTCTATAATTTGTATGATCTTTTCATAGACGTGTAGGAAACAGCTGTTACAATAGCCAATTTAATATGATTTCAGATACTGTATTGCAAATCCTTTAAAGTACTCTCTTGATAAACCTTTAACCTGTTATGACAACTGGAGGAACCAGCAATGCATTTCTCCTCTTGCAGAAAAACGAGTTTGACTCTAAAGCAACTCCTTTTGTTTCTCTAGCAGTAAAGAGGTTCATTAAGAAATCTGCTTTAAAAAAATGATGGCACATCTGCTCTGTAATCTAGTTATGAACACAGAAAGAATATAATTCACTGTTCCATCACTAGAAAGATTGAGGTGCTATAAACATACACAGCCCTGTCTGTATGCATCATGCATCTATCATGCTGCTCATCTGCTTTCAGATGTAAGGATTTTGGAGAAAACTGAATTAATTAAATCATTGCCTTCTGGCTTCTGATGTGATTTTCGTTTTGTGTTAAATTAAGTATGTTTATTACCAGTGCGTTTACACCATATTACCCTCTATTTAGCTGTGTCTGCTTTCCATTTGCCGATTGCTTAAGTATTCAAAATGACATCAGCTGTTCTTTGCGGAGCTATAACCATTTCTTTGTTTACAGCTAATCCAATTGACGTAAGCATTGGTACAAAACAAAAAAGAAAAACAGTGTTTGCGGTACAGTGTTTGACACCATAAGCCCAGATCCACAAAGCTTGGTTAAGTTTGTTAACATAACGTTAACCTCACTTAACCGCACATTAGTATTTAAAAAAGGCATCAAGACAATCAAATAACTTGCGGCAGCACAAAGTTCATCATTTGAATTGCAGATCTCATCCACAAGCCGCTTTGCTACCCTATAATCGTACCAAAATTTGAACGATTACAAGTGTGCATACGTATTTGTCACACGACTGAAGTTAAAAATGACAATGGATCAACATTATTTATTTATACATAATTGTCCCAAAAATTGTTACAAGAAACGAGGGAGAAGAGGAAGGGGGATGAGGGAGGAAGAGGGGATAATGGAGAAAGGAGAGAGAGGGGATAATGGAGAAAGGAGAGAGAGGGGATAATGGAGAAAGGAGGGAAAACAATCATATTCTCATTCAATAATATACAGTTAGACTATCTATACAGTATAGTACTTACTCTGTTCTGACCGAGCGAATCCTCCTTATAACTTTAGTCTTTGCATGGGCATGATAGCAGACACAGTTATGAGTGACTTCAAGGTCTGTGCTTTTTAACCAGGTTTGGATATGGCTTATTTGTTGTCCTTTCAGGTCCAATCTACCGTATTCTCATCTCTTTTGAAATAACTGTTCTGGGCTTTGCTGCTTTTGAAAAGAAACGAAGCACAGTTAACGTACAGTAAAGTATGCACAGCATTTATCATGTACCGTTAATGTTTACACCCTCTTTTAGCACCTGTACCATCGAGTCGGGGATACAGTGCGTAAAAGGTCAACCAAGTGCCTCTGAAACAACTGCTTTCTGTCCAGATACTGTATTGTGCTTAATCTTCTGACATGGATCAGTCCCAATTCTACACACGCAAGACATGGCTTATTGCTGCTGTTCCTGAGAATAGAAAGAAATGCAGCAGCTCTCTGTGTGCCAAAGGCAAAGATGGCCAGTGTCACTGTCTTCATGCTGCATATCTGGGGCAAATATACCTGATCATAGATCAATCTACTCTATTCTCTGAATTTGAACATGTTCATATCGGACCAAACATTTTGGACATTTATATATATAGTTGGGGTAAATATGGCTGCTGTTAATAAAGGTTAAGTCTCCTATTACCCCTACCTGTCAGTAATACATTGATATTGTATTATATGTGTTGTGTCTTTTCTTGGTTCCAGCACCTCAGGGATCAGGGGTTAATATGTTTGCAGGAGAATTGTTGCAACTTGGTCTGTGACCTTTCCCTGTATCCTTGTTATGTTGCAAATGTTATGTTGCAGTTCTACACATCAATCAGGGCCTGGGCATCTGGCAGCACCTGGCCCTGAGGTTTGCAATATTATGTTTTAAGTTTATAAAAAGGTGGGGAGGGAGACCCCTACGAGACAGAGCCTGCAGAGAGTTACAGAGGTGTTGCTATGACAAGGAGAAACTGCAGTGTCCACTCCAGTGCTGGTCTTAGGCCTGAAAACCATTATTGTAGGCACTGGGCAAGAAGAGAGAACAGGGGAAATCTCTGCAAGGAGGTCACTGCAACTATGTATACAGGGTGTCCCCCAATTGGGTATGTGTGATGTTTGTATAGTTTTAGATATACTTTTCCAATAAATTAGTTTTACAAACTCTTGTGTTCTGTCGCGATATTGATAGCTGGTATTAGTCCTGGTCTCCCGTGACAGCAAGAAAGCTTACGGTGCCTTAAGAAAAAGGCACTAAAAGTTCCCATGGCAAAACATCCTGGACCAGGCTTTTGCAGGAAGAAAATTGGAACTGTCATAAATAAGGACATTGAGTGGGTTCAAGCGAACGTTGCCGGACCAGACGACTCTCGGTCCACCAAATGTGAAGATGAACAAGAAGTCCCCAGCACCACCTATGCACAGCTAGACAACAGAAACCGAACCAGACGTCCCCTGCCGCACTGCTGCACAAGCAGATGACCCTCTGACAACAGAAGCCGAACCAGACATCCCCTGCTGCACTGCACAAGCAGACGACTGACAACTGAAGCAGAACAACACTTCCTCTGTCCCCCGACGTCCCCTTCCGATCACCCAGTCTCTTGGAGAGAGAACACGATTCCACCCTCCACCCTTTTGTGAGCCCGAGTTCCGTAGGTTGCATACTGGAATTTTTAAGTGAATACATTTTTAACGGAAAAATTTGCATTACAACACAGCAATACAGAGAAAGAATGGAGGCAAAGTTGCATCAACTTTTGGAGAGAATGGAGGTGATGGAGAGGGACATGGGCAACATTGACAATGACATTGCTGGGCTATATTATTTTGTTTCTGTCCCTCCCCCTATATGTCCGACGCAGGAGCAGGAGGGTGACCTGGAGGAACGCCATCCATCACCCGCACCTTCTTATTCACCGGAACTGGCCTGCACGTCGCTAAGACAACGCACATCACCGGAGGAAAGAATCCTACCAGACACTCTATCCTCACCCACTGACAGAAGCACAACTCTTCAACCAACACCCGCTGCACCCAGAGCTGTGCTAGTGCAAATGCAAAGCCCCACAGACCAGCCATCCTCGCCCAGTGAATTAAGCATGCCTGCTGCACAACCCAACACCCAGTAGAATACAGCTTCAAATGCAACTAGATACGTGCACAATCCCAGACATAATGCTAGCAGTTGATAAAACAGAAAAAATAAGTGCGCTACTATAATTAAAGTGAAATACACGTGTATAATGGAATAATACTTGATTTCAGATCCCAAATACCCCACAAATATATGTGATATATACACAATTAAACAGTCATATGTATAAAATACATGATCTTATAATTGTCAATTTGGATTGCCTTTGTTATATGCTTTGAGTGTCTTCACACTGTGTGCAAATAGTAACAAAAACACAACCTTTATAATAATGAAGGCACTCAATGCATATAACATAGGCAATCCAAAGAAAAACGGAAAATAAATCAAAATAGGGTAATTGCCTGTATAGGAGATAGCTTCTGTTGTGCCCAAAGTGGGGAATTCCCTTATCTGTGTCTTGGCTGTCCTCTGAGCTGTCCCAGGATCAGTGTGGAGTGGGAGCCGATGTTACCACCTCGTTGTTGAACCCAACGTTGAAGTGATGGCCCTCTGGGTGGTATCCTCAGGTGTTCCGACTTGCTGCTGGGCTGTCGGTGGCTAGCATTCTCCTCCATTGCTGACGAACCTGGAAGTAACGTCAGCACATAATGACCCATTGAGTTTTTATTGGTGCAAATTCCTGCAATAATATGACATATTGTGTTCAATGAAAGCACCCTCCCACCACATGTGCATCTATGGGTGCAGTCAAGTCCTGGGTTAAAATATATAATTCACGTAGTTAATAAAAAATAAAAAATAATACATAACAAATGAAAAAATTAATATGAATGACCTTCTGTTGCCCCCCCCCCAAAAAAGTCCAACCATAAAATATAAGAGTAGATATAATACTCTTTCTTGAGCTATACCCATTTTTCATTTAAAAAGAGTGAATTGGGATTAAGGTACACGTATGTGGGAGCTTGCTACTTAAAAACATAATGGTTAAAAGCATAATCTGCTGCATTGTTGCAATGGTAAAAACAGTGTTAGAGACAGTGTTAAAAAACAATATTGGAACAATAATAAAACAACACTAGATGGGTGGGAATCCCATTTGTTCTAGCCATTTTGCAATAACAGTGTACCCAATAGAATTATGGCTGCTGACATTTAAATCGTATCCACCATCAGATTTAAGTCCATTATATGGTCATGTCATCGCCATGATCATAGTGGATAGGGTTAATATTGCACCACCACTTAAAGAATAAAGAGGACTGATGTAAATATATGTGCAATAAAATGCTTAATAAACAATCCATTCACTATATGGTTCATTAATAAAAATTCAAATTTATGGTCGGCCTTTTTCCTGCGTTCAATTGATGCTGTAATTAGCTTAGTATGTCTGTTCTTAAAATACATATGCATCATTATGTTTTCTCCATATTAAATTGGATCATCTTTTTGTCTATAGATACTGTATAGTATTTGACAAGACACCAATACTCTATCTTTGCATATTTTTTTCTTCTGTTTAATACCCTACTAATTGCTAATAGATCTAAATCTTAATTTAACCCCGCTGGATGCAACATTTGTAATTTGAAGATCCAAAATGATTCCTGTTTTCTTAGTCTAAGGCAGGCCTGCACAACTCCAGTCCTCGAGGGACGCAAACAGGCCAGGTTTTCAGGATATCCCTACTTCAGCACAGCTGGCTCAATTAGTGGCTCAGTATGACTTTCCATTTTTTTCTTTTCATACATACAGGGCCGCCAACAGAAATCATGGGGCCCAAAATAAATTAAAGGAGCACCCCCCCCCCATAGCGCATCTACCACGTCCAAAAAAATGTTAGCGTGCAAAGTTGTTTTCTTGTTATTGTTATTACTGTAAAAAAAAACATTACAATACAATCTGTTTATTTTAATATTTTCACCAAAAGACAAAGACCCAATGCTACATCCTATGTGACAAAAGGACTGGGGGGGATTCAGTATGGGCCTGGGGTGTTCCCTACCTGTCTTTCTTGGTTATGGGTTATTCCAATATCTCCTGTGTGAAGCTGAAAGTCAGATCTGGAAGAAAGCAGTATAGGTTATTTCGGTGTACAGTGGCGGCCGCCTTTATCCTAGTGCGGCCATAGCGGCGCAACTCTGATAACCGCGGGCAGATGCAGTATGTTTTTTTTTTCCAGAATATATTGCAGTATTTTAGCGCTCGTAATATTAGCATTTTATTAGCGCTGTCTGCAATACTGCAATACCGTCTAAAAACTCAGTGGGGCGTTCGCGAGCTGTTGTCTTCAAAGTCTAATACTGTAGCAGTTCAACCTACGTCAGTATACAGTCTGTGTGTGCGCACGCAATAATTGTAAATTTGCATATTTATACATGCATGTGCAGTGCTGTATGTCTCATTTGAAAATTGTTGAAACGCATAGGCGTGTACTGTAACAGTATCACATTTCGGCATATACAGCGCTCTCCCCTTGCTAGCCCCCGCACACACACAAGATAATTTACTGCACTGCAGTATTTCAACTTCTTATCTTATCTACATTACAGTACACCTCTCCCACACCATTCCTTTGAATGTGTGTCTTTCTGGTTTCAATCACATTCCTGCTTGATAGCTGATGATTACTGCGCATTTGTCTGTAACTTCACCACTGCTTGCTTGCGAAGTTCAAGAGTGAGTGACCAAAAAAAAAATATATTTTTTTTTTTCTCCTCATTTTTTATTTTTATTTTCTCCACAAGCCTGCCTAAACCATCTTGATATTACGATACTCAATCTGTGCTGTAGCTTTTGACTGCGACACTGTGCGTTTGACTGCAGATGGTTGATTTGTGTGTTTTTTATGTAATTGGGGGGTGGGGATCAAATTATTATGATGACCTGCCTGTTGAAAATATGTAATTTCTTTGAACTACAGTACAGCTAATCCTTCATGCAGCTGTACCCTGTACCCCCCTCCCCCACGCACACACACAAGGCTCGCTCAAGGATTTGAACCTCTTATCGACAGACACCTCTCCAGAACCATTCTGTTTCTAAAGCTTGTCATTGTGTTTTTAATCGTCCGTCCCTAGCCGAGCATCACCTCTCTGCACCTGTGTGCCTACATTCATTCATTTTCCTATTGTTGGCTTTGAGTCACCTCTCTGTAATCCTCTTTGGGAAGGGAGCTAACTGATGATTACTGTGCATGACTCACCCATCCACCCCCCCAACCCTTTGAGGCTTTGTTTACGGTAACGCTTAGGATAATCTCTTCTCGAATTTGATATGTAAATCTGATTTGCACAGCACTGTGAAATTGAGAGTTAAAAAAACCATTATCTGATGCATGTTTTTGATGTAATAAGTTACCACTTTTTGTCATTCTTTCTTTTTCTTTGGTGTAGGGGGGGGTCAATGATTATGATTAGCATGAACGTAAAGAAGTTTATATTTTATTTTATCAGGAACAAAAAATACAAATATACAAATAATCATGAATAATACAAAATGCAGTCTTTATTCAGTTCTTCTGTCAGTTGAAAATTGAGGGCCGGTGGATAATCATGAATAAAGCACATTGATAATAATATTAATTAATAATATATAATATATAATAATATATATATATAATAATATACATTTTCCGTCTTTATCTTCTTCCTCATTCTGTGTACAGTACAGTAGTTCATTGAGAGAGGGGAGGTTTTGTGTACTACATCATGACTGCAGTTTAGATACACTTAACTGTACAAACAGTTCACAAACTTTACACATGATACCCCCCCCTCTCCCCCAGGCCATCCTTTTTTTCTGAAAAGACAAGAAAACAAAAAATTAGTGCAGTTATGTGCATGCTGTATTATGGCACTGTGTGCTGTATAGTACTGTCAAACTAGTCTATACTGGAACTACTGTATACTGTAACTTCTGTTAAATATAGGGCAGTTAAGATAAGACAGAGAGATTGTGGGTGAAAGAGAGAGACAGAGATAGAGAGAGAGAGTGGATGACAGAGAGAGAGAGAAAGAGGGTTTGTGTGGGGGTGGGTGTTTGACTGACACTTGGGTGGGTGACTGACTGACACTTGGGTGAGTGACTGGCACTTGGGAGGGGTGGGTGACACTTGGGTGAGTGACTGACACTTGGATGGTGGTTGACTGACTTATGGGTGGTGGGTGACTATGACTGACTGTGGGTTGGTGTCTGTATTCTTTCACAGACTCACACACTCTCTTTCTCTCACACACACACTCTAAGACACACACTCTCTCAGAGACACACTCTCTCAGAGACACACACTCTCAGAGATACACACTCTTAGAGACACACACTCTCAGACACACACACACACACTCAGACACACACACACTCACACACACTCTCAGATGGAGCAGTACTTACCACTTGCTCCATGCAGGAAGAGGCGGGCCTCGCTTTGCCAGCTCGTATAGAGCTTGGTGCAGGACAAAAAAAAATCCTGACAGCGTGCCAGCAGGGGGCAACCAAGCAGGAGAGGGCAGAGTGCCAGCACGAGCAGCCAATCAGGGGGGGGGGGAGTACCAGCACGGGCAGCCAATCAGGAGATGGGGGAGGTTTTTTTTCTTTGCAGAGAAGCTGCCTGGCATATCGCAAGCACGCTAAATCCTGTCACCTCGTGGTGACCGGGCGACGGGATTTATCAAGAGGCACGGCCGTGCAGGGGGCCCTTGACTCACGGGCCCAGGACACCAGTACCTGCTGTCCCCCACTATTGGTGGACCTGCATACATATATACATACATACCGCCTATGCTCTAAAAACCTTTCACGGATTGTTCATTTTCTACGGCCTACATAATATAGGCCATACGTGCATATGAGGAGCTAAACCACATATTGCGTGTTACAATTTATGAATTCCTTTATCTTAAAGGTTTCCTTGTTTGTTCTGTGAACTCTTTCTTTCTATTTAATATGTGTGTACATGTAAGACATCCGTTACGCTTACATTTGAAGAATCCAGATGGGCGCTCTGGAATCTAACCACCCTTTCTTTAGGTAACATACCAGGAGATAAAACATTTGTAAGGTTCTTAGCCCTTTTGAATATACTGTAATACTTGTTTTTCTTTGAGGCTTACCCCCAGAATGAAATCATTTAACAGTCCATCCCAATGCTTCTGGATGATTCTTTTTATATGACTGGCTGATATATTAAATTTGGTGATAAACAGGCAGTCATCATAAAATGTATTCCTCTCTTGTGCTGGTTTTATATTCTTAAGAAGGTTCCCCCTCTCTACTTTACGTACTCTATTTAGGGCCTCGTTAATGTTCTCTATCTTGTAACCTTTCTCAGTAAACCTTTTTGTGAGAATCAGTGCTTGCTCTTCAAAATGTACCTCCTTTGTGCAGTTTCTGCGTAATCTCAAGTATTGGCCATAGGCAATGTTATTCTCCCAGGAGGGTGATTACTTCTTGAATCCAAATAGCTGTTTGCATCTATGGGTTTAAAAACATTTGTAATGCAAACTCTTTTGCTAAAAAGAACCAGATCCAGATAAACTATAAATACAGAGATACAGAACTAAATTTGGAAGTGAATTCAAATTAATCTCATTCTTGTTTAAAAATATATTAAAAAATTCCTTCAGGCTCTCTTCTCCTTTCCAAATAAGAATGAGGTTGTCTATAAATCTCTTATAAAATAAAATGTTATCTAAGAACGGATTTTCTCCTAAATGGTTAGCTCCTCTCAGTGTCCTATTAAAAGGTTAGCAAAGCTGGGTGCAAACTTCGTGCCCATTGCAGTTCCACAGGTTTGGAGGTAAAACTTACCCTTGAATAAAAAGTAATTATGTTCAAAAACAAATAAAATACATTTTAAGATAAAATCACTTTGTTCTGAACACATCTGTAGGTCACTGTTTAAAAGTGTGCCACTGCTGGTGGTATCCTCAGGGGTTCCTACTTGCTGCTGGGCTGTCGGTGGCTAGCATTCTCCTCCGTTGCGGACGATCCTGGAAGTAACGTCAGCACATAATGACCCAGCCGTGACAACTTCCTATTCTCAGGAAAGGGATTCCCTGGGCTCGCAGTGGCGGATCTCCACCCAGTTGACAGAGCTCCTTGTACTCACGGGATGACTCTGCGCAGTGTTCGAGTCCACAGCCTGGGCAACGGGTGCTAGCTCATGTAAGCTGGTGACTGAAAGTTCCAATGCTAAATGTAATGTGTTTCTCCACTGGGTGGGTACCTCATGGATTACCCAGCAATGGGATTAAGCCCCTATATACAGTATAACTGGGAGTGCAGTGTCATTGAGTTTTTATTGGTGCAAATTCCTGCAATAATATGACATATTGTGTTCAATGAAAGCACCCTCCCACCACATGTGCATCTATGGGTGCAGTCACGTCCTGGGTTAAAATATATAATTCATGTAGTTAATAAAAAAAATAAAAATAATACATAACAAATGAATATGAATGACCTTCTGTTGCCCTCCCCCCCAAAAAAAATTCCAACCATAAAATATAAGAGTAGATATTATAATACTCTTTCTTGAGCTATACCCATTTTTCATTTAAAAGAGTGAATTGGGATTAAGGTACACGTATGTTGGAGCTTGCTACTTAAAAACATAATGGTTAAAAGCATAATCTGCTGCATTTTTGCAATGGTAAAAAACAGTGTTAGAGACAGTGTTAAAAAACAATATTGGAACAAGAATAAAACAACACTAGATGGGTGGGAATCCCATTTGTTCTAGCCATTTTGCAATAACAGTGTACCCAATAGAATTATGGCTGCTGACATTTAAATCGTATCCACCATCAGATTTAAGTCCATTATATGGTCTTGTCATCGCCATGATTATAGTGGATAGGGTTAATATTGCACCACCACTTAAAGAATAAAGAGGACTGATGTAAATATATGTGCAATAAAATGCTTAATAAACAATCCATTCACTATATGGTTCATTAATAAAAATTCTAAATTATGGTCGGTCTTTTTCCTGAGTTCAATTGATGCTGTAATTAGCTTAGTATGTCTGTTCTTAAAATACATATGCATCATTATGTTTTTGTGTTCTCCATATTAAATTGGATCATCTTTTTGTCTATAGATACTGTATAGTATTTGACAAGAAACTAATACTCTATCTTTGCATATTATTTTCTTCTGTTTAATACCCTACTAATTGCTAATAGATCTAAATCTTAATTTAACCCCCCTGGATGCAACATTTGTAATTTGAAGATCCAAAATGATTCCTGTTTTCTTAGTCTAAGGCAGGCCTGCACAACTCCAGTCCTCGAGGGACGCAAAAAGGCCAGGTTTTCAGGATATCCCTACTTCAGCACAGCTGGCTCAATTAGTGGCTCAGTATGACTTTCCATTTTTTCCTTTCATACATACAGGGCCGCCAACAGAAATCATGGGGCCCAGGACAAATGAAAGGAGCACCCCCCCCCCCCCGTACCGCATCTACCACGTCCAAAAAAATTAGCGTGCAAAGTTTACTTAACTGTTTTCTTGTTATTGTTATTACTGTAAAAAAAAACATTACAATACAATCTGTTTAGTTTAATATTTTCACCAAAAGACAAAGATACCCAATGCTACATCCTATGTGACAAAAGGACTGGGGAGGATTCAGTATGGGCCTGGAGTGTTCCCTACCTGTCTTTCTTGGTTAGGGGTTATTCCGATATCCCCTGTGTGAAGCTGAGAGTCAGATCTGGAAGAAAGCAGTGTAGGTTATTTCGGTGTAGGTATAGGGCAGTTAAGATAAGACAGAGATTGTGGGTGAAAAAGAGAGACAGAGAGAGAGAGAGTAGATAACAGAGAGAGAGAGAGAGAGTGTTGGTGTGGGGGTGGGGGTGTGACTAACACTTGGGTGGGTGACTGACTGACACTTGGGTGAGTGACTGGCACTTGGGGGGGGGGGTAGGTGATACTTGGGTGAGTGACTGACACTTGGGTGGTAGTTGACTGACGGGTGGTGGGTGACTATGACTGACTGTGGGTTGGTGTCTGTATTCTTTCACAGACTCACACACTCTCTTTCTCTCACACACACACTCTAAGACACACACTCTCTCAGAGACACACTCTCTCAGAGACACACACTCTCAGAGACACACACTCTCAGAGACACACAGACTCTCAGACATACACACACTCTCACACACACTCTCACACACACACTCAGACAGAGCAGTACTTATCACTTGCTCCATGCAGGAAAAGGCGGGCCGCGCTTTGCCAGCTCGTATAGAGCTTGGTGCGGGAGAAAATAAAAATTCTGGCAGCGTTCCAGCCGGGGCCAGCCAATCAGGAGAGGGCGGGAGGGCGGAGTGCTAGCATGAGCAGCCAATCAGGGGGTGGGGGGGGGGCAGAGTGCCAGCACGGGCATCCAATCAGGAGATGGGGAGGTTTTTTTTTTCTTTGCAGAGAAGCTGCCTGGCGGATCACGAGCACGCAAAATCCTGTCACCCCGTGGTGACCGGGCGACGGGATTTATCAAGAGGTATGGCCGCGCAGGGGGCCCTTGACTCACGGGCCCGGGACACCAGTACCTGCTGTCCCCCACTATTGGCGGCCCTGCATACATATATACATACATACCGCCTATGCTCTAAAAACCTTTCACGGATTGTTCATTTTCTACGGCCTACATAATATAGGCCGTACATGCATATGAGGAGCTAAACCACATATTGCGTGTTACAATTTATGAATCCCTTTATCTTAAAGGTTTCCTTGTTTGTTCCTACTGTGAACTCTTTCTTTCTATTTAATATGTGTGTACATGTAAGACATCCGTTACGCTTACATTTGAAGAATCCAGATGGCGCTCTGGAATCTAATTGCCTTTTGTATTCTCACCTGGTTCTGTAACCACCCTTTAGGTAACATACCAGGAGATAAAACATTTGTAAGGATCTTAGCCCTTTTGAATATAATACTTGTTTTTCTTTGAGGCTTACCCCCAGAACGAAATCATTTAACAGTACATCCCAATGCTTCTGGATGATTCTTTTTATATGACTGGCTGATATATTAAATTTGGTGATAAACCAGACAGTCATCATAAAATTCATTCCTCTCTTGTGCTGGTTTTATATTCTTAAGAAGGTTCCCCCTCTCTACCTTACGTACTCTATTTAGGGAATCGTTAATGTTCTCTATCTTGTAACCTTTCTCAGTAAACCTTTTTGTGAGAATCAGTGCTTGCTCTTCAAAATGTACCTCCTTTGTGCAGTTTCTGCGTAACCTCAAGAATTGGCCATAGGCAATGTTATTCTCCCAGGAGGGTAATTACTTTTTGAATCCAAATAGCTGTTTGCATCTATGGGTTTAAAAACATTTGTAATGCAAACTCTGTTTTTGCTAAAAAGAACCGGATCCAGATGAACTATAAATACAGAGATACAGAACTAAATTTGGAAGTAAATTCAAATTAATCTCATTCTTGTTTAAAAATATAAAAAAAAATCCCTTCAGGCTCTCTTCTCCTTTCCAAATAAGAATGAGGTTGTCTATAAATCTCTTATAAAATAAAATGTTCTCTAAGAACGGATTTTCTCCTAAATGGTTAGCTCCTCTCAGTGTCCCATTAAAAGGTTAGCAAAGCTGGGTGCAAACTTCGTGCCCATTGCAGTTCCACAGGTTTGGAGGTAAAACTTACCCTTGAATAAAAAGTAATTATGTTCAAAAAAAAATAAAATACATTTTAAGATAATATCACTTTGTTCTGAACACATCTGTAGGTCACTGTTTAAAAAGTGTGCCACTGCTGCTACACCCTTCCTGTGCTCAATGCAGGTGTAGAGTGCTGTGATGTCACTAGTGCCCCAAATAAGGTCGTCACACCAAGTGAACGCTGTCATGAGTTCAAGCAGGTGTTTATTGTCCCTAAGGTTAGATTTAATTTTTGTACATGGGTCTTCAGATAATGGTCTATAAAATCTGAAAGATTTGCTGTCAATGAATCTATGCTTGAAACTATTGGTCTTCCTTGCGGGTCTACAATACCCTTATGTATTTTAGGTAGATGATCGAAGATTAGAGTGTGAGGCTGTAGAACATTAAAAAAAATTGGTTCCATATTTATGATCACGTTATCGTCCAGACCTTCTTTTAGTAGATTTCCCAGTTTTTCCTGGAATGTAAAAATGGGATCTGTATTTTCGCATTCATATGCATCTGGATCTTCCAATAGGCGCTTGGCCTCCTTAATATACCCAGTTCTGTCTTGGAGGACTATACCTCCCCCCTTATCTGCTTGACATACTGCTCCGGCAGCTTTTATTCGAAGTAATCACCGGCTTGTATCTGGCATGTTCCTGGAATGCCACGCTGTTCACCCGGAGCATGCTGGGCTCCCAGCCAGGGTCATGCCCGGCTGACGCGCGGTTGATGTGTTTATTGATAATGGTTCGGATTTTAATAGGCTGCAATGCTTCGCGTGTCCGCCAGATGGCATAAATTCATGAATTGTAATGCGCCGAATCAGTAATGTGTCGGCTTGCAGGTGTTTCGTTTAAAAAAGATACCGTACCACAGTGTGCTATTGTAACTTGGCCTTGGCCTTGAGACTGAAGGAAGAGGTTGCAAAAATGTATCAATTTAGGCTTTACATATTAAAGAAAGACAAAGACCAGTTTCAGTTTGTGTTACACTATTCTCCAGAGACCCACCCGCCATGAGTGTTCAAGTGCAGCCTGCTTTCCAAAAACCTGACAGAAGTTACGCGTATTTGATATGGACCGCGATTAATGCAACAGATGATAAGATGGCAACAGTTGCTCAAATTTATCAGTATTTTATCGAAAACTATGACTTTTACAAATTTTCGCCAACTCCTCATACGTGGAAGCGTGCAATAAGGAAAAGGTTATGTAGTGACCCCTGTTTTCACCGTATTGAGCCCCAATTCGTTGGAGAGTATTGGTGTGTGTCACCGGATTTTTCCCGTATCTATGATCATGGAGGCGGCAAAAGGCAAAGGGTCGTGTTAAAACCAACTAAGAAGCGACAGTCGCTGCCAAGCAATGCACTAGCACCAGCACCAGCACCGGCTTCCAATGACGGTCCCACTGTCAGTGACAACCCTGAACCTGAGGCTGAGCTGGATTTGGCGTGCAGTTTTGATGAAGCTTGCATGTACCTAAGCGATTTCCAACCTCACCTGCTGACTACAGGTGGACTAGTCCCACTGCCAACTATCGACGTGGATGATGAAGAAAGCTGGACTGGCAGTGGACCGGAGCCGGCGCACGCTGAATGGGAAATTCAATGGTGAGTACTGTCTTGTTGCCGTATTATTTTGGTGGGGCTGGCTGGGTACTTCTTTAGGGGGCTGACCATTACTGTACTGTACTGTACATTAAAACTTTTCTTTTTGTTTTTTCTCAGAAAAGAAAACGGCTAATGGGGGGATTTCGATTGGTAATATTGTACTGTATGCTGATGTTTTCCAGCCGTACAGTATACTGTATAATAAACCCGAATAAATAAAACTATGCATTTATTCTAAATGTTCAGTATCGTGTCATTATTTGTCTTCCACAGTATACTGTACAGTGGTATACAGTGCCTAACATCTATGGGCAAAAATAATTTTGTTCCTAGGTGCCCTAGAACAGAAGTTCCCATGCCAATTGCCCGTGAACTTGACCGCGGCCCTAAGTAGTTCCCACGCCAATTGCGCGAATATAATGTAAAATAACCCGTTCTGTGGGTCTGAGCTGGTTGAAATTTACCTGGTCCTCATGCGGGAGGACCCTTGCCATAGTGGCAAAATATCAGCCTTGCACGACCCCCGGAACCGGAGGTACCAAAAGACAGTTTAAAAGCACATTACCAAAGTGGCTTTTTTTCTGCCATGCAAGTCAATGGCAGAAACCTGAACTTTAACATCACCCTGACTCCATTCTGTTGCCACGAGAGGGTCGCAGTTTGCCATGCAATCCTGCCGCAACTAGGACTACATGGTGACCGAATCTGAGCCCTCTAGGTCGAACAGAACCGAAGTTGTGGGTTCCAGGTTTCTGCTCATTCTGACTTAGCCGGTTCAAAGCTTTCTCCGCCATTGCGCTCAATGGTAGGACCCTCCTCGCCGGCGTGACCCTTTCTCGCTGCCATTACTGCTCGGACCCTGTTGGGGTCAAGTGAGGGGGTTCCTAATTTTATTTCTAGGTGCCCTAGAACAGAAGTTCCCACGCCAATTGACCTAGTTCCCACGCCAATTGCCGTAGTTCCTACGCCAATTGCGCGACCAGCCAGTTAAAAAACAGTGCAGCAAGCCTCTACATTTGTTACACTGGCAAAGGAGCAAATGGAAACAATGTGAGGCAATTCAACATGGTCTTTTATTGATGGAGTCAGTACAAAAACATTTATTTACAAATACTGTATGTCAGGAATCGGCGTTCTCCTCGCTTCCCACACAAAGCACTCCCTCTCCGCAGGGAGTCCCTTGACACACAAAACAATCCTGCCTTACCGGCCTCCACGGCTCCTCGCCCCTGCCGCCGTCGCGGGATCACTCTCCTCGGCGATTCCTCTGCTCAGCGCCGGGCGCGTCCACACCCTCCTACACGCATGCCAGCCTCAGACGTTATGTGCATACATTCTCATCTTACAGAGCACACGCCTAACAGAGCACTTTTAACCTCTGCTTCTGCAGTGAGGCGTCGCCCCCAAGCATCACACAGTTCAATGCAAATCAATGATTACACTCAGCTGGGCTGTAACACCTCTCTCCTATCAGGGAGGACTCCGTGCAGTCCTCCAGGCCTGCCCCCTTTTCCCATTGGCCTGCCCAGCTTTATTATGCCTGTGCTTCCCATCACTCGTCGCTCGACATAGTTCTGTATGGAAGCATTTGACTATTCTCTCAGTGACTCCTCAGGTATTGACGCGGATTGGACGACTACCCCCTCTGGCTCTCGACTTTGGCTCTACTTGGACTTCGTGACTTCTGGCATCCCTGATCTTGGCAACGGCAATAACTACTCCTTCTCTACTACCGGTACCGGCAAGTATTGTCTTCACTACTATACCTGGCCTGGCAACAATAACACCACACTCTAGACACGCTCCCTTTGCTGCGGGTGCATGTATCCCTACGTCCCACCTCAGCACAGGGGACGGGTCTGGTCTGCGGGCAGCACCGGCGTAACATTATGTCAAGCCCACAAGACGCAGACCAGACCGAACTACAGCAGTTTCTCTCTAATCTGCTTCAGCAAAACCAGGCCATGGCGGATCAAATTGTGGCACTTACACGCCAGGTCGCAGTACTCTCAGACAGGGTACCGACCGCGACCCCGCCAGATGTAAGCCCCCACTCCGCAAGCGCAGTTAGCAGCTCAGATGTAAGGATTCCTCCTCCCAAGCCTTATGCAGGTGAACCGCAAGATTGTAGGGGTTTCCTAAACCAGTGTGAGGTGCAGTTTGAAATGGCCCCCCATCTCTACAATACTGATCGCAAGAAGGTAGCCTACATTTATATCCTCCTCACTGGCAGCGCCCTGGCTTGGGCTTCCCCGGTTTGGGAGCGACGTTCTGACCTTACCCAAGATTACCCAGCATTTAAAGCCGAGTTTCAATGGGTATTCGATTCCCCCGCTCGTCGGGAGATGGCATCTGTTTCTCTCCTCCAGATCACGCAGGGACGGCGAACGGTGACGCAGTATGCTGTGGAATTCCGGACTCTAGCAGCCGAGACTAACTGGGGACAAGAAGCTCTCGTCTCCGTATTCTGGCAAGGCCTGGCAGATCCCATCAAGGATGAACTCTCTCGCCAATCCAGGCCGGATCAACTGGAAGTCCTGATTGATTTGGCCGACCGAGTGGATCAACGCATCCAGGTACGCCGCTCAGAGCGTCAGCGCGCTCACTTTCATAACTTTCAAGTTCCGTTCTCCAGTACTCTCAGCAGTACTCCTGCTCCCTCAAGTGCTACCACACCTCTTCGTCCTGCACTGGAGTTGCCAGAGCCAATGCAATTGGGGGTACAACGCATCCGCACACCGATACGGCAGTTCTGCCACGCCGGGAGATTGTGTTTCTACTTCGGATCCATGGAACATCGGGTTTGGGAGTGTCCATTGTGTGGAACACCCAGTGAGTACAGAGGGTCTCTCTCTGAGTGTAATGTCTCCACGTCCCCTTCTTAAAGGTGAACTCCCTAAGAAACTTACATTTCCAGTCTTCCTTTCAGGCGATAAGTTCAAGACGTCTAACGCCGCTTTCATTGACTCAGGAGCTGGAGGAAACTTCGTGGATCTAGAATTCGCCAGGGTTAACCGCATACCACTAGTGAGGAAGAAGGTTCCCATCGCACTCATCAGTATCGATGGATGTCCTCTTACCCCGGCCCACATCTCCTTAGAGACGGCTCCCTTGCTTCTGTCTTCACATCTACACAAGGAGACCTTAGTTCTCGATGCCATTCATGCTCCTGGGATACCCATCACCCTTGGTCTTCCTTGGCTACAGCTTAACAATCCTCTCATTGACTGGACTTCCTCCGCTCCCATTTCCTGGAGGCCGAGGTCAGGCGAGACTCATCAACTGCTGGCCAATACCTCTGTTCCCGAAGTTATTCTACCTTCCGTTTACCATCAATTCCAGGACGTTTTCAATAAGCTACAGTCAGACCTCTTGCCGCCACACAGGACTTACGATTGTCCAATTGATCTAGTTCCTGGTTACTCCCTACCCAAGTCCAAGACCTACCCCTTGTCGTTACCAGAATCTCACGCTATGGATGAATATATCCAGGAGAATCTCAAGAAAGGCTTTATTTGTCACTCCAATTCCCCAGCAGGGGCTGGGTTTTTCTTCGTCAAGAAAAAGGATGGGTCGTTGAGGCCTTGCATCGACTACAGGGGTTTAAACCACATCACTATTAAAAATCGTTACCCCCTTCCCCTTATTACCGAACTGTTCGATAAATTACAGGGGCCCAAGATTTTTTCCAAGTTGGATCTACGTGGTGCCTATAACCTGGTGCGCATCAGGAAGGGGGATGAATGGAAAACGGCCTTCAACACGCGTAGTGGACACTACGAATATCTGGTAATGCCTTTCGGCTTATGTAATGCTCCCGCTGTCTTCCAGGATTTCATCAATGACGTCTTTCGTAAGGTACTCAATATTTTTGTTATTGTTATACTTGGATGATATCCTGATTTTTTCCAAAGAGCTCCAGGACCATATACGCCACACCTCCTACGTCCTTTCCCGTCTCCGTGAACACCATTTGTACGCCAAACTGGAGAAGTGCACCTTTCATACGACCTCTACTCCGTTCCTGGGGTATATCATTTCCGATGAGGGGTTTATGATGGACTCCGGTAAACTTCAAGCGGTCACTGAATGGCCAAGACCCAATTCTCTCAAGGCCATACAACGTTTTTTAGGCTTCGCTAATTATTATCGTAAGTTTATACGGAGTTTTTCCACCAATGTGGCACCCCTTACTGCCCTCACAAAAAAAGGAGCTGATCCTTCTGCTTGGTCATCCGAGGCCATCTCCGCCTTCGAGACACTCAAGGAAGCCTTTATATCCGCACCTATTCTCCGTCATCCCGACATTGAACTTCCCTTCGTCCTGGAGGTCGACGCTTCTGATTGCGGCGCTGGTGCCGTTCTGTCTCAGAGACCCACGTCGCAAGATAAGTTACATCCCTGTGCATATTTTTCCAAGAAATTCTCCTCTGCCGAGAGGAACTATGACGTGGGTAACAGGGAACTTCTGGCCGTGAAGATGACGCTTCAAGAGTGGAGACACCTGCTGGAGGGGTCGAAAGAGCCGTTTACTATTCTCATGGACCACAAGAACCTTCTTTACATAGAGAACGCTTGACGCCTTGGTCCACGACAGGCTCGTTGGGCTCTTTTTTTTTCTCGATTCGATTTTCACCTGTCCTATATCCCCGGGACCAAGAACGTAAAGGCAGACGCACTCTCCCAAATACATTCTTCTGAAGAGAGGCCAGAGGAATCGTTGGAGACTATCCTTCCACATGAGAGGATTCTCGCCACGTCTACTTTCAAGAATCTTGACAAGATTTTGCACTCCCAGAGACGCATTACCAAGGACTTGGTCGTTCCCGACAACAAACTCTTTGTACCATCCAAATTTGTTCCAGAGGTCCTGTCTTGGGGTCACTCCTTTAAATCTGCAGGTCATCCAGGTTTTAAGAAGACTACTGATCTCATTCGTCGGAATTTCTGGTGGCCAAGGATGTCTCAAGATATTCTGGAGTTTACCCGCGCATGCCCCACGTGCGCTCAAAGCAAGACTCTCTGTCAAAAGCCTCAGGGTTTTCTGTTACCCCTTCCAGTTCCCGACCGCCCCTGGTCCCACATTTCTATGGACTTCATCATGGAGTTGCCCAGGTCCAGAGGAATGAACACTATCTTGGTGGTCGTGGACAGGTTCTCGAAGATGTCCCATTTCATTCCACTTAAAGGATTACTCACCTCCCCCGCCCTTGCTGATATCTTTACGGAGCAGATTTTCCGGATTCATGGGATCCCTTCGTCCATTGTTTCTGACAGAGGTTCTCAGTTCGTATCCAAATTTTGGAGAGCTTTCACGAAGAGATTGGGCATCTCTTCTTCCTTCTCTTCTGCCTATCATCCTCAGTCCAATGGACAAATGGAGAGAATCAATCAATCCCAGGAGAAGTAACTGAGATGTTTTATATCCGATTTCCAGGATGATTGGGCTCAACTCCTCTCTTGGGCAGAGTATGCCGTCAATTCTGCAAAAAACGAGTCCACCCTGGAGTCTCCCTTCTTTATAAATTATGGGTTCCACCCTCCCTGTCTTCCCATCCCCAACATTCCTTCTGGAGTACCAGCCGTAGATGAACGCATTTCTTCCCTCCAAACCACATGGTCCAGGATTCAGTCTACCCTTCTCAACTCCTCCCGCAGATCGAAACTACAGGCCGATCGTCGTCGTCGTTCGGCGCCCAGTTACAAATAAGGGGATTTGGTATGGCTCTCCTCTAGAAATATCCACCTCAAGGTACCATCTCCTGAACTGGCACCTAAGTTCCTGGGTCCCTTCCCTATTTGTGAACAAATCAATCCTGTGGCATTCCGGCTCCAACTACCACCCAGTATGAACATTCCCAATGTCTTCCATGTGTCTCTCTTAAAACCATTTATCTGCAGTCAATTCTTTCCGGATCAGACTCGTAAACCGGATCCCATTACTGTACAAAATAAAGAGGAATACGAAGTTCACTCTCTTTTGGATTCTCGCCTATCCAGGGGTCAGCTTCAGTTCTAGGTGCAATGGAAGGGCTTTGGCCCTGAAGAGAGATCCTGGGTAAATTCAAAGGACATTCATGCCCCGGCCCTTCTTAAGTCCTTCAGGAAAAAGTTTCCAGAGAAACCGTTCTTGGACCGTCCTGAGGCCGTTCCTGAAGAGGGGGGTACTGTCAGGAATCGGCGTTCTCCTCGCTTCCCACACAAAGCACTCCCTCTCCGCAGGGAGTCCCTGGACACACAAAACAATCCTGCCTTACCGGCCTCCATGGCTCCTCGCCCCTGCCGCCGTCGCGGGATCACTCCCCTCGGCGACTCCTCTGCTCAGCGCCGGGCGCGTTCACGCCCTACTACACGCATGCCAGCCTCAGACGTTATGTGCATACATTCTCAGCTTACAGAGCACATGCCTAACAGAGCACTTTTAACCTCTGCTTCTGCAGTGAAGCGTCGCCCCTAAGCATCACACAGTTCAATGCAAATCAATGATTACACTCAGCTGGGCTGTAACACCTCTCTCCTATCAGGGAGGACTCCGTGCAGTCCTCCAGGCCTGCCCCCTTTTCCCATTGGCCTGCCCAGCTTTATTATGCCTGTGCTTCCCATCACTCGTCGCTCGACATAGTTCTGTATGGAAGCATTTGACTATTCTCTCAGTGACTCCTCAGGTATTGACGCGGATTGGACGACTACCCACTCTGGCTCTCGACTTTGGCTCTACTTGGACTTCGTGACTTCTGGCATCCCTGATCTTGGCAACGGCAATAACTACTCCTTCTCTACTACCGGTACCGGCAAGTATTGTCTTCACTACTATACCTGGCCTGGCAACAATAACACCACACTCTGGACACGCTCCCTTTGCTGCGAGTGCGTGTATCCCTACGTCCCACCTCAGCACAGGGGACGGGTCTGGTCTGCGGGCAGCACCGGCGTAACACTGTACAATGATGAAACATTTAAAGTGCACAACAATTCTAACCATCCATACACAATAATACATTCTGCAGCCTTTATTAAATTCTTCTGCCTGCCACAAAACATTTTTGGTGCATGGGGCACAGGGAGTTAAAGTGACTTGCTTTTTATGTACTGTATTTGGGGGTTGTCTTTGGGGGTTTATTCATCAAATTATTATGATGAACTGCCTTTTGAAATTACACTGCTGTTAACTATTTCAGCCACACACCTCCAGAGTTTTTAATCCCTCCCTAGCCAAGCATATTGCCATTGTGTTCTTAATCCACCCATAGCCGAGCTACAAACACAGTACGCCTGCGTCTAATCACACCATCCCCCTCCCCCAACCCTTAGGGCCTGTTGTTTGAACGGTAATGCTTTGGAAAATCAACATGGTCTTTTATTGGTGGAGTCAGTACAAAAACATTTATTTACAAATACTGTACAATGTTGAAACATTTAAAGTGCACAACAATTTTAACCATCCATACACAATAATACATTCTGCAGCCTTTATTAAATTCTTCTGCCTGCCACAAAACATTTTTGGTGCATGGGGCACAGGGAGTTAAAGTGACTTGCTTTTTATGTACTGTATTTGGGGGTTGTCTTTGGTGGTTTATTCATCAAATTATTATGATGAACTGCCTTTTGAAATTACACTGCTGTTAACTATTTCAGCCACACCTCCAGAGTTTTTAATCCCTCCTTAGCCAAGCATATTGCCATTGTGTTCTTAATCCGCCCATAGCCGAGCTACAAACACAGTACGCCTGCGTCTAATCACACCATCCCCCTCCCCAACCCTTAGAGGCCTGTTGTTTGAACGGTAATGCTTTGGAAAACCCCCTGTCGAATTTGAAATGTAAATCTGATGTGCACAGCACTGTGAGAATTGAGAGTACACTGAGACAGTATTTCATCAGGGTGTGAAAATATTTGTCAGTCACTATGGTTTACAGTCACATGTTTTTAATACAATACAGTACATTCTTTAATATCTTTAAAATAAAAATATATAAATCCTGTATATACAGTAAGTCCATAGTGGCAAAATATCAGCCTTCCAAGACCCCCGAAACCGGAGGTACAAAAAGACAGTTTAAAAGCACATTACCAAAGTGGCTTTTTTTCTGCCATGCAAGTAAATGGCAGAAACCTAAACTTTAACATCACCCTGACTCCGTTCTGTTGCTATTACTGCTCGGACCCTGTTGGGGTCAAGTGAGGGGGTTCCTAACATCTAGGGGCAAAATGAATTTTATTTCTAGGCGCCCTAGAACAGAAGTTCCCACGCCAATTGACCTAGTTCCCACGCCAATTGCCGTAGTTCCTATGCCAATTGCGCGACCAGCCAGTTAAAAAACAGTGCAGCAAGCCTCTACAGTACATTTGTTACACTGGCAAAGGAGCAAATGGAAACAATGTGAGGCAATTCAACATGGTCTTTTATTGGTGGAGTCAGTACAAAAACATTTATTTACAAATACTGTACAATGTTGAAACATTTAAAGTGCACAGCAATTCTAACCATCAACAAAACAAAACATTTTTGGTGCATTGGGCAAAGGGAGTTAAAGTGACATTTTAAGTAACATCTCCTTTATTAAAGAAACCCAGTACTGTATACAGTACAGTACAGTGGGATGATGCGCAACACTGTCAGTCAGACCTGCACCAGTTCAGTCCTAGAGGGCAGCAAACAGGGCAGGTTTTCACGGCAACGTTGAAAACCGTGCCTGTTTGCGGCCCTCAGGGACTGGAGTTGTGCATGTCCTGTGAAAAAAAACAAACATCAACATCTCCTTTGTTTAAGTACAGCAGGTACTGTAGGGCAAAACATGTACAGTACAATACAGTTCAGCACAACAGTATGGTCTCACTGACAGTCCTCCACATTGTCCATCCATGGCCGATTCCTTGCATGGCGCAAAACGCCATTAATGCAGTCTCTAACGCCTTTCATTACAGGATCTGTAACTGTATAAAAGCGCCGCATTTCTTCCACAATGTTTTTCCTTAAATTGGCAGGAAGGGCCTTTTTAACGCGATTTCCTTCGTAGTTCACTTTGAACACCCACTCGCAGTACAACGTGTAGGGAACATGGTGCTTAAAAATGATCAAGGCATACTTGTGGGGTACACCAGCACTCATCACCCTATACTTCTCCCTGTGCCCCGGTGGCAGATCGCACAGGGTGATGTCGGACATTGTTTCGATGCGAGTGGGTGTAGGTCTTTTGGGAACGGGTGTGCTTGAGGCGACGGGCGATGGTAGGATGTCTGGGAGGAAGCTTTCCTCTGGTCGTGGTCGCCGTGTTGTCTCCTGGCGTGGTCTTGATGGGGTTGTCATGTCCTCCTCAACGGCATACATGTACACTACATCTTCTGGTGGAGGGGGTGCACTTGGTGAAGGAAGGGGGTCGAAGGTCCCATTCATCACGTCCATGTCACCCTCCTGCTCCGGCGTCGGGGAAACAGGGGCATTAGCACCGAGCAAATAATGTATGCCCGCAATGTCAGCCTCTATCTTCTCCATCCGTTGATCCATCCGTTGCTCCATTTGTAGCATCCGTTGCTCCACATTTAACATGGTCTCCAGAAGCAGATCTATCTTTGCCAGCACAATAGAATTCCCGGGGAGATCCACACTTATCCCATTCAGCATCCGGTCCAACGAGCTGCTTCTTGTGCATGGCGTCTGGACATCTGGGGGGATGGGTGCAACGGAGGATGAGATGGGGGTTCCATGGGGAGAAGCGGCATCGATGGAGAGTGGAGGAGGTGACCTGTGGATACCAGGTAGAGGAGAAGCGGCAGCGTCGTCGAAGAGGGATGGAGAAGGTGACCTTTGGATTTCCGGGCGAGAAGCAGAGTCGTCTAAGCACAAAGGAGACAGTGACCCGTCGTCAGATGGAACCGGAGAAGATGGGGGTGGAGAAGACGGGATGAAGATTTCTGGGATAGCTACAGCAGAGTCGTCGAAGCATATGTGAAGAAGTGGTCTGCGGGTCCGATGGGTTGGATGCCATTCGTTCTGCGTCGAGAGTACATCACCGTATATCTTCTTCACATAATGAGGCTTACGTCTAAGAAAACCCTTAACCTTTGGGGTCAGCAGAAGGTTTTCTTTATTGGCCTTAGCCTGTCGCTTTGCCCTTGGCATGGAAACGGCTCCTGCCTTTCGCTTTTTCAGCATGACAGGCACGGCAGAGGTGAGAGGGTTCTTGCATCCATAGAACCGGGGATGCTCCATGGAAGCAGATGCTCCATGGAAGCAGTACAGTATCTGGACAAGGGCAAGTTCAGATAAAGATCCTGGAGTGGTGGCCTATGCAAAGTGTGTGACCTTTTATGCATGGCGGCCAGGTACAGGTGTTGAAAGTGGGCGTGTGAGTCATTACCGTATAAATACACCATCCATTTTGTGGATTCACTGCACATAGAATACACATCGACTAAACATCGAATATACATTCTTGTGTTTGTATTTCTTTCTACTCGCAGCAATGCTGTTAAAAAGATTTCAAAGGATCTCAGCATGCGAATTAAGGAGATGTACAGGAGCGGACACCGAATTGCTGCTATCCAATGCTGGTTAGCTACTTCTGGCCTCGTTGTGCCATTAAACACCTTGAGCTATCATGCACACGGACAAAACAGAGACCGGAAAAATGCACCAAGGGTAACAAACGCGTAAGTATATTTATAAAACTTAACAAAAAAAAAAAAATATAGAAAACTGTACTGTACATCTACAGTACAGTTCTGTATCTACTGTAATACTGTTGTTATTTCTGTTGATTTATATTACAACATACAGTAGTTTGTCTATTTATATTTATAGTACAGTAGTATACATTTTTTGTATATTTCAATTAATCTTACAACGGTATATACTGTATAGGATGTACTGTATATTTATATTACAACAGTATATGTATTTGGTATATTAATATTTATAGTACAACAGTATATATATTTTGTCTATTTATATTTATAGTACAGCAGTATACATTTTTTGTATATTTCAATTAATCTTACAACGGTATATACTGTATAGGATGTACTGTATATTTATATTTATATTACAACAGTATATTTATTTTGTATATTAATATTTATAGTACAACAGTATATATATTTTGTCTATTTATATTTATAGTACAGCAGTATACATTTTTTGTATATTTCAATTAATCTTACAACGGTATATACTGTATAGGATGTACTGTATATTTATATTTATATTACAACAGTATATTTATTTTGTATATTAATATTTATAGTACAACAGTATATATATTTTGTCTATTTATATTTATAGTACAGCAGTATACATTTTTTGTATATTTCAATTAATCTTACAACGGTATATACTGTATAGGATGTACTGTATATTTATATTTATATTACAACAGTATATTTATTTTGTATATTAATATTTATAGTACAACGTATATATATTTTGTTTATTTATATTTATAGTACAGCAGTATACATTTTTTGTATATTTCAATTAATCTTACAACGGTATATACTGTATAGGATGTACTGTATATTTATATTACAACAGTATATTTATTATGTTTATTAATATTTATAGTACAACATTATATATATTTTGTCTATTTATATTTATAGTACAGCAGTATACATTTTTTGTATATTTCAATTTATCTTACAACGGTATATACACCATTAGGATGTATATTTATATTACAACAGTATATTTATTGTGTATATTTATATTTATAGTACAGCAGTCTATATTTTTTGTATATTTCAATTTATTTAATATTACAACATTATATTTACAGTATATACATTTTATATTGCTGCATATTAATAAAACAATATATTTTCTTTACATTGTAGGGAGACAACTCTTCTGGTGGACAAAATAAGTGAGCAGAATGATGAGAGGAGTGCATTAAGGGTTAAAAACACTCTGCAGGGAGCGCATGCGCGGCGGCTGAACTGCATGGACGTTTGAGTCATCTGCTCCGTCTTCAGCCGGCGGCAAAATCAATAAAACTTAACATCATAACACGAGAATTTAATAAATAAACTGTCTCAAAGCTGCCTCAAGACAGCAGGATGTCAAAGGGGACTCGCTCGAAGCGCACATCAACAGTCCTCACTGACTATTTTGTAAAAGGGGACTCTGCACGCATGAAGAGCCAGGAGAATATGGCGCGAAGCGGCTCTGAATCCGAGGAGGAGGAGGAGGTCGGGGAGGAGGGAAACCCCAGGGACAACCAAATAATAAGACGGAGGGACATGAAAGAATTTTGTCTGGACATCAAGAGATGCCTACAGTCGGAGCTAGCGGCAATACGGGCAGACATAAGGGGGATTGGGGAGAGGACTGACTCACTAGAGAAGAAAATGGACGCCACAGTAAAAGCACTCCATCGCACAGATAAACAGGTGGCACAGGTACAAGAGTCGGTCAGGGAGCTCATGGACAGGCAGGAAGATGCCGAGAACCGGGACAGAAGGAATAACGTCCGAGTCCGAGGGGTGGCAGAAACAGAGACAGACCCTGAAGACTTCATGGGGAGATGGCTACAGCACCTAATGCCGGACCGAGCAGACCAAGACCTGCACCTCGATCGCTGCCACAGAGCACTGAGAGCGAGGCCCCAACCTGGAGACCGACCACGTGACATCATCGCCCGATTCCACTTCTTCCGAATTAAAGAGGCATTTGGACAAATGACCAGAAACGAAGTGGAATTCGAAGGGCATAAAATACACATATATCAGGACATTTCTCCCACCACCCTAATAAAAAGACAACAAATGACCCCAATCACCAAAGTCCTAAGGGAGGGGGGAACCCGGTATAGGTGGCTGTACCCCTTTGGCCTTCTTGTGGTCCAGAATGGAAAGGCCCACACTATAAGACGCCGCGAAGATGGAGTGACCTTCCTTAAAAATCTGGGGCTCCAGGATAAAATCCCTGAGGGGATGGAAGCAGGAGAGCCAGTGCCCGAACCATCCTGGAGAGACGGTAGAAGAGGGGAAAAGAAAAAAACAGGCCGCAACCCTAAGTGAGATTCCGCGCGACAGTCCCAGTTACACACCGTTACCTTCCTGTTCCAGTTGGGACCTCGAGGCTGCGAGCTCATTCCGGGACTCCCTCAGGTCAGTGGCACTCCTATCCCCGGGCTCGGACGGCGCTCCTCTCCAAATGGTGGCCATCTTGGATCAGCATCCACCTCATACTGAGGGAGGGACGGATCGGGGAGGAGCCAGGGAGAGTTCTGCCTCGTATCGCGAGAATCCGGCAAATCAGTAGCCCTGCCACACACAAGATGGCGCCGAGACCGGAAGAGGAGATGACGCAGCACCCAACGGAAGACCTGCGTTCCTGATGCCCGAGCAAGCCAATGATGCGGCGACTACACAGATCGGGGGGGGGGGGGGGAAAATGGCAATATATATTTATGAACAATGACAAAAAAAAAATATAGGACGCCATTCCAAAGCACACCCCACATATATAAAGAATACAAAACACAATAGGAAAACTGGAGCTACCGGAGCACAGCACCCTCAGGCTCATACCCCCTGCCCCCTACCTACGCCCTACAGACAACCCCCTCTAGAGAGACATGAGCAAGCTGGATCAATAGATTACAGGAAGGAAACATATAGATTAGAGGTTAGAATCTAAGATTAAAGTTAGAAGTTACCGTTAATGCCCACAGTTAAAACCAGGGAGTTCATCTGGTCCCAGGGCACAAATATAAGGAGCGTGAGACCAAGAGTAGTTGAGTCAGTTCGTTAGAAAATCAGATGTTAACATTATACAAGTTACATATACAGATGCAGCCGCCGGCCGGAGCTGCAGTCTGGTCGTTGCCATGAGCCTACACCCTCGACTCGGGGAGCCCACCCCGAAGTATGAGGAAGTCCTTGGGAGGAGGGGGGTTGGAGCCGCCAGGCGGACGGGAGGAGTGCTGGAAGCGGCCCCAGTTGACCCCCATATTCCAAAGGCATGGGAAGGACAGTGGCCTAGAGCCATTAGTATCTTCCCCACTATATGTATCTTTCCCTATGTATCCTCCGTCCCTTGTGTATACCCCACTCCCCCCCCTATCTTCTACCAAGGTGGAGCAACATGGTGGTCTGAGGCACTGCAGGACATCGCAGGGCGGCAGGGGATCCCGGGGATCGACGTGTCAACTTCCTGGGGACCTCGACTGAAAACAGGTGAGACACAACACATATTATGGCGCTAAAGGTCATATCACATAATACCAAAGGGCTAAACTGCCCTCGCAAGAGAAAGGTAGCCCTCACGGACTACAGGAGAAAGGGAGCAGACGTGGTACTACTACAGGAGACACACTTTAGCTCCACCAGCTTTCCGAAATACTTCGACAAGCATTATACGCAGGCCTTCCTATCCTCCGCAAAGGAGAAGAAGCGGGGAGTAGCAATACTTATTCATAAGGGAATAGACTTTGTAGTAGACACAATCAAGAAGGACAGAGAAGGGCGGTTTCTCCTGTTGACCGGAACTATCCAACAACAATACATTACACTTGTGACTATATATGCCCCAAATGGCCATGACACTGATTTCTACACAGCAACTTTTAAGGCAATACAGAGACACGCCAAGGGCGCTATAATAATAGGGGGCGACTTTAACGCTGTTCTGAACACAACCCTAGATAGATCAGGACCCCCCAGGACAGGCCTACAGGCAAGACCTAAAGCACTGGAAAAGGGCCTACGTGACTTAGAACTGGTGGACATATGGAGGGAACTACACCCCCTAGTTAAAAATTATACATTTTACTCCCATCCACACAACTCCTTCAGCAGAATCGATTACTTCTTTGTCAGTGGCAGACTGGTCCCGCAGATCTCCCACACAGGGATCCATGATATTTCGTGGTCAGATCATGCACCCATAGAGCTACGGTGTACACAGATAGGGATGGACAGGCCAGGAGCAAATTGGAAACTAAATGAATCCCTCATCAAAATACCGGAATTACACAAAAGGATAGAAAATGAAATTAGACATTTCTTTAAAGAAAATAAAGGAAGCGTTCAGTCTCATATCACCCTCTGGGAGGCACACAAAGCAACACTAAGAGGGATTATTATCAGTATTGCGGCCAAAAGAAAGAGAGAGAGGAACGCAAAAATATTGGCGGAACAACAAGAACTGAAAAATCTCTGGGACCAGCATAAGAGGTCTCCCGACCCCGCTTCCCTTTTAAAGATTAAAGACACCCAGACAAAGTTAAATCTGTTACTCACTTCTCAGGCCGAGAAGGCACTGACTTGGTCAAAGAGGAATTTTTTTGAAAAAGCGAACAAGCCAGATACCTTGCTGGCCAGAATGCTCAACCCCAGGGGAGAGATTTATAGTATTCAGGCAATTAAAACACAATCGGGCACAATATCAGCTAACCCCCAGAATATTGTGGGAGAATTCAAAAAATTTTATGAGCAATTATATGATGGAAAGAAGGTGATCCGCTCCTCTGACACAGACGGGGCCCTTCGGGATTTCCTGAGGGGTGCGAACCTACCAGGACTGGGGGCGGTTGAAAGAGAGGTAATGGGTAGGGATTTCACCTCGGAAGAGGTTATGGAGGTAATCACTAATTTGAAACCTTCTAAGGCCCCGGGTCCCGACGGATTCTCTAATCTTTATTATAAAAAGTATAAAAAACAATTGACTCCACATCTCCTCCGCATGTTTAATCAAGTATTAGGGGGAACTCCTTTCCCACGACATATGCTCCAAGCGTCCATCTCAGTAATATACAAACAGGGAAAAGACCCGCAGGACTGTGGTAGCTACAGACCAATCTCCCTGATTAATTCGGACATTAAAATCTATGCGAAATTGCTGGCCAACCGTTTGAGTCTAGTCCTACCCAGGCTGGTGCACCCAGATCAGGTCGGGTTTATCGCGGGCCGGCAAGCCGCAGATAACACCAGACGAATTATTGATCTGTTAGAAATAGCCAATGTTAGATCGACTCCAGTTATGGCGCTCAGCCTGGACGCAGAAAAGGCATTTGACAGGATAGACTGGCCATACCTCGAGGCTACGCTTGGAGCATTTGGTCTGGGGGAGAAGGTGACAAAAGCTATTTTGGCCCTATATTCGGACCCGTCGGCTAGGGTGACCCACCGAGGATTCGCTTCGGATCCCTTCACAATTAGCAGTGGCACGAGACAAGGCTGCCCGCTCTCCCCACTTCTTTTTGCACTATGCATGGAACCCCTCGCTGCTCAGATAAGAGACAGCAAAGATATCACGGGTATTGTCATTGGAAGCCAGTCGCATAAAGTGGCACTGTATGCGGATGATGTATTCCTGACAATCTCTAGGCCCCTTACCTCTCTGCCAAACCTATTCAATTTACTGGGGAGGTTTAATAAGATCTCCGGGTTTAAAATTAACCAGTCTAAATCTGAGGCCATGAACATAAATCTACCAAAACTAATGGAGAAGCTGATCACCCTCAACTTTAATTTTAAATGGCAGCAGAAGCAAATTAAATATCTAGGTATAAACGTTACAAAGACAACCAATCTGCTATATCAGGCCAACTATCCTAAACTAATAAGCACCCTGAAAGGGGACATACGGCGATGGGCTACATTTAAAATTTCTTGGATAGGGAAGATTCACTGCATTAAGATGAATCTGCTTCCCCGCCTCCTGTATCTTTACCAAACCTTGCCGGTGCCACTTAGATTGAAGGACACCCTCGCGCTTCAATCAGAAATAGATACATTTATCTGGGGAGGTAGGAGAGCGAGAGTGGGCAAGCAGATAATGCGTAGACAAACGGGAGCGGGAGGGCTAGCGGTACCTTGCTTGTTCTCATATTACAAAGCGGCACAATTATGCCAAATTGCGCAATGGCACGCCGATTCGGATTCAAAACGATGGGTCGAGATAGAAAAGGAGATTTGTTCCCCAATTGAACTGAAAAGTCTAATTTGGCTCCCTAAAAAGGTGCGATCAGGTACCAAATGGTCGCTATCCTCAATGACCAACTCACTCTCGGTGTGGGAGAGCACGAGACTTAAATGTAATTTGACCCACCAAAAATCAGGCATGACCCCCCTATGGGATAATCCTTTATTTGCTCCGGGACTGAACAGTACCAACTTCGCAATCTGGAAAGCTAACCACCTTAATAGATTAACAGATCTGGAGGGTAGAAGAGGCATACAAACTTTTGATATACTAAAAACTGACAAACATATCCCAAATGCTGAATTCTTTAGATACCTCCAGATCAGAGCATTTTACCAGGCTCACCAACCGATAAATCAATTAACAAACTTCGAAAAGCTCTGTCGTTCAGGGACAACCACTAAGGGACTCATATCTCAGTTGTACAAGGAAGTAATGGGTTCGGGGGCAGTGGTAGCAGAAAAACTGAGTTACTGCACCGACACACTTTATTCGAGCAAATACCCGGTATGTACCTGGCAGATACCTGGAATGCGCCGCTCCTAACCTCTGGCAAGCCCCGTTGCATTTGCCTTCCCAGCCTGGGTTCATGCCTGGCTGATGGGCGGCTGATCTGTTAAATGATAATGATTAGGATTTAATAGGCTGCAATGCTTCACGTGTCTACCAGATGGCATAAATTCATGAATTGTAATGCAGTATATATATATGTACTGTGCAGTATTGCAGCCAGCGGGAATAAAATGCTTCAATCCCTGCCGGAAAATAACTCAATGCACTCGGGCAGAAAACAGTCACAAACCTCAAAACACCCGGGTATACCCGAATTCGTGGGACTAGCCGAGCTCGAATAAAGTGTGTCGCCAGTGTACATGACCAGCTGGGAGTCGGACTTGGGGGAGGTGTTGGAGCTGGAGGAGTGGACAAAAATCGCGACTGCGGTCTCCAAGAGCTCCATGTGCACGACCCTACGGGAGAACGCATATAAAGTTATGATGAGATGGTACTACACTCCCACAAAATTAGCTAAATTTCTGCCCAGTTACTCCCCATTGTGTCCCAGACAATGTGGACAGCAAGCAGATTTGTTGCACATGCTGTGGTCCTGCCCCAAAATAGTCGGGATCTGGGAACAAATTAAAGATTGGCTAAATAGTATCCTGGACGTAGAGGTCTCATTGGACCCGTGGCTGTTCCTTCTGAACAGACCGTTAAAAGGACTACCCAAGCATGCCCATAAACTGATAACTCACTTTGCAACGGCAATGCGGGGGGAGATCACAGCACGATGGAAACAAAATACGATCCCATTAATAGTGGCAATTCGGAACAGAATCTGGACGGTCTGTCAGATGGAGAAGCTGACTAGCCTCGTGAATGACACGGGGGAAAATTTTATAAAAGTCTGGATGCCGTGGCTGGCCCAGGTAGATATTCCGGGGGTAGAAAGGTCCACAATTTGGCAATGATAGAAAGAAATGCGTTCTCCCCTGGGGCGATAGCACAAAACCCATAATAACAATAAAAATAAAAAAATAAAAAAAAATAATAGACAGACGGATTGACCCAGAGAGGCTGAGTGCCCGGGGAGGAGGGCACGGAGGAGTCCGGGGAGATCCCAAGCGCCCCCCCTGTAAGAGATGATCCAGAGGTAATAAGGCTCACAGTGGAACCACAGTAGAAGATATCCTTCCCCACCCCCTTCTCACCACCCCCCCCCCCACTTTCCCTTAGGTTTAGCTTAGAGGTGTTTGTCTGTCTGTCGGTCACCCCTGTTTGTCCTGTGCATAGTTAGATCATATGGACGCTTGACTTTGTTATGAAATTGATATGGATAAAAATGTTTGCAATGTCTGATGTACATGTGACCCTTCAATAAAATTTAAGTTGAAAAAAAAAAAAAACACTCTGCAGGAAAAGCACAATCTGACTGTATCCGAGACCAGCATAAAGAAGATGAGACGCAGCATTGGATGGAAATATGGACGTGTGAGGTTAGTACTGGACAGAACAGGAGGTAAAAGTGTTGTTTAGCAAACTGTACTGCACTGTGCCGCTAAAAAAATTTTTTATTCCTTGTCATTACAGAGTGTTCCCCATGATACGGGACGCAAACAAAATCAAAAGAGTGCTCCAGGCCCAGGCATGGATCGACAGCGGGGAGACTTTCCAGGATTGCATCTTCACTGATGAGTCTACTGTGTCGCTGGAGAGATTTGCACGATTTGCGTTCCACAAAAAAGGCCGCTTATCTTTGAAGCCACGGCCAAAACACCCTGTGAAGTTGCATGTGTGGGGTGCCATTTCTAGGCGTGGACCGGGATGCATTGTCATCTTTGAAGGTAAAATTTATCAAATATAATGTCGCCTAATGCACTGTACTTGACTAGTGTTGCCTTACCGTATGCACTGTACTGTACTATTGTGCAGTTTTTTGAGCACTTTTCTTTTCTTGCTATAGGAATCATGAATAAAGCTTTCTTCCAAGACAACATTGTGCCCGAGATAGTGCAATACATCACACGCGACTTCCCCAATGGTCACCGCTTCTACCAGGACAACGATCCCAAGCACACTGCGTCAACGGCGCATATCCTTGAGCGCGGCATCAACTGGGTGAAGACGCCAGCGGAGTAAGTGCAGTAGACCGTGTCCCATTTTTGTTCCCCACTGTTTTTAGCTCTTAAACCAATTGTCCTTTCTTTTCAATGACAGGTCGCCAGACTTCAATCCGATCGAAATGGTCTGGCATCAGCTGAAGGACCATATCCGGAAAGTGGCGAAACCCTCCAAAAAGGACGAGTTGTTGAAAGGCATTCTGAGTTTTTGGAACGATGTACTCACCGTGGAACGCTGCAATAAATATATAGACCATATTGCCACTGTGTTGCCCATTGTCATCACGCGTAATGGGCAAGCATCAGGAAAGTAGTACTGTGCTGTAGTATTGTAAGTACAGTATTTTACAGGTAAGTATGGCACAGATTTTTTCTTTCCAGATAGTAAGAGTATACAGTAGTTAGTTTTTTCTTTACAGAGAGAGCAGCACCAGCCATCAGGTTACAGTACATAGAGTTTAACAGTAGTCAGAGTATACAGTAGTTCCAGTACAGTATACAGTAGACTAGTTTGACAGTACTACAGTAACTGCCTACTAACTGCCCCATTTTTTTTCTTTCCAGAGAAAGCTGCACCAGCCACCTACAGTAGTTCTGCCATAATACAGTACAGTAACTGCACTAATTTTTGGTTTTCTTGTCGTTCCAGGAAAAACGGTGGCCTAGGGGGATGGGGGCGTTGTGTCCAGTCAAATCTGCTTGTACAGTCAAATGTACAGTATATAAACAGCAGCAATGATGTACACAAAACCTCTCCTCTCTCAATGAACTACAGTACTGTACTGCAGACAGAATGAGGAAAAGATAAAGACTAAAGAAAAAATAATTTTACTCTACAGTATATACAGTACAGTATATTATACAGTACTGTACATTACAGTACTGTACTGTATATACTGTAGTATTAAATAATATTCTTATAAATGTGCATTACTCATGTTTCCTCATGTTTTACAAAAGGTTTTCCAAATGGTTATCCAATTTCAAGCTGCCAAAATAACTTAATAAAGACTTCATTACTGTATGTATTATTCCTGATTATTTTTATATTTGTATTTTTTGGTTCCTGATAAAATAAAATAAATATTTATTCACTTTCCTGCGAATCATAATCATTGACAGCCACCCCTACAGTGCACCAATGAATTATTTTATTTATTTTTTATAAAATATTTTACCAGGATTTATATATTTTTATTTTAAAGATATTAAAGAATGTACTGTATTGTATTAAAAACATGTGACTGTAAACCATAGTGACTGACAAATATTTTCACACCCTGATGAAATACTGTATCAGTGTACTCTCAATTCTCACAGTGCTGTGCACATCAGATTTACATTTCAAATTTGAGAGGGGATTTTTCAAAGCATTACCGTTCAAACAACAGGCCTCTAACGGTTGGGGAGGGGGATGGTGTGATTAGAAGCAGGCGTGCTGAGTATTTGTAGCTCGGCTATGGGCGGATTAAGAACACAATGGCAATATGCAGCAGATCAACGACCCAGTGGAGAGAGGGGGATGGGACTGTAGGCTACGGTGACTCAGCCGATTGACGCTTGGCTATGGAGGGATTAAAAACTCTGGAGGTGTGTGGCTGTAATACTGTACTGTAGTTAACAGCAGTGTAATTTCAAAAGGCAGTTCATCATAATAATTTGATGAATAAACCCCCAAAGAAAACCCCCAAATACAGTACATAAAAAGCGAGTCACTTTAACTCCCTGTGCCCCCTGCACCAAAAATGTTTTGTGGCAGGCAGAAGAATTTAATAAAGGCTGCAGAATGTATTATTGTGTATGGATGGTTAGAATTGTTGTGCACTTTAAATGTTTCAACATTGTACAGTATTTGTAAATAAATGTTTTTGTACTGACTCCACCAATAAAAGACCATGTTGAATTGCCTCACATTGTTTCCATTTGCTCCTTTGCCAGTGTAACAAATGTAGAGGCTTGCTGCACTGTTTTTTAACTGGCTGGTCGCGCAATTGGCGTAGGAACTATGGCAATTGGCGTGGGAACTAGGTCAATTGGCGTGGGAACTTCTGTTCTAGGGCACCTAGAAATAAAATTCATTTTGACCCTAGATGTTAGGAACACCGTCACTTGACCCCAACAGGGTCCGAGCAGTAATGGCGGCGAGAAAGGGTCACGCCGGCGAGGAGGGTCCTACCATTGAGCGCAATGGCGGAGAAAGCTTTGAACCGGCTAAGTCAGAATGAGCAGAAACCTGGAACCCACAACTTCGGTTCTGTTCGACCTAGAGGGCTCAGATTCGGTCACCATGTAGTCCTAGTTGCGGCAGGATTGCATGGCAAATTGCGATCCTCTCGTGGCAACAGAACGGAGTCAGGGTGATGTTAAAGTTCAGGTTTCTGCCATTGACTTGCATGGCAGAAAAAAAGCCACTTTGGTAATGTGCTTTTAAACTGTCTTTTGGTACCTCCGGTTCCGGGGGTCGTGCAAGGCTGATATTTTGCCACTATGGCAAGGGTCCTCCCGCATGAGGACCAGGTAAATTTCAACCCGCTCAGACCCACAGAACGGGTTATTTTACATTATATTCGCGCAATTGGCGTGGGAACTACTTAGGGCCGCGGTCAAGTTCATGGGCAATTGGCGTGGGAACTTCTGTTCTAGGGCACCTAGGAACAAAATTATTTTTGCCCATAGATGTTAGGCACTGTATACCACTGTACAGTATACTGTGGAAGACAAATAATGACACGATACTGAACATGTAGAATAAATGCATAGTTTTATTTATTTGGGTTTATTACACAGTATACTGTACGGCCGAAAAACATCAGCATACAGTACAATATTATCCATCGAAATCCCCCCATTAGCCGTTTTCTTTTCTGAGAAAAAACAAAAAGAAAAGTTTTAATGTACAGTAATGGTAAGCCCCCTAAAGAAATACCCAGCCACCCCCACCAAAATAATACGGCAACAAGACAGTACTCACCATAGAATTAAAATTCATTTTCCCCCAGATGTTAGGAACCCCCTCACTTCACCCCAACAGGGTCCGAGCATGTACAGTACAGTACTGTACTTTAAAATAAAATTAAATATGCAATTTTACTATTACTGCGCGCGCACGCACAGACTGTGTACTGTAGGTTGAACCGCGAAGGTATTATACTTCAGAGACAACAGCTCGCAAACGCCCCCATGCGTTTTTACACGGAATTGCAGTATTGCAGCCAGCGGGAATAAAATGCTTAAATCACGGGCGCGAAATAACGCAATACACTCCGGGAGAAAACGTTACTAAACCGCATATCACCGGGATATTCCGAAATTCGCGGAACTAGTCAACTTCGAATAAAGTTGGTCGCCACTGTAGCATTATGCTTTGATTGTTTTTAAGTTCCTCAAGGGCCCCTTTCTCTTCCTTGTACAAAAATAGGCAATATTTTCGTCTGGATTTAACATACATTTTAAAAATATTTTAAAATCAGCTGATAAAAAACCTCAATGTTATGACCCTTAGATTGTGGTTGATAAAATTATGATTTTGGCTTAAAATTTGAATGCATCATTCTCCCTGTTTGGGTGGCCTCTTGAGAATTTATGGCCTGTTCGTCAGGACCCTCAATCTCATCAAGTAAACCTACCAATAATTCCAGACACTCTTGCTCTCTTTTGTGAAACTCCATATCAGAAATGGGCAGAGTGTGCTTATTATTTTTCAAAAATGTCTTTTGAGAGTGAGTTTTCTTGTAAAACGATGCAAATCAATGAAAATATCAAATAAGGCTGGGCCGCTAGTTGGCACAAAGGAAAGACCCTGACCCAAAATGTTAATCTGGTCTGTATTCAAGAGGTGAGAGGATAGATTAAAAATACTGATCCCCTTATTGTCCCTTACTTGTTTTTTTGTTTTGTTGAATTTTTCTACTCCCTCAGCTACCTCTTTTTCTAGTTTTTTTAGTTCCTTCTGTTTGTAGAAGTTGAGGTTTCCTTAATTGGTGGGGTTCCCTTTGATGAAGTTCATCTAGGGATCTTCTCTCCTGAACATATTTCTCCTGATTCAATCATCCCTTCGTCTTGGCCCTTGTCTCCCTCCCTAAAAAAAGATACCGGGAGCTGGAGGTGTTTCAATCCCATGAGTTTTTGGTCTTGCTCCCCTTGTATCATCAAGGTGGGACCTGTCATATCTTCTTCCGCTCCAGCTAGTGTGCCTTCTACCCTTGTCTCCTCTAGCAGGGAGGGATAGAACCTACTTTTAGCCTTGGGAGTATAGTGGTATCTAGGTGTTTGTGCTTGCTCCCGATAATGTGTATTAGTCTTACCCCAGTCTAGACATGCATCTTTACGGTAATAGTAGTGTTTCTTGTATTTCTGATGCTCAAAGTGTGTTCTTTATTTGGGCCTTGTTTGTTCTCTATATTCATATTGTTGTGTGCGTTGGGCCTTGTGTCCCCCAGTTCCTATTGTTTTCAGTATTCTAATCTCTTATATCTCTTTGGAACTTTTTATTTTTATTGCCCAAGATTTCCTCCACAAACGTTTCCATTTTCTCATTGGTTTGCTCTTCCAATTCTTTAAACTCGCTCGTCTCACAAAAAAGTTTTAATTCTTCCAGAAGTTTATTTATAGCCTCAGCTATACTCCCCAACTTTTTTTCCTCTATATGTAATGAGTAACCTCATGAGTGCACAGGAACCTGCGTCCAATATTTCATTCCAATTTTTTGTGAAACCCTCCCCTTCAAAGGTGGTGTTTTTAATAACCTTAAGCCCCTAGGGATTCTCCCTTCCTCCGGGTACTTTTAAAAAAAAATAAAGATAACATCCCACCAATGTCTAGCTTCAATTTTTAATATGTTTTCTTAATTCCAAAACTGTTGTTCCAATGCCTTTTTTTAAATGTAGATACACTTACAGCAGTTCTAGAGTCATGGAGGTCTATGTGTTTTTTTATTGTGCCAATAAATCAGCAATATTTTAACGCAACATATGTAGGGCTTGAGCAAAGCAGGAGGCAACATAAATTGCTGTATTATTACAAACTATTGGGGATGAGTCACAGCAGAATATAATACAATGAGCATTGCACAGCCAGGAGCTGAAGCAAATACACGTCAAACAGGGATGCAGGCATTTAAAGTTTACTTTGAACCGAAAATAAATGTTTTTGAAAGACACCAGTTTTGAATGCACACCTAAGAATAAGGGCATAGACAAATTTGTCACAAAGAGCAGCACACTGTGAGTTCAAAGATCAGGAAGAGTGTCAGCCATTGTTTTTAGTATAGCAAATATTCTTTTGAGACAGAAATTGCTTAAGGGAGATTTAACTATAGAAAAAGTAATTGAAATGTGCAAAGCAAAATAAATTAGTGGCTGGTGCCTCCATAGAGTTAGCAAACATGCTATGCAAATTAAAGCTCAAAATACAAAGAATGCAGCATAGTACAGAGCAGGTGAATCTTTTGCAAGTTAGCAACATGACCCATTTCTTCATAAAAGTCCATGCAGCCGATGTGACAGAATACACCACCCTAAAGTATATGGGGCAGAGTGTGAGAACGGCAAAAAGAAAAATGTGCAAGACAAGGTTTCCCAACATGAACAATGACAAACCTAGCCAAGTTGTGGACACTGCTACAACTGTCAGAAAAGACAGAAATGATAAAGATAGCTCATGGTACTGTATATAACACTGATTATACATAGTAAATAAATAAAAAAATTAAGTTGGATACTAAAGCTGAGGCAAACATCATGCCAACTGATATCCTGGCTTAAATGCAGGATTATGTGCTAGAACAACCCACAGATAGTATTCTAATTGCTTATGGTGGAGAATGCATTACGTCTAAAGGGGTTATCACACTAAAAATGCAAACTTGCCACAAGATGGCTGATATAACCCTTTGGTGGTTGCAGCAATATAAGATGATATTTGTGATAGGTTAAGGGGAGATATTACAAATTTGAGGGACACTTCAAGAGTGACAAATGGGTCATCCAGATAAGGGGTGCACAAACTTTTCCCCCTGAGCCCACTGGATCGCGCCCCGCCCCCTTTCCAGCATCGTTACACAACAGGTCATGTGACATCACGTGACCCCACGGAATCAGTTAACGCTGCTTTGCTATGACGATGCATCGCTGGAAGCCAAGGTAAGTGAGTTACAGAGGCCTTTCACGGTCCCCCGACATTTAATTTAAATGCCTTGAGGAAGGGCGCGGGACCTCATCTAAGCACTGTGCCCCCCTGGAAAATCTCATGCCCCCCCTGGCGGGTGCACCCCTCCAGTTTGTGCAACCCTGATCTTGATAGCTGTGTGTATTAACTAGTGATGTACATGGCACCCGGAAATTACCCAGCCATATTTAAAAGTACCCGGAAATTACCTGGAACCGGCCCAGGATGCTTGGACCTGGTGTCGGGTAATTTCCGTTCTGCTCTGATCCCTCAGTCATCCTCTCGAACGACAAGAGCAGAGCAGCAGAAAACACTTACCTGCAGCTGTGGTGGAGGATGAGGAGGACCGCGGTGGAGGGAGAGGAAGACCATGGCTTCCTGATGGCGGTGGGAGCAGCGCAAGACATCTTTCAGCCGGTGGCAGCAGAGAATGACAGACATTCTTCAGCCGGTGGCAGCAGAGGAAAACATCCTTCACAGCCAGTGCCGGTGGGAGCAGAGAAACAAGTGACCGGAGTAGCAGCATTACTATGACAGCTGGAGAGAAGCTGAACCAGAAGTCGGATAGTAACGCTCCTGCTCTGGTCACATGTTCCTCTGCTCCCATGGGCACCGGCTGTGAAAGATGTCGTCCTCTGCAGCCACCGGCAGAAGAATGTCGTCCTCTGCTGCCACCAACACCAGCTGAAGGATGTCTTCCGCTGCTCCCACCGCCAACAGGATTTCTCTGTGGTCCTCCTCACCATCCACCGCGGTCCTCCTCACTTTCGACCGCAGGTAAGTCAAAACTACCCGGCGGGGAACCCGGTTACCCGCCAATTACTTTTTTCCCCCGGGTACCCAGTACTGGTTACCCGGTCATTTGTTGGACCCGGTACATCCCTATTTCTCCCATTAACACCCACAGACTTGCTGCTGTGAAGTGCTGTGTGCTTGGTGATAATGGTGACAGGCAGGGTTGCAGACCTGTCTAAGACATGCAAATGAGCATACAGTAATACATCCCGGTTAAGTAGGGCCCGAAAAACCAGGATATGTCTCACGAACTGAAGTACGGTACTGTATATAACGTAGATCAACACTAAGAATGTATATAATGTATACCGTATTCTGTATCACTTGTTTGGAAAAAGTGCAATAAAATCTAAGTTACAAAAAAAAAAAAGACTTCCGTCCATCAAGTTCCACCTATGCTAAATTTAGACAACAGATACTTTATCCTATATCTATACTTACTTATTGATCCAGAGGAAGGCAAACAAAAAACCCCATTAAGGGGAAAAATTAATTCCTTCCTGACTCCAAGAATTGGCAATCGGATTAATCCCTGGATCAACATCCTTCCCATGTATACTTATTTGGTATATCCCGGTATACCTTTCCCATCTAAAAAGATGTCCAACCTTTTTTTGAAAAAATCTATTGTATCTGCCATCACAGTCTCCATGGGTAATGAATTCCACATTTTAACTGACCTTACTGTAAAGAACCCTTTCCTTTGTTGCTGGTGAAATTTCCTTTCTTCCAACCTTAAGTCCTTTGTACTGCCCGTGGGATGAATAGTTCTTTTGAAAGCTCCTTGTATTGTCCCCGAATATATTTGTATATAGTTATCATATACCCTCTTAGACGCCTCTTTTCTAATGTAAATAAATCTAATTTAGCTAGCCTCTCCTTATAAGTTAGATTGTCCATCCCCTTTATTAATTTAATGGCTCTTCTCTGCACTCTCTCTAGTTCCATAATGTCTTTTCTTAGGATTGGTACCCAAAATTGTACTCCATATTCAAGGTGTGGTCTTACTAATGCTTTGTAAAGGGGCATAATTATGTTTACTTCCCTTCCATCCATTGCACGTTTGATGCAAGATAAGATCTTGTTTGCCTTTGCAGCTACTGCATGAGATTGGGCACTATTGCTAAGCCTGCTGTCTACAAGCACTCCTAAATCCTTCTTCATCAAGGATTACCCCAATATATCTCCATTTAATTTGTAAGTCGCCTTTTTATTCTTGCATCCCAAATGCATAACCTTACATTTATCTGTATTAAACCTCATCTGCCATTTACCTGCCCACGTTTCCAGTCTCTCCAAGTCCTTCTGAAGAGAAATTACATCCTGCTATGATTCTATTACCTTACACAATTTAGTATCATCAGCAAAGATGGAGACTTTGCTCTCGATTCCAACCTCAAGGTATTAATAAACAAGTTAAAAAGCAGGGGTCCCAGTACCGATCCCTGAGGTACTCCACTCATGACTTTAGCCCAACTTAACTAAGTATGGTAAAACCAATCCCTTGTTTAATTTTTCCAAAGCCAGTCTAACCAACCCCACACTGAGGAGACCAATTAAAGGTCGAAACAGTCTGTCCATGGGTGGGTTTACTGGCTATGCATCTTAACCCTGGCCGTGCTCAAAGCTGTGACCATGCAGCAAGCTTAAGCCTATAGGGAACCATGTTAATGGTATTGAAGCAAAAGGTGGCACTGTGTGCTCATTTGCATGTCATTTCCCAGAATCCCTTGCTGCAGTGGAAGGGCTGTGTGCTGGGTGATAATGGTGAAAGGCGGGGATGCAGACCTTTCTAAGACATGCAAATGAGCATACAGTAATATTTCCATTTGCTATATGCTTTGCTTTATTCAATAATAAAAAAATAATAATTTACACATCTGGCTCAGTTTTGTTTGCTCAAATATTGCACCTCATTTGCTTTAATAGACAAATAACATGGACTACTGCTTACTAAGTACATAGGGTACACAATTTGTTATGGAGCACAACTGGAATAGAGACTGGTGAGAGGACATGCACCTTAGGCTGCTTCCACGCTGCTGCTGACCACGCCTGGTGCCAGTGCGGTTAGCACAATCAATTTTAATCTGTCCGACCACGCTTACGTGGCACGCTCGTGGGTGCAAGGCTCTTGCCGAGACAGATAAAATTGAGTTTGAGGCGCACTGAAGGGTCACATGACCTCCTCAGTCAATCAGCGCCACTCAAGCTCAGCCCCGGCAACGCCACCCCCGCTCACGCTTACCAAAAAAGTTGCTGGACAGCCGAATGCTCATGCTTGGAGAGTTGGTGACGTCACCACTCTCAAGCATGAGAACGGTCAGCAGCATGGGGGACGCAGCCTTACATAAATTCACATATTTATGTAGCCCTGCTTCCTAGCGAACGCAGGCCACTACCATATGCTGTATTACCTGTAGGCTCACAGGGTCTGAGCCTCTGCCACGGAGAGCCTGGGGTACACACAATATCAAGAACTTGATGCAGTGCCTCCAACTGCGACAGCTTCCGCCCGAGAGGAAGTGGGTCTTCGCAGGACTGATATAAAACACACACACAGCGATATCCCTTAACCAATTAACTTTACTTGCATGTAACATATGGATTATACCAACAGGTGTCCCTCCCTAGAGGAGACACTATACTCGGCGTCGCGTTGAACGCTCACCCTCCCTTCTCCCTACACCGGGTTATCCCATCCCGTGTCCAGTTCCCCTTGGCAATAGTTCCCCCACCCTCAAGTGAGTCAATGAATGGTATGAGTGTGACTGCCCAACCACTGTGTCCCGAATGAAGGATGGTACCGTTGGTGCACTTTGGAATTACCTGCCGGGCACTCCAGTACCCGGTGCGGCTACAATCTTCACAAAGGATCAGCGAGGTGTAGATGACGTCACCGTAGGTGTCTAGGGCGATCCCACCCAGACACGCTGCGGCTCGATAGCGGGGTCTGAGCCCAGACCTCCCACCAACTTAGAACTGTCCCAGCGATAATAATGTGGCAATAAGGGAACCGGAACCTAACTATGGTCAGTCCCTAGCTCTGCTTGTCTCTACGGGGACTCAGGGCCTAACTGGGCCTGGGGGATGCGGCCTACGTAGGGGGCGGTCTGCCTCCCCACACCGAAGCTCCTTCTCCTCTCCAACCAACTCTGACCTCCCGTGCACGCAAACACTTCCTTTTCCTCCTGGTCTCGCACCTCATTGGCCCAGGCGCATCACGGGGACCCGTGGGGGATGCTGGGACTTGTCGTGCTCTACCTCCTTCATGGGCTTTCTCTCCCCTTTGCTCTGCACATGCGCAACCTCTGCTATGCTAAGTCTGTGCTGGCGCCAACCACAACATGGCGGCTCCCTTGCGCGGAACCTCCGTTATCGGAGTGTTCCCTAACTGCAACATTCCCACCCATAACACCCAAAGGGTGGAAAAAGGGGATCCCGGCTACATCCTCCTCCCTGCAGATTCCAACGTCCCCGCTTGGACGATACCTTGAACTTGTACAACTTTATATAATGAAAAATTACATAACATAAGACACATCCCTTCTTAAATCAGATTGTACATTTCGCTGAACATCACAATTACTGATTGTACGCGGCTGCGGGCCCACTGCTGAGCCTCATAGTGGGGTGCTCCAAACTGATCGTAAGCCATCCTCATGGGAGGTTGCCCGTTCCTTTGGCTTCGCCTTAACAACTCTTCGGTCACCCCCTTGGGGGAGTGACTATTTTGGTCTTGAACCTCGAGCTCTTCCCTTGAGGGGGTTACAGTCTCTAAAGTATCCCGACTTGGTGCAAAACATGGGCTTAGTGGGTCCAGCGATGAATTTTCCGGAGCCACCCTCTGGGGCGAGCTCTCCCGTAGCCCTTTACCCAAAGCTCCGCCGGGAGGTGCTCTCTGTTGAGGGCCCCTTTGAGAGGTTCCCTCTTGTGGATCTTCCGGAACATCGGAGTGCCCTGACTCTTCTTCTTCTGTGGATATATCCCCATCCAACGAGGATGACGGCCATTCCACATCCCCCTCCTCTACTCGGGGAATAGGGAGTAAATGATTCCTATGCCAGGTCTTCACCCGGCCCTCCGAGTCTTTAATGCGGTAGACTGGAAGGCCGGGCATTTGAGAGGCTACCTCGTACACTCCCTCCCGCCATCGGTCAGCCAACTTATGTTTACCTGGTACTCCCAGGTTACGGAGAAGCACTGCATCACCAGGTTTAATGTCTCTGTGTTTAACTTTATGATCATACCGCCTCTTATTTCCGGCATTCAGCTTTTCGGTGGACTTCTCGGCTTGTAGGTAGGCCCGTTGCAGATTCTCTTGCAATCGCTGCACATAGCGGAAATGTGTAGTATTATGCACTCCATCGGTGGAGACTCTCAACCGTATGTCCACAGGCAATCTAGCTTCTCGGCCGAACATGAGAAAGTAGGGCGAGAACCAGGTGGAGTCGTGTCGCGTGCAATTGTAAGCATGCACTAATGTTTCCACATGCCGACTCCATTCAGTCTTTTCCACCCCCGTTAACATGCCTAACATGTCTAGCAAGGTACGGTTGAATCGTTCCGGCAGTGCATCCCCTTCAGGGTGGTATGGAGTAGTGCAGGACTTATTGATATGTAAGAGTTTCAACAGTTCTTTGATTAACTTTCTTTCGAAGTCTCTTCCTTGATCTGAGTGGAGGCATTGAGGAAGTCCATAATGCATGAAGTACTTCTCCCAGAGCACCTTGGCCACCGTAATAGCTTTTTGATCTTTGGTCGGAAAGGCCTGGGCGTATCGGGTATAATGATCCGTGATGACCAACACATTCCCTATGCCACGGCTATCAGGTTCGATACACAAGAAGTCCATACATACTAAGTCCATGGGTCCCGTACTTTTTAAGTAGCCCATTGGGGCGGCCCTGGTGGGTAAAGTCTTCCTCTGAATACACCGCACACACCGTTGGCAGTGGTGCTCTACTTCTTCTCTCATCTTTGGCCAGAACTAATCCAAAAGTCTTGTCTACCCCCAAATGGCCGTGTTCATCATGTAGAGCCTTAAGTACCAAGTACTGTAGTCTTTTTGGCAGTACTAATTGTCATCTGTTCGGGTGATTATGATACTCCACAACTCAGTATAGCAAATTGTCTCATATTTCAAATTTTTCAGCTTCTCGCATTAATAGTCCTCCTACATCCCCCGGGGTCTGTTGGAGGAGGGCCGGGCGGTTTTGTCGGATGGCATAACGAATGGCCCCTGCAACCGGGTTTTGTTCTTGGTATCGTACCATATCTTTCCAGGCTATGATCTTGTCTGGAGTAACATGCATACCACTGGGGTCTCGATAGGCTTTCTGGATAGCGTTCAGCGTACACCCTAGAGAGTCAGCCACTCGTAATTCAGAGAATGCCACTTGGTCATTGACTATGGCCACTGTACAACATAGGGCCCTTATTCCGGATCCCGGAATTTCTTCCCACTGATCTTCATTGGGGGTAGTGGCCAGCCCTGGTCGCCTAGACAGGGCGTCCGCTCCAATGTTCAGGGGGCCTGGCTTGTATTTCAAGGTGAAAGTGTAATTGAATAGAGCGGCCAACCAGCGATGCCCGGCCGCATCGAGTTTGGCGGAAGTCATGATGTAGGTGAGGGGATTATTGTCGGTCCGTACCTCGAACGACACACCGTACAAGTAATCACGAAGTTTGTCCACAATGGCCCACTTGAGGGCCAAGAACTCGAGTTTGTGCACGGGGTAGTTCTGCTCACTGACAGTAAGACTGCGGCTGATATATGCTACAGGTTGCAATCCCTCAGGATATTTTTGATGTACATTGGCGACACACTTTATTCGAGCACGGCTAGTCCCGCGAATTCGGGTATACTCGGGTGTATTCAGGTTTCTGATATTTTTCAGCCAGAGTGCATTGCGTTATTTTCCGGCAGGAATTTAAGCTTTTTATTCCGGCTGGTTACAATACTGCAATGCCGTCAAAATACACATGGTGGCGCTTGCGAGCTATTCTCTGTGAAGCCGTCCCCTATAATGAATTGTAATGCAGTATATATATATATATATATATACTGTATAACAACAACCCCTGTAAGCCCTAACATACAGTACTGTACAGTACTGTACTGTACTGTACTGTATATGCACATACATAAATGATACTACTGTATGGGCGGCGGGGGCGAGATGTGTTTGCAGCAGAGAGAGATCCGCTGCTCTCTCTCTGCGCAAACATCCGCACATTAAAAATTATTTGAAATACATTTTTATTGATAGTGTAGATGTGCAGGGGGTCTCCGGAGCTGAACCGCGTTGGTTTTAGGTCTGGGGACCCCGTGCCCCCCGAGATACAGGCCCCTTTAGGGGGTGCCGGTATCCAGCTCTGCGTTAAAAGCCCCGATCACGTGACCGCGGCCTGTAAACCAAGCAGAGCAGAGGGATACCGGCACCCCCTAAAGGGGCCTGTATCTCGGGGGGCACGGGGTCCCCAGACCTGAAACCTGTGCGCTTCTGCTCTGGAGACCCTCTGCACATGTACAGTATCAATAAAACACATACAATATACAGTATAAATAAACACTCGTTCTTTACCTTAGCGTCTATGCGCTATGGTAAAGAAGCATTATTTTAATAATATTGTAAAGTGAGCAGGGGGTTCCCTGAGCCAGAAATTAATGCTCAGGGACCCCCCCTGCTCCTGCTCAATATTATTAAAAATACAGAAATGCTGCGTCATTACCATAGCGGATAGCCGCTAAGGCAATGAAGGGGTTAACCCACCGTGCCCGCTTTATTGTGTGTAGTGGGGATGGGTGAGGGGGGTATTTGGCCCTTGGTGTGAGTTTAGGACTTGCGGGAGGGGGGGGGGGGGTTGCGGGTGCACTTAACCCCTTCACGATCGTAGCAGTTAATACCGCTACGGTCATGAAGGGGTTAAGCCCTCCCGCTACCCCACCCCCCCCCCCCCGCAAGCCCTCCCCAACCATCGTTGGGGCGAATACCCCATTCACCCACCCTCCCGCAACCCACAACAATAAAATACTGTACACACAGCAGCCGCCAAAAAATAAATAAATAAATGACAATAAATACATTTGAAATACATTTTTATTGATAGTGTAGATGTGCAGGGGGTCTCCGGAGCTGAACCGCGTTGGTTTTAGGTCTGGGGACCCCGTGCCCCCCGAGATACAGGCCCCTTTAGGGGCTGCCGGTAGCCCTCTGCTTGGTTTAAAGGTCCGATCACGTGATCGCGGCCTGTAAACCAAGCAGAGCAGAGGGATACCGGCACCCCCTAAAGGGGCCTGTATCTCGGGGGGCACGGGGTCCCCAGACCTGAAACCTGTGCGCTTCTGCTCCGGAGACCCTCTGCACATGTACACTATCAATAAAAATGTATTTCAAATGTATTTATTTTTCATTTATTTATTTATTTATTTATATTTATTTATTAATTGTGCTGCTGCTGCAAGTCGTAAACTCACACCAAGGGCCAAACACCCCCCTCACCCCCAATAAAAAAAATTCACGCACAGCAGCCCCACAATTAATAAATAAATCTAAATAAATAAATAAAATCTATGTAAAACCCCCTCCCCTATTCTCGCTTTTAAAACGCCCTGCCTTCTCTCTAATCTATGTAAAAAACCCTCACCCTATCCCCCTATTGTGTGTGTGCGTTAAGCTTCCCTGCAAGCTACTGTATGTAAAAAAACCTCCCCCTATTGTGTGTGTGTTTAAATCTGTCTGGCCTGTGTTTCTGAGTGCTGAGTGCTCTGCGTTTAAAGGTCCCGATCACATGATCGCGGCCTGTAAACCAAGCAGAGCAGAGGGATACCGGCACCCCCTAAAGGGGCCTGTATCTCGGGGGGCACGGGGTCCCCAGACCTGAAACCTGTGCGCTTCTGCTCCGGAGACCCTCTGCACATGTACACTATCAATAAAAATGTATTTCAAATGTATTTATTTTTCATTTATTTATTTATTTATTTATATTTATTTATTAATTGTGCTGCTGCTGCAAGTCGTAAACTCACACCAAGGGCCAAACACCCCCCTCACCCCCAATAAAAAAAATTCATGCACAGCAGTCCCACAATTAATAAATAAATCTAAATAAATAAATAAAATCTATGTAAAACCCCCTCCCCTATTCTCGCTTTTAAAACGCCCTGCCTTCTCTCTAATCTATGTAAAAAACCCTCCCCCTATCCCCCTATTGTGTGTGTGCGTTAAGCTTCCCTGCAAGCTATGTAAAAAAAACCTCCCCCTATTGTGTGTGTGTTTAAATCTGTCTGGCCTGTGTTTCTGAGTGCTGAGTGCTCTGCGTTTAAAGGTCCCGATCACATGATCGCGGCCTGTAAACCAAGCAGAGCAGAGGGATACCGGCACCCCCTAAAGGGGCCTGTATCTCGGGGGGCACGGGGTCCCCAGACCTGAAACCTGTGCGCTTCTGCTCCGGAGACCCTCTGCACATGTACACTATCAATAAAAATGTATTTCAAATGTATTTATTTTTCATTTATTTATTTATATTTATTTATTAATTGTGCTGCTGCTGCAAGTCGTAAACTCACACCAAGGGCCAAACACCCCCCTCACCCCCAATAAAAAAAATTCACGCACAGCAGCCCCACAATTAATAAATAAATCTAAATAAATAAATAAAGACATGAAGAGAAATAAATATATACTGTACAGTATATACTTTGTATATATATATACACTGTATATATATATATATATATATATATATATATATATATATATATATATATATATATATATATATATATATATATATATATATATACACAGTATACATATATACACTGTGTATATATATATATATATCATACAGCTATATATATATATATATATATATATATATATATATATATATACATACTGTATGTGAGTGAAAAGAGAAAAAAGTAACCCGTATGGGAGCACTCAGGTATGCAATTGATATATTTGTTTATTTATTTGACACAGTGCAAAAAGGGATGAATAAACAGTACAGTACATGATTTAAAAACACTTAAAAAAGAGGCATGGACCCTTAAACACTAATGAACAGCACTAGGGAACGACACACACTGTCAACCCTAAACATGAAAAGGATAGTGACTCAAAAAACACTAGGGAGAATCAAAGTGAATCACAATAGGTTACTGGGTTTAAAGGCACCTACAGTATACAACGCTAAGGATAATGCACACTACACACCAAAAGGTAGACTTGTCAAAGTATAAATGACAGTCTCAAAGCATCACACATCTGCATTAGCATACAGTAATATAACCAATGCCTAAAGCACAAATCATGTGTAGGAAAGGTGGTAAGGTGGAATGAAATCCCTAGATGTGTAGAGCAATGAAGTTAATGAATAGCATACAGTATACAGTAAAACATAACATTACAATCCACACAGTACATTGCATTTACAGTACATTGTATACTGTAAATGATGCATAGCATTAAATCTATGCACCATATACAGTACTGTACATTCTGCAAATGAATGTTAACAATATAATTGCAAGCTACTCTACCAGTAAATACTGTACAAACACTTCCAAACAAGTCAACTTAACTACAGTATTTTAACCAAGCAAGTAAACCAAAATCAATATACTGTATACTGTAAGTAACAACCAGAAAAGACAATTTAAAACCAAACTAACCCTTACAATACCAAGGATTACATCTATCTAATTGTAAAAAACCTTATACATTATACACAGCATTGTTTAAAAACCCCTTCCCCCCTAATGTTTGTGTTAAGCAGATTACACTGAAGGGAGAGAGATATAAAGGCCTAAAGCCCCTTCCCCCCTAATGTTTCTGTTAAGCAGATTACACTGAAGGGAGAGAGATATAAAGGCCTAAAGCCCCTTCCCCCCTAATGTTTCTGTTAAGCAGATTACACTGAAGGGAGAGAGATATAAAGGCCTAAAGCCTTACCTGCATTGGTAAACCCTCCCTGCATTGGTAAACCCTCCCTGCATTGATGTCGTATAGTGTACAGTATGTAAATGTGGGGAGGAGGGGGGCCCAATGTGCATAATGTACTGTGAGGTCTAACCACCCTCACCCCCTACCCACATACTGTACCGTTACCCCCCCCCCCCCCATCCTGGCCATGGCCCCTCACGCACAGCAGCTCCACAATTAATAAATAAATATAAATAAATACATGAAGAGAAATAAATATATACTTTATATATAAATGTGAGTTTATAAATAAAATAAAGAATATTATTTCTAGGGGCCCTAGAACAGAAGTTCCCACGCCAATTTCGCGCTCATTGCTCTTTTTTTGCTCTTTTTTTACAATGTTGCTGGTCTTGCGGCTTTGCAGTATGCAAGCAAAAAGCGCAGTGTATGAAGTCTGGGTGAGCGCTTTCCACATTTGATGCCTACGGCACCTTCCCATTTCTACACACTTCAATACCTGCACAGTTGGTAGCGCTTTCCATCCCAGCTACCATTCTGGATATTCACCTCTCACAGGCCATTCTTGCCCGAGTCTGTCCTATCAGACAGGGGCATTAACCTGTATCCACACCACCTGGACAATTTCTCTCTGTCAGAGACTTGTGCTATTTATTTTATATATTTTTGTGTAATTATTCATGCAAATTTATGCTCATTTCATATGTGGTTTTCAACATAAAGTGGCTGCTGGGCCTGATCCTAACTCATACAGTATACAGTAGCGCTTCCCTGTTTGTTTGTTTATTGCAAGCAAAAAGCAGTTTGTAGTACTGAGTGTGAGATAAATTACTGTATTTATCAGTGTTGATCAAAGAGAGTTGATCAGAAGGATTCCCCTTATATACAGTACGTAGAATTAATAAAATTGTATTATTTTCCGATATCCGCAGTGATTCTGGTCAACCTGACAGATTTTTAGTAATACAGTATACTGTACTGCAAGACCATGTGTTGTCTACCTTTTACTACAGTATACTGTACTGTATGAATGACAATAGAGTGCTGTATACTTTATAAGGGGAATCCTTCTGATCAACTCTCTTTGATCAATACTGATAAATACAGTATCATATTTATACCCCTTTAGCACCTGTCGTTCCATCCTATGCACCCATTTACTGTACAATGGTGATTGCGGTCGTATTCACGTACTTTATGTGAGATAAATTAACCAGTTCTTTTATTGCTGAAGTCGCCACAAAATACTTTTATTTACAAATACAGTACAATACAATGGTGAAACTTTTCAAGTTAACAGCAATTCAAAACATCAACACACAATAATACATACTTTACAGTACTGTACAGTATACTGTACTAGTATATTTGGGCCTTGTCTTTGGGGGTTTATTCATGCAATTATTAGGGTGACCTGGCGTTGGAAATACTGACACAGTACAATCCTACAGCTACACCACCCACCCCCTCCCTTAGAGTTTTTAATCCCTCCCTGGCCAAGCATCAATCGTCTGGCTAATCCAATCCAAGCCATTGTTTTGTTAATCTGGCCCTGGGCTGTTCAGAACAGCCACTGCTTCTAAATTACTGAAAATATACAGGATAAATATACAGTGATGTGAAATAATCCTTTCTGTGTGTCTGAGAGTGTTGAAAGTCACCAGGTCCTCATCTAGTAGAGTACATTCTCGAATACCTTTAGAATAAAAATACAGTATATATAAATAAACAGTATAAATATTGCACAGTATACTGTAATGTTAAATAACCCATCCTGTTCTTTTTCCCTTCATACTGTAACAGTATCCTCATTGTGTCTGCGGTACAGTAGTTCATTGAGAGAGGAGAGGTTTTGTGTACATCATTACTGCTGTTTATATACTGTACATTTGACTGCACAAGCAGATTTGACGAACACAAGGCCCCCCCTCCCCTCTGGTGCACCCTTTTTCCTGGAACGACAAGAAAACAAAAACTTTGTTCAGTTACTGTACTGTACTGTATGTGCGTACTGTATTATGGTAGACCTACTGTACAGTAGGTGGCTGGTGCAGCTTTCTCTGGAAAGAAAAAATGGAGCAGTTAGTAGGCAGTTACTGTAGTATGTCAAACTAGTCTACTGTACTGTATACTGGAACTACTGTAAACTCTGACTATTGGGAAAGCTAAAATCTGTGCCATACTTACCTGTATCATAGTGTACCTACTGTACAATACTACAGCACTGTACTACTTTCCTGATGCTTGTCCATTGCGCGCGATGACAATGGGCAACACAGTGGCAATATGGTCTATATATTTATTGCATCGTTCAACGGTGAGTACATCGTTCCAAAAACTCATTATGGCTGTATACAACTCGTCCTTCTTGGAGGGTTTCGCCACTTTACGGATGTGGTCCTTCAGCTGATGCCAGACCATTTCGATCGGATTGAAGTCTGGTGATCTGTGATTGGAAAGAAAGGACAATTAGTTTAAGAGATACAGTACACAGTAAAAACAGTGGGGAACATATAAATGGGACACGGTCTACTGCACTTACTCCGCTGGCGTCTTCACCCAGTTGATGCCGCGCTCAAGGATATGCGCCGTCGACGCGGTGTGCTTGGGATCATTGTCCTGGTAAAAGCGATGACCATTGGGAAAGTCTTGTGTGATGTATCGCACTATCACGGGCACAATGTTGTCTTGGAAGAAATCTTTATTCATGATTCCTATAGCAAGAAAAGAAAAGTGCTCAATAGTACAGTACAGTGCATACGGTAAGGCAACACTAGTCAAGTACAGTGCATTAGGCGGCATTATATTTGAGAAATTGTACCTTCAAAGACGACAATGCATCCCGGTCCACGCCTAGAGATGGCACCCCACACATGCAGCTTCACAGGGTGTTTTGGCCGTGGCTTCAAAGTTATGCGGCCTTTTTTGTGGAACGCAAATCTTGCAAATCTCTCCAGCGACACAGTAGACTCATCAGTGAAGATGCAATCCTGGAAAGTCTCACCGCTGTCGATCCATGCCTGGGCCTGGAGCACTCTTTTGATTTTGTTTGCGTCCCGTATCATGGGGTACGCTCTGTAATGACAATGAATAAAAAATGTTAGCGTCACAGCGCAGTACAGTTTGCAAAACAACATTTTTACTTTACAGTACAGTACCTCCTGTACTGTCCACTACTAACCTCACACGTCCATATTTCCATCCAATTCTGCGTCTCATCTTCTTTATGCTGCTCTCGGATACAGTCAGATTGTGGTTTTCCTGAAGAGTGTTTTTAACCCTTAATGCGCTCCTCTCATCATTCTCCTCACTTATTCTGTCCACCAGAAGAGTAGTCTCCCTACAATGCAAAGAAATTATATTGTGTTATTAATATGCAGCAATATAAAATGTATATTGTATACTGTACATGTAATGTTGTAATATACAGTAAATATAAATATACAAAAAATGTATACTGCTGTACTATAAATATAAATAGACAAAATATACAGTATACAGTACTGTTGTAATATAATAAATATACTATATAAATACGGTATACTGTTGTTATATCATAATAAATACACATCATATACTGTATATTTCGTTGTAAGATGAATTGCAATATACCAAAAGTGTATACTGCTGCACAAAAAATATAAATTGACCACACATACAGTACACTACAGTATATACTGTTGTAATATAATAAATATACTATATAAATACGGTATACTGTTGTTATATCATAATAAATACACATCATATACTGTATATTCCGTTGTAAGATGAATTGCAATATACCAAAAGTGTATACTGCTGCACAAAAAATATAAATTGACCACACATACTGTACACTACAGTATATACTGTTGTAATATAATAAATATACTATATAAATACGGTATACTGTTGTTATATCATAATAAATACACATCATATACTGTATATTCCGTTGTAAGATGAATTGCAATATACCAAAAGTGTATACTGCTGCACAAAAAATATAAATTGACCACACATACTGTACAGTACACTACAGTATATACTGTTGTAATATAATAAATATACTATATAAATACGGTATACTGTTGTTATATCATAATAAATACACATCATATACTGTATATTCCGTTGTAAGATGAATTGCAATATACCAAAAGTGTATACTGCTGCACAAAAAATATAAATTGACCACACATACAGTACACTACAGTATATACTGTTGTAATATAATAAATATACTATATAAATACGGTATACTGTAGATGTACACTACAGTTTTCTATATTTTTTTTGGTTAAGTTTTATAAATACAGTATACAGTACTTACGCATTTGTTACCCTTGGTGCCTTTTTGCGGTCTCTGTTTTTTCCTTGTGCATGATAGCACACAGTGCTTGATGGCACAACGAGGCCAGAAGCAGTTAACCAGCGCTGGATATCTGCAATTCGTTGTCCGCTCGTGTACATCTCCTTCATTCTCATGCTGAGATCCTTTGAAATCTTCTTAACAGGCATTGCTGCGAGTAGAAAGAAATACAAACACAAGAATGTGTATTCGATGTTTAGTCGATGTGTATTCAATGTGCAGTGAATCCACAAAATGGATGGTGTATTTATATGTTAATGACTCACATAACAGACCACCCACTTTCAACACCTGTACCTGGCCACCATGCATAAAAGGTTGTACACGTTGCATAGCCCACCACTTGCTGATCTTTATCTGAGCCATTGTCCAGATACTGCATTGTGTCTCCCGCTTACATGGAGCAGCCCCGGTTCTATGGACGAAAGAATCATCTCACCTCTGCTGTGCCTGCCACACTGAAAAAGAGAAAGGCAGTTACCGTTCCCAAGCCAAAGGCAAAGCGACAGGCTAAGGCCAACAAAGAAAACCTTCTGCTGACCCCAAAGGCTAAGGCTTTTAAAACACGTCAGCCTTATTATGTGAAGAAGAAATACGGTACTGTGCTCGGTACGCAAGACGCATGGCAGCCAACTCACCGAATCCGCAGACCACTTGCTCCCATATGCTTCGACGACTCTGCTGTAGCTGTCCCGGAAATCTTCAGCCCGGCTTCTCCACCCCCATCTTCTCCGGTTCCATCTGAAGATGCTGCTGCCTCTGAAATCAACGGGTCACTGTCTCCTTTGCTCTTGGACGACTCTGCTTCTCTCCCGGAAATCCAGCGGTCACCTTCTCCATCCCTCTTCCACCACGCTGCAGCTTCTCCTGTACCGGGCATCCCCAGGTCACCTCTTCCACTCTCCATCGATGCCGCTTCTCTCCAGGGAACCCCCATCTCATCCTCCGTTGCACCCATCCCCCCAGATCTCCAGATGCCATGCACAAGCAGCACGTTGGACCGGATCCTGAATGGGCTAAGTGTGGATCTCCCCGGGAATTCTAGTGTGCTGGCAAAGCTAGATCTGCTTCTGGAGTCGGTGCTACATATGGAGCAACGGCTGGATCAACGGATGCTACATATGGAGCAACGTATGGATCAACGGATGGACAAGATAGAGGCAGACATAGCGGGCATACATTATTTGCTCGGTGTTAATGCCCCTGTTTCCCCAACGCTGGAGCAGGGGGGTGACATGGATGTGATGCATGGTACCTTCGACCCCCTTCCATCACCAAGCACACCCCCTCCACCAGAAGATACAGTGTACTATGCTATTGAGGAGGACATGACAACCCCATCTAGACCACGCCAGGAGACAACCCGGCGACCACTACCGGAGGAAAGCTTCCTCCCAGACACCCTACCATTGCCCATCGCCTCAAGTACACCCGCTCCCAAAAGACTTCCTACACCCGCTCGCATACAAACAGTGCCCGACATCTCCCTGTGCGATCTGACACCGGCGCTGAGGGAGAAGTATAGGGTGAGGAGTGCTGGTATACCACACAAGTATGCCTTGATCATATTTAAACACCATGTTCCCTACACATTGTACTGCGAGTGGGTGTTCAAAGTGAACTATGATGGGAATCGCCAAAAAAATGCCCTTCCTGCCAATTTAAGGAAAAAGATTGTGGAAGAAATGCAGCGCTATTACCCTGTTACAGATCCTGTAATGAGAGGCGTTAGAGACTGCATTAATGGCGTTTTGCGCCATGCAAGGCATCGGCCATGGCTGGAAAATGGGGAGGACTTTCAGTGAGACCATACTGTAATGTTGTGCTGTACTGTACAGTACATGTTTTACCCTATAGTACCTGCTGTACTTAAACAAAGGATACTGTATGTTGTTGTGTGTTGCACGGTTTTTGTACTGTATTTGTAAATAAAAGTTTTTAGTGGCGACTTCAGCAATAAAAGAACTGGTTACTTTATCTCACACACAGTACTACAAACTGCTTTTTGCTGCCAGACTGCAAACCCGCAAGACCAGCAACATTGTAACAAAAGAGCAATGAGCGCGCAATTGGCGTGGGAACTTCTGTTCTAAGGCCCCTATAAATAATATTCTTTATTTTATTTATAAACTCACATTTATAAACCCCGTCACCCACCCCCGCTAAACACAATAAAAAATAATCACACACAGCATCCCCGCAATAAATAAATAAATAAATAAATACAAATAAATACATTTGAAATACATTTTTATTGATAGTGTAGATGTGCAGGGGGTCTCTGGAGCTGAACCGCACAGGTTTTAGGTCTGGGGACCCCGTGCCCCCCGAGATACAGGCCCCTTTAGGGGGTGCCGGTATCCAGCTCTGCGTTAAAAGCCCCGATCACGTGACCGCGGCCTGTAAACCAAGCAGAGCAGAGGGATACCGGCACCCCCTAAAGGGGCCTGTATCTCGGGGGGCACGGGGTCCCCAGACCTGAAACCTGTGCGCTTCAGCTCCGGAGAACATCTACACTGTGAATAAAACACACACATCATTAAAGAATCATTCTTTAGCTTAGCGGCTATGCGCTATGGTAAAGAAGCAGCATTTCTGTCTTTTTAATAATATTGTAGAGTGAGCAGGGGGTTCCCTGAGACAGAAATCTAATCTCAGGGGACCCCCTGCTCCTGCACAATATTATTAAAAGTTCAGAAACGAGGCTTCATTAGCATAGCGTATAGCCGCTAAGGTAATGAAGGGGTTAACGCATAATAACCAATAAATATATTCAATACACTACCCACTACCCATGGCAACCTCCGCTGCTGTACAGTAAAACAGAGAAAAAAAATAACACTTTCAAAGTAATGTCCCCTAACCCCTTAATCACCATAGCGGTTATTAACCGCTACAGTCATGAAGGGGTTAACCCGCCCTCACCCACCACTTGGGACGCCTACTGTACATACCCTCCCACTCTAACCCCCCACCCCGTGAGGCCTAACCACCCTCAACCCTCACCCACTAACTACCCACAAGGGAGGCCTACCCACATACCGTTGGGGAAACACCCCACCCCCACCCCAGTACCCACAATAAAAACAGTACAATCACCCACAATAAACAGCATTCTATTTATTAAATACATTACCCACCCCCTGTGCCCCCCCCCCCATAAATACAAGATTTATTCTTTTACATTCAGGGTCCATAACGTAGCCCCACGCTAGTCCCCGGTGGGCTGGCAGGGCACCTGGACAGACCTACAGTTTACCAGCAGCATTCCACAGGTTCTGGAGGCCTGCTGGTGGATCCTGCCAGCACCATGGCGCCCAGGTGGTCTCCTTGGGTCACCGTGAGCCTCAATTGGGTCCACACGGTAGGCCCAAGGATGTCTGGGAGCCCCGGGTCAAACCCACAGGTGTCTGCGGGGCCTCGGGTGGTTCCCATGGGGGTCTGGGGAACTCACGGGTGCTCACTACGGGTCCGCGGTGCCCCCACAGAAGTGGGACCACACATCATCATCCCCGCACCTACGGCTCGGAGGTGCCCCCACAGAAGTGGGACCACACATCGTCATGCCCGCAGACTACGGGTCCGCGGTGCCCCCACAGAAGTGGGACCACACATCATCATCCCCGCATGTGTCACCCGTGGAACCACCAGCCTGCTACCCTTTAGGATACCCGAGGATTCCCCGCGGGTGGTCTCCAGAGGTCCCACGCAAAACCACGGAAGTAACCCTGAATGTAAAAAAAATAAACCTGGCCAATACATTCAATACATACACCCTCCCCCCCAACACCTACAGTACAATAATGTGCAAAATAACTATTATCCAGATATGGATAATAGATTAATTGCCCATTATTAAAAACATTAACTAGCATATACAAATAAATAAAGTACTACTGACCTCATCAATACGAAGTGTCCGACGCCAGCGCCTTCCTTCTCTTGCCCACACAAAACATAGCCAAAACCAAGCCAATACATTGCAATTACATTCAGATATCAATTAACCCCTTAAACACCTTATCGGATAATAACCGCAAAGGTAATTAAGGGGTTAAGCCACACAGGCACGATACCCACCCTTCACCCATGAATTTGTACTGCGGCTTCATCATGCAACTGTATATATATACTGTATATATATACATACAGAGAGACAGAGAGAAAGAGAGAGAGAGATATATATACAGTATATATATATACACACGTTATATACACACCCATGATAAACCAAATATACAGTACAAATAAATGTAGAAGGGTTATCAAAACCATACTGTTCTACAACCAAACACTTCTCCATACAGACACTACATTAAAAATCAATTTCCTTTAAAAATCCTAACTGATCTCACAATCTACTGTACTGTATATGATCACAAACCAATGAAAAAAGTCACATTCCAAAATGCATAAAATCTATGCACCATACTGTATACATTCTGCAAATTAATCAACGTAAACAAAAATCAATTAGCAATCATTATTTACATCCCTAAACATTTCACACTCAATCATGAACAATGAAACCATTAACAGATTCACGCCTAGAGCAGAACAATTAAGCCTTTGAAAAAAATATAAGTACCGACAAAAATACAACCTTTACAGTACAACCAAGGCTATCTATCCCTGACCTTCCTCAAACACACAATACAATACCAAGGAATAATACATCTATCTAATTTTAAAATACTTTAAACTCACAAAATAATTAAAAACACATCTAATTCAGCTTTTAAAACATCATCATTTCTTACCCTGAATGTATACTGTACAGTATATCTCTCTAGACATACAGTATATATTGTACATACATACATACAGTGGCAAGAAATGATATACCACAAACAAAAAAAAAATACACATGTTAAAAAACCTTTTGAAATAATGAACAAGTTAAATAAAATACATTTCTTTACTGTAGTTCACTTACCATTACTTGCCCCCACCGACTCCCGTTGCCCAGCTTACTCACGAACCAATCCACGATCAGGAACCCATAAAATAATAAACCATTGAAAATAATAAACATTAAACTAAAAATCCAAACCAATCCACGGGTCTTCTACTTGTAATACACCTTCATCTGTATTCTTCTTTCTTCTATCTCCTTCCGGGCGGGGCAGGGCGTGGTCTTCTTTCCATCATCGGCCACGCCCTTGTCTTTTTTCTTCTCCGGAGGTCCTTCCTCCGCGGCGTCTGGCTGCAAAATGAGACGACATAGGCTTTTAAAGACCTATGACGTCACATTTTGCGTCATGGTTCCCACGGTCCTGATTGGACCGTGAAAACCATGTGTTTTGGCCGATAATAAAAAAATGATGACGTCACTTAAAGGGAATGAAAGCACAGCCAATCAGAATGGCTTTGCTTCAATTGCCTTTAAGATGACGTCATGAAAAGGCACATGGCCGTGCACACATGGTACTAGAGCCAATCAGAGCGTGGGAACTTTATCCCTACTCTGATTGGCTCTGGTATACCATGTGTCAGGGGCTTGGGGGAGAAAGGATGTGACGTCAATAAGGATAAAGTTCCCACGCTCTGATTGGCTACCGTACCACGTGACAGGTTTTCATTGACGTCACATCCTTTCTTACCTTTGCGGTTATTATCCGATAAGGTGTTTAAGGGGTTAATTGATATCTGAATGTAATTGCAATGTATTGGCTTGGTTTTGGCTATGTTTTGTGTGGGCAAGAGAAGGAAGGCGCTGGCGTCGGACACTTCGTATTGATGAGGTCAGTAGTACTTTATTTATTTGTATATGCTAGTTAATGTTTTTAATAATGGGCAATTAATCTATTATCCATATCTGGATAATAGTTATTTTGCACATTATTGTACTGTAGGTGTTGGGGGGGAGGGTGTATGTATTGAATGTATTGGCCAGGTTTATTTTTTTTACATTCAGGGTTACTTCCGTGGTTTTGCGTGGGACCTCTGGAGACCACCCGCGGGGAATCCTCGGGTATCCTAAAGGGTAGCAGGCTGGTGGTTCCACGGGTGACACATGCGGGGATGATGATGTGTGGTCCCACTTCTGTGGGGGCACCGCGGACCCGTAGTCTGCGGGCATGACGATGTGTGGTCCCACTTCTGTGGGGGCACCTCCGAGCCGTAGGTGCGGGGATGATGATGTGTGGTCCCACTTCTGTGGGGGCACCGCGGACCCGTAGTGAGCACCCGTGAGTTCCCCAGACCCCCATGGGAACCACCCGAGGCCCCGCAGACACCTGTGGGTTTGACCCGGGGCTCCCAGACATCCTTGGGCCTACCGTGTGGACCCAATTGAGGCTCACGGTGACCCAAGGAGACCACCTGGGCGCCATGGTGCTGGCAGGATCCACCAGCAGGCCTCCAGAACCTGTGGAATGCTGCTGGTAAACTGTAGGTCTGTCCAGGTGCCCTGCCAGCCCACCGGGGACTAGCGTGGGGCTACGTTATGGACCCTGAATGTAAAAGAATAAATCTTGTATTTATGGGGGGGGGGGGGCACAGGGGGTGGGTAATGTATTTAATAAATAGAATGCTGTTTATTGTGGGTGATTGTACTGTTTTTATTGTGGGTACTGGGGTGGGGGTGGGGTGTTTCCCCAACGGTATGTGGGTAGGCCTCCCTTGTGGGTACTGACTGGGTGGTTAGGCCTCACGGGTGGGGGGGGGGGGGGGGTTAGTGTGGGAGGGTATGTAGGCATCCCGAGTGGTGGGTGGGTGAGGGTGGGTTAACCCCTTCATGACTGTAGCGGTTAATAACCGCTATGGTGATTAAGGGGTTAGGGGACATTACTTTGTACTGTATGTTTTAATTTTTGTGTCTGTTTTGCAGAAGCGGAGGGGCCATGGCCAGGATGGGGGGGGGGGGGTTAACGGTATGTGGGTAGGGGGTGAGGGTGGTTAGCAATGCAGGGAGGGAGATTTACTGGTAACAGAAACATCTCTCTCCCTTCAATGTACTGTAATCTGTTTAAAGCCCCCTCCCCCCTAATGTGTGTTTCTGTAAAATCTCTCTCCCTTCAATGTACTGTAATCTGTTTAACAGAAACATTAGGGGGGAAGGGGCTTTAGGCCTTTACAGTATATCTCTCTCCCTTCAGTGTAATCTGCTTAACACAAACATTAGGGGGGAAGGGGTTTTTAAACAATGCTGTGTATAATGTATAAGGTTTTTTACAATTAGATAGATGTAATCCTTGGTATTGTAAGGGTTAGTTTGGTTTTAAATTGTCTTTTCTGGTTGTTACTTACAGTATACAGTATATTGATTTTGGTTTACTTGCTTGGTTAAAATACTGTAGTTAAGTTGACTTGTTTGGAAGTGTTTGTACAGTATTTACTGGTAGAGTAGCTTGCAATTATATTGTTAACATTCATTTGCAGAATGTACAGTACTGTATATGGTGCATAGATTTAATGCTATGCATCATTTACAGTATACAATGTACTGTAAATGCAATGTACTGTGTGGATTGTAATGTTATGTTTTACTGTATACTGTATGCTATTCATTAACTTCATTGCTCTACACATCTAGGGATTTCATTCCACCTTACCACCTTTCCTACACATGATTTGTGCTTTAGGCATTGGTTATATTACTGTATGCTAATGCAGATGTGTGATGCTTTGAGACTGTCATTTATACTTTGACAAGTCTACCTTTTGGTGTGTAGTGTGCATTATCCTTAGCGTTGTATACTGTAGGTGCCTTTAAACCCAGTAACCTATTGTGATTCACTTTGATTCTCCCTAGTGTTTTTTGAGTCACTATCCTTTTCATGTTTAGGGTTGACAGTGTGTGTCGTTCCCTAGTGCTGTTCATTAGTGTTTAAGGGTCCATGCCTCTTTTTTAAGTGTTTTTAAATCATGTACTGTACTGTTTATTCATCCCTTTTTGCACTGTGTCAAATAAATAAACAAATATATCAATTGCATACCTGAGTGCTCCCATACGGGTTACTTTTTTCTCTTTTCACTCACATACAGTATGTATATATATATATATATATATATATATATATATATATATATATATATATATAGCTGTATGATATATATATATATATATACACAGTGTATATATGTATACTGTATATATATATATATATATATATATATATATATATATATACAGTGTATATATATATACAAAGTATATACTGTACAGTATATATTTATTTCTCTTCATGTCTTTATTTATTTATTTAGATTTATTTATTAATTGTGGGGCTGCTGTGCGTGAATTTTTTTTATTGGGGGTGAGGGGGGTGTTTGGCCCTTGGTGTGAGTTTACGACTTGCAGCAGCAGCACAATTAATAAATAAATATAAATAAATAAATGAAAAATAAATACATTTGAAATACATTTTTATTGATAGTGTACATGTGCAGAGGGTCTCCGGAGCAGAAGCGCACAGGTTTCAGGTCTGGGGACCCCGTGCCCCCCGAGATACAGGCCCCTTTAGGGGGTGCCGGTATCCCTCTGCTCTGCTTGGTTTACAGGCCGCGATCATGTGATCGGGACCTTTAAACGCAGAGCACTCAGCACTCAGAAACACAGGCCAGACAGATTTAAACACACACACAATAGGGGGAGGTTTTTTTACATAGCTTGCAGGGAAGCTTAACGCACACACACAATAGGGGGATAGGGGGAGGGTTTTTTACATAGATTAGAGAGAAGGCAGGGCGTTTTAAAAGCGAGAATAGGGGAGGGGGTTTTACATAGATTTTATTTATTTATTTAGATTTATTTATTAATTGTGGGGCTGCTGTGCGTGAATTTTTTTTATTGGGGGTGAGGGGGGTGTTTGGCCCTTGGTGTGAGTTTACGACTTGCAGCAGCAGCACAATTAATAAATAAATATAAATAAATAAATAAATAAATGAAAAATAAATACATTTGAAATACATTTTTATTGATAGTGTACATGTGCAGAGGGTCTCCGGAGCAGAAGCGCACAGGTTTCAGGTCTGGGGACCCCGTGCCCCCCGAGATACAGGCCCCTTTAGGGGGTGCCGGTATCCCTCTGCTCTGCTTGGTTTACAGGCCGCGATCACGTGATCGGACCTTTAAACCAAGCAGAGGGCTACCGGCAGCCCCTAAAGGGGCCTGTATCTCGGGGGGCACGGGGTCCCCAGACCTAAAACCAACGCGGTTCAGCTCCGGAGACCCCCTGCACATCTACACTATCAATAAAAATGTATTTCAAATGTATTTATTGTCATTTATTTATTTATTTTTTGGCGGCTGCTGTGTGTACAGTATTTTATTGTTGTGGGTTGCGGGAGGGTGGGTGAATGGGGTATTCGCCCCAACGATGGTTGGGGAGGGCTTGCGGGGGGGGGGGTGGGGTAGCGGGAGGGCTTAACCCCTTCATGACCGTAGCGGTATTAACTGCTACGATCGTGAAGGGGTTAAGTGCACCCGCAACCCCCCCCCCCCCTCCCGCAAGTCCTAAACTCACACCAAGGGCCAAATACCCCCCTCACCCATCCCCACTACACACAATAAAGCGGGCACGATGGGTTAACCCCTTCATTGCCTTAGCGGCTATCCGCTATGGTAATGACGCAGCATTTTCCGTATTTTTAATAATACTGATCAGGAGCAGGGGGGGGGGGTCCCTGAGCATAAATTTCTGGCTCAGGGAACCCCCTGCTCACTGTACAATATTATTAAATCTCTCTCTGCTGCAAACACATCTCGCCCCCAGTATGTGCAGTAATTTACTGAACATGTACTGTAGAATAAATGCATAGTTTTATTTATTCGGGTTTATTACACAGTATACTGTATGGCCGGAAAACATCAGCATACAGTACAATATAATCCATCGAAATCCCCCCATTAGCCGTTTTCTTTTCTGAGGAAAAACAAAATGAAAAGTTTTAATGTACAGTAATGGTCAGCCCCCTAAAGAAGTTCCCAGCCAGCCCCACCAAAATAATACGGCAAAAATACAGTACTCACCATACTGTACAGTATTACTAAATTTCCCATTCAGCTTGCGCTGGCGCCGGCCCACTTCCAGTCCAGCTTTCATCATTTTGCAGAGGGACTAGCCCACCTGTAGTCAGCGGGAAATCGCTTAGGTACATGCAAGCTTCATCAAAACTGGCTGCGAAATCCATCTCAGAGTTGTCACCGACGGCGGGACCATGATGATAAGCTGGTGCTGCTGCTGGTTCTGGTTCTGGTTCTGGCGCATTGCTTGGCAGGGACTGTCGCTTCTTATTTCGTTTTAACACGACCCTTCGCCTTTTGCCGCCTCCATTATCATAGATACGGGAAAAACCCTGTGACACACACCAATACCCTCCAACAAATTGGGGCTCAATACGGTGAAAACAGGGGTCACTACATAACCTTTTCCTTATTGCATGCTTCCACAAATGAGGAGTTGGCGAAAATCTGTAAAAGTCATAATTTTCGATAAAATACTGATAAATTTGAACAACTGTTGCCATCTTATCCTCTGTTGCATTAATAGCGGCCCATATCAAATAAGCATAACTTCTGTCAGGTTTTTGGAACACGGGCTCCACTTGAACACTCATGTCTCTGTAGAATAGTGTAAGTGAAAATGATCTTTGTCTTTATTTAATACATTACTGTATGTAAAGCCTAAATTGATACATTTTTTGCAACTCTCCCTTCAGTCTCAAGGACAAGTTACAATACTGTAGCATACTGTACTGGGATAAAGTATCTTTTTTTGGAAACGAAACAACTTGCAAAGGCCACACATTACTTAAGTCATGAGTTTATGCCATCTGGTGGACAATCGAAACATCGCAGCCTAGTAAATCATTCTCATTATCATTTAACAGATCAGGCCCCCGTCAGCCAGGCATGAACCGTGGCTGGGAAGGCAAACGCAACGAAGCATGCAAGAGGTGAGCAGCGGCGGATTCCAGGTTTCTGCCAGGTACAAACCAGGCATTTGCTCGAATAAAGTGTGTCGGTGCAGTAATACGGCTCCTAGGCCGTTGAGGCTAGCATCCACATGTAATATATACGGTTGTTCAGGGTTGGCATAGGCCAGCACAGGGGCTGCAGTCAGACTCTGTTTCAGATCCATAAAGGCTTGTTCACACTCGGGTGTCCATTTGTCCCCGAAGGACTGTCGTCGGGCAGGTATGGCCTTCCGGCCTGTGTCCTCCGGATATATTTTGAGGAGGCCGTTGAGGGCTTTGGCCCATCTGGAGTATCCCTCCACAAACCTGCGATAGTACCCGCAGAACCCCAGGAACAATCGCAACTCCCCCACATTGTCAGGGCGGGGCCAATTGACAACAGCTTCTATCTTGGCGGGGTCCGTGGCAATTCCCTCGCCAGATACGATGTGTCCCACGTAAGTCACCGATGTCCGGCAGAATCGGCATTTATCCAAGGAGAGTTTGAGCCCTTCTTGCGCTAATCGGTCAAGTACTTTCGAGCCTCGTGCTCTTCCAGGGTTTTCCCGAAGACTATAATGTCATCTAAATACACAAGGCATTCTTGGGGGTTCAAGTCACCTAGAGTCTTCTCCATTAGCTGCTGGAAGGTGGCGGGGGCACCACATATACCTTGGGGCATACAGGTGAATTGATAGAACCATAGGGGGCAAAAGAACGCCGTCTTCTCTGGATCCTCCAGGCTCATAGGCACTTGATAGTAGCCGGACCTAAGGTCCAGTACACTGAACCATTGGCTCCCATGTAGGGTATCCAAGATTTCTTCTATGCGGGGAAGATTATACTGGTCCTGTACCATTCGATTGTTCAGCGTCCGGTAGTCAACACATAACCTCACGGTCCCATTCTTCTTTCGCACGACCACTATGGGGGAGGCGTAAGGGCTTCGTGATTCCGTGACAATTCTGGCATCTTCCATTTCATTGATCACCGCTCGTACATCCTCTACGTCCCTAGGGGCTAGCCGACGGGAATGCTCCCGGAAGGGTTTGGTATCAGTCATCCGAATGGTGTGTTGGGCGTTGCGGCTACACCCCACATCCATTTCACTAGTAGAGAATACTGATCTTCTTTCTTCCAGCTGTACTCATAATCGTTCTTTCCAGGCACCTGACAGTCCGGATGAACCAAAGTCAAAAGCTAACGGCGATCCGGTTTCATCCACTCGGCTAGTCTTTACCTGCACGGCTTCGCCCACTGAGCTGACAGGGTAAATTCTCCTTATTTGCTGTCCTGCGTCGATGGCCATGGGGAAGGGTGAAAGATTCTGCACCATCACTTAAATTCGACGGGGAATGGCAGTGGGCCAATCCCGGAATTCTGGCACTAGCCGATATCCTCGGCGAACATCTTTTTCAGGTGTGCTTTCTAAAGAAAACAGCTGCTCCTCATCTACTCGTTCAGCGTAGGCACACCAGGCGGGTACCCTCTGCGTCTCGCCGGGTAAGAGTCGGGTCAACCCCCCTGCCCGCAGAAAAACTGTCTGTAATCCTCCGAGGGGGGTGGAGGGGGAACTGGATCCACCTGGACTAGCTGCAACTGCAGGCTGGACATGTGCAGTTCATTAGCTTCGTGTAGGTAGGCCCGGATGACGGCTTGTACAATGTCCACATTCATGCCTAGGATGATCGGGTACTTAGGGGTATCTTTGGGTTCGGGGCACACCAAGTCGTCCACCTTCATGGAGTGAGACTTCCCCGTGTTGAGCTGCTGTATCTCCAGATCCACGGTCACCAGCCCGTCAATGGGGTAGTCTTCATTGCTTAAACCTCGCACTTTGATATGCCCTGCCGCTCTCAGAGGCCGCTTCTGGAGATGTCGATCATAGAATCCGCGATATATGATGGTGACTTGCGACCCCGTGTCCAATATTGCGGAGGAGTAAATCCCATCTACTAACACCCGGATCAGCGCTACCGGTCCCACGCAGTTACCTTCCTCTTCGGGGTCCTCGCTATTTTGGATGGACACCGGAATTTCTGGGCCGACCGCATACAACTCGCAGACCATGGTCTGGGGCGTGAACTTTTTGGGGGACGGGTTTCGGTGGCGAGACTCTCCCATCCGACAATCATATTTGAGATATGTCCTTTCTTCCCGCATTTGTAGCAGGACATATCCCGGGGTGGGGTATGGCGGTCATACGGAGGCGAGGTTCGTCCCGTGTATTTCAGCCGTTCGGGACATGGTTTGTCCGGTGGGTCCTCCTTCTTTTCAGCACTTTCTTTTTGCTTGGTGCTGCTGACTGCTTTAGCCTTCTGGGGGGAGTGAAGCATAAGATGCGTCTCGTGCTCTTTGACTTGTTGCAAGAGTTTGATAAACGAGGGAGGGGGTCTTCGAGTTAGATTGTCGCGAATCATGTTTGCTATAGGGTGAGTAGGACTGGACCCTCGTAGGTATTGCTTGCGGAGGTATTCGTCCATCTGAGAGGCGGACAAATATTTATGATGCAGCAGGGGCCCAAGGGACATTTGCACTCGGTGTATATAGGCAGACAGGTCTTCACCATCCTTTTGATTGATGGCATAGTATTTAGCCCACAAGGCACCATCATCCTTGGTCACACTATAGGCCTCAACTAGGAACTCGATCATCATATGAGCGGTTAGGCCGGGCACTGCTCTCGATGAATGCTGATCAATGTGGACGCCGGGGGTCGTAAGCATTCCATGAGTCATTGCCGTTTCACCACGTTGGTGCAAGACCATTCCTCCATTACTCCCCTAGTGTGCTCCTTCCACGGGTCTATCCCGTCCTCTCCCGTGGGCACAGGTAGCGTTCCCGAGAAGGCCTTTAATTTCCGGTAGCTTTGTGAATGCGTGGCTAAGGTAAGTGCTTCTACTAACGGCGGTAAGCTGGAAGGGGCGGCTAGCTGGTCTATCTTGTCATTGAGTTTCTGCAGCATATCACTACGCACCCCTACCTCGGCGGAGGCGCTAGACCCGGGATAGCTAGATTCTGATCGACAGCTAGCCGCCTCGCTCGCTGGGTAGTGAGCAAAAGGAAGTGTGGGATCATCGTCATCTAGTTCCCCCACAGGAGGGTTCCGAAGTGGATAGACAAACGGGCTGCCGCCAGGTGGGGCATCGGGCAGCGGCAGATATTGAGGGACTGCAGGTTCTAGTACTGCTAGGTCTCGCCGGCAATCTACTAGCAAGGTGTTCCATTTAGCATCTTGGTCTATGAGCACATCTACTAGGCGGGCTTTTTGCAAAACCCGGTAGTTGTCGTAGGGCCATTTGCAAAGTCTCTAAAGGTAAGGCCATGGGTACTCGTGTCACAGCTACGGCGTGGCGGACAGGCGTGCGCATTTGCCACGCCCAGTCGTGTATTTCCTGACGGGAAGGAAGTGCCATTGTGGCGGGAATTTTGTCTCAAGGGGCACCCCAGGTCTGGGGATACAGCAGCGCCTCCAAATGTAGCCCTACTTCCTAGCGAACGCAGGCCACTACCATATGCTGTATTACCTGTAGGCTCACAGGGTCTGAGCTTCTGCCACGGAGAGCCTGAGGTACACATAATATCAAGAACTTGATGCAGCGCCTCCACCAGCGACAGCTTCCGCCCGAGGGGAAGTGGGTCTTCGCAGGACTTATATACAACATACACAGCGATATCCCTTAACCAATTAACTTTACTTGCATGTAACATATGGATTATACCAACAGGTGTCCGTCCCTAGAGGAGACACTATACTCGGCGTCGCGTTGAACGCTCACCCTCCCTTCTCCCTACACCGGGTGATCCCACCCCGTGTCCAGTTCCCCTTGGGAATAGTTCCCCCACCCTCAAGTGAGTCAATGAATGTGTATGAGTGTGACTGCACAGCCACTGTGTCCCGAATGAAGGATGGTACCGTTGGTGCACTTTGGAATTACCTGCTGGGCACTCCAGTACCCGGTGCAGCTACAATCTTCACAAAGGATCAGCGAGGTGTAGATGACGTCACCCGTAGGTGTCTAGGGCGATCCCACCCAGACATGATGCGGCTCGATAGCGGGGTCTGAGCCCAGACCTCCCACCAACTTAGAACTGTCCCAGCGATAATAATGTGGCAATAAGGGAACCGGTACCTAACTATGGTCAGTCCCTAGCTCTGCTTGTTTCTACGGGGACTCAGGGCCTAACTGGGCCTGGGGCATGCGGCCTACGTAGGGGGCGGTCTGCCTCCCCACACCGAAGCTCCTTCTCCTCTCCAACCAACTCTGACCTCCCGTGCGCGCAAACACTTCCTTTTCCTCCTGGTCTCGCACCTCATTGGCCCAGGCGCATCACGGGGACCCGCGGGGGCTGCTGCGACTCGTCGTGCTCTACCTCCTTCGCGGGCTTTCTCTCCCCTTCGCTCTGCGCATGCACAACCTCTGCTATGTTAAGTCTGTGCTGGCGCCAACCACAACATGGCGGCTCCCTTGCACGGAACCTCCGTTATCGGATGTTGCCTAACTGCAACATTCCCACCCATAACAACCAAAGGGTGGAAAAAGGGGATCCCGGCTACATCTATATACTCAGACTTTCTTGATTTTAAATTGAAATTACAGAGATATCTGAATGTATGTTTAGCTGTTTTTAACAACGGTTTACAATAATAGCAAACAATGATGTAGCTGATAACCAGTTAATTCCCTTATATATAATTTCTAAAGCTAAATATAAAAACAATAAAAAGAAGACCTTTTTATTCTTAGGAATTATTTAGAATGCAATAAAACATTAATTCCTTAATGTATGTAATCAAACCACTAAACATGCAAGAGGTGGAGCATGTGCAAGAAACACTTACTGTACAGTACTTTATGTCTCCATCGTTTTATTACTCCTAATGACATAGGACATTTGCAAACACAGTCACACAGACACAATCCTATGACGTACTGTAATAACACATCCCAAGGAAGGAGGAAGCTGCTATTGTAGCTTGATAGGGACAAATGCAACCCAGCTGCCTTTCATCCACAACTCAGTCCCTAGTTGCAGTGTTAAAAGCTTCTGTTAATTTGCCCCACCCTCTCTCCTCTACTCCAGCTTCTTTGTGAGCTGCAGCACAGGGAGAACTACAGTTCTACCTGCAAGCGGGCAATGAACATCAGCTTTACATCCTGTTACTGTTACAGTTAGTGAGCTCCAGGAGGCCACTTTGATTCATTCCCAAACTTGGGGAGACATCTATGGCTGCATAAAAGTTGGGTTTGACTTGTCCCACCTCTCCACGACATTGTTTGCTTCTATGATTAGAAGAAACCCGTATTTCTATTTTTTTTTTTAGCATGTGCAAGGATCAATGCAATTCGTAGGTACTTAAGGTGATAAAATATAAAAGAGAGATAAAACACTGCTCAAACCATAATATCAAAATGATGTAGGATAAGCGTGGTGCACAGGGAAAAAGACTATAATGAACAGAAAAAGTGACAGAGGTCACAGCAGTCCCTTATTAATTGCACTCTAGCAGAATGATGGGATACCTAACTCATTAAGACCATTAGATTCATTAGTACTTTTAATGAACAATGGGGACCCATACGCCAAAGCCTTCAAAAACATTGGCATACTCTAACACAAGATAGTGACTTATCACAGGTCCTTAAGTCCTCACCTAATATGGTGAGCAGACGTTCACACAATTTGAAAGATCGTCTTGTCCAGAGTCATTTTATGGAGAGAAGCAAGCACACGTGGTTGGGTCCTAAACCTATAGGATTTTACACCTGTGGCAGATGCAAGGCATGTTCATCAATGATGGTTACCAAGGAATTCACAGATATACATGGAACAATCCCCTTTCAGATCAAAACATTCATTAATTGCCTGACAACGGGTGTTATTTACCAGATTGTATGTATATGTAAGAAACAATACATCGGTAAAACCCACAGACCCATTAATCCAGGGTTCTCAAAACATTTGGGATCAATTCGCAACCATCGCGACACACCCGTTGCCAGACATGTGAATAATGAACATGGGGGTAACACCAATGTCCTTGTCTTCATACAGTAGGCATTGAACATGTCCCGTGGGGACCTAGACATGGGGATTGGGATCGCAAGTTATTACAGAGGGAGTGCAGGTGGATTCACACCCTAGGGACACTTACACCTAATGGTGTGAACGAGGGTTTTATTTATACTCCGTTCTATTGAACCCACCATGGCATTATCCCATTTATCCCTCCCCTTTTCATCATTTATCAACCCATGTTATGGATTCTTGATGAAGTGGATTGTTTGGATATCTGTGTTTTATGGCAGTGGCAGTACCCATACTTTCATGCTAGCTAATATACTGTACCATGCTTTTGGTGAGTCAGTAAATGACACTAAGGGGCCTATGCAGAGAGCAGCGGTGGAATTAATTGGAGATGTTAATAAATAGTACCTTTTTTGGCGTGATTTTATCTCCATATGCAGAAAGGTCCTAAAACTGCATTTAAAATCATGTCTGCATATGGAGAGTTTCAACCGGCGAGATGCGCGCTGGTGAAACATGTTTTAAAAAAAGCGCGTTTTTTTTTTCTTCTCCCTCTGGCCGCCGAGCTCCAGCTTCCTGCCACCCTGCCAGCATATTTCGCATATTTCGCCAACAAATGCCGCTAATTCAGTTACCGCAGCTCTCTGCATAGGCCCCTAAATGACAGTAAATGATACTATCCTAATATATGCATTGGTGTGCCAGCACACATGTGTATGCAAATGTGGGTACACATATTTTAATGTGTGCATATGCCTTTAGTTGCATCGTGCCCTCTTTCTGTGTACCTTGGAGTGATATATAGGTGTATATGTGTGTATATATACCGAAGCAGATGTCCACGAACTCTGCAGTTATGCACTGTGTTATCGATGCATATGGATGCAGCGGTTCACATGACAGTATGTACCGCTTATCATTTATTTATTTAATTATTCCTCTTTTCCTTTCTACCCTTAAGTGTACATGCAGGCTGGCAGACTATCACACAGCAGCAGTATGCACACTGATTGGATAATTTGTTCCATCCCCCCTTATAGCCATGTGTATAAAAGTAGTATAGACGTCCAAAGCAATAACTCCTCCCCCCTGATGAAGTGTGAAGCGTCACACGAAACGTACGTTGGGGCGTGACGTCACTAGTGGGCGTCTGAGAGCGGGATCACTTGTGGAGCAGAGCAGCTCCTGTTGGGATACATACATCTTGGTCACAGCACTAGAAGCATGAGAGATACGGTTGTATACTTTTTATTAGTCAGTCTGTATCTGTTTGCTTGCCATTGATGTTGCCAATTCATAGGCACATCACTAGACATTGGTTGTGGGTTGTGGCTATTGATGCACCCCCACAATAGACTTACAAGCATACCATCTGCTACATTCTGTGCATATGCAGCAACCATACATGTTCCTTCATTTTATTGTGCTAACTGCTGACCTTCACCAACAGGGCTCACTAGCTATTTGGTAGCACTATTAGGGTTATTACTACATCATATACACTATTATACAGTGTTTTCTCCCTATACACACTAGTGCTATCCTTCTCCCACCCGCTCCCCTTACAGGGTTTTTTTTTTAAACATTACACATATTGTTTATTTTTATGTCACTTGTCTTTCGGCGATTATTTGGTTAATTAAAATAAAAAAATAAAAAAACTTTATCTGTGGATGTTTCTATTATATTTTGGCTACTAGACCTTATCTGTGTATATAATTGGTCATTCTGGTTGAACTATCATTATATTACACATTGTTTGATCATTTACTATTTAGACATTAGTCTTCTAGTGGATATTGTATCCCCTTATTGTCTTTTACATCTGGGACTTAGATCCCTACTGAGGATACCTATATCTTTTTGTAGGTTAACTCCTTTTGTGTGCCATAGATCTGCAATAGGTCTGTTAATCATTGATGAGTGATACTATTGACTCGTTTCCTGATATATTTAGGAAGGCACATATCTGTTAGGATTAGCTAATTTGATGTGTCTTGAACGTGACACTTTTTAGGGTTTATCATATATATATATATATATATATATATATATATATATATATATATATATATATATATATATATATATATATATATACACATATTACATTGTATGTGTTTCCTTCTAATGAGTTAGGTATCCCATCATTCTGCTAGAGTGCAATTAATAAGGGACTGCTGTGACCTCTGTCACTTTTTCGGTTCACTTAAGGTGATAAAACAGGATTCATGAAAGTTAACAGGAGGAATCATTTCCTTGACCATGCTCATGCTAGGAAGGAAATCTGCAGACCCTGAGGAGTTAAACGTAAACCAACCAATTAGAACACATTTTAATTTGCAGCGATTGATTCCGAGAGACCCTTTCATCTGTCAGACTGGCAAAGCACTACAAATCACAGGGATTTAAATAAGGTCAAGCAGAAGTAATTCAATAACCTTTCGGTATTTCACTGGGAGGTGAGAGATTCTGTACACTTTTGATAGTGGATTTGGCATCTCAACCGGAGTTTCTTGTTCATCCCACCCCCCACACCGTGTTTCCCTGTTCTACATCCCCATATAAATGCTTTGTTTTGCATTATAAATCACAGGCAACCCTGGGAGCTTGAAGTGTGGGGTATAACCAGGTCACAGCTAACTGGTTCTACCCTGTTAGATGAACAGGTTGCAGTGTAATCCGGGGTCACTTTGCCGGTCCACAGTGCTCACACTGTGTCCTTGATTGTCATTCGCTGGGATCTCCTTTCCTCCCTTGCCCCTGCCTATCTGGGGGATAGTAATAGATAGTGTAGCCCCCTGCAAAAACAGACCCTTTTAGCATGAAGGCTATGCTAGGTGCTGGCAGTGAAAGGGTTAACCAGAGTGCACACAGCTAAGAGCCAGTTCACATGCAGGGGCAAGTTACAAGGTTGGGGCTTCCATGCACCTGCTTGCATGAATCAGAGCTAGGATGGTTCTGGTAGGTAACATTATGCTGAAGCAGGTAGAAATCCTATCAGCAGAGTAAAGAGAGACTGATTTGCATGTACACCCTATCTCCTGCTGGGGAAGGGGGGTTAGGGGTTTTACAATGGGATGCTGGATGTACAGACCCACCTCCTATTTGTGCTGCTAGATTGGATATTCAGGGCAGCATCCTAAGCAGTGAGCCAATAGGCTGTGAGTGCTGTGCTTTGCCCTGCCTTTCCACTGGAGGGATGCCGGAGAAGCTGCAGTGTGCTGATGCTCCACTCCTAGCATTCTAGTGTATTCTTGTCTCCTCTCTCACCGAAAGCAGAAACTTAGGGGGGGAGAAAGCTATTTATTGAGAGGGGATGCATCATCATATGTGTGGCTGAAATCAAAAGCCTCGTAATAAAGATCTGCTCACAGATGCAGATCCCCCACCTCTTCTTACGTTGCACACACCTTTTTGTGTTGCAGCCTCTATACTGTATATGAGGAGGAAAGAGAGTGATTCCCTACTAGACACAAGGCAGCAGGACTGAAGGACATATCTCTCTGTCAGGTAAGCTATGGGACATGTACTAAGCAACCTATATTTTATTTGATACAATTTGACCAATGTGGGATGGGGAATAAATAAAGCACATGTTACAGATGTTCAGCTGGAAGAGGACAGCAATTTCTGCTGTGCCCCTTTTCCAACAGAAGGATCACTTTTTTTCTCCGAAGAGGTTAAGCTCTGGGTGGATTTGATGTTCCCCCATGTTTTTCTTTTTCCACTACTTCTCTAGCTGTAGTAATTATAGCCAGCTTTGCATGGCCAAGGAACCAAAAACCATCCAAGCTCTTAAGGTTGGAGAAAGCAATACAATCAACAGACTTGGCTTTCTTCACTCCTTCATTGAGTTTCTCTTTCACTTGACTTGCTTGGGGGAAAAAAGCCCGGTGATTGCTTAATTGCTGTTGATTGCAAGTGTCAACGATCTGACTTCTGTTGCCTCTTCAGCCCTGAACACTTAACTCCTGAAAATGCTGAGTTAACACCCAGAAACAATATACAGTACTGTAATGGCTCCAAAACTTGGATGCTCACATGCAAAAATATCCCTTTCTATTACTTTAGGTTTTACTGTAACATTGTATTTTCTTAGAGCGACAATCATTGCATAGTAAGGACAGATCACGAGGATGTATCACATGCCATTTGCATGTTAATTTAAAAGTAATATATATTGCTTTGCAGTTGATATGGACTGTTTGAACTGTCAATTAAAATGACTATTTAAAAATTCACAATTCATAATTCAGATATGAGTGTCTGCAAATGTGTACTTAGCGTTATAAAAAGCCACTACAGAATTACAGCATAGCCATGCTTTCCAGTGAATAAAGTTTGAGAAGTTTGTGTAAGAATACAGTAATGCATAGTAAAACTTTACAAAACAAATGGTTATATTTACAGTGAGTCCCAAACTGTGCTTGAAGTGGATAAATTACATGGAAGCCATATTATGGGGCAATTGTAGCAGGATTTAAAAAAAAATGAAAAACAGTGCTATGTTCTATTACATGTGTCCTATCATGTATATTGAGCCATTTCATATACAGTACATCATGGCAAAAATATGTATTGTGGAGATTAAGGAGGGGGTGGGGGGTGTGGACACTAGGTATAATGAATATAGTAGAAAAAAACACATGACTAGGGACAAAGCTCACAACTAATATCACAATGCACTCTCAATGACTGCTTAAAGAAAGCTAAAAAAAAAACACAGTGACAGTGAATGTGATTGTCCAAGAAAAAAAAGCATAACTTCATATATTTTAACAGAAAATAGAGTACCAGTTATCCTAATTTTTGGAGGTTAATCAACAAGCAGCTCCTGGCAGAACATGTGAATATGTAAATAAAATGTACTCATTGGAAATTGCGTTGATGGCTATTTCAACAATCTGTAGTTCAATCATCTCTGGTACAAGCTGCCTTCTACCATTACTCATCAGACCCAGTTGAGTGATTTCTGTCATAGGAAAGTGGTAGTGCAAAATCTCTAGGTAAATGTAACTAGAAGGCTTTCCAAGTATAGTCCTAAATGAGCATTTAAAAAAAGAAAAATACCTGGACACAATATACAGCCAGATGTTTGCATACAAATAATTATTTTTATTTGATTGTCACTGGGGATGTCAAGTCATGTTTTCCTTCGTTACCCATTTGTAAGGAAGTCTATTATTTTAGATGACTTTATCCTTGTAAAAATGTTCTCCAAATAGATTGTTTTATTTATTTGTCAATCCAAATACCACTTTGGACTTTCATAAAGGGTAAATCATACAGAAGGTACAGTATGACACTGGTAGGTAGTCAATCATTTGTTTACATTCTTTGTGTTGTACCCTTCTTTCAGGACAATTTGCTCAAATAAACCCTGTTTTTCTTACTTGATCCATTTATATATGGCTTCCAGGCTATTATTTGCCAGTCTGCCATAATCTGTATACATCTTTTGTTAGCTCTAACCTCCTAACTACAGTACAAGGACAATGATGCAATTGCCTTATGTGTGTCAATGACATACAGTATGTTTGAATTCAGTCATTAGTCATGGTATAATAGGCAGAGAAAAGAAGGTGGTTGAGCTTTAGATATCTGTACAACATTTATTGACATTGTTAATTCTACCAATTTGAACATTACGTTGTCATTATCATGTTTTTTTGCTTTTTGTATTGCAGCAGTTTTGATTTATACATTAAAGGTGAAAGATTGCGTAGTTTAGAATAGAAATGTTTGGATTTGCATACATAAAGCACATACATCTATGTCTATTGTCAGCTTAAGAACATTGTTCAGGACGCTTGAATGTGAAGAGAGATAATTTTACAAAGAACCACAGGGCATAGGATAATGACATGGGAAATTATTGCAGGGCTGCACTTACAAAGTCATGAAAGGTTTCAATGTACTTGTTTCTGGCAAATCTAATTGAGCTTTTTCTAAGTAAGGGCTTTTAATATTTGATTTAGAAGATGTGAAACAGAATTTGATGTCCATTTAAAAGTTGCTCACATATATTAGCCAAAAAGTGTGTGTGTGTGTGTGTGTGTGTGTGTGTGTGTGTGTGTGTGTGTGTGTGTGTGTGTGTGTGTGTGTGTGTGTGTGTGTGTGTGTGTGTGTGTGTGTGTGTGTGTGTGTGTATATATATATATCATCAAAGTACTTGACACGTTTATCAACCATGTAAAATTGACACAACCGTAACAATATTTGTAAATATCCGTATGCAGTGTTCGAGTATTTAAATATAATGTTTTCAGGTGTTTACCAGGTACAAACTTCCAAAAATATGTTGCAAAATATATTTTCTCATTAGACCAGAAATGAATTAAACCAAACATCTGTATCTACCATTATGTATGACAGTGGTAAAATCTACCCTTGTAAACCTGGTATAAAATCTTATTTTATGTCTATGGAATCACTAGGGTTAGGAAAGTCAAACAAAGATGGCACTCATGTGTTTACTTCACCAGGACTGTTTCTCATCTGCATTTACAATAAATGGAAAACATAATTTTGTTCAGCAATTTGAAATTTGCAAAATGTGTTAATTATAATTATCTATATCTCCAGAATATGTTGTTATTCTTGAAGTTCATTATATATAACATTTTTAGTTGTCCATTTTTATTTACACCATTGCCATTCCCAGAGATCATGCATTTACTGTAGCAACTATTACTATGGCAGTGATTGCATAGCATTCTATGATCTGGAATTACTCTTTGGTGTTTAAACTTTACAATGCTGTATTTTTGAGACATCATATGTTTGTGTTCTATGACATCAACATTATTTGAAAAATATTTCTGTAGTAGATTCTTATTATTCATCCTATTTTAACACTGTGCCCACTTCAATGATTGATTGTTTTAATGCTGCTAACCTGTCTAGAACATCCTATTCTCATGTTTTACAAATGAAAATATCTAACCAGTCAGGAGTAGCTGGGAGTCTCCAAGGCACATGCTTGTTTTAAATACGTTCTGTATCCAAGAGAGGTTATTCTTTAATATACACAAGGGAACTTTGTTACATATTCTTTGATGGTTTGTTTGCGAACGACAACTTCAAGAGATACACTTGGTTAAAGAAAGTCAATTGGCATAGTAAACCAACAAAACATTATCATTAAGCAAATATTGTTATGATATAGTCACAAGAACACCCTCATAGTTACATTATTGTAATAAAAATACAAACAAATAGAGCATAATTTTCGTTTTTACACTAATAGTCATGTGCAATTTAAATAAAACACTACATTTGAATTTCAAGATAAGAAATTCAGTAACTGGTGTGTGATGTGTTGCTTCCTGTTTTTACGGATGAGACCAACATGAATATGATGACCAGTTCCTAATTTTAACTAGGTTCATTTACAATATATCTATTATTATGGTCTTAAAATATGTACCTGAAACAGTATTTCTGTTTTTTCTTCCAAGCAGGAGCCCATAGGGGGCTTTGTATAGTGATAGTATAGAGGCATCCAAAACGTAAATGCAAGAAACTTTTTACACAAATCCTAATTTTTTTTGACTGGTTAATATCTATACCTTAGTACCTACAGCTGCAGCGGCCGTTATTCAAACAAATCACGGCGCCGATTTCGTGTGCTCTGCTGTACTCCACGCAGCATGAACGCGGACAATCGCCCCAGGCACCCGCGCTTATCGCGATTGCTTTGTTGAATTTCATGGATTCTGTTTCTTTGGGTGCAATGAAATGAATGAATTGCAAACAGTACTGTGCTACAGTGCTACTGTGCTACTGTGTCAATCTAAGGTGTTTAAAAAACAGAACTCTAAAATGCCATTTTCTGCACTCGCCGCACTCACGTCTTAAGGCGGTACAGTTGGAAAACATCACGCGCCATGACGGGTATTCCGAGCGGTACAATGGGCGAAGTTTTAGAATAACGGCCGCTGCAGCTGTAGCTACCACAATGTTATCTCAGAGATTAGGATATTTTTCACTTAAACAATTCACATAAAACCAATCCACAACATTCCCTTGCTTTACATAGTTATAGGTAGATGAAAGCAAGCAGAATTAATGTTGACACATAATGTGGTCATTAATATTACTATGTCAAAGACATGAAGGTCAGAAGGTTAAACTTTGAAATATAAACAAGAAACATTCCTGTCATAGGACATAGTAAAATACATGAGAAAATAAAACTCATAAGACTATAATTCCATTTCAAAATGTCTACCTCCCAGAGTTGCTTTCAGAGACATGATGAAATAATCTTTGACGCAGTGAACTTTGCCACTCCTAGTCAGCTTCTCGCTTTATCATTTTCTGAAACCCATTTATCAAGACCACATAGTCGTGCTAAGCCCAAAAGGAGACACACTGTTTTTTTATCTCTGTATTTATTGGATTATTTGATGACTACAAATAACAAAAAACTGTGTATTACAAAAAAGGTGGCACAGCAGACCTCATAGATTATAAGTTTATAGTGCATATAGGTGTTTCTGATAAACAGGCAGTCTTAAATCCAGTTGCAGTCAGAGGAGAGAAAAGAGAACACACAGCGCACAACTCTCATAGTGTATTAAATTCAAATATATTGATGTCAAGTGAAGGTGGTAAGTAACGCACGTACATCAATACTTATACAAATAGGCAATACATGTATTTTGGCACATGTTTCCAGCACCGCTCAGCAGGTCCCCTCATCTGATGGACGCCCAGGTGATGCACCGGCAAGTTGCAGATGGAGTCAGATCAGCCTCCGACAGTCTTATGATGATAAGTGCAACCGCATCCTGATGTCCATGATCTGTGGTGTCCCGATCTTTCCTCCTGGACACCTGCACTGGTGGATATGGCAATGGATGAAGGTGCAGCTCCTGCACGAGACCCGCTCGTATACCGGAACCGGTCCAGACTTCGTTTACACGCTGTCTCCCACTGGCGTCACTAGACTTGCGTCCTACGCATGCGATCGTCAGAGAGCGGGTCTCATGCAGGAGCTGCTCCTTCATCCATTGCCATATCCACCAGTGCGGGTGTCCAGGAGGAAAGATCGGGACACCACAGATCGTGGACATCAGGATGCGGTTGCACTTAACATCATAAGACTGTCGGGAGCTGATCTAACTCCATCTGCAACTTGCCGGTGCATCACCTGGACGTCCATCAGATGAGGGGCCCTGCTGAGTAATGCTGGTAACATGTGCCAAAATACATGTATTCCCTATTTTTATAAGTATTGATGTACGTGTGTTACTTACCACCTTTCACTTGACTTCAATATAATTGAATTTAATACACTATGAGAGTTGTGCGCTGTTTGTTCTCTTTTCTTTACTAGTTCTATCGGATACTGAGCCATCTGAAGCGAAACGGCAGCAGACTCTCAATTTTATGTAATTAAGATGTTGTCCTTTTTTGACTGTTTTCACTTCACTTAATTGCTATATATAGCATTTACTAGTGTAACACTTATATTTACACGGTTGAAGGGTTAATTTTATTTTTTTTACTCTATATCACTGATCACAATTACTTGCACAGATTTTTCACTTTATTTTTCACACAATCAGAGGAGCCTGCAAAACATTTCTATGTGTAGTAGGCTTCCCTGGCACCGACGAGATCAAGATAAGTTACTTGAATCCACGTTGATCTAGAAAGGACAATAGAAGTTCAAGGTTTCACTTTAGATGGCCAGTGAGCCTTTTCCTTACTAGTACAGCCACTTTCCAGATTCAACTGTGTGGGGGAGATTCACTAAGGGGCACCAGAGGTCAATACCAAGTTGTGCTACCAAGAACTGCTGTTCAAGTAAATAGCAGTTAACACAGAATTTATTTGCGATACCCATTATCAGAACTTAGTGAATCGGCCTATAAAGGGTCAGCCATTTAACTTGTTTCTACTTAGAATAAAGTGAACATCTAGTTGCAATGAACATGTGTTTTTTTCCTGTTGTTTTCTGTTTATAATATTATAAGAACATGTTAGGCTTTTTGGGACAAGAATCATCGCCCTCTCAAAATCTTTTTAGAGCATACAATATAGTGCCATAATAATATTAAATAGCATGTTGTTTTAATATCATAACTCGCCCAAATTAGTGTAATATTTTTAAATATAGCATTCTACATCAAGTTTTGATGGAAATGCATTGTAAGCAAGACACATTATACATACATAAGCAAGAAACAAAATGTTATATGCAGTGAAATAAGTCCTTCAATATGTTTTCTATCATAATTTCAAGTAAAACATTTACATAAATTTGAATATTGCTTCTACATAGATATCTATTACTGATACAAATCTTAGCATACAGTTTGTGAAACGTACTGTCCTCGGCACCATGGTGAACAAGCAAAATGTCTGCACTGTCGAGGACTGTGTCTGCTGCGACGAGCTGTGGGGGGGTCCATGCTTCTGAATGGGACCCCGAGCAGTGCTAATCCTTCAGTGCCATGACCGCATGTTATAGTTGCACTGAAGACTCATAGGCTTACTACATCTGTATGATAGGTGTCATTTGCATTTATTATCTGTGAAAAGGTGCAATTTAAGCCTGCATGAGCTTTAATTTGTTGTGTAGCCCTCTACATACTGTAATTAGGAGTACACACAATGATGTTGCAGTAAACAGCTTGCTCCTCCTATAAAGGGGATTAAAGTTACTCAATATAGTGTTATGGTACAGTATGAAACAGCTGTTTTCTTTTAACAAATTAAATACAACCTAGTAACATCTGCGTTGTGTCCTTTTGAAGTAATGACATGTCACTTCATTTTACACAATGTGGCCAAACCATCTTGTCTTCCACTGACAGTGACACCCTTAGCCAATCAATTCTCTTGTTAAAAAATATTTTATTTTGTGGACCTGATGTGTGGTGATTAAACCACAAATATGATTGACAACTGAATTGAGCATTTACAATGCTTTTCACCATATGAGGATGATGTTTTCAGCAATATCTCTGCCAGATCTAAAGCTATGTTGTACAGAAACAGGGGAATCACCTCTTCTGTTTATTCTGAACCAGTCTGGGCCCTACATACCCCATGCATGAGCCATATTAACTCCCACACATGCACCAGACTGGCTCTCGCACCTCCCATAATTGCATGAACCAGATTGGCCCACACACAGTCCATAAATGTATGCACCATAATAACCCCAACACACTCCATGTGTGCACCATACTTGTCCCCACTTACCATATTAACCCCCACACCCCACAAATGCACCATATTAACCCCAAAATACCATACATGAATAAAATCAACCCACACACTCTCTATACAAACCCATACATACACACTCCATACATGTACCAAAGTAATCCACCCCGCATACACACACACACACACACACACACACACACACACACACACACACACACACACACACACACACACACACACACACACACACACACACACACCATACATGTACTGTAAATCTTGCCTTACCCAGAACAGAGAGTAGCAGGGAGGCCTGGTGCAGAGTACCCTCTGAGGTCTGGCATGTGCATCTGCTACAAACTGCAGTGTTTCAGTTACACAGCTCTGCATGGGAGGGGCCAGATAATTTTTGTCTGCACCTCTTCCCTGTTACTATTCAATGTCTGTGACTGACCACTAATGCCCCGGATGCCAGCCCACCCATGTCTCCCAAAGCTTCTCCGTGGTCCCATTACCTTTTGAGGATCCCTCGATTACCATGGTACTGGCACCGGGCGTAAATGTTTGCCCGCCGGACAGAAATTAGCTCACTCTGGTTGCCAATAGAAATTTGCGATGTTATCGCCTCCTTCATGACATTGTGGCTTCCTATCGGGGACCCTGGTAGTAATTTTATGCAGTTTGTTCAGGAACCTACAAGAAAACAGAATTTCTTCTATTCTGAAAACTTGGGGTCCCTGCAGGACGGGGTATCAATGATGAGCTCCCCAGTTTCAGGAACGGTAAAAGAAAAAACACTTTGTTTGGGTTGATGCTTTAAGGTTTTACATTGCAGTCTTACTGAATTCTTAATGTTCCTGTAGTCTTCGGTTGAGAGCTTTGTATTTTGTATCATGCGTTCCTTTTTTACAACTTTATATTTTTGTAGCCACTATACTGTATAGTGAGGAAAGCTTAATTAAAATAATATATGTGTGCTTGTGGAAGCTGCACATGAACATTCCTACTGTATATACAGCTTTTGAAGTGTCGCACACAAAAGACAAATTTACACAAGGCCATAATTCATTTTATTGTCAAAATTAAATTGTTTTTTTTGGTTTTTTTTTAGGTAGGTAGGTAGGGTGGGGGGTTTGTATTCTTCAAATATAAGACTATATAGAACTATAAGCCACAGACAAAAATACTGTTTACATGATCATCTACCAGAAACGCTACAGAATGTTTCTGAAGGGTACAGCACATTTGAAAATGTAGCTCAAAGACCCATTGCTAGGAATACATTAAAGAACTTTCTACCTAGGAAGTTACCAATATTTGTCAAAGGTACAGTAGATAGACCTGGTTTTAATATGTATGTGACCTACATAGGTACCTTTTTGGAGGTTAGTGTGTTAATGGTACTGTACCTCAGACCTTGTGGATTTAATTGGCGCAACTCTGCTCCATCATATTGGCGCACACTTTGCAACATCTCATTTCACTATTGATCCAAGCAGCTCCTCCAGTAACTGCTGCAAAACCCCAAATCACCAACTGACACAAGTGGAACAAAAATGATGGAAAATGCCATAATAGATTGATGAAGAGTGACACCGATTTTAAGATGATGCAATGTTGTCATATTTCAAACAAGGCTCCAATTGTGACACTTGATATATATCCCCCTATGTTTTAAAATGGTTGTACAGCTTCCTGCACTCACAAAAGCAACTCTGCTATTTTAACTATGCTGAACATTGGGATGTCCTAATCTCAAAGAGGGAAGTAAATGTTTTTCCCTAAACCTATTATTTTTCTCCTACTGATGGGTTGTATTTCTGCTTACTGCAGAGCAGCTGTGCAGCTGATGATGCTTATCTCTTGCTATTAGATGCTACAGAAAAGGGATGTGTGTTATTTCCCTGCTGCTGGTTGTCACTTTGCCATAGGAAGTTGGAAGTTGTACCATGCTAAATCATTAGCAAGTAGCTGACTTTAAAATGTAGGCAAACTAATCACTGATCATATCCAAATGAGCTTGTTTAATAATGGAAACCTGAAATTAGGAGGACTTCAACATGCAAGCTATTCATTCTGTTTAACGTAACTCACCAACATCCATGTTACAAGAACGAAGTATGTTGGGGAAAAAGGGATAACTGTTTTATGAAGGGCAAAAAAAACATAAGCACTTAATGTATCCACATTCTATTTTAGACTGTCGACCAATCTTAGGCAAACTTTTATATATACATTCTACAATGATTGATTGTTCTGTTATACTGTATGAATTGCATTGGTAGATTTAGATACAAGCCGAAAATTGGTTATAATAAACTGTTCTAGAAAAAAACGCTCAAGATTGGGGTACAAACCAGTAACCGCTCCAAAAGGGGGAGGTTACATCAGGCACACTGTGAGAAATTAACTGTGATAGACTGATCAATTAGTAACCTTGAGTCTAGAGCCATATAGAGGAAACCCCATGGTCTCTAGGATTCAGGAGGTACAAAACCTGGGTCAAACTACCAGGTGAGTGGAAAGAGGCAGAGACCGTGCAAGCTAAAGCTGCACAAACAGGAATACGGATATACATTAGTAACATTAGGCATACAAAGACGTAATTATTACGTATGCCATATGAAATAATATATTTGCTTGATATGGAGTCGTAGATCAGTGACTTTAAATTAAAATCTATTTAAATCTGTAAATTGTTAACGTAAAGTATTCGTATACATGAAAAGTATGCATTAAATTGAAATTTTTGATGTATTGTAACGTGAGGAGCATTCTAATCTGACCACAACTGCATATTATAATGCGTAGCTCACCACAAACGAAGCGCGACCGTGGTGCTGAGGTAGAAAATTGGTTAACGCCGACCCATAGACACGCAGGCGTGCCTAGGATGTAGAGTAGTCATTCAAGCCAGGTCAGGATTACAGATTGGAGAATAGTCAAAGTACTTTCCAGGTTCAGGAGTGGAGAGTTGCGGATCGTCAGGGTGCTTAGCCAAGCTCAGGATTGGAGAGTAGCGGATTGTCGGGGTATGTAGCCAGGTTCAGGATAGGAGAAGATCGGATCGTTGGAGTACTTAGCCAAGGTCAGGACTGGATACAGGAGAATGGTCGTTCGTAGCCGGATCAGGAGAGGAGATGTGCAGAATTCAAAAGACAAGCAAGGTAGTCAACAAGAGGTTAATCTGCAAGGCAAGGTCACAGGAGCTGGAATGCAGCAAGGCATGGCGTCACACTAGACTATGCTCAGCAAGGAATGAGAGCAGATAGAAGGTATATAAAGGCAGAGCCTCCAATAGCCAGCCAGGGCGGAACCAGGAAGTAAGCACCGATAGACTGCTGGTGAACACAGGTGTGCCCTATGATGCAGCCTAATCGGGGATGGGGGCGGAACTGCTCGCGCACCGTCCCGCGCGTGTCACGGAGGTCAGGGGTGCGGAGCCTGGAGCGAGCGTAACTCCCTCGCCAATTCTGAGTGGCAAGAGGGGGCGGGACCAATGGCGCGCCGACCCGCGCTTGTCACGGAGGTTAGAGAGCGGAGCCGAGAGCGCGCATCATTCCCATGCCGGTCCTGTCCATCACCAGAGCGGGGGCGGGACTTGGACCGTGCATCAGCAGGGAGGCTGGCCAACCGCAACCGTCGTGCGTCAGAGCGGGGGGCAGGGTCCGAATCCGCGGATGGGGAATCAGGCCGCGCAAGGTCCGCGCGCGTACATTGACCACGAGACCGCGCATCCTGAGTGTCCGTCACGGAAAGCTTGTTGGGGTGAGGAGACGGTCTGCGACCCCCAGGATGGCGAATGCTCACACATATACAGTAGTAGGAAAAGGCATAGTTGTTAAACCTTAAGTTAAAGAGATGGAGCTGCAATTTGATTATATACAATAAAGCACATATTTAGGCCTATTTTAACGTTTGGAATGGCATATAGTTAATACAGTGTATCAACTTCGTTGTAGCGCATCCCATTTACTTATATATACAATCTGTGTTTGCCATGTACGGTATTTGTTCACATCTGAACAATGTACAGTAGACAGTAGATAAAGCTATCATTACAGACTCCTCTAGATGGACCAAAGTGTCATACACATCCGAATGATTCTTCTAATCGTGTTTATTAAATAATGTCACAAAATACTTTTAACTCTCTACAGCTCTGAAAATGATACATTCCTTATTTAATAAGACATCACTATGTATATATGTATTCATATGGTACAAACAATATACATTGCGCTAAAAGCAGAGAAAAGGAAATTGAGTCCCTGCCCCCCAGAGTTTAAACTCTAAGTACAGTACATTAGTACTTCTGTTAAAGAAAATACTTGACAACACATGACTTCCATTCATTATATAGCAAACAGTGAGATGAAGGGTTTATGTACAGTATAAAGGCAAACGTAGTGCAAATTAGACTGCACTACTGTAGGTGTATCATAAAATAAATCCTATTGATTTAAATGGTCAGTGAAGCATATGGTGCAGATGTTTGCTACAGCATCTCTGTGCTAATGTGGTGTTAGTTATTTCATTACAATCTTTACAAAAATATTGCTTATACAAAACATCTCTTTACATGCACTACACACTCAGTGCACATACACCATGTACACAACAATGAAGGTCTCTACACAGAGAGTTTAGAATGTAATTTTAACTCAGTCAAGGTTAGATGAAACTAGCACTCACAGTGGGTCTACAGTAAAATATTAGCCACAATTTCAACTTTGTATCTCACAAAACAATGAAGGCATGGTCTAAATGCCAGTTGTTCATTAGATAAAGCCATTTCATGACAAATGTATTTTTTTCATTATTACCACACAATATTTGTAGTGTACCAATATATTCTGGAGGGTTGTGAAGACAATAACAATAAAATTGCAACATCAGTATTTACTGGCAATGACGACCCTGTTCCAAGGCAATTAAAATCTAAAAAGATGGGAAAAGGGGAAACATTAGTATTGTGGGAGAAAGATTTGTGTGTTCTAAAAGCTAATTTCTAGGGAGCCAGTTGCTGGGATGTTATTTTCTTGGTATCAGATATTACGTAGATTTTATAATAGAAACTGAAAGAAGAAACTTGAGCAGTAGAGATGGGTGCATTATTTCCCCACATTTGAATCCACAGAGAATATGGTGGGGATTTTTCTTTTTGTATTTTTTAATATTCGTGCATTCATTGGATTTTGAAAAAATGTTTCCAGTAAATATATAAAAAAAAATCCAAAACGTAGCTTTTTTTAATTTTTTTTTTAATTTTTTAGAAAATTGCAGAGTATTCAAGAATTCACACTTTTTTTTTTATTTTTTAAAGAATATGTGATATTCAAAGATTTTTCCAACAATCGAAGATTCAAGAATTCCAGAGCTACATAGCAAGCTGGGAAAAGGGAGAGTATTTGAAGAAGAGTAATGATAGCACACTAGGCCTTCATGAGGATTTAACCATTCTAGTGCCTAGTTAACCAAGTAATAGCGTCCGGAGGCTATGCTATATATAAATTAAATAATTTGTCATATTGTATTTGCATTGGGGCTTCATTGTTTACTGTTTTACAGTATGTATTTGACTTAACTTTTCCAGGAAAACTCCAGTTGGCATAATATAGTGGGACTGGCTGGGGTTTTGGCTTGGTAAGATTGTGTATGCCTAATATTGCAGATGTAGAAACAACAGGTTTTGTACTGTAGCTATGTGTGGGACAAAAGAGGAAGGGAAGAGGCCACTGTATAAGGGGAAAAGAGCAGTGGTCCAGAGCAGAGCCCTGTGAAAACCCAAAATAAAGTGGGATCTGACAGATGGAGGTAGGGGGAAAAGGAACACTGATGAAATCTTAGGGCTGTTATATACAGGATGCGGCCGTGCGGCCGCGCGTTCCTATGCGAACGCGCGTGCACGTGCCGCATGCTTTCCCTGTATATAGTGCCGGGAGCTGCAGATAAGTGTAAATGTGTGTGTGTGTGTGTGTGTATATGTTGTGTGAATGAAATTAAGTCTTAAGTACAGTAAGATTATTTTTTAAATAAAAAAAAAGTTTCATAATTTTTTTAAATTTTTATTTGTGCAATTATTTACCCTCCCCCCATCCACACACACACACACATCCATACAAACACACATCCATGCATACATTAATACATACATACATACATACATACACACACACATACACACTAATACATACATTTGAGCGCAGGCAGCGGCGCGAAAGATGAATTTCTTCATCTTTGCCGCTGTCTGTCTGCTCCCCTCTCCCTGCCGTGCGCGCACGCGCCACATCTATAGAAAGGCTGACTAACGTCAGCCAACTAAAAATACGTGCGCGCACCCGCCACTATAAAACGGGCCTTAGTCAATTGGAGATGAACTGTTATGCAATTATTTTATTTTAGTTTTTTGTCTGTACATGTTGAGAAAAATAACTAGTTTTACTTGATTGAGAAAGTGTTCCCAAATTGTTAAGCATGCATTGTTTTTTAAATGTTCTATATGACTTTTGTGTTTTTTTTGTTTTTGTTTTTTTATTCAATTCTATGAAGACTTCTGAATTTTTCCAAGTTCCTTTCTTTCATTTACCACAGCTTTAACTTTGCATGATATACCATAATTGGTCAAGTAGAGGTGTTTCACTGATATAGAGGAGACTGCTGGGGATTATAATGCAGAGCACATAATGGTGATACCGTACATTTTTAATTGTACATCAATTAAAAACGGAAATATGCAAAAAAAATACATACTGTTATAGAATTGGTGCTACAAATGGTGATATGAAATATTTTTTTGCAGATACAGTATGACGATACAGCTCTTGGTTATCACAGTTACTTTGACTGTGTGTTAGGCCATACACCTGCATCATATAATATGTGTTTGTGTAGCAGAGTCCCCCGCCTTACCTCTGGTGAGGGGGAACTGCTAATTTGTGCCGCTGGAGCACCGCGCTAGATCGGGAGTGTGGGTGCAGTCATCTCGTGCTTGGCGCATGTGCAGTACGACGGGGTGACGCATGAGCAGTTAGGTAGTGCGGTGACCATCTTGGGTAGCCACGCAAATGCAGCCATGGAACTACAAGTCCCAGGATCCTCTGTGGATAGTCTGATAATGTAGAACGTTTTAATGATTTTATGGTTCTTTTAAACACTTATGACCTCAATCTTAAATTCACACACACTTCAAGTTTGAGCAGTATTGACTTTTTAGACTTAACTATCTGTGTGGAAGAAGGGAAAATCAAAACCAGGACTTTTTTTAAAACCTGTATATGGCAATCATTTTTTTCTTAACAGCAGCTGCCATCAGAAAACATCCCATAAGGTCAATATATAAGGATCAAACAGAACTGCACGGATAACGAATGTGTTGAGGTACAAGCACAGTTCCTCATGGAGAAATTCTTGGAAAGAAACTACAAACCAGATAAGATAACTCTAGCCCTAAATAAAACTCCGGGGATTAGAAAGGAAAGCAATCATCATAAATAAGACGGGGAACATAAATAGCAGTACAAATAAGAACATAGAATGGGCATTGTGGCAAGCAGAGCGTCACTCCCAGCGGCCGCTTTCGGGGGGACACAAGGCGAATCCACTCCGCAACGACGCACACCATGATCCAGTGTCGCAGGTTGAGAGACTGTCAGTATCAAGCAAAAAAGCCATTATACGCCCATAGGGCACATACAAATGTGAGTGCCTTTTGAGGGGATGTTTTGTTGTTGTGTGCATTGTGTATTAAAAAATATTTTTGAACCTACCATTACTCACTATTATAGTAAAAAGTGACTACAAGGAAAACTACCAACCCATAGTGGTCCGCTGTTACGAATCTACTCCCTTACCTTTCTGCATCTGTCCTCTGTGGATAGGATAGATCACATGGGGTTAATCCAGCCAATAGGGGTCACGCAGGCAGGAGAAAGGAGATATCCTTGGCACGCAAACACCCTGCGAGTCAGTAAGACGGAGGGTGGGAAGAGAGCAGGTAGTGTCTAGGGAGTAGTTCCCCTGGACTAGGCCTAGGCTTGCCCCTTTAGGCCCCAGCTAGGCCCTGAGTCACCCCAGCGGAGTGTGATAGGGAAGGCCCCAGATAGGGACTCTTCCCAGTTAGTACCTAGTAATGTTGTTGCACCGTTGACCGGATAGACATTCAAGTGAGACACTCCAGCTGGAGCTCACCAAAGAGGCAGATCAGGATCCTAAAGGAGTGAGGTTATTGATGTCAGAGGCCCCGCTGCATGGGACCTGAGTGATCCACTAGCGGTACCTGGGTACAGGAATGCCCAGGAAGGTGTACATGCACCAACGTTTCACAGGGGTAGCAATACCTCAAACTTGGATGGGACTGACTGGGAAGTACACCAGGGATATTGGTGTACTTTGGGGGAATCACCAAGTGTTGTGACTTGGAGTGTACACTGTGGGTACAGGGGTACTGTTATTATGTGTTCATTATGTTAGTGTGTGTACAGTAAAGATTAGTTATATATCTTGTGTGTGTATCATCACCTACAACAGTCATACCATTACTCAAACAGCAAGCTTGACCTACCTGTCTTTCTAACTATCGACCTGTCTCCCTCCTGCCTTTTGCCTCTAAACTCCTTGAACGTCTTGTATTCTCTCGCTTGTTCCATTTTCTCAACACCTATTCTCTCCTAGACCCTCTACAATCTGGCTTCTGCACTGCTCACTCCACGGAAACAGCCCTCACTAAAATAACTGACGACCTCTATGCTGCCAAAGACAGAGGTCATTACACTCTGCTCATATTACTCAACTTCTCTGCAGCATTTGACACCGTGGACCACCCTCTTCTCCTTCACATTCTCCATACTCTTGGTATTCGGAACAAAGCTCTATCCTGGATCTCATCCTACCTCTCCCATCGTACTTTCAGTGTCTCTTCTGCTAACACCTCCTCCTCCTCTATTGATCTCTCTGTGGGGGTACCCCAGGGCTCTGTCCTGGGACCTCTTCTCTTTTCTCTGTACACACTCTCTCTAGGTGACCTAATAACATCTTTTGGGTTTAAATATCACCTCTATGCTTACGACACACAAATATACTTTTCAACACCTGACCTTACACCTGCTATACAGACCAAAGTTTCTGAATGTCTCTCTGCTATATCATCCTGGATGGCCCTCCGTCGCTTTAAACTCAACATGGCTAAAACAGAGCTCCTCATACTTCCTCCCAAACCTGGCCCTACTACCTCCTTCCACATTACTGTTGGAACTACGATCATCCACCCAGTAGCCCAAGCACGCTGCCTAGGGGTCACACTCGACTCCTCTCTCACATTCGCCCCTCACATTCAAAACATTTCTAAAACTTGTCGCTTTTTCCTCCGCAATATAACAAAGATACGCCCTTTTCTCTGTTGCTCGACTGCTAAAACTCTGACTCAGGCCCTCATTCTCTCCCGTCTTGATTACTGTAACTCCTGCTGTCCGGCCTTCCTGCCTCTCACCTGTCTCCCCTACAATCTATCCTAAATGCTGCTGCCAGAATCACTCTACTCTTTCCTAGATCTGTCTCAGCATCTCCCCTCCTGAAATCCCTCACCTGGCTTCCAATCCAATCCCGCATCTCACATTCTTCTCCTCACTTTTAAAGCTTTACACTCTTCTGCCCCTCCTTACATCTCAGCCCTAATTTCTCGCTATGCACCACCCCGACTCTTGCGTTCTGCTCAAGGATGTCTTCTTTCAACCCCCTTTTTATCTAAAGCCCTCTCCCGCCTTAAACCTTTTTCACTGTCTGCCCCACACCTCTGGAATGCCCTTCCCCTCAGTACCTGACTAGCACCCTCTCTATCCACCTTTAGGACCCACCTTAAGACAAACTTGCTTAAAGAAGCATACGAATAGCACTGTGAACATTCTGAACACATGATACATAAAGCTTGGCCCCCTGCAGACGCACTTACCAGAACTCCCTCCTACTGTCTCTGTACATTCTCCCTACCTACCAATTAGATTGTAAGCTCCTCGGGGCAGGGACTCCTCTTCCTTAAAGTTATGTTTGTCTAAAACACTTATTCCCATGATCTGTTATTTATATTATCTGTTATTTATTCGATTACCACATGTATTACTACTGGCCTATTGTGACTTCAGTTGTTTATTACCAGTAAATGAACTCAAACCTTCAACAGAATCATACAAGGATAAAGTGTGTACCTAACAAAAAAGTCCAGGATCCAGTTGAGTTTATGATTTTATATAAATTACAGTACTGTAGGTGAGTCAAATAGCCTTTATCTCCCATTAATTTTGATGTGTACTGTTTGTTTAACATACATACATATTTTATGCGATGCATAATTTGTCCTTATTCTACGAAATCCTTTTTTCACCTTAGTCAGGTTTTTAGTAGTCTTCTTTTGTAAAATGTTTCTAAGATAACATTGAATCAGTTTAGTTTTAAAGTCTCTCCTGCTCAATAACATTTTTGGTTAACTCCCCACCGGTTTGTGAGAAGCAGGGGGTCCCAAGAGCTTACCCACATTCATTTAATCTCTGGGCACCCCTTCGTTTCCGAAATACCTGCAAAGGTAGCACCGGTAAGGTCCTTTCCAGGGCAAACAATCTTCCGCCATATACAGTATTTGTATATAATAATATTTTGGGTCTGTCCAATCCTTAGAATTTTATTTTGCCTGATTTCAAGATCTGAAACCTCCTTAAATCTTTGCTTAATTGCGATGAGCCAGACACACACACACACACACACACACACACACACACACACACACACACACACACACACACACACACACACACACACACACACACATATAAGTGTTACAGGATAGTGCTAGATTTAAATGGTATATACACACACATACAGTAGCACTGTGTTGAACATTCAAATTCAGTGCAGATCTTACGTTCCTCTGATCCTCACCCAGGTTTTTTGGCATGAATATTCACAATTTCTTTTACCAGAAGATATGCACAGTTTAGGTGAGAAGTTTGCCAAGTATTCACTGCATTTGTTTTTGAGTAAAATTTGATATACGAAATCCTGGCATCACAGCACTCTTAATTGGAACAGACTGTGATGTTAGAGCTTCAGGCTGTGAAATCGCACAGCTTCTTAAGCTGCACCGGAATTCTGTTGATGTACAGTACATAAAAATAAAACAGTGTTATGTTGTAAAAGAGCAAAGGTTGCTCTGTTCCACAATTCAGTTTTTTAAAATATCATATCATTTGTAAAATAAAATAGCTACTAACATATAGATATGAGAACTGTCTGATTTGATTTATAAATGGCATGTCTTGTGTGCATCACATGCTAATTGAGCAGTGTCTGGGCAGAACTTAAGTCAGGTGACTTCTTAGACCTATATAGCTATGGACAGACTAGGCAAGTAGCCCACTGCAGAAGCAACAGCCTACATGTAAAGAGGCCCTCTTTAAAGTGGCCCATTTTAAGTGTCATACAGTATGGAGTTTATAAGGCAGTACATTAGGAATGGAGCACCCATTGGCTCTTGATACTGAATTTAAACAGCATTGAAAAGGAGGATTTTCACTGACTTAAAAAGATGCAGCTCTTTTCACTCTAGAGCACCTCCATTCATACTGTATATTGCATTTCTCACAACTTCCAATTTACCGTCATTCTAAATTAATTTTTCACTCAACACTAAACTATCCCTACTGCCACGCTGCTCCTACTATTTTATATTTTCTGAACTCACTTCTTTTCAAACTGGACGTTTCTTTCTGCCAGCCTCATTATGTCTCTAACTCTATTCATATATCTTAATACTTCTCCAGTTCACATGCACTTCTTTCCTATCTGCACCCTCTGACACTACACAGCTTTACCCCCTGCACTAAAACACACCCCTACAAATCCTCATATATCTGCTTTCTTTCTATGCCTACTTCCTCCTTCTATACTACTGTTGAGAACACTATCATGCACCCAGCAGCACAAGCATGCTGCCTAGTGGTCACATTTGACTCCTCCCTCACATTCTCCTTTCCCATTCAAAATGTATCCAAAACTTGTCATTTTTATCCTCCGTAACATTGCAAAGATATGCCCTTTCCCCTGTTACTCAACTGCTAAAACTGTAACACAGGTCCTCTTTCTCCCCTGTCTCGACTATTGTAACCTTCTGCCGTGCAGGCTTCTTGCCTCTCACCTGTTTCCCTTTCAATCTATCCTAAACGCTGCTGCTAGAATCATTTTACCCCTTTTAAATGTGTCTCTACATTTCTACTGCTGAAATTCCTCTCCTGGCTTTCTATCAAATCCAGTGTATATAATGTATAACCCGGTTCACTTAATGTAACCATGTGTTTGTAACCATGTATTTGTCATCATAACTATGCCCAGGACATACTTGTAAACGAGAGGTAACTCTCAATGTATTACTTCCTGGTGTAAGGATGTGGTAGGAACCTCATATGTGTGTGTTCAGTGTGTGTTCCGTTGGTGTTTGACTCTGTTCAGTGAGAAGCTTGTGGAGTGTTTGCAACAGTGTTGCAGTGTGCCCTAGCAGAGTGAGACAGGCAGTGTGATGCAATAGCTGAGCTGTGTGTCTGTGCAGATTAGGCAGAGAGGCTCCGTGGAGAAACTACAATTCCCATGAGCTCCTGGCAGTCACCTGATGTGAAGAACCAATCAGAAGGCTAGGATGACAGGGGCTGGAAAGGGAAGCGTGGGGGAGAGGTAAGGCTAGACAGAGGGGTTCTGGAAGGTAAAGGAGGAGGGTGTATGCGTGCAGGGGGTCTGTGACCCGCCTGCATAGGCTAGCTTTTCCCCGCAGGCCCTTAGGAGAAACCCCTGAGTCACAGTAGGCTGCTGTGCTGCAGGGACGCCCATAGTGGTAGCAATCAGTCACCTTACTGTGTAGACAGTTAGGGACAAGCGTGCGGAGCAGGTTTGCTGGTGAGCTGCTTGGGACCAGACAGCTGCACTGCAGACATCAAAGGCAAGCAAGGATTCGGCTGATCCTTTTTGAAGCATTACCAGTCACCGCCGTGACCGGAAGGTATTTACGTAAAGTGCACCAACACCGGTCAACAGGCGCTGATCCCGCCTTAGGCGTAACTCTTTGAGGACACTAGTGAGTGACCAAAGGCCTAATACACTGAGTTATTCTAACTACTAGCGCAAGGACACGGTGTGTGGGGCACGCGGTGGCAGGACCCGGACATACTCATTAAGAGCGTGGCTGAGCCACTACTGTACAGGACAATACTCATTAAGAGCGGGGCCGAGCCACTCAAGGTATAAGGACATTAGCATTTAGCTGCGTTAAAGTTATATTGCATTATAGGATATGTGTTGGGTTATATGCTGCGTCTGTATTAATATGATAGAGTGCTAAGGTTATTGTGCATATAGTAAAGTTGGTTGCATCATACATGTGTGTGTATATGTTTCTTGCCCAGGGGAATCTCACATCACGGGGATCCTGGGTAAGTGGAGGCGCTGCGCTATAAGTGTTACCCCAGGCTCCCAGCTAGCGGAGGCTCATATCTCCTGGAGCCGCAGGTGCGTGCAGTTACCCGTAGTCGCTTTAGCGTGTCAGAAAAAGGGCTACACTGGTAAAACATTTTATAAATAAGTATTACACACACAATTCTCCTCATTTTAAAGGCTATACACTCTTCTGCTCCTCCTTAAATCTCAATCCCTAATTTCTTGCTATAAACCATCCTGACCTTTGCATTCTGCTCAAGGATGCCTTCTCTCTACCCCCTTTTGTATCTAAAGCCCTCTCCCACTTCAAACCTTTCTCACTGATTGCCCCCACACCTCTGGAATGCCCTTCCCCTCAATATCTGACTGGCACCCTCTCTATCACCTTTAAGTCCCATTTTAAAACACACCTCCTTCGCGAAGTATATGGGTAGCTCCGTGGCTGATACTTTACACCTCATACATCCCTTGCAGATGCACTTACCAGAACACCTTCCTACTTTCTCTGTACGTTCTTCCTATTTACCAATTAGATTGTAAGCTCTTTGGGGCAGGAACTCCTTCTCCTAATGTTTCTTTTATGTCTGAAGCACTTATTACCATTGTTATAATATGTCGTGCATTACTGCTGTAAAGTGCTATGGACATAAATGGCGCTATATAAAGATTGATAGATAAATATCTATCTTTATATGGCGCTTATTTATGTCCATAGCGCTTCACAGCAGTAATGCACGACATAATAATATAACAATGGCAATAAGCGCTTCAGACATAAAAGAAACATTAGTAGAAGGAGTTCCTGCCCTAAAGAGCTTACAATCTAATTGGTAAGTAGGAAGAACGTACAGAGGCAGCATTCTCTGATATATAGATATCAGTAAAATAGGTTGAAACATCTAACGATCGTGTTGCATCCAGGGTGAAGTGCATCCCGTACTCTGTGATGCTGAAAGATCTGTCCTGAAGGAACCTCCAAGAGCTGGATGATTTGATCATCATCTCTATATATAGTGATGTAGACATACATACATACATACATACATATGTAACCTTCTTTCCTGCTGACTAGACAGGCTACTGATGCTGTATATACTGCTGGCTCACTGAGATCTGAGCCTCCGCTAACTGGGAGCCTGGGGCAACAATAGTAAATGGCAGCGCCTCCACTTGCCCAGGATCCTCTAGATGTGTGATTCCCCTGGACAGGAACAATAATAACAACCCACAAGTATATGTAACAGTTTACTATATGTAGCCCCCTGTAAACAGCACGGGCTATATATATCTTTCTCCTACAGTGGTAAGTCCTATTTAGGGCAGGCGCCAGTAGTAATCATGGGTTTTCCCCCTTCACGCCCTGCCTTGAGTGATAGATGCAGGCCCCTGACTCTGCTGCAGGCATGAGACAGAGGGGAGGTCCTGCTGACATCACGAGAGGTGGGGCTGACTTTATTTAGTAGCCAGTTCCTGTGAGTGATAGTTAGTCTTCTCTGTCCTGGGAGTTGGAGGAGAGGAGTAGGTCGAGCTCTGTCCTGGGAGCAGGAGAGAGAGAGAGAACTCTGGCCTATGACATTTGGAGAGTGAGCAGAGCTCCGGTGGACCAATGCCCCTCACCCTGATGAGGGGGCGATGGGGAGTATCTACCCCCACCCAGAGGATACCCTCTGAGGTGGGCAGTGGGGTATTGGGGCCCCTCACAGACCATCCTGTCGGAGTGCATCTTGGAGGAAAGGAGAGGAGAAGGCCTGTGCCTTGTGTGCTGCTGCTGTGTGCTGCCAAGGCTGCTGTGTGCGAGCTAGAGTCAATAAAGAGACATTGCTGATTTTACCAGAGACTGTGTGTGATTCTGGAGCATCCACCCTGGGACCAGGGTTATTTCTTCTATACGGGTCCTACCCCACATCCCTGGGAAGGTATAGAGGATGGAGGCGCTGCACCACCACTAAAGAATGAGGCAACTACCCCAGAAGCCTGGTCCTGTGTCCCCAACATCATCGCGGGAAGCTCAGGCCCTCCTGTTACCGGCAGGTACGCACCACTCACGCACGTATAGCCAGCCCTCACACACCCTAGATATAGCATCTGTGTCTGGGGGGTGGGGGGGGGGGGAGAAATATGGGTTACATATATATACTTTGGTCCTAATAACACATATGCATGAAATAACATTAGCGAACATACTGCACCGACACACTTTATTCGAGCAAATACCCAGTATGTACCTGGCAGATACCTGGAATGCACCGCTCCTCACCTATGACAAGCCCCGTTGCGTTTGCCTTCCCAGCCTGGGTTCATGCCTGGCTGACGGGCGGCTGATCTGTTAAATGATAATGATTAGGATTTAATAGGCTGCAATGCTTCGCGTGTCTACCAGATGGCATAAATTCATGAATTGTAATGCAGTATATATATATATATACTGTGCAGTATTGCAGCCAGCGGGAATAAAATGCTTCAATCCCTGCCTGAAAATACCTCAATGCACTCGGGCAGAAAACAGTCACAAACCTCAATACACCCGGGTATACCCGAATTCGTGGGACTAGCCGAGCTCGAATAAAGTGTGTCGCCAGTGTACACACTTATATGGCAGTTATAACCTTGAATGACATATACACATATAAGAATGATATAGCTGTATACCAGTAGTTCAGAGTGCACCCACTGTGCAAGTGTCCCTTCCCCACTACTGTGTGCACCCCACACCATGTCCAATGTACTGCACCAGTCCCTTGGTCACTTAACTTTTAGTGTCCCCAAGAAATCCACCCCCCAAGGCGGGATCAGCGCCTGTAGGTACCGGTGTTCGTGCACTTTATAATAATACCTGCCGGGCGCTCCAGCACCCAGTCGCTGATACTTTGAAAAGGTTCCGCAGATCCAGCGTCATCTCTCACGAGTAGTTCCTCACTTTCAGGGAGGTCTCTCACAAGGCTTGACTCCGCAATGCTGTCTGATCCCAAACTACAGATCACCTTGTAGCTCAGGAAGATGCTGTGTCCCTGACTGCTACTATCAGTAAATGGTAAAGTCCCTATCTAGGGCTGTTCCCTGCAGTACCACAAGCTGGTGGTGACTCAGGGCCTGCGCTGGGGCCTAGGGGAATATTCTGGCCTAAGCAGTTGGTCACTGACCCCCTGCACTATGCACCTCCTCTCCCCTTGCCTCCCAGCACCAACTGTCACCAACTGCCTGTTTTCTCCAGCGCGCGGAATGTTTCAGAATCAGAGAGCAGAGAGTTCTGACAACCCCATTGGCTGCTGTGACCACCTGGTATCCCAACTCCCTGAGGCTCTTGGGACTTGTAGTCCCACACAGAGCCTTCCCTGGTAATGGCCGCCGCTAGGGATTCTCCTATCTAAAATGGCCGCCTCTCCTGTATCACTGCGCATGCGCAACTTTATCTGTAGGGGCCGCCGCAACTATCGTGCTATTGTGCATGCGTGAATCGCGCATAACATGGCGGCGCCCTTAGCCAATACCTCCGGGTGTCCCCGGCACCGCGGCCGCCCAGGCAGCTCCCACTAGCAAAAGAGAAAAAACACAAAAGCGCACCAAGATGAGAGATGTAATATATATTACCTTAAATAAAAATAGTAATAACTTACATATAAAAATTCTTTAATGATCCCCGATTCTGACGTTGATCACAGGAGTAGGGCATCACATAGGGAATATATGGGCAGTCTCAGTCCTGGGAGATCAGTCCCGCGCGCTTGGGCTGTCTCCGTTGTGTCTCCTATCCTCCATGTGTAATAGCGTGGTGGGGAGTGTAGCGCGCATGCGCAGGAACCGGAGCCCTCTATAGGTGTCCTTAGGATGCCTGTCCGTTTCTGATAACGTAGAAACGATCGGGAACGGGCAAAGACGATACACTTGAATGTGTACTGGTGGTAGATAATGAAACCGTCAGCCACAATAGTCGACTATCAGAAACGGACAGGCATCCTAGGGACACCTATAGAGGGCTTTGGTTCCTGCGCATGCGCGCTACACTCCCCACCACGCTATTACACGTGGAGGATAGGAGACACAACGGAGACAGCCCCAGCGCGCGGGACTGATCTCCCAGGACTGAGACTGCCCATATATTCCCTATGTGATGCCCTACTCCTGTGATCAACGTCAGAATCGGGGATCATTAAAGAATTTTTATATGTAAGTTATTACTATTTTTATTTAAGGTAATATATATTACATCTCTCATCTTGGTGCGCTTTTGTGTTTTTTCTCTTTTGCTGACATTGGGATCACCGTCGGAGTCTTCCTGTGGAATCCACATTTGGAGGTGGGGGAGACACCTCAAAACACGAGAGCAGCAAAAGAACAGAGAGGGATCAACATTCCAGGTTTAAAGAGCCAGAGCGCGGACTGAACTTTTATTATTCCCACTAGCACCAGGGTAAGAAGGGGTGGTACCGGAGGACCTGGTTACACATACATACATACATACATACATACTGTACATAGTTACATAGTAGATGAGGTGGAAAAAAGACATACGTCCATCAAGTTCAACCTATGCTAAATTTAGACAACAGATACTTTACCCTACATCTATACTTACTTAATGATCCAGAGGAAGGCAAACAAAAAAAACAGTTTTATAGTATCCAATGATATCGCATAAGGGGAAAAATAAACTCCTTCCTGACTCCAAGAATTAGCAATCGGATTACACCCAGGATCAACATTTTTCCCATGTTTACTTATTTGGTATATCCTGAATACCTTTCCTTTCTACAAAGATGTCCAACCTTCTTTTGAACAGATCTATTGTATCTGCCATCACATTCTCCATGGGTAATGAATTCCACATTTTAACTGCCCTTACTGTAAAGAACCCTTTCCTTTGTTGCTGATGAAATCTCCTTTCCTCCAACCTTAAGGGATGGCCCTGAGTCCTTTGTACTGCCCTTGGGATGAATAGCTCTTTTGAAAGCTCCTTGAACTGTTTGTGAATATATTTGTATATAGTTAACATATCCTCTCTTAGGTGCCCCTTTTCTAATGTAAATAAATCAAATTTAGCTAGCCTCTCCTCATAAGTTATTAATCCCCGTTATTAATTTGGTGGCTCTTCTCTGCACTCTCTAGTTCCATAATGTATTTTCTAAGGAATGGTGCCCAAAATTGTACTCCATATTCAAGGTGTGGTTTTACTAATGCTTTGTAAAGGGGCATAATTATGTTTACTTACCTACCATCCATTGCCCATTTAATGCAAGATAAGATCTTGTTTGCCTTTGCAGCTACTGCATGACATTGGGCACTATTGCTAAGCTGCTGTCTACAAGCACTCCTAAATCCTTCTCCATCAAGGATTACCCCACTTTATCCCCATTTAATGTGTAAGTCGTCTGTTTATTCTTGCTTCCCAAATGCATAACCTGACATTTATCTTTATTAAACCTCATCTGCCATTTACTGTACCTGCCCAAGTTTCCAGTCTCTCCAAGTCCTTCTGGAGAGAAAATACACCCTGCTCTGATTCTACTACTTTACGCAATTAGTATCATTAGCAAAGATGGAGAATTTGCTCTCAATGCCAACCTCCAGGTCATTAATAAACAAGTTAAAAAGCAGGGGAACCAGTACCGATCCCTGAGGTACTCCACTCACGACCTTAGCCCAACCTGAAAAAGTTCCATTTATGACAACCCTCTGTTGTCTATCCTTCAACCAGTGTTCAATCCAGGTGCATATATTTTTACTGAGTCCAATTTGCTTTATTTTGTACACCAATCTCGTATGGAACCGTATCAAAAGCCTTTGCAAAATATAAGTAGACCACATCAACTGCATTATCCTGGTCTAAATTCCTACTTACCTCCTCAAAGAAACAAATAAGGTTAGTTTGGCATAATCTATCCTTCATAAATCCATGCTGACTATTACATACTATACTTACAATTTGAGAAGGAAATAAAAATCAAATGAAATACCTGAAAGAAAGGTCAAAGCAAAATGTCTGACTGTCTCAAAGGTATCATTTGTTACCAACATTCAGGGGCATAGCCAGAATTTTGTATGAGGTACTATAGGGCATTTTAGCTTTGTGGGGCACTAATGACACGGTCACAAGTCATTAGCTCCATCCATTGTGTTGCACCAGTATAGTAAGGTTATACTCCATGTCAAAGTATAACCTCATCACACTATGCACTGACACGGAATATAACCTCACCGCATGTACACTGATACAGAGTGTACATGTAACGGGTATTCCACCCCACCCAATCTCATATGTAGTGTGGGTGAGTAGAACATGTAGTGTTACCGGTGTGGTGCGTATACCTGCAGGCTCACAGGAGGTCTGAGCCTCCGCTAATGAGAGCCTGGGGTGAATCCTCTGGAACGAATCTTCTTTCAGCGCCTCCACCTGTGTAGGATTCTATGGAAGTGTAGAATGACCCTACATAGGAACCCAATCAGAAACCACACACACAGTGATTATATAACTAAGGACTTTACTAACGAATAATAATGATAACCTGTGTCTCTCTCACGGTGAGACACTAACAGTGACGTCTCGCAGGACGATTCCCAAACACTAGGTGATCCCACCCAGTGTCCCAAGAACCCCACCCAATGTCCCGTACTCCTACAGAGATAGTCAATGGGTGACTGCGCAGTCACTAAGAACCTCTAGGCCTGTTGGTGCACATGTGATGGTATAATACCTGCCGAGCCCTCCGGTGCTCGGGTCAGCAACAAACTTCTCAAAGGGTCAGACGTGTGATGAGTCCGTCTGATCCTCCAACCGAACTCCTTGCACGTGCGGACCGCTAGGGCGGTCCCACTCTGGAATCGTCTCTGTGGACCCCAACGTGGGTCCAACCGCTTCCACAGGAACAGCAGCAGCCGCTGTGTCCCTATCTATATAAGTGGTACTAATGTGACAGGAACCCTAACTTAGGGCCTGTCCCTGTGGTACAGCAACCTGTAGTGGCTTGGGGAACTCCTAGGGCCTGCAGGGGTAATGACCTGTCCCACTCCCCCAACTACCCAAGTCCCTTCGGTAAGTGATCTGGAATGGACTAGAGTACTCTTACATGCAGTACTTGGGCGTCTACCTACTGTTGGCTAGCCTAGTGCAGATCCTCTCCAGAATTCCTGACCTCGTTAACAGGCTATCCCTTCAGGCATCCTACCCCTAGCTCCTACCTCAAGGTGACTAGAACAGCTATAGCCCTTCTCCAGACCCACTACTCTCTGACTAGTCCCAGCGCCTACCGCAGCAAGCTGTAACTCACTGGAGGCTGCAGCCAACGTGCTGCGCAACAAGGTGCCTGCCTATCAGACCTCACAGCACTGCTCGCTGTGACCCTGACAAGGCAGAACTCTAACAACACTAAGAGCAGCGTCCCTATCTTGGGCCTCCCTCAGTGCTTAACCCACTATACTAGTGGGGGGGGGTTGGGGCCTGCCTGGGGTGTGGGTACCTATGGGGTGCAGGAGCTGCTCTCACTCCCCGCACCCTTCTTCCCTCACTGCTCCCTAGCTCCAACTCTCTATCACCTTCCTCAACAGTTACCCACCCAACTAGTGGGGAGTTGGGGTCTACCTGGAGTGTAGGTACCTATATGGGGCAGAAGCTGCACTCGCTCCCTACACCCTACTTCCCTAACAGCTCCCTGACTCCAACTCTCTAACTGCAGACTTCCTTCTCCCAGCTCCCACTAATGTAAGTAGCAGGGTCCCTAACCTGAGGGCTGCCCCTGGCAACACTCACCTTACTGGGGAGCTGAGCTATCCTGGACCAAGGGGGTGCTGGCCTAATACAGGGGAGTCCCTCTCTCCTGTACCCTACCTCCTTCCTTCACAGGGTCCCTCCGCTGACTGACTAGCGTGGTGCAAGCCCGCGAAATGTATCCTTTCCTCCAGGGCAGTCCTGCAGCCTTATTGGCTCCTATGAGGCACCTGGTGCCTCCCTCGCTATGCTCCATGGGAGTTGTAGTCCCATAGAGCCTATCCTGGCATTGGGGCCGCGTGCGCGCCTTTCCTGCGCAGGCGCGAGCTATCTGGGGCTTCCTCAACCTTTCCCTACTCTGTTCTGGCCCTCGCGCGACTCTCCCTGCCTCTGACGGCTGTACTGCACATGCGCGACTCTGTCGGCTTACTCCTACACTCGCGCGATCACTGCGCATGCGCGAGTGGTTGCGTAATGGTGGCGCTCTCCTCGCCGGCCGCCGGGACCTTAGAGACGCGACCGCGGCCTTAGCAACGGCCCGATCGCGTCCCCGGCAACCGGCCTGCGCGCGGAGACAGCGCACCGCTCCCTGCAACGGCCCCCACCCTTGGGATGGCCGTCGGGTCTGCCGCTGGCCTCCGGCAGTACCCGGCATCGCTTGTGCCCACGGAGGCTCCCGAGGGGGTCGCAGGGGGCAAAGGGTGACCTGGCTACACTCTCCCCCTGGTGAAACACCAAACGCCCTCGCTTGGGGAACGACATAACAGGGCACAATTTCACACACTGACAAATGGCATGGCATACCCCGTACACTTAACAGATCAGCTTTAACCTCACCAACACATGTCACATCACACCCCATAATTCCCGAGGCTAGCTGAGACCATTTGTGGGGTGCCCCTAACTGATCAGGTGGGGGTACCTCACTTTTGCGTCCGTGAGCCTCTCCCAGAAAATTCTCTTGAAGAGCACACTCTGGGGTGACAGTCACTGGTTCAGTACTACTTCCTCCCCCTGGTGGAAGGAATAGCACAGTGTCTTTCAACCCGGTCTTTACCTGGTCATCCACGCCTTGGAAACAGCAGGCCAGGCGGCCAAGACCTTTCCCACGGTCCACTACTTGGCGGATGGGCCGCTTCTCTTTCAGCAAAGTCTCTGTTTCACCTGGCAGGGGGTAAAGGGTAGATACCTTACCACTGCGGTGATTCACGGTGTCCAACAGGTCCTCGGGGACGCTGTCAGTTCCCACCTTGGTGGTATCGGGACCTGTCCCCAACTCTTCTGGGACAGTCCACTCACTGACTCGAACTTCGGGAGCATTGGATCCCAGTCCTGGGACCACTTGTGTCGGAGCACACGGGCTCACACTCCGCTCAGAAGCCGCAACTCTGGCCTTCTTCACGGCCACCTCCATCGGAGCCTGTGGGGAGCAAGGGGGTTCCTTACCACTCGGCTGACTTGCGATGGGTTTCTCTTCTTCTGGAAGGATCGGCGGTAGACACTGGTCCACTCTCTCCTCTGGACAGCTACCTTCTAATGAGGACACCTCCGCCAGGACGCGATGCAGAGGGGAGCCCTTCGCCCGGGCGACCAGACTTAAGGAGCCATCGTGCTCCGTGGTCACCTGGAGGCTCACCCCCAACACCCCTGGGGCAGTCGACTCACCCTTGTCGTCTGTAGGTACTGGTCCCAAGCCTAGGACCGATGGTACCTCTGCAGTAGGTCTGACTGACCATCGAAGGGCACACGGGCCCACAGCAGGGTCCGCAACATCGGAATACACCTCTTCAGAAATCAAACAATCTAGCACGGCGTCAACGTATGGTTGCAGATTACAGTGTTTGCTCCCCCTGGTGGAATCTGTAGGAAGGGCACTTTCTACAAGGGAGTGGTTCTGGCTTTGCTCTGAGTCACTCACATCACTGGGGAGGGGCTCTGATTTTCGCGCCAATCCCGGACAGATTGTTGCAACATCTTTCTGTGCAGGTTGACAGTCAGCAGCACGTGCGCTCTCCTGATTTGGCGGGAGACGCCATTTTGCTTGGTCTGCGTAGACTAGGGGGTACCCTTCTGAGGGGCCCCCGGGCATGAACAGTGCAGACGGTGCCTTTGCCAGGCATATATTCTCAGTGTGGGTTACTACAAAAAGAATGGTTTTCCATGTGGACGTGGGATCTTGCTCCTCATCTAAGACACATGTCCATGGCCACTCAGGAATTTTACACATATACTCCCGAACCTTCATTTTGGGTATAGTTACGGGAATGCCTCCTACCGCCACTACCTGTCCAGGGTCTAGGTATTGCCTCAAAGCCCAGGCCAGGACCTCGTCTCCGGACTTCACAAACATGGCGATAAAAATAGGGACGGGACAATTTGGAAAAAATGGACAGGGCACCCCAGGTGTATCTCAGCAGCGCCTCCAAATGTAACGGGTATTCCACCCCACCCAATCTCATATGTAGTGTGGGTGAGTAGAACATGTAGTGTTACCGGTGTGGTGCGTATACCTGCAGGCTCACAGGAGGTCTGAGCCTCCGCTAATGAGAGCCTGGGGTGAATCCTCTGGAACGAATCTTCTTTCAGCGCCTCCACCTGTGTAGGATTCTATGGAAGTGTAGAATGACCCTACATAGGAACCCAATCAGAAACCACACACACAGTGATTATATAACTAAGGACTTTACTAACGAATAATAATGATAACCTGTGTCTCTCTCACGGTGAGACACTAACAGTGACGTCTCGCAGGACGATTCCCAAACACTGGGTGATCCCACCCAGTGTCCCAAGAACCCCACCCAATGTCCCGTACTCCTACAGAGATAGTCAATGGGTGACTGCGCAGTCACTAAGAACCTCTAGGCCTGTTGGTGCACATGTGATGGTATAATACCTGCCGAGCCCTCCGGTGCTCGGGTCAGCAACAAACTTCTCAAAGGGTCAGACGTGTGATGAGTCCGTCTGATCCTCCAACCGAACTCCTTGCACGTGCGGACCGCTAGGGCGGTCCCACTCTGGAATCGTCTCTGTGGACCCCAACGTGGGTCCAACCGCTTCCACAGGAACAGCAGCAGCCGCTGTGTCCCTATCTATATAAGTGGTACTAATGTGACAGGAACCCTAACTTAGGGCCTGTCCCTGTGGTACAGCAACCTGAAGTGGCTTGGGGAACTCCTAGGGCCTGCAGGGGTAATGACCTGTCCCACTCCCCCAACTACCCAAGTCCCTTCGGTAAGTGATCTGGAATGGACTAGAGTACTCTTACATGCAGTACTTGGGCGTCTACCTACTGTTGGCTAGCCTAGTGCAGATCCTCTCCAGAATTCCTGACCTCGTTAACAGGCTATCCCTTCAGGCATCCTACCCCTAGCTCCTACCTCAAGGTGACTAGAACAGCTATAGCCCTTCTCCAGACCCACTACTCTCTGACTAGTCCCAGCGCCTACCGCAGCAAGCTGTAACTCACTGGAGGCTGCAGCCAACGTGCTGCGCAACAAGGTGCCTGCCTATCAGACCTCACAGCACTGCTCGCTGTGACCCTGACAAGGCAGAACTCTAACAACACTAAGAGCAGCATCCCTATCTTGGGCCTCCCTCAGTGCTTAACCCACTATACTAGTGGGGGGGGTTGGGGCCTACCTGGGGTGTGGGTACCTATGGGGTGCAGGAGCTGCTCTCACTCCCCGCACCCTTCTTCCCTCACAGCTCCCTAGCTCCAACTCTCTATCACCTTCCTCAACAGTTACCCACCCAACTAGTGGGGAGTTGGGGTCTACCTGGAGTGTAGGTACCTATATGGGGCAGAAGCTGCACTCGCTCCCTACACCCTACTTCCCTAACAGCTCCCTGACTCCAACTCTCTAACTGCAGACTTCCTTCTCCCAGCTCCCACTAATGTAAGTGGCAGGGTCCCTAACCTGAGGGCAACGGCCCGATCGCGTCCCCGGCAACCGGCCTGCGCGCGGAGACAGCGCACCGCTCCCTGCAACGGCCCCCACCCTTGGGATGGCCGTCGGGTCTGCCGCTGGCCTCCGGCAGTACCCGGCATCGCTTGTGCCCACGGAGGCTCCCGAGGGGGTCGCAGGGGGCAAAGGGTGACCTGGCTAAACTCTCCCCCTGGTGAAACACCAAACGCCCTCGCTTGGGGAACGACATAACAGGGCACAATTTCACACACTGACAAATGGCATGGCATACCCCGTACACTTAACAGATCGGCTTTAACCTCACCAACACATGTCACATCACACCCCATAATTCCCGAGGCTAGCTGAGACCATTTGTGGGGTGCCCCTAACTGATCAGGTGGGGGTACCTCACTTTTGCGTCCGTGAGCCTCTCCCAGAAAATTCTCTTGAAGAGCACACTCTGGGGTGACAGTCACTGGTTCAGTACTACTTCCTCCCCCTGGTGGAAGGAATAGCACAGTGTCTTTCAACCCGGTCTTTACCTGGTCATCCACGCCTTGGAAACAGCAGGCCAGGCGGCCAAGACCTTTCCCACGGTCCACTACTTGGCGGATGGGCCGCTTCTCTTTCAGCAAAGTCTCTGTTTCACCTGGCAGGGGGTAAAGGGTAGATACCTTACCACTGCGGTGATTCACGGTGTCCAACAGGTCCTCGGGGACGCTGTCAGTTCCCACCTTGGTGGTATCGGGACCTGTCCCCAACTCTTCTGGGACAGTCCACTCACTGACTCGAACTTCGGGAGCGTTGGATCCGGCAACCGGCCTGCGCGCGGAGACAGCGCACCGCTCCCTGCAACGGCCCCCACCCTTGGGATGGCCGTCGGGTCTGCCGCTGGCCTCCGGCAGTACCCGGCATCGCTTGTGCCCACGGAGGCTCCCGAGGGGGTCGCAGGGGGCAAAGGGTGACCTGGCTACATACAGTATATATAACCTGACCATTATACACTGAGTAATCAGGCTGCACTATAGAAGAAAAATAGCAAATAGTGGTGCAGTCGAGTAAGGAAAATATTACATTTTTCTAGTAAAGAAGAAATATCCACACTTACAATTCATATACGATACAGCAGACACAGTAAAATGGCATCTCTCCCATAAATAATCACAACCATTGGCTAAAGCAAGTGATGGTCTTTAGTCGCAGACTTTGGAGCTCTGATCAAAGCAGGCCTCCGGATATAGCAGTGTACTCACACTTCAGAAGCCTCATGGTTGTTTGCATGATGTCTACGCGCTGTAACGTACTGTGCAGCTAGCATGCAAATTACCACAGCGTGTTTCATGGAAGATCGCTTCAGCAGGTGGCTCCTCCCCACATCAAGTGGTCTTTTATAGTCTAAATTTCCATGTACATAGAATTACTTACACCTGTAATCACACGACATCTAATCATTAACCCTTTCATGATACCAAAGCAAATGAGATGGTCAGATCCGATCATGTCAGTTGTGAGATTGTTTAAGTGTCCCGGTCATGTGGAGCGCGACGCAGGAGAATTGAAACATGTCGGAGATACCGGCAAAAAATACGGGGGCCTGTAACTCAGGGAGAAGGGGGTCCTGAGGCTGAAATGAATGCGGTTCAGCTCTGGAGACCCCCTGCTTCTATACTGTGTTATTAAAATAAAAGCCGTGCGATCACCTGTTAGAGGCGCACAGGGAGAGTGACTGATTCTGTATCACTCTTACTGCGCGTCTCTTACAGACAGGTGCAGCCTGGTAAGCTTTACAAAGCAAGTCCCATTCACGCAAGGACGCCCGCTATGGTAATCTCGATGGGCCATTCAGCCTGGCTGCTGGGTTTCCGCTTGCACAGATAAATAAAAACATGACCGCAGCGGATTTCGTGAGGCGAGTGCGACCGACCATAATGCTGCATCTGTATAAATGTGAAAAACATGAATATATTAATTATGAGACCTGTATCTAAAACTGTATAAATGTAATATATCCTATATTTCCAAAGAGATGATTTGTATAACTAACCTGAAATTCTGAGCCGATATAACAATGAGGTTTTTTTGTTTTCCTGGTCAAAAAAATATGTATTCCTAAATAAAAATAATGCTGCTTGGTGATTTAGATGCTGCAAAAGCACCATCAAATGGCACGACACATAGGAATGAAAGGAAAATGTTTAAACGTGTGATTTGTGTTCTGTAAAGTTAAAGTGTGAGATTCCGTTAATTAAAAATTACCAAAATGAAGACATTTTATTTATGTTTTATGCATGGTTCTGTATGTGTAAATATGTTGAGCCTACTCTGTTTTTACAATTTACACAATTTAGTTTCAAATTTTGTCTTATTGCTTTTACAATTTAATTACTAAAATATGTAAATTAACACCGGATTTGTAAAGTCTGGCTATTAAGTGATGATCATTTGATATATAAATATTTATTTACATGAATGCTTTGCTTTTCTAGATGAGAATATGAGTAAAAAGCAAACTCCTCTATTGGCACCAGCAGCTGGGAAATATTAGTACAGCTGCTAGTAATGATTCAGTAACACTTATTGCAATTGTGATTTATTTATGTCTATGATTAGGCAAGAGACTGGTATTATGGCAGCTTTTTCAGGTGTAACTAGGCAAAAAATCTCTAGTGAATATACTCAGTGAAATCCCTGATAATGGTCATGTAACCAGGTCCTTCGTGTTCCCCTTGCCTCCGCTGAGTGCAGGGACCCCCGCTGCGCCGCAGGAGGTACCGGAGCATCGATCGCATTGCCGGCGGCTCCCGTAGCAGGGCTCCGCCGTCTTGCGCATAGCTACGCATGCGCAGTAGTGCTAGGAGTGCGGCAGCCCTGGGGGATGTTTCGCATGCGCAGGACAAGCGCGTGAAAACTGAGCCAATAAGGTAAAGGCTCTGAGCAGGGACTACAAGTTCCATGAGCCTCTGAGTAGTCACCTGTCCTCAGATAGCCAATAGGGTGGTGTAGATTCTGGCTGACAGGATAGGGAAGTGTTCAGCAAGGACCACGCTATTCAGTGGGTGCTGGGACAGCAAGGGGAGAGGAGGTGTGTGTGCAGGGGTCAGTGACCCATTGCAGTAGGCCAGTGTCTTTCCCCTAGGCCCCAGTGCAGGCCCTGAAACACCACTAGTTTGTGGCTGCTGCAAGGAACAGCCCTTAGATAGGGACATTGCCTGATTAGTGTATAGCATCAGTCAGGGACACAGTACTTCACTGAGGATCCGGTTACTTGTAGTTTGGGACCAGACTACGCTGCAGAGTCAAGACACGTGGGAGACATTCCCCTGCGGTGGGAAACTCACCGTGAGAGACTGCACTGGATCGGCGGATCCTTTTTGAAGTGTCAGCGACCGGGTGCTTGAGCGCCCGGCAGGTATTTTCATAAGTGCACCAACATACCGGTACCTTACAGGCGCTGATCCTGCCTTGGGGGTGGGTTCCTTGGGATACTCGGGTTAAGTGACCAAGGGACTGGTCGGTTACATTGGACACGGTGTGGGATATACACGGTGGTGGGGTACTTCTGTACAGTGAAGCGTGGCAGGAGCCACTGGTATAAAAAGGTTATGAATGTCTTGGTGTGTGATCTATGCAATAAAGGTTAACATTATATTTGCGAGCTATTGTTATTGTTCTTGTTCAGGGGAATCTCACACATTGGGGATCCTGGGCAAGTGGAGGCGCTGCCAGTTATTATATTGTTGCCCCAGGCTCCCAGTAGCGGAGGCTCAGATCTCTGTGAGCCAGCAGGTAAAGCCAGCACCAGTAGACCCGTCTAGGTTAGAGGGAAAGAGGGCTACAGTCAAATTATATAATTGTGCTTGTTAAAAAAAAAAAAAAAAAAATACATTTTGGGTAATATGGTAAATATTCTTCTGAGACATTAGGACAGTACATGAAGTGCACTTGTATATCAATGTTTAATTTTATAGAAAATTATGCCACAATAACAGACTATTCACACCTCTTATAATTCCATATTTGCATATAAGAATCTTCCATACAGTGTGTTGATGTCACATTATAATAAAACATCTATCATCTCAAGTACATTGCAGATTTGGTGTGGATCTGTCTTTGCAAAGGAATGTAAATGCATGAACAAATGGTGTTCATTAAATGTACAATGATCAATTCGTTGATGATCTTGGCATGCAAAATTACATTATCTATCTTATTATAGAATGATTGTCTTTTTTTCTGTGGGGATCTAATTTTGATGACTACTAAAAAAAATTGCTTTGGATGGATGTAATAACTAGAACTGCAGTGTCTTGAAACAAAGAAACAGGCATTTCAATATTTTGAAGAAACTAGAATACTTATGTAACGGTTTTTCTGGCCCCGGCCTGACCCACCCAATCTCATATTGGCCCCTGTGGTCTAACCGGTCCCCATTACAGTGTGATAGTGTCTGGTGGTGCACCTGTTGGCAACAGGACTCCTGAGTCTCCCGCATGATGGTGTATGGGGAGGACCCATCCAGACAGGCAGCTGAGGTAGTGTGCTGAGTCCTACCTAGTTCCAGTGCAACGCCTCCACCTCATAAGGGTCCCTTCGGTCACTTGGGGATGGTCCTGGCGAGGAACTCCTCTGTGGTGCTCCTCTCTGTACATTCACTCCACACATGTACACGAGAGGGTTTGTGATTTAGAGCATCTTTATTGGTTGAGGTGGGCTAACTGCCCCTCGCAGTAGTTTCTCTAGCCACTCATTGTCCCTCAGTGCTTCCCTTTGAAAGGTGTAATTCTCCTTTAATAGGGATTCCCTATCCCAGCCGGGATGGCTTTACCCTGTGCCAGGTCCCTGGACACAGTCTTCCTACTCAGCTACTATAACATAACTCTACTCTTCTCAGAACTCTGGCAGAACTACTCAGAACTCCTCCTCCACTTAGCAGAACTAACTTTTAGACACAGTGCTGTGCCTTATGTACACTCTGGAAGCTGACACACCTCTGACATCACTAACCATGGAGTCAGAGCCTGTGACCACTCCCATCCATACACAAGGCACCCCACCAGGGTCTGAGGGCAAACCTCCATAATTACTGCTGGCATGCCCACAACTTACCAGGCCTTACTGTCAGCAGGAGAGATGACTGTAGCCATTTTACAGGGCAGGGTTCTGCCACAGCATCGCACGCGGAACAAGAGACAGTCCTGTTGGCGAACATTTCTCGGACTCTAGCCATAAGATGAACGATCTGAGGGTTGCCATACTCAAAGGTAATCTTAAAACACCGAAAGAGAGACGGTTGCATGAATACAAATTTATGCAACTGTTCGGGACACTTAGCAGTGGCCTAAACAGAGATCGAAATGTTATGAGTCATTACTGACACAAGTGAACTCTCTTCCCATGAGCGCTATAGGCCATGTCTGTACATACTGTGCTATATGTATGCACACACAGCTGTCTCTCACACACACTTATACTCCTTGTTTTTCCATCACTATACACCAATAGGGACCACATAGTATCCACACACACTTTTAGTTATGCTACTAACTCTCACATTTCCACACCCACCCACACCATGTATATCGGCTCCCACTCCACACACACCTTTTGAAAAGCACTGTATATACTGTGGGCTCTCCATTCATGTTAATTCACACTGATACACATACACACTCTTTCATTACTTGCTTTCAGGAACCTTTTGACACCTCCAGCCATAAAACACATCCACACCAGGGGAAGGACCAGCACAGATAACATTCCAATAGACACTGTTTATAGTATAGCTTTTGCTTGCTTCATTCATTGTAACATCGCCGGAAGAAGAGATCAGTGTATCTCGAAAGCTCGCACAAATAAAAGCATTTCGTTAGCCACAGAACGGTATCATCTATTTATTTTTGGATTATATATATATAATATATTATATATATATATATATATCTACACACACACATTTCATATGCGATGCTTTGGACTCTGAATGAACTGTTGCGTGCTTTGTAGTGATTTTCAGACATCATTTGCTACAATAGATTTTTTATATGTTTAAGTGAAACGTTTTTTCTATATTTCTTGGGTGGGGGCAGTGGCTAGATATCATTGCAATCGAGCAAGGGGTTAATATTAATTAATTGAATATATATATATATATATATATATATATATATATATATATATATATATATATATATATATATATATATATATACAGTGGTTGACAAATCACCAAAAAATCTACTCGCCACACAAAAAAATCTACTCGCCACCTAGTACCAAACGTGTGCTGCTTGGGCCAATATTTACTCGCCCGGGGGTTAAATCCACTCGCCCGGGGCGAGCAAATGTATAGGTTTGTCGAACACTGTATATATATATATATATATATATATATATATATATATATATATATATATATATATATATATATATATCTCCAATAAAGAATATCACTTGTGAGCACATTCTCATGTCTTAGACAGATCTGCACCCCTGCCTTTCAACCATTATCACCTAGCAAGGGATTCTGGGAAATTACATGCAAATGAGCACACAATGTGTCACCTTTTGCCTAGAATATCCAGTGTTGCACCTCCATTTCTTCTTTTTTTGATGAATAAAGAATATTTTTAACCAGTTTTTGACCCACTCTCTTGGCTGTGCACCTTTACCTTTTACCTCTATGGATGCTGATTTGTACTCTCAAACAAGTTGTAGCACGCTCCACACACCAGATTAGGACGGGGATGCTCCAGAGATGTGAGTAAGAGACTTTTTTCTATTCAAGATTATATGCTTTGTGGTTTAATAGTGTTCCAGGGCCCATCCCAATGAGGTTCTGAGCAGGGGGTTTACTCCTTTGTTCAGTTCCTTCAGGGAATATAGGTCCCTATCAAGGATACCATACCACAGAATTCTTGCTTCAAATCTTTTTACCCCCTATGGTGTTGTGGATTAATTATTGATGAGCATTATTTTGTACGTATAAGGGACCCGGCATTGGAGCGCATGTTCCACACTAAGAATTCATATTCATATACTGTACATCTGTACATATGGAAGGGTATGATACTTATTAAACTGTAGTGATAGAAACCTACAGAATCTCTTATATAACATATATTACCTTTTAATTGATTTGTACAGTACCATTCATTAGTTTGTATTCCTATGTACAGTATATTATACAATGTCAATTAAAATGAATTGCTCTCAGTTTACAAATAAGAAAGGTGCCTAAGCTGCCTGCCATCTGCTGAAGATGTATCAACAATAACTCTTCACTTCAATTCTACAATCTACCTTCATTCCCACATACAGTACAGTACAATCTTGAAATAAAAATAACATTTGTCATTTGTCTACATAGGCTAGACACTGAAAGAGGTTAAATGTAATTTTAGCAAGTTTAATAGCTTTGGATTCTCTGTAACTCTCTATAATAGCCTTTATATGAGTATGTACATGGAGGATCATAGTAAGAAGAGCAGAGAGCTGGAAAAGGATGGGTGTTGTTTTTTAAACATCCCCTGTACCAGGCTGAGAAACACCAATATTAAAGACTATGATCCAGATTAAATTGATAAACCTGCTGCAGCGGAGCAGACAGCCTGGATTGGAGTCACTGCTCACGAAAACAAATAATATTGGCTATAGGTTTTCGTTGTTAGCCAACAATCATATAGCCTTTGCCAAATTCTTACCAGCTGAGTAATGAATGTCCAATTTACGATTTTGAATCTTGAAAAAAATAACACCTTCTGGATGTTTGGCCAATAAACAAGACATTTACAGCTGTAAAAACTTTCAACACTAATTATTTTGTTTTATGTTATAGCACTTCAATGATATCTGCTTGTATTTTGAGATTTTAAACATGCTGGTCTTTTTCTCTTTCACAGTAAGTAATCGTTTGATTCTTTATTGATTGTGTGCATAGTCTATGATATCGTAGGAAACATTTTAAAATTACTTGGCACAATTTTTGTTTGTTTTATTTTTAGATGTATTTTTTGTACTAGGGTTTGCACTCCACTTACCATCTGTCTTGCATGTATTATTGACTAGATTCTCTTCTGGTCGTATCATTTAGAAGTAGAAAACATAACTGTTGCTATTTTGTAATTATCTGGTTTATATAACTGATATTGAGCAAATTAAGAATTATGATTTTAATAACTTTCAATTTATTGCCTCCAGTTTCAGTACTGCAATGTACAGCAATGGATATTGTATGTCGGTGCTTCTACCATCCTTCCTTTATATACAGTATATATATATATATATAGTGATATAAATGAATAGACAGCGCCTGTTAAAGTAACCACCCAAATCGTAAACTCCCAAATACCACCAAAAAATGCCCTGTCCAGCACAGATGATTATAAATGAATACCATATTATGCAATAATTATGTGTGGTAGTGACAGCTATAATGGTGGATAGTAATTGTCAGATATATCTAAGTAGCAATATATACGAAAAATAAAAATTGTGTAATAAATAAAAAACAATATTAAAAAATATATAAAATGTAAAAATATATATAAAAAAATGTCAAAGTTCAAGAATGACCAAAAAATTATGGTCTAATGTCCTGTAACCCAGTAATGGGTAACCTTGTGTGGATGGTTATAAGGTCCAGGCAGCTTCTTTCTTGGGGTCAACAACCTCCCAACAGATACCTATTAGAAAAACAAGAAGAGGAAAAGCGCCCGATCCTTGTGTAAAATCCAAATACAAAGTTTTAATAACATGAACCAAGACAATTGCACACTCACAATTTGCCACTGAATAAAAAGCGTTGTATGGGCAAGCCCATGCGCCAACATATAACCAGATCGCCGTCTGTTTGCTCCGTCACACTATGTTTTCCTGTAAGGCTTCACTGCATCTGGTGTCACCTTGTAAGTGTCTCCCCGGCAACCCAAGATTGCAGCCTGTTGTTCCTATCAAACACGGTCTGTATTGAGAGCGACTCAGGGAACTTCCTCTCCTTACTGGTGTCTGGCGTCTGAACTGCTCCACCACTGTAGCTCACTCCAACGCGTAGGTTCACGTGGTTGGAGTGAGCTATGGTGGTGGAGCAGTTCAGATGCCAGACGCTGATTTGAATCAGCAAAACGCGTAGAGCTAGTAGAGTGCAACATGACGCCGAGAGGACCAGCCGCCACATCTGCCCATTTCCCCCGTGAATCCGGAAGAGACGTCAGATGCCATCCGAAGCGACCGTGCTGCGGGAGGATCCCACTAACTCCAACTACCCATCTTCTCGGCAGTATCAAAGTTGCATCCTATTTGATGTGCCTGTATGTGTTGTACAGAATGTGAGTACAATACTGTTTTGTGTTTTTATGTTTGATACATTTTATACTGGTCTGCACTATTGGTTCTGCTTTGTCTTTCTCTGAGACATACAAGAAAAGACTGGATCCCAGATCTGCTGACACTATCTATACCCACTGCTGTTACATATCTGCCAGTCTGTAAGTAGGCTCTCTATACTGTATGAGCCAAGACTCTGAAGATTTGTTTTGCCACTTTACATATACAGAAGTGCACTATATTGTTTCTCTCTTTATTTGGGGTGGAATCCTGACGATCATGCTCTCTCCTAATCCTGGAAGTGCTGTCTATTAGTGGAGACTGTGTACAATTTCTCCTTGGAGGTTGAGATTTAGTTTTTCACTTAATTTCACTTTTCTATATTAATAGAATTTATCACTAGTTAACTACATATTAATATATTTTTCTTCACATTATTGTGGTTAAGTGCCTGTATAGATCACATTGGTGTTTCAAGCAGTCATTGCCTGCAAAGGATTCTCGACAAAGTATTAAAAATGAACATTTTATTTATGATTGTGTTAATTTGTCCAATTACATTTGAGCCCCTGAAATAAGGGGACTGTGTATCAATTCCTAAACTTTTCATACAATAATTTTGGCCCACTCTTCTTTACAACGTTGCTTCAGTTCATTGAGTTTTGTGGGCATTTGTTTATGCACAGCTCTCTTAAGGTCCAGCCACAGCATTTCAATCAGGTTGAGGTCTGGACTTTAACTAGGCCATTGCAACACCTTGATTCTTTTCTTTTTCAGCCATTCTGTTGTAGATTTGCTGGTTTGCTTGGGATCATTGTCCTGTAGCATGACCCAATTTGGGCCAAGCTTTAGCTGTCGGACAGATGACCTCACATTTGACTCTAGAATACTTTGGTATACAGAGGAGTTCATGGTCGACTCAATGACTGCAAGGTTCCCAGGTCCTGTGGCTGCAAAACAAGCCCAAATCATCGCCACTCCACCACCGTGCTTGACAGTTGGTATGAGGAGTTTGTGCTGATATGCTGTGTTTGGTTTTCGCCAACCGTGGCGCTGTGCATTATGGCCAAACATCTCTACTTTGGTCTTGTCTGTCCACATGACATTGTTCCAGAAGTCTTGTGGTTTGTTCAGGTGCAACTTTGCAAACCTAAGCCATGCTGCCATGTTCTTTTTAGACAGAATAGGCTTTCTCCTGGCAACCCTTCCAAACAAACCATACTTGTCTTTTTCTAATTGTACTGTCATGAACTTTAACATTTAATATGCGAACTGAGGCCTGTATAGTCTGAGATGTAACTCTTGGGTATTTTGCCATTTCTCTGAGCATTGCACGGTCTGACCTTGGGGTGAATTTGCTGGGATGTCCACCCCTGAGAAGATTGGCAATTTTCTTGAATGTTTTCCACTTTTGAATAATCTTTCTCACTGTAGAATGATGGACTTTAAATTGTTTGGAAATGGCCTTATAACCCTTCCCAGATTGATGGGCAGCAACAATTGCTTCTCTAAGATCATTGCTGATGTCTTTCCTCCTTTGATTTGTGTTAACACACACCTGAATGCTCCAGACCAGCAAACTGCTAAAACTTTGGCTTTTATAGAGGTGGTCACACTTGCTGATGATCAATTAATCAAGGGCATTTGATTAGCAGCACCTGTCTGCTACTTAGCATTCTAATTCCTATGGAAGCAGTAAAGGTGTACTTAGTTTTTCACACAGAGCTTCTCCATTTTGGCTTTATTTTTGTTAAATAAATCATGACATGGTGTAATATGTCATGTGTTGTTGTTCATCTGAGGTTATATTTACCTAGTTTTTAGACCTGCTAAGGAACAGATGATTGTTATTATGTCCTGATATGATATGTAAAACCATAGAATTCAAAGAGGGTGTTCTTTCTTTTTCACATGACTGTATATTTTCTATATACCTGGGCCTGATCAGGTCATTTCATCCCAAGGTTGTCCTTTCCCACCATCCTAAGTAGCGCTTAGCACAGGAGTGCGCAAACTTTTTTTGCTGCGCCCCCCCCCCCTGCCTGCTCTCCTCCGGTGTTGCACCCCCCTATACCATCGTGTGACATCAGGTGTCCAGCGACATCATTTGACGTCACGTTTGACACTGCTTTGCCATGGTCATGCGTCCCGAAGCCAGCTGAATCTCGGTAAGTAGAGGTTGCAGAGGCCTCGCGCGGGTCCCCCGGCATTTAATTTAAATGCCTTGGGGAAGAGCACGGTACCTCTGCAACCACCCGCACCCCTTCCCACCCCCCAATAAAAAAATCTTGCGCCCCCCCAGTTAGCGCACCGCTGGATTAACAGAAGAGAAAGCTAATTTGGCCCCTGTCAAAAAGATTAAAACATTTTGAGAGCATTATTTAAGAAACATCTGCTTGCCATTACTGGACTCCTTTTGAGTCCTAATTGGCAAGTTGCACTAGGATTTTGTTCTCTTCCTTCATCTGTATCTATATAACTATAAATATAGGATGAATATTTAACCAATTTTAAACTTGGATATATCTTTTTTTTTCAACCTAATCTACTATGTTACAATGTTATATATTCATATAAAATGTGTTGTTTAAAATATTCTATTCCATAAATTATATTTTGTTGGCATGGTTTAACTAATTAAATCAATGTTAATTCAAAAGTGCATCTGCTGGCATTTTTTTTTTTTTAATTGCTCTTTAAATACATTAAAAGTGGTTCAGTGTCTTGGGACAATAACAGTGTTGCATGGGTTGGCACAGAACAAAGACCTCTAAGAATGTTTACTCCAATTTTAATTGATACTATTAACCATGATTTGGCCTTTGAACAAAATGATGATCAAGCCATTGATTTGTCTTTATGAATGATCTGCAGTGTATGCTCTTTATAGTAGTTAAAACGCATGGTATTGAAGATAAGTTGGCACATTCAACCAATTTACATAAAAAATGCAATTGTACAGTATATTGTTATTGTTAAACGTTAATGTGGAATTTCAAAAGTTAAAAGTAAAAAAAAAAAATGGTGATGCCAAAGTCAGTCAAATATACAACATGTGGGCATTTCATTCTTAAAGATTGTATTGTCTTAAAGAGACAATCCAAGCTGAACTCCATTCATTTCAGCTCTGGGTAACCCCTGTTTTCTGAGATACAGAACTCTGTAGGGGGTGCCAGTAGCTGCTCGGCTAGCAGGGGACACGTTGTGGCAGCGTTTGAAAGTTCCCGCACCCTGCGGGGCAATAGGAAGTCGTGACGTCATCCGATTCGGCTTTATATTGGGCCGTGTGACACGGGAGCTTTAAACTTTGCTGAGTTACTGTCATCCCCTTTGGGACTTTATTCTATGTACCTCTACACATATTGTATACCTATTGGAATGTGCGTGTGGGTATCAATATGTAGGCAGAACCAAACGCAGCCTTAAAGTTCGGATTCAGGAACATGTCAGAAATATTAAAAATGGTTTTGAAAAACATAGTGTATCTAGACACTTCCTGATACACCATAATAAAGATCCGTCAAGTCTCACTTTTAAGGGGATTCAGTTGATTCCTATAAATAGAAGAGGAGGGGACAGAGTTAAAACATTGTCTTCTAAAGAGACATATTGGATACATAAGTTAGATACTATGTCCCCTAAGGGGTTAAATGAGGATGTGGATATTTGGGCACTTTATTGAATCTTTAGCTCACCACCCCTCTGTACCTAGGGGATGTATCATTTATCTCTGTATCTCTGTTTTCCTTTCTTTATCCTACGCTTTTTTCTAGTTACATCTTTTTATGCAAGTAATGATGGTGTCTATTTTAAGTCGACTAATATTGTGTTTCTTTTATTCCAGCATGTTTTTAATTATTTATGCTAGATTTTGTCTATATGGAAGTTTATATTAAATAGGTATTGTTTTGTTTTTGTTTTCTTGTTAATAAAGTTGTTGTTTTAAAAGTAAACTATACATCTTCCCTATCACGCAGACCATTACCTATTATAGATGATTGGTCTATCCCTAATTGGTTGACCAATAAGGTATCTATGTGAGGTATTTAAGACCTCTGGGTAATGTCCTAATTATTCCCTGAAGAAGTAGTTAATTCTACGAAACTAGTTGGATGTAACATTCTATTGCCTTATATTTGCTTACATTGGCCTTTGTCTATGTGTTGGCCTGTCCTGTTTTTATTTCATCCTGTGTGCTGTTTTGGACACTTGTGAGAGACTCTGTAAGACTGTTCAAACTTCCCTATTGAATCCACCACTGCTGTGAAGACAGCAGCAAGCTGCGTTTTAACCTCTCTGCAGAGGATACACCTGCCAAGGTACAGGAGCAGCTTCATATCGGCTAGGAAGCAGGAGCGATTTCACCGAGCCCCAGTACCAGCTGCTGAACCTGGCTGCATGAAGGGAAATCCCCTTGGGAGTGAAAAGACTGACGTCCTGCCCCAGAATCAACTGAGCTGCAGCAGCAGAGGGAAGCAAGCACCTGAATCTACAGCTAACAGCCGAGTGGTAAACAGTGTGATACACACTACATGCCTTTTACCAACCTTTTTTATGTACGCAGATATATTACCCCCTTTTTAATTCTATAATATATTGTTGAATTTGCTTCACTATTTGGCGTTGTGCGCTGTTTTCTTTTGGATCCCCTTTGGAGGTCTGAATCTCGGGAAGGAGGGGATACTCAAAGCTGAAATTAATGGGGTTCGGCTACGGAGACCCCCTGCGTCAATCATATGTTATAAAAGCATAATTTAAAAAAAACACACACATTACTCCTATAATTTCTTGAACAGACAAGTACTCTGTTTGTGTAATTTTCTGTCGTAAGGATTATTCAAAGTTTGTTTCCTAATTCTTTTGTTTATTCATCACATTTGTACAGACTCTCCTAAATCCAGTGCTAGTATCTGTCACTCTCTAGATTTAAAAACATGCCAAGATTTACATGAAGTTCAATGAATAAACTCTGAGTTCAATGAATAAACTCTGAAAGTTTCGGGGATGTGTGTGGTAGATTAATACAGTATTTGTAATATCGTACAATCGAGCAGGTAAACCTTTTATAGTATGAGGAGGTAAGATGAAAAGTTACATATACTTCTACTTTAGTTACCCGGCCACAGAGAATTAAACAATTGCATCTACTGATTAAACGTATTCACCCAAATCATAATGCATCATATACAATGAATGGGCAGCTTGGCCATTTCCAGTAGATCGCTCGTGCGCAGGTAAAGTACGTAGTTAAAGACAAATATGGTATTTTAATTCTATGGCTTACAGATCTGAGGAACCTTGATTGATAACCTCATTGGGAGTTAAAGCCACAGACCAAGCAATATCCTATCCTACATGTGTTTTTTTCTTTTTTTCTTTAATCATTTCTGTATTATGAGAAAATACTTGTATCATTTAAAAAACTAAACAATTTTTTTTCTAAATGACATTTTTAATGTATTATAATGTAACAAGTATTTTTTTGTTTCTATAGCAACCATTTCAAAGTCACATCCCCTTACAATTCTAAAACAGGCTCTGGCACACCGATTTTAGAGTGCACCAATTATATCTAGTGACTGCCGGGTCAAATGATCATCCCCACAGAAGCATTTAGTAAACCCCCGAGCCAAATTTTCGTCGATCGATCACAGGAGAACAGATCGATTGGCAATTTAGCTACAGTAATTACTTATTATGTGGATTGTATTGATACACATATTAAAGGGAAAAATTAAAAAACGTCATCATGGACTGCTGCTTTAAACCAACACATCTTTAGAGCAGATATGTGCAAACAATTTGCAACAATTGGAAAATGCCTAAATATCTGTATTCATTTTTATTGGCATTTCAATCAATAAGCCGATTTGAATATGCCAAAAGATGAATGTAAATATGAAAACGGGCTTACTTTATAGGTATTTCAGGTGTATTCACAGCTATCTCGCCAAAAGTCAAGGTGTACTCTACTAAATAGCTCGGTAATGTGTGTTTTTGTGAAATTTCTGCTCATTTTCAAACAATACAAAATCTGGCGAAATCTAAAAAAAAAAACATATACAAAACATTGACGAGTTTTTGACCCATTCACACATTTCTAATAAATGGACACGGCACATTTATTTCGCGGATTTGGATCCACCTCAGATCATCCGGTTCCTTTGGTCTTCGTGAATCAGTCTCAAAAGGCTGATTCGTCTTTCCCAGATTTTATTTTTTTTATTATCACTGACAATCCGCATGGCAGATTTTTAAGATTCCACAATCTGATTTTTCAAAATCCATGCACGGATAGTGGAATCCGCTGATTGGATTCTTAAAAATGTGTACGGATTTTATCCAATGGTGATTTTGAATTAATCTGCACTGATTGTTCAATTTTCAATCCATCTACGAATTTTACAGCGCGGAACGGATTTTGAATGGAAGCTCAGGAAATTAAGGGAAACGGATTTTAACAATTTTGCCCATCTCTACAAATAAACATCAGTACAATCTCAAGTCTAATGCAACCATTGGAAAAGCCACAATTCATATTATTCTGTAGCTGAAATGATAGGTGCATGTTACAGAAAGAAAGTCTTAGAACATTTTGCGCACACACAGCAGGTACTGTACACAATACTGTGAGAGCAAAGTTACAGATGGATTGAAGAATAGGATAAAGCCGGGGACTACAAATAGCTCACGCTGGAAACAGCTGAAGGTCAACATTTTCTTCCGTGAAGTGCCACACAAATGTGGAAGGCTACCTTCCATTTTTGAATTTGGGCATTATAATTTCTAATGGTTACACACCGCAGAATAAAAAAAAATCCATAATTTACAACTACTTGTATGTATTTTTTTAACACGTCATTTTAATAGGGAGTCGAAAAAGCTATAAACAGACCATCTGAGCTGCAAACATTTTTTTATGCTTTTTAAAGATAGTATAAAGTTAACTTCACAATCTTTTATAATGTGAGAAAGTCTGATAAACCTGTTAAATTGGTAGTGTGACGGAGTCACTGTCCTTATGGTTCCATAGTGTATATGACTCAATGGGAAAAAGATATTGGAGCAGAGATTTCTAAAGAAGGCAGGGCAGAGATCTGAGAGGCTCATCTCTCTGCACCATTATTAAAGAATACAGGTATAAAATTAGGATGAGATGGTATTTAACACCGGATAGGATTGCACACATATATATATATATATATATATATATATATATATATATACTGAGTTAAGTTATGGTGAGTAAAAAAAGTGACAAAAACCCTCCACAGGAAAGCAAATATGCAAATATAGCTGTATGCTCGTCTGCATGTCTTAGGCAGGTCTGCAACCCCGCCTTTCCCCATTATCACCCAGCATACAGCACTTCCACTGCAGCAAGGGATTCTGGGAAATGACATGCAAATGAGCACACAGTGTCACTTTTTGCCTCAATAACCATTTTTAACATGGTTCCCTATAGGCTTAAGCTTGCTGCATGGTCACAGCTTTGAGCACAGCCAGGGTTAAGGTGCATACCCAGAAAACCACCCACAGACAGCTGTTTCGACCTTGATGGGTCTCATCAGTGTGGGGTTGATTTTACTGGGAATGCAAGAGAGGCTTATGGGATAGGCTAAACCATAATACTGAGTTAAGTTATGGTGAGTAAAAAAAGTGACAAAAACCCTCCACAGGAAAGCAAATATGCAAATATAGCTGGGGTATGCACCTTAACCCTGGCTGTGCTCAAAGCTGTGACCATGCAGCAAGCTTAAGCCTATAGGGAACCATGTTAAAAATGGTTATTGAGGCAAAAAGTGACACTGTGTACTCATTTGCATGTCATTTCCCAGAATCCCTTGCTGCAGTGGAAGTGCTGTATGCTGGGTGATAATGGGGAAAGGCGGGGTTGCAGACCTGCCTAAGACATGCAGATGAGCACACAGCTATATTTGCATATTTGCTTTCCTGTGGAGGGTTTTTGTCACTTTTTTTACTCACCATAACTTAACTCAGTATTATGGTTTAGCCTATCCCATAAGCCTCTCTTGCATTCCCAGTAAAATCAACCCCACACTGATGAGACCCATCAAGGTCGAAACAGCTGTCTGTGGGTGGTTTTCTGGGTATGCACCTTAACCCTGGCTGTGCTCAAAGCTGTGACCATGCAGCAAGCTTAAGCCTATAGGGAACCATGTTAAAAATGGTTATTGAGGCAAAAAGTGACACTGTGTGCTCATTTGCATGTCATTTCCCAGAATCCCTTGCTGCAGTGGAAGTGCTGTATGCTGGGTGATAATGGGGAAAGGCGGGGTTGCAGACCTGCCTAAGACATGCAGATGAGCACACAGCTATATTTGCATATATATATATATATATATATATATATATAGATGCAAGCAGTCTATCCTGGAGAAATTGTGTCTGTAGAGCCACATTATAACATATATTTTGGAACTGCCCAAAGTTTGCTCCCTTTTGGAGGAAAATTATAAGAAAGATCACCAGGGTGTTTGAGGTTCCTATACCAATGGACCCTGTAATATTGATCCTAGGGAAACCAGTGCCCAATGTGTCGTACGCCATAAATAAATCTATCGCACATCTGCTGACAGCAGCCAGATGCACAATAGCACTCCAATGCAAACAAATTAATACCCATATATCATGTTTTCCAAGAGAAGGTGCAACATGTTTTCGAAATAGAAAAATTGACGGCATTTATGAAAAATACTACAGATAAATTTGAAAAAAATCTTGAACCCTGGGGTGCGTGCTTTTCCAGAAGATATAGCGTCACTACAAGATTTACAAATTTAAATTAACTGGAAAAATACTAAAAATAATAATTAAAATCTATGCAAGTGTAGCCCCGAGGTAAAATTTAGCTCCCTGACCTCCCTCCGCGCTTACCGGGTGGTCGTGGGTGCCGCCGGAGGCAGCGGTGAACCCGCCGGGAGAACGCGAGGGTGGGGGCCAGTGCAGGGAGCGGTGCAGGCCGGTTGCCGGAGACGCGATCGGGCCGTCGCTAGGGCCGTGATCGCGTTGCCACCGGCTCGGCGGCTTAGGCAGAGTGCGCCGCCATTGCGCGTTAGCTCGCGCATGCGCAGTAGGACAGAAGCGCGCGATGGGTTCCCTAGAGCAGGAAGAGATCGCGCGAGAGTAGGGAAGGTATCAGAGAGAGTGAGGCGGCCATTAGGGGTTCGCGCATGCGCAAGGGAAGCGCGCACGCGGCCCCAATGCTTTAGGCAGCCCCTGGGAACTACAATTCCCAGGAGGCTTAGGGAGACAGGCATCAGGTGCCTGAGTGTAGCCAATAGGGATGCAGGAAGCTCAGCCCGGGAATATAGATACATTTCCCGGGCTTTGCAACAGACAGTCAGGAAGAAGCAGAGGAAGGAGTAGGAAGGGTGCAGGGAGCTCGTGGCTCCTGCATCAGGTAAGGGTTCTCCCTAGATCCCCAGGCAGGCCCCAATTCCCGGGTAAGGGTAGGGGGTAACTGAAGAGGGACGCCTTAGACTGAGGAGGGACGCCTTAGCTAGGGAGGTGACCCTTGGAGTGTGGAAGGTGCTAGTTTGGCAGTGCCACAGCGGAGAGTGCTGTGGGCACTGTCAAAGAGGCACGGTGTGCTAGCAGTGGGATTGCTGCGGGATCCAGGTGGCTGTGTGTGATTGCAGCTGTCTGGGTGTGTGTCGCTGCATGTGCTGTGCGCAGTGCGTGCAGTGTGCGTGCACGGTGTGAATCCCTGCAGGCTGACAGTGTAAGCTGAATGTTGGCTGCAGGTGTGTTGGGCTGCTAGGATTAGCAGTTACAGTTGAGACTGGGTAGCTAGGGGAAGGGGGGGCGGTTATTGTCCACAGGCCCTAGGAGTTTTCCCCAAGCCATCCCAGGTTGCGGGTTCTTCAGGGACAGGCCCTAGGTTAGGGTTGCTGTCACTCTAGTAGTAGGTATTGATAGGAAGGCGGTTGCTGTTCCCACGCGGTTGGTGTTGCCGTGATCCGGTTGCAGTTCCCGTGGAGCGGTGGGACCCTCGTTGGGGTCCACCGGCAGAGTACCTGGAATAGGATCAGACGGACGTCTGACCCTTTTAGAAGAAAGTGTGTTGCGGTCCCGAGCCTCGGAGTGCTCGGAAGGTATCTTCCATATTCTAAGTGCACCAACTGGGCCCTAGCTTAAATAGTGACTGCGCAGTCACCCACGACCTTTCGTAGGAGGACGAGACATTGGGTGTGGGGTGATCACAGGACACTGGGTGGGGTACACCAGACATTGGGTTGATGTGATGCGGGTAGAGCATCTGGTTATGGTTATGTTATGTAATGTGTTATATGTGTGTTAAGTAAAGAGTTAGTTATTGGTTATCGTATCTGTGTGTTATTGTATTTCTTACTCAGGGCTATCTTTCCTCACGGGGGATCCTGGGTAAGTGGAGGCGCTGCACCAAGTAAGGGTAAGGGTTTTTCCCCAGGCTCCCAGCTAGCGGAGGCTCAGATCTCCTGGAGCCACACAGGTTATGCAGTACCAGTAGTCCCTTAGAGCAGGTGTGTTACAGGGAAAGGGACCGGTTAGACCACGAGGGGCCAATGTGGGATTGGGTGGGTCGGCCGGTTCACAAAAAGGGCTACATTTGGAGGCGCTGCTGAGAGATCAGACCTGGGGTGCCCTGTACATGTTTTTCTAAATTTGTGTCCTATTTTTGTTCCGCCATGGGGAAGCCCTCAAGGCGGAGGAAGCCACGTGCTAAGTTCCCGGCCTCGCGGGAAAATGTTGCCAACAGTTATCCAGGACTGGCGGGAAAACCCGAGCCCCGCCCCCACACTGTGAGTGACTCAGAACAGAGTTTGCAACATTCCCCAAAAGACTGTGCTGCCCCTTCTCTAGAGTCCACCAGGGGGAGGGAGTGTCGTGAGCAGAAATCAGAAATTTCTGTTCCCCCTCAAGAAAGCAAGGAATGCCAAGAAAAACACCCTTGGCTGTATAGGATCATACGGGCCCCCCATTTAGACTTGTCAATGGTGGTGTGCCCATGTGCATTAAGAGACTGGAAAGCGACTGGTGGCTGGGCGGACGGGTCCCCTGAGTTAGCCGTCGCCTTCACGATGACCGTGGTAGACGGGGAAGAATGCCTGCACGGCCGTCTGAATGACTGTGAGTGTGCCGTTGGTGAGCTGACCCAAGGGCCTAAGTGTCCTGACTGTGCGGCGCAGTTCCTGCAACCCAAACCGCCAGCGGCAGAGGACTTTGTTGCAGAAATGGAGTGTTCCATCCCCGAGGATGAGAGAGACTGCCAGGGGTTACACCCGGATGTGTATGAGCCCTGGAATTTTTCAGGAATGGAGGTCACAATGCTAATGTGCCCCTGCCTGAGTGGAGCCCTTAAAGATGGACTTGAACCATCTCAGTTACAGTTAGGTTTCAGGTCAACTGAGGTGGATGGAGAGACATTTACCCAGTGTTGGAGCCTCAAATGTGGCTGTAATCGGAGGGAGGCACTGGCATGGGAGCCCCAATGTGAGTGTTGCGGGGCCTGGTTCCTAAAGCCTGTCCGGCCCAAGGCGGCGGAACCAGCCGATGAAGAAGAGGAGGAGCCGGACCTCTCTCCTGAAGTAAGTGATGCGTGTCCCCAGTTTGTTCCACTTCCAGAGTCCGCCGAGGACCCGTGTGTCCAGACCACTGTTGCAGACCCTCTCAAAGAGGACGTGCCAATGGAAGAGCCAGAACCTCTGATGGCGGACCCTGCGGAGAAAGCGGCGCCTGATGGTGCTACCGAGGTGGGTGAAGCCGCTACTGATTTGTCCACTTCAGCGATGGAGGTGGTGGAGGGCCCGTGTGCCCAAATGAACTTTCCAGACGCGGAGCCAGAGCCGCTGAAGGCGGAGCTCCAGATGTCGGAGCTCCAGATGTCAGAACCCCAGATGTCGGTTCCAGACCCGGTTCCCGAGCAGGAACCCCCGAGACCAGAACCACCGATTCCGGAAGGCCAGGGTAAGGTGTTTGTACCCCCGCCCATGTGTGGTGATTCCAGCGACCAACCGAGCGTGGTGATACGCCTGCCGGCGGACCACTCCAGTGAGGTCACCGAGGCAACCACCTCCACTGATCCAGACCATGATGTGGGCCCGTGTGCCCTGCAACGGCCAGTCCGGCCTACCACCGAGGTACCAGCGGTCCCAGGCTTGGGATCAGTACCTGCCGACAACGACGGGGGTAAGTTGACTGCCCCAGGGGTGTCGGGTGTGAGCTCCCCGGTGATCGTGGAGCCTGGTGACTCCAAAGGTAGGGTCCCCCGGGCGATGGGCTCACCCCGTCATCGCGTCCTGGTGGAGGTGTCTCCCCCAGAAGATCTCTGCGGATTATGGAACGAATCCGACCTCATGAAGGTATCCGGTGTAGCGGACCGGAGCGACACATAACCCTGCACGAGGAGTCTCCAAACGGGCCTACCCGAAGAAGTGGTGCCGTCCGCGGACGAAGTCACCGTTAAAGGGATTGTTGGAGCGGACAAAGACTCTGTTGAGACCGCTCTGGTAATTGTGGCCTCTCCCAGTTGCGCGATGGAGCGCTATGTTCGCCATGTGGTGGATCGAGGAAAGAGACTGAGCCTCCCTGTCTCCCGTGAGACGAGACCGGAGGTACCGGAAAGGGTCAATACCCAGGACCCCGTACTATTTTTTTCGCGAGGGGGCGGCGGTGTTTTGACAGAAGAGACAGGTCTTGAGCTCCAAAAGACTCACAGGAGTCAAGGTGGGATACCCTCACCCAGTCTGTTAGGGGCACTCCAATCTGAGACTCAGCTGGCCTCGGGTATCCATGCGGGAATGATGTTGGGTACAAATGGGAAATTGCGTGTGTATAATGTACTGTTTACAATGCATTTTCCATTATATAACCACATGTATGGCTGCTACCCAAGCGAGGGCGTTGGGATTCTGCGGGGGGGAGAATGTAGCCCCGAGGTAAAATTTAGCTCCCTGACCTCCCTCCGCGCTTACCGGGTGGTCGTGGGTGCCGCCGGAGGCAGCGGTGAACCCGCCGGGAGAACGCGAGGGTGGGGGCCAGTGCAGGGAGCGGTGCAGGCCGGTTGCCGGGGACGCGATCGGGCCGTCGCTAGGGCCACGATCGCGTTGCCACCGGCTCGGCGGCTTAGGCAGAGTGCGCCGCCATTGCGCGTTAGCTCGCGCATGCGCAGTAGGACAGAAGCGCGCGATGGGTTCCCTAGAGCAGGAAGAGATCGCGCGAGAGTAGGGAAGGTAGCAGAGAGAGTGAGGCGGCCATTAGGGGTTCGCGCATGCGCAAGGGAAGCGCGCACGCGGCCCCAATGCTTTAGGCAGCCCCTGGGAACTACAATTCCCAGGAGGCTTAGGGAGACAGGCATCAGGTGCCTGAGTGTAGCCAATAGGGATGCAGGAAGCTCAGCCCGGGAATATAGATACATTTCCCGGGCTTTGCAACAGACAGTCAGGAAGAAGCAGAGGAAGGAGTAGGAAGGGTGCAGGGAGCTCGTGGCTCCTGCATCAGGTAAGGGTTCTCCCTAGATCCCCAGGCAGGCCCCAATTCCCGGGTAAGGGTAGGGGGTAACTGAAGAGGGACGCCTTAGACTGAGGAGGGACGCCTTAGCTAGGGAGGTGACCCTTGGAGTGTGGAAGGTACTAGTTTGGCAGTGCCACAGCGGAGAGTGCTGTGGGCACTGTCAAAGAGGCACGGTGTGCTAGCAGTGGGATTGCTGCGGGATCCAGGTGGCTGTGTGTGATTGCAGCTGTCTGGGTGTGTGTCGCTGCATGTGCTGTGCGCAGTGCGTGCAGTGTGCGTGCACGGTGTGAATCCCTGCAGGCTGACAGTGTAAGCTGAATGTTGGCTGCAGGTGTGTTGGGCTGCTAGGATTAGCAGTTACAGTTGAGACTGGATAGCTAGGGGAAGGGGGGGTGGTTATTATCCACAGGCCCTAGGAGTTTTCCCCAAGCCATCCCAGGTTGCGGGTTCTTCAGGGACAGGCCCTAGGTTAGGGTTGCTGTCACTCTAGTAGTAGGTATTGATAGGAAGGCGGTTGCTGTTCCCACGCGGTTGGTGTTGCCGTGATCCGGTTGCAGTTCCCGTGGAGCGGTGGGACCCTCGTTGGGGTCCACCGGCAGAGTACCTGGAATAGGATCAGACGGACGTCTGACCCTTTTAGAAGAAAGTGTGTTGCGGTCCCGAGCCTCGGAGTGCTCGGAAGGTATCTTCCATATTCTAAGTGCACCAACTGGGCCCTAGCTTAAATAGTGACTGCGCAGTCACCCACGACCTTTCGTAGGAGGACGAGACATTGGGTGTGGGGTGATCACAGGACACTGGGTGGGGTACACCAGACATTGGGTTGATGTGATGCGGGTAGAGCATCTGGTTATGGTTATGTTATGTAATGTGTTATATGTGTGTTAAGTAAAGAGTTAGTTATTGGTTATCGTATCTGTGTGTTATTGTATTTCTTACTCAGGGCTATCTTTCCTCACGGGGGATCCTGGGTAAGTGGAGGCGCTGCACCAAGTAAGGGTAAGGGTTTTTCCCCAGGCTCCCAGCTAGCGGAGGCTCAGATCTCCTGGAGCCACACAGGTTATGCAGTACCAGTAGTCCCTTAGAGCAGGTGTGTTACAGGGAAAGGGACCGGTTAGACCACGAGGGGCCAATGTGGGATTGGGTGGGTCGGCCGGTTCACAAAAAGGGCTACACAAGTAATGGGTAAGCCGAGAGTTATAAACTAAACCATATAAAAAAATCAATGAAGCAGGAAAAATAAAATAACTATTACCAAAGGAACCTCTTGCCTACCACACCACCCAATCTCCCCTCCCCCACACCTCCAAATCTCCCCTCCCCCACTCCACCCAATCTCCCCCACACCACCCAATCTCACCTCCTCCACTCCCACTGTGGTTGTCTGTTTATATTATTTTTTCTCTCTGACTATAACCATTAAGATTGTTACAATTATACTAAAGATATTATCACAATATTTGTTTTAATTATGGTGGGTGTTGAACCCCTTTCCCTTCTTTTTTTCTGTACCCACACCCTCCTCCCATGTTATTTAAAAAATAAATAAAAAAGCATTTGAAAGAAGAAAACAAAAAAGTCTATGCATTATATCTGGATTACTTGAGAACCAAACCTGCACCAGAATGTCATTAGCAATAATAATTGTTTTAAATTGCCACAATCCGTGAGATATTTGTGACTGATGAGCAGCATGTAATTTCTTGATTTGGGGTCAAATTGTTGAGAGAGACACAGTTCATTCTCAACAGAAAGCGAGCTTTTCCTGTGTGAATTGCAGGCTCACAGATACTGTTCAAAGGGATGAGAGATGCTCATTACATTTATTTTTTGAAGTTGTGTCCAAAAACTCGTCAATAAGCTCACCTTTTTCTTAAATATTACAGGCGGGTTGTCTCTTGCCTTTTAAAAAATATAAATTAATGCAGCAGTTCCTGGCTTATAAAGCAATGTCATTATCTAAACTGCTGATCGATCCGTTCTCATGTAATCTATTGGTGAAGATACTGATTCCCCGGGTTCACAATATGGCTGCCCATTTCTAAGGAGGTAGAGCGGTGTCTTTCGAACTGCTTGCTATACAAACCCAAGGAAGCGTAATACATTAAAACTCATTAAAAAGGGCATACTGATTGGAGAAAAATACAGTACTATCTAATACTACACAAATGTTTAATTGCTTCTTTCCAGAAAGCTAATTTCCTTGAGAAACTTATCTTCTTATTAGTTAATGTTATCAAACTTCTCTGGCATCCTTGCACACTGGTCTTGTAATTTTCAAAGTTTATTGAGCTTTAGCAACATGTCTGTCAGGCTGATTTAGTGCACAACATTTTCTCATTAGATTTGTTGAAGAAATTAACACTTTTCCAAGATCAAAAACGCTGCAAAGGGCCTTCCCACAAGCGAGGCATTTAACTTCTGTGTGAAGCAATAAACATTTATATTGAGAACCCAATTCTGAACACAAGGTCGGATATAGATGAATTTTTAGAGCATGTGATTTTGTGTAGTTGACCATTTTTACAACACAGTTCAGTATGTATTATAATTCTCCTTCTGTGGAGAATATAATATTAATCCTGATGCAGTTATCAGCCAGATGAGTATGCTTTGTCTTTTTTTAAATGTTGTTGGGAATTTGTCACAAACACCATACCTGTGTGCGTGTGACTGATGTATGTGTGTGAAAGGGGTCAACACATTCAGGTATCCAGCTGCTTCACCTCCCTACAGGGCACTAAAAATGAGCAATATCTCCCCAAAAACCATCACACTACACCTCAATTAGGCTGCCACCAAAAAGAATAATTTAAGGTTTACTCACAGGAGTCACTGGTACCCTATTTAGAAGAAGAAAGATGTAATTAATACACAAACCCAATATAGCAAAACATGTCAGAAAAAGCAGTAAATCTCTTCAAAAAGTTACTAGGTTTAATCAGAGCCCATAGACGGTACTTAAGTGTTAGACTTAATATAATAAGTGCTTATTTACAGAAAAGGAATGTTCCAAAAACTATACATACACATACACATTTTCATAAAACAGCAGGATATAAAACTGAGAGCCTAATACATTATTAGACTTCTTAAAAGGTCGTGAGATTGAAATATGAGCATTCCCGTGCTGTTTGGAATAACACCCCTCATCCTTCTTACCGTCAAACTTTTGCCTCCATGACCAAGATAGGTCAACCTTTTGTGGGTGTGTCTTCTTTCCCACTCAATCTTTTGTGACATGTATGGCTTGCAGAGCGAATGATTCTAAATCCAAATGAATTGGAGTATAAAATGCCATATAACTTTATCCCTATAACCCCTAGAATAATGCTAACATCAGGTTGAATTCATATTATTTTGTGTAGATATATTTTTTTGCTAATGCACCTTTTAGTTTTATGGGAGGGAACAAATAATTGAGATGTGCAACCCAGACAAGCTGTCATATTTAATGCCCATATTGTTCTGTATTTCGGCTAGACACAAATCTATATTTTTAATCCTTGTGAATTACACCAGATTTAAATTGTCATTTTTAAAAATCTGAAATGAAATGGAGGGTGCCCCTTCTGTCACCTTTTGTCTGTCTTTTAAAAAAGTAATATAATCCTCTGCACCCTGTACTTACCTAGTTGTAGTTCTGTGGGTTTTGAATTGAGAATTCACCATTGTGCATAGACTGTGGGTTTACAGATCCTATGTGATCTTTTTTTATTCATGTATTTTGTGTGATGTTGTTGTTTTGAGTCAATTTATAAAGCTTTGGAATATTGACTGATGGTTCTTTTCTCTTTTGCGCTTCCTTTTTGTGTATGTGTACCTTTTGTCTTTTAACCAGAAAGGTCTCAGCAATTTTTATGTTGCTCCCCTTTGAAGTTAGCCTAGAGATCAAATCTAATGTTTGGTACATCTGTACACTGTCACCAGTCACTACAATTATAAACATATCGTTTTTTCTTTGTTTTATTGGTCCATTAATGCAAAGACCAGGTTGACCAAGGTAACCTCAGAGACAGAGCGAAGAATAGGTATTTATAAAATAAAAGCTTAACCCCTTTGTTGCTGTATTGTTAACACAACTGAATAGTTAAAGGCATTAACGTGACGGGAAACTTTGCCTGATTAGATAACGTTTCACAACCTACAGTACAACATGTGGATGAGGATAATTTTTCGGTCCATAAGTTATCGCAAGATATACAGTAAATAGGCTCCGTCTTAGTGATGTGACAATTTTTTTCTTAGCAGAACTAGTGGGGTTTATTTTTTGACTGGTGGTGGAACATTCACTTTTATATTTAGTTCACTTGTGTTACATCTAGCACTTTATTATTTTACGCATGTTTCCTTAAATGCAATCTGAAATGAAAAGTGCACTAACAAGTATGCTTGTATTTCACTAAAGAATATGTTCCTTGTTGAGTTTCTAATTGGGGATAGTAGGGGAGCCCCTGCTGCAGCCACAAATGAATTAATGGTATTGTGAACGGTGCTTTGGGTGTATACAGTAGTAGATAGGTGAGAGAAAGAACCCAATTTAGCACTCAGGTTCACTCTCTGAAGATAAGTGAATGGTTTAAAACATAATCTTTATTAATAACAGTATATATTAAAAAATGGTTGATAGAACGACGTACTGAAGGTAGGTGGACCTTGAATAAAATAGCCGTGTTGGCTCCGGATCAGACTCATAAGTGTACCAGAGGGTTTTAATAAACTGCTGGTAACATATTAGCACAGAATTCCTGATGTGGACCTGTGTAGTGAGTGAATACTCCAGGTGTGTCCGGGTATGTGCTGCACAGGTCCACATCAGGAATTCTGTGCTAATATGTTACCAGCAGTTTATTAAAACCCTCTGGTACACTTATGAGTCTGATCCGGAGCCAACACGGCTATTTTATTCAGGATCTACTTACCTTTAGTACGTCGTTCTATCAACCATTTTTTAATATATACTGTTATTAATAAAGATTATGTTTTAAACCATTCACTTATCTTCAGAGAGTGAACCTGAGTGCTAAATTGGGTTCTTTCTCTCACCTACTGTATCTACTATTGTTGAGTTTCTAGTATGGAATATACAGTAAGACAATAGAGAAGAGGCAACACTCAATCCCAGGTAGGCGTATCACTCACAATTTGTAGTTTTGTGAGTGATACACCTACCTGGTATTGGGTGCTGCCTCTTCTCTATTGTCTTATACACTTGGTAGGTGCAACCACACTTAATGAGACAAGCACCTTTCCTATTGAAGACTGTTTTGACTCCAAACTGGGGTATTTTGGGACCTTGTTCCCTTTTCTTTTTTGCTACTATGGTAACCATATACAAAAAGATAGCTCGAACCACTCACCTATTATATTCCTAAATATAGTAAGGCAGGAATCGAATGTAATGTGCATGCGGGGATAGTTGCAAAGCTATCTAGGTTTCAGAAGATTTCCCAAATTCTGCACAATACATATAGGATGGATAGTAGGGCTGTAATACTCCCTCAGATAGGTAGTCTATTAGGCGGTCTAAATGACCAATAGATCAGAAATTCTAAAACCAAAAATAATAATCCAAATAGTATGCAATGAAATTAAGTATATACAATAGGAAATATTAAAATTCTCATAGTGGTGTGGTGAACAGATATATATAATATATATAGATATATAAATAGATAGATATAAATACTGTATCTACACACACACAAAATATCAGTGCCAGTACGCATAAGCAGCGTGTATATATACAGTATTAAACCCCTGTGAGTCTAGTACAAATTCCAAATGGGAGTATACAGTGGTAAATATATTATGTAAGCAGAGCTGTAGGTATGATGGAAGATAACCTAACAGCAATAACTATAGTATACTCAGAATTATATCAAGACTGGGTCTAGTGCCAAATTAGGAGAATATTGAATGATTCATATGTATTGTTCAATATAGGCAACTAGTACTGTCATGAATAGCTAAGTGATAGTTCTAGTGCATATGCTCGCATAAGAAGCGCAGGTACAGTAGGGGACATGTAATTAGACATATAGAAAATCGGACGTCTTGTCCTAAGCTGCAGGTCTCACAGTCTCAGATACTGTACACATGCATATGTGTTTAAGATAGTAGTATCTATATGCAGCAATTAACTGATGCATTGCCTATTAAGTCATGTATAATGAAGGCATTTACAGGAAAAACACACTTGCTACACATGATATTTGAATATACTAAAGCTCAATTTCTCTCATAATGTCTAATAGCGGTCACCGTGGCCTATCATAGAGGTAAGGAACCACCGATATAAGAGCCATGTGTTCTGTGAGTACTCCGGAGGTGTCGCCACTCCACTGACATCACCAGCGTGATGTCTTACCAGCCAATGTACTCAGGGAGGAGTCTACTGTGACCGCTATTAGACAGAGAAATTGGCCAGCAAACATTGCTTTTACATACAGTTAAGATCATTATTGCAAGTAGATTTTAAGAAATACCCTTTACCTCTATATTGCTGGCAGATTTCTCAAATATTTTTGTTATTAGCAGATTAATGGCTATACTCTAAGATATGGATGGCTTTAAAAATCTTATCCACTATGAAAACAAATGTAACTGTGGTCATTGACAGAACAGTTCTTTGAGTTTGAAACTGTAGGCAGGCTCCATACCCTTATCTAGGTTTTTTTTTTTTTTTTTACCCATTTATTTAATATTATAATGCTTCCATCTACTAAACCAAAATAATACAGTATCCATAGCTCAGAGAGCTGTTTGATATTCTGCACCTCCTGTATTAATATTTGTACAGATTTAGCTTGATTACCTTACAATCAGGACTGCAGCTAAAATTACCCTGCTCTATCACCAGATAAACCACAGAAATGTTCATCTTTTAAATAGTAAGTCTACAGCCCTGAGATTACAGGACTGCAACAAACTGCTTCCTTTGGCATGTCCAGAAGATAGATAGTCTGGCCTATATCTGTATGTTGCCCTGTGAAACTCTGAAGACAGGGTCCAGCATTATATCACGTAACAAACGTAATTTTAACTTGAAAAGCAGAACGCAACAGTGTTTTGTTTTTTTTGGCAAAGTTTTACTTACAAAGATCACTGATTAGGTACTGGATTTCAAGAAATAGAACAAAGAGGACCCTGGTCCATACAGCAAACATACTGTAGAATAGAATATAGAATAATGTCTGTTTGCATGTCTTACACGATTTTCTCCTGCTTCATTCATCTCATTATCACATGACCTGTGGAAGACATGCAAACACATGTATGGGTACTTTATTCCATAGCTGTTACTGTATAAAATGCCTTAACTAATAACTAATAATATATATTAAACAAAACAGATGGCACTCCAAGCAAGTTATCACCATTCAAGGTGCATGCTCCATAAGATAAATATATGCAACAACTGCTTTCCCCAAGGCGAAAGCAAAGAAACAGCACTCAAAGATATACCAAAAAACAGTGTACTAACAACAATACATCAGCACATAGTTAAACCAAGGTTTCGGTCCTCCACCCTGAGGAAGGTCCCGTTACGGTGACCCTCAGTGTGCTGTCTCTTATTATCAGACATCCTTCTTGTAATTGTTATCTCTCTCTCTCTCTCTCTCTCTCTCTCTATATATATATATATATATATCTCTCTCTCTCTCTCTCTCTCTCTCTCTCTCTCTCTCTCTCAACACACTGTGCCATTTTTTTTTATTTCCAGTTACGGATGTAATAAACTTTATTGTTCCCTTTTGCTGGTACAGTAAATGTTGTGATATTCTGCATCAACACCATTAGTTCCTATGGATCCTGCGTTATACTGTTTATGTTACCTGGGAGAATAATGAAGCCTAATGCATTTGTATGCCAAATTAATGCATCTTGCTAATTTAGTTTCTTACATTTGACATGGATTGTTAGACCTGAAGGTTTATGTCACCTCATACCAGGATATTGCAAACTTGAAAAAGGAGATACAGAGAAACACAGCACTTTATGCACTCCTTTTTGTGTGTGTGCCTTGTACCTCCGATTAAAAGGAAGGAGATCTTACAACATTGGAATTACTGCCACGGGTGCACACAAGGACATAGACAAAGCAGTCCATGTAGCATATAAACAAGGAAGGGTAAGAGAACTCACGTGGACATTTCAGTCCCAACCCGGAGAAATGTCGATCATTATTAATAATAAATACACCTTTCTACAAGTCCACGTGAGTTCTCTCAACCTTCATTATTATGTCATGTACCTCCCCCATACTGCTGCTACTGACACCACACCGATGGTAAACTGTTGCACATGGGACACAATTGAAGCAAAGTATCATACACATGCCCAGAGACACAAGATAAAAATGTCATATTTTGTTCCAGTTTGAAAATGTTCTTGATACGTCTACTTAAATGAGTTCTGGCTTAAACAAATTGACTGGTTTGTCCAGAATAAATTAGCTGACAACGTACCATAATCCATGATCACACAGCGAAGTGGACCACTCCTCTTCCCTAATACTGAGAAAAGGCACATTTGTTTATTTTTTGCATTTCATATGCATTGAGCAGTATAGCATTTTTGTGGGTCTCTGTTAAAAGGTACAGTATTAGTTAGGGTGACCATTCTTACCGGTTTTACCGGGACAGTCCCGGTTTTTTGTGTCCTCTCCCGGTTTTAAGTTGTCCCGTTTTTTGTCCCTGGTCCCGGTATTGCGGGGCAGCGGCGGTGAGGAGAATGCGGCGGCCGGTAAGTATTTTCTATGTGTGTGTGTGAATGCTGCCGGGGGGACTGAATGAAGGAGAATGCTGGGTGCGGGTCTTAGAATGTCGCCGGGCAGCAGGGGATTGGATGGAGGATGCGGGGGCGGGGCTTTGAATACCGGGCTGCAGGGGATTGGCTTAAGGTAAGAGGATGAGGGGGCAGGACTTTGCCAAAAAAAAGCAGTCGCAGGGGCGACCGTCTGTCTGCCCGCTTTCCCCGGCTCTCCCTTCTCCCCCCCCCCCCCCGGCACTCCAGCCCCTTCGGCCCTTCCCCGGCTCTCCCTCCCCCCAGCACTCCGACCCTCGGTCACAGGTTCTCCCTTCGGTCCCGGCACTCCCCCTGGTCCCCGGCACTCCGGCCCTCCCAATCGGTCCTCCTTCCGGTCCCGGCCCTCCCCCCCGGTCCCCGGCTCTCCCCCCCCGGTCCCCGGCTCTCCCCCCCCCCCGGTCCCCGGCTCTCCCTCCGGTCCCGGCACTCTCCCCGGTCACTGGCTGTCCCTCCCTCCGGACCGGCACCCCAGCCGCTCGCTAGCAGTGCGGCACCTCCGGTGCCTACTGGTAGTGAGCGCGTGCCAGAGCTTGCCGTCTCCTACCTGAACCCGCCTCCGCAGCCACCTCCGCCGAACCCCAGCCACCTGAGGTAGGCATATGGGGGAGAGACATTGGAGACACATGGGAGATAGCATAGGGGGGGAGACACATGGGAGATAGCATAGGGGGGGGGGGAAGACACATGGGAGATAGGTGGGGGGAGATACACATGGGAGATGCAGGGGAGGGGGACACATGGGAGATGCAGGGTAGGGGGACACATGGGAGATACAGGGGAGGGGAACACATGGGAGATGCAGGGGAGGGGGACACATGGGAGATGCAGGGGAGGGGGACACATGGGAGATGCAGGGGAGGGGGACACATGGGAGATGGAGGGGGGGAGAGAGATGGGAGATGCAAGGGGGGGAGAGAGATGGGAGATGCTGGGGGGGTTGGGTATATGGGGATGATGATGATGATTTTACCTGTGCGGCCCAATTTTTTTTAAATATGTATGGGGGGTGGGGGTCTTTAAAAATGTATTGGGGTGGCGAGGGTCTTTTTAATATGTATTGGCGGGGCAGGTATTTTTATTATGTATTGCGGGGTTTTTGGTATGTATTTTGTGGGGGGATTGTGTGAGCAGAGTGTGGTAATTGATGTAAAGTAGGGGCAAGTGAGAGGGGGAGTAAGATACAGGCGAGATAAATACATGCGAGGCGGGAGGGGGGGAAAGTGAGTGAGACGGAGGGGAGATAAATACATGCGAGGCGGGAGGGGGGGAGAGTGAGTGAGACACAGGGGAGAGAGAAATTCATGGGTACAGGTTGGGAAATGGAGGGGGCTCATGAGGTGTGAAATTAACCTATGGCCGCGCTTATAGTGCGCGCGACAGATGATGTCACCCGTTGCCGCTAGCGAAAGTTGTAATTCGCTTTCCGGCGACGTCGCGGGCGACCATTGGGGGTCTTTGATTGGTTTAGAGGCTGTTACATGTGGCGACAGCCTCTGAAAAATCAAAATTGGCTGGCTTCAGAAATTTGTGCCGCCAGCGTCGCGTCGCGCTTACTATAAGCGCACGCGATGGCGGCAATACATTTGTTTTGCTGCGACGTCGCGTCGCCGGCACTATAAGCGCAGCCTAAGGCCGCACTTATAGTGCTGACGTCATGCTGTGGTCACTGGAAAAATCAAACTGAAGTGACTTCCAGCGATTTCCAAGTTGACATGACAACGGGATGCATTATGGTGACGAGGCATCACTTGATGCCACATTGTCATGGCAACATGTCACCGCCTTACGTTGGTGTCTCGTCATGGCAACAGGGGGCGTGACATTCATTGTTTTATTAATAATTTTTTTAAGTGTCCCGGTTTTTCATTTTAAAAATCTGGCCACCCTAGTATTAGTACACATCATTTATTTTCTTGGATTATTTTTAAAGCCTCATATCTTTATTAGATTAAATATTTGAATTCCCCAAATTGAGACAAAATTGTTTCAATGGGCTAATAGCTGCAGCACAATTAGTTTAAGGTGAAATATAGATTGCTGTTTTAATACCTCCTGATGACTCAGAAGACTGACATTGCAAAGAGTTTGTTCTTTTTGACCAGACATGTCTGAAATTACATCTTATTAAGTTATAGAGAAATATTAGAAATGAAATTATTCCATAAAGTTAAAACAAAATTAGACTGACTTTCCCTGTCCTTCCGTTTCTTATTAAATATTCTTCATTTGCTTCTTTTAAAAGCTTCTACATTTAGGAGGATATCTATAGAAAACATATCAATCTTATCTTTCCACAAATTACTTTTTCCATTTATATTACATAGGGAAGTTAGTAAGCCCTTTGTAATGAATTACAATGATTGTTCTAGTCTATTACTAGCAAAATTAGATAATGCAAGCAACATTTTTGGTATTCCATTTAGTATATTTGCTCACGTTATAATAATACTTCAGCATGAATATATTTGTATTTTATGTTTTTTTTTATAATGTATTAATATTATTATATACATATTTTCTTATTTTAGATCTTAATAAAATTAACTGTGGCGGAAGTAGTATGAGTTAAACTCATGCCTAATAATTTTCTCATGCAATCAGCAATGCAGTTATAGGGGAAAACTCATGCTAAACACATTCATAAGTATAGCATTTTGGTGATGAACACATCTGTAGATATCATTAAAAAATACGGCATTTTATAGAACTAATATTAGTAGACACTTTTCACCTTTACTTGAAATTGTTCTGCTGTAAATATTGTGTTATTCATAATAGAGGCAAAATCTTGAGAATACTGAAAATGTATGTACTGACAGCTGAATTGATTGATGGGTTGTCTTGTCAGATCAAAGTTATGAGCTAAAATGACCTATTCTGCATGTCTTGTGTCTTGTATGATGATTAAGGAAAACAATATTCATGTTCCTTGCATGAGTCAAATAATGTAACGTTAATCTATAAAGTTGTGGTCCAATCACTGGTTTATGAACTACTGTACAGTTAAAAAGAATACAATCAGGCAGACCTTGTTCACCTAGGGAATATCTGTAAAGGTCCAAATTGAGGCACAGACCTGGTGATTGGGAATCACTTCCATATTTTACTCATTGTAAGAGACGTGTGCAGAGGTACGCAATGGAGACCGTTTAAAGTGACACTAAAATGAGGCTTTATTGTGCCTGTTCCTTTAACACAGCAAAACATTCAAAATAAACAACAGAGAGACCTACTCCGCTTTGGAGAATATCTACACATTTAGTCCAGCCCTCTCTAACTGGGTAGATAGCTAAGCTAATTACAGCCCCAAATATATATATATATATATATATATATAAAAGAAACATACAATACCATTTGAAGCACGAGATCTCGTGCTTCAAACGGTATCGTATGGTTTATTAATGCTTTATGGGACAACCACCCAATTTTTTCTACTTGCAAGTGGAGTGCCGGCTGCTTCTGCTTTTATATATATATATATATATATATATATATATATATATATATATATATATATATATATATATATATATATATAAAAAACAAACATAACTGCATCAAAAAAAACAAAAAGAGTAGTAATGATCACAAGCCACAGATATACCAAAATGCAGTTAAGTGACGGTGCTATGGGATCTAGGATATGGAAACACAAAAAGACAGAGAAATCCCAACACAAGCACTCTGATCATATAGAATAATAGTAACCACAATTGTTTATTGTGTCATGGACTGAGGTAACAACGAAAACAAGGTGAAAAATAACATACAATTAAAAACACACAAAGCAGACAGGGAAACTACAGTGAGGAGCTCTTGACCTCGCAGAATGTGTGAAAAAGGAACCCTTAACACAGTGGAAATGCAGTTGTAATGTAAATAAAGGAGAGTAAGCCTAACACTCGCAGTGGAGATCAAAAGATCCCACATAGTCATGACCGGCCTGTCCCCAAAATAGACCACTGGAGGGTAAGATGAAACTCTAATAAAAATATGACATACAATAGTGCCACACTAATAATCAAAGTGAGGGATGTGCCCAGCATAAGAACATCCTAAACCCAGATAAACACACATAAACCAAAACATGGATGGTACAATGCAACCAGTGAGCAGTCTGTTCTGCACAAAAAGTATAATGTACAAATACTCTACATATACTCCTCTAATTGGTGATATTAACTTTGATTTACTGTACATCTAGAGTATTTCTCTACCCTGACTGCCTTTTACTTTCAACTGCTTAGTCCTAAGACAGGCTAGTAAATCATTGGGAGTTGGATTCTGTCCTCCACATGCATTCCATATACCCGGTTTGTATCATGCTGTTTTTTCCCTTAGGTGCAGTTTTCTGCAGTTCATAGGGAGTTTATTCTGACCTGTGTGAGATGATTATTTGTGTGTTTCTCTTACTCTTCATGGATTGGTTTACTCACCTCTGAGCAGTTATTTTTCTGTGCTACCTATTAGAGGAGTATATGTATAGTATTTGTACATTATACTTTTTGTGCAGAACAGACTGCTCACTGGTTGCATTGTACCATCCATGTTTTGGTTTATGTGTGTTTATCTGGGTTTAGGATGTTCTTATGCTGGGCACATCCCTCACTTTGATTATTAGTGTGGCATTATTGTATGTCATATTTTTATTTGAGTTTCATCTTACCCTTCAGTGGTCTATAACAACAATACATCAGCACATAGTTAAACCAAGGTTTCGGTCCTCCACCCTGGGGAAGGTCCCGTTACGGTGACCCTCAGTGTGCTGTCTCTTATTATCGGACATCCTTCTGGTAATTATTCTCTCTCTCCTCTCCTTAAACACACTGTGCCATTTTTTTTATTTACTGTTACAGATGTAATAAACTTCATTGTTCCCTTTTGCTGGTACAGTAAATGTTGTGATATTCTTCATCAACACCATTAGTTCCTATGGATCCTGCGTTACACTGTTTATGTTACCTGGGAGAATAATGAAGCCTAATGCATTTGTATGCCAATTAATGCATCTTGCTAATTTAGTTTCTTACATTTGACACGGATTGTTAGACCTGAAGGTTTATGACACCTCATACCAGGATATTGCAAACTTGAAAAAGGAGATACAGAGAAACACAGCACTTTATGCACTCCTTTTTGTGTGTGTGCCTTGTACCTCCGATTAAAAGGAAGGAGATCTTACGACATTGGAATTACTACCACAGGTGCACACAAGGACATAGACAAAGCAGTCCATGTAGCATATAAACAAGGAAGGGTAAGAGAACTCACGTGGACATTCCAGGTTGCGACCGAAATGTCGATCATTATTAATAATAAATACACCTTTCTACAAGTCCACGCAAGTTCTCTCAACCTTCATTATTATGTCATGAATCTCCCCTATACTGCTGCTACTGACACCACACCGATGGTAAACTGTTGCACATGGGACACAATTGAAGCAAAGTATCATTATACACATGCCCAGAGACACAATTTTGGGGACCGGCCGGTCATGACTCTATGTGGGATCTTTTGATCTCCACTGCGAGTATTAGGCTTACTCTCCTTTATTTGCATTACAACTGCATTTCCACTGTGTTAAGGGTTCCTTTTACACACATTCTGCGAGGTCAAGAGCTCCTCACTGTAGTTTCCCTGTCTGCTTTGTGTGTTTTTAATTGTATGTTATTTTTCACCTTGTTTTCGTTGTTACCTCAGTCCATGACAAAATAAACAATTGTGGTTACTATTATTCTATATGATCAGAGTGCTTGTGTTGGGATTTCTCTGTCTTTTTGTATATATATATATATATATATATATATATATATATATATATATATATATATATATATTTATCAATCATAAAACAAGGAACAGCAGGCACTCCGTCAGGATAGTCAATAAAGTGGGTGCAAATCCTATATAGTATAATAGGCAATACGATACCGTGGTGAGACAAAATCACAGGCAGCACTCCAATGTGTGGTCAAAAAATATATTGTGGACCGAATATATTGTGGCTTGCGGACCAAAACGTCGGTATGATGTCTTGTTAATTACAGTATATTTTTGACCACCCATTGGAGTGCTGCCTGTGATTTCGTCTCACCACGGTATCGTATTGCACATATATATATACACACACATACACATACACACACACACACACAACAGTCCCATAAGAAAGTCTCTTATCTGTTTCTTGTAGTTGTATGGGAAGGCCTCTTTGCTCTCCTGTGTCCGCACCCTTGTGTGTTATGGCAATGTCCGTGTCCAGGTTTAGAGGTCTTGTCCCCTTTTGTCTTACTGTCAGCCTGCAGTCCTTTTGCAGCTCAAGACATCTGTTGTTCCACAGTTCAGCCCAGTTGTGGACTAGGGAATCTCAGGCCTGTCCTTCCTAGGTCAGCCCCAATTGTGAGCTCAGGAATCCTCTTCCTGTGTCTCACATGACACTATTTCACAGAGCTCTGATTAGGCAGGTGGAGTCTGGTTGATTGCCTGTTGCACTTAACCTGCTCCCTGCTGAATTTAGAAGCATTTTCTTTAACAGGAACAAGTACCTGTTGCACTAATTTCCTTAATTTTTCTCTCTTATCCTAAGAAGCTTCACTTACTGTACGTACAATTGTAGACAACTGGATACTCTCCTATTTCCTGAACCCTCCCAATATCCATACACTGCCTTCATACTAAGGTGCCTCGTGTATAAATATTTTGTGCTTCTCCAAGAAATTTGTGAAATGTTACCACTATGTGAGACTTGTATGTGTCACGGTTCCTGTGTGGGAAGAATAAAGGAACCAGTGCATACATTTATACGATATCTTTAAACTGATTTGAGTACATGTTTACATAAAGATCATATAAAAAGATGTTGGCCAAAAAGAATGAGTGGTTTAATTAATTTGCCTTATTGCATAATTATATCCACTGCCTTTGGAAAATAATATTACAAGGTAGAAAACCAACTTGTTCATTTACATTAGTCACACCAGTTAATTGGTTCTATAAATCTCTGAAATGTTATTTGTATTGCTATGCTCCTATTATTGTATTCACTGTTGGCATGTAATCTCTATTGACATATACTGTATTGGTAGAGTGATGTTTGTTTACTCTTTGTGGTTCATGATAAGAGATGTGCAGATTCATTTCTGGGCAGTATTATGACATTACATTACTCTTAACACATTTAGTAACACATAATATGATTATCGATGAAAATGCTACTTTTTAGGGAAAGGAATTGGAGATGTTGATTAACAGCATCTATATGAATTAAGTATGCAACACATCATACATTACCACAACAATGTTGTTCTTATCAAAACATGATTTGTATTTTGACCACAATTGAAAATGTAACATTTTCTACCTTACGCATTTCACATTTTAATTCCATCAGTCTGTCTTCATAAGTTACAAGATCATGCATCAAGTTGTAGTAATAAGAAATCCTCCCTGTTTAAGTATTACCCATGGTTGTACACAATCTGTAATAAAATATGTTGTGATTTGCTAACACACTTCAGTAAATCGCCTCCTCCACTTTTAATCTAAAAGCTGCCCTGTTGTTCCTTTAAGTTTAGTGTGAGATTTAGGGTCTTATTCAATAATGAAAAATCCAAAAATCTCGATTGATGTCAGCATGCATTTTCAGAAGAAAACAACCAAATGTCCTATCTTTAGTAAATTAGCTCATTAAAGTTAACTTTAAAAAATATTTTTTCTAAGTTTTTTTTTTTTTAAATACCACAATTTTCATCTTTAAAGGATTTGTTTTTTCCCATAATTATTTCAAGACATTTATCTCTGAAGAAGCCAGATCAGTATTGATCCAACTATAACAATGTGCACTTGAGCAACAATTTTTCCTCAAGTGTGTTTTTGATGCACTCCAGCATTTCACATAGTGGAAATAAACCAGTGACACAGATAAATAGTGCTTGCTCACTCTGTTCAGGGGAAGTGACAGTGTGATAGAGAGTATGACTGTAAGTAGGCTGCACAAGCACAAAACATTGATCTAAAAGGCATTCATCATGAGCAGCACAGTTTGCAAAGACTTGCTTAAGGTACTGTAATTGATACTGTTGACCATCCTAAAAGTCTTGTATCAAGCAAAATATATCTCTTACACAGTAGCTCTAAATATACAGTTTATAGAATATATATATGTATAGTGTTTATACAGTATATTTATGTAGCATAGGTTATAGAAGTAATACAATTCTAAAAGCTTTTTGATTACGATGACAAAAGGAAAATAATAGACATGTTACAGAAAATGTCTTCTGAAATGCTAGAGCATGGCACCTGAAATACATAAATAATTGTACTACTGTTCATTTGTAATGCTCAAGACTCAACAGATGAGCTATTAGACCAAAACCCAAAAACTCTGCCTTTCTTCATTAAATACAACTACTACAAGATACATGCTCATTACACAGAACAAAACAAGGGAATTTATTTGTCAATTTGACTCACAAAGGAATTTTTTTTTTTTTTTAGTCTTATCGCACACAGAATGGATTATACATGTATTAGGACTCAACTGCCTTGACCACAGTAATTGATTTTACATTCAAATTCTTACACCTTGAAAATCAGTGCAGCAAAGCCCAGAATATTTAAAAGTGTTTGCTTTTAATCACAAAAATGAATTAAGACTTTCAGCTTTAGAAGGAATTACAATGCAAGCCCTCTCACATGCAAAAATTCACTTTACAAATCATCAGTGAAAGCTAGATTTGAGTTAACATTGCTGCTAATAGACCCACCAACAAATCACATGAAATTAGTCATTTTAAAAGGGGAAATATACTTGAATCATTCCAGATTTAATTATAGTTTGGAATCTAGTTTAGAAGTCACAGTAGTTTTGGTATGAAATATATGAACCTTTCCATGAGAGGTTAAACTTGTTTGCAAAGCTGCATTAATAATAGTGAACTGTGTAATTCTATTTGTATATAAATTGAGTAATTTGGGGCTAATTACTTCACATGATATTTAATAAAGTCTGAAGATCTGTGAAAATTTGGCCCCCTCTTCAAACATGTTTTCTTCCATTTAGTTTATGAAGGTAAAAAGTCCTATTAGGGTATCTATATCATGGGCTGTACAGTAAGTAACCACTTATGCCTCATTATGTGAAAGTTGGAATAACACGAATAATGAGGAGTTTATACACTCCTCATTAGCCAAAATTGTATAAAAGCCATTCCTTTAAACTGTAGTTTGCAGTCAATAGTCCCTTATTCTAGCGTCACAATTCATCCTTTGCATTCTAACATGTTAGGCATTGCTCAGTAAGCATAGCTAAAGAAAGGCTAAGTCATGATCCAAGACAATATTAAACTAAAAAAATAACATAAATAGTATGAGAATTATTCTAAAACTAGCTGTACCTGATTTAACATATGTCGATGATCTTAAATGTTATTAATGAAACATTACTTTTGTTTTCATCCCTCTCTGTAATCTCTTGTCCCCTCTTCCCCACCTTACTCTCTCCTCCATCATGCCCTGCTTCTCTTTGCACACACTCCTCCCCTCTCTTTGTACTCCCTCATGCCCCATGTACACCCTGCTCTCAATTCTCTCCTCCTCGTCATCCATCTCTCTCCTTCGTCTTGCTGTGTCTCCTCCCCTCCTGTTGTCTTTCTGTCTCATCCCCTTACATGTTTTTATTGTTATTCTTAAAACTTTATTGTTGCTTAGCAATCCTGGATACAGAAAAACAAATAATCTGGTGCCAAAAGCAACAATGTGATAAATCCAAAGTGAATGATTAGATCTGACATATATAAATGTCCAGTCGCGACAAGCTGAGGACCTCCAATGGTATCTTGAAAGTTGTCATGCAATATGTGGCAAAAAACATAAACACCAATCATAGTGTACACCTGTAAGACTAAAAAATATTAATAACACTACACAGACAAGACCTAACAGACTTACAAAAAACAAACAATCACAAAACAAAACTGCACCTAATTAATGAGCAAAAAGCTAATGTAATAAAAAATATATATATAAAATGAAAATATAGCACACACACAGGTAAAGGACTGATATCTGACTGCTCCGGAGGGTCAAAATTGAAATCCTACTTACGACATTAAGGATTAAGATGAGCATTCAAAAAGATATCTGAATCACCGCCGACGGACTCCACACATAGATGGTTACAGGCAGGATCAGCGACGCCGTCATATGATTACATCAGCGTCAGCACCACTGGTCCATTTGCGGTCAAAGGGCTCCACATTTATGCCTTAGATGGTTGTTATAGGGCACGGTCACCCCCGCAAGCACCCCAGATCCGGCTCTGCCGCTCCGTCAACTTGTCCTACACGGCATACACAGTCACGTGGTCCTCGTGTGTTGTGCCTCTCCACGCCGAATGGCCCGGCTGCGCACGCACACGCAGAAGTCCTTGCTCACTGCTGACCCACCGCAAACGTCCCAACAGCGCGGAATAGCCCAATCTAGATATTTACAGAAATATGTAAGAGAGATGCATCAGATGTACTAAATTTCTTGCAGGATTTCCAGTGGGAAGAGAATTTTACTTTAGGAACATGTGATGTAACATCTTTATATACCTGCTTTGGTCATCAGAAAGGCTGTGAAGCAATCAAGAAAGTCCTAGAAAAAGACAGTGAAATAGCAGATATTCAAAAGGGGTTTTTAATAGAGCATTACATTTATTCCAGAGCACCACCCCCCTGGTTCAATAGTTGTTTCTACCTACAGAAACGTGGGACCGCCATGGGGACCAAGTTTGCACCTAGTTTTGCCAACGTCTTCATGGAGGTTTGGAAGGATGATAAGATCTGGTCCTATGAGGGACTGGGTGCAAACTTGATCCTCAGGTGCAGATACATCGAAAATGTGCTATTCATCTGGCGTGGTACCTGTCAGAGACTGGTGGAATGTGTGGTGTATATCAATGAAAGTAATTTAAACCTCAGATATACACATCAGTGCAGTAAGACAAAATCTACTTTTTAGATCTTACAATTTATGTAGAGTGTGCCATGCTTAAAACAAAAAACATAGTTTAAGCCAGTGGATAGCAACAACTTTATTTTAAAGTCTAGCTGCCACCATCCGAGGTAGATTGCCCTCAGGGGCAATTCAGGAGACTGAAAAGATTTTGTACAGACAATGAAAAGTTCGATCTACAGTCAAGGTCATCCATAATAGATTCCTAGAGAGGAGCTATTATCAATTAAAAGTTGATAGGTCAATGAGCTCTAGACAGAAATGACCTACTAACATAGAAAGAAAATAATCCAGCAATAGGGATTAAAAATAGTTTTTATACAGCCTTTCTAACTACATGTAACAGAGAGGCTGCCAGTATCAAACACATAATAAGCAATGTGGACAAAAGGGTGAAAGTGCGCAGCTAAAACATGATTAAACAGTGTGTATGGAAACAGTGCAATGTGAAAGTTTAAATAAACAATAAATTGACCTTGTGGAAAATGACACTAATGTGGCGTCTGCAGCCTTTCTTGAGGGGTGGCTTGACACCCCTAGGGCTATAGAAAAAAACAAAAAGACAGGGCGCACAACGCACATAGTGAAGCACAATTAAAAGATAATTTTACTTAAAAATTAAAGGTTCTGCGTACATCAATATAATGAAAATCAAGCAGTGGGTTAGTAGGGTTACCACACGGAAGGAATGATCACAGCTCTCCACTGGAACGGATGTGAGGCACTGGATACCAGCAGACGACATCCAAGGCAGCAGCTTCCGCGAGACCTTCAGTCAGGGTAACCAGATGTTGGGGACCAGTGAAGAGTCCCGTGCAGAAGTCCCGTTATGAGGCTCAGAAGCCTCCGTCAGTCCTACAGCAATGCAGCTCCAACAGCATGCCGCTCAGACCTGTGGTGCGCCTTCTGATGACGTCACGACACTCTCCTTCTCACATGGAGCGGGGGAGAGAGCGCATCGGCGAACAACACACAGGGCAGACAGGGCAGCAATGGTAATCACCCATAGCGACAGGCAGTGAGGCAGGGGACCGGGAGGCACAAGCCAAGAATATACTCAGTTAACAGTAAGGGTCAGATAGATGAACAATCCAACATTCCAACGCGTTTCGTAACACACGGTTACTTCATCAGGGAATGCCTCCCGTTTATTTCCCCCAAATCAGTTCCCCCCTGGTTAAACCTCTGTTCTTTATTCCTACAGTCCTATATATGACTTCCAGGAAGTCTGGTTTTGGTGGAGGCAAGGTATGCCTTTGAAGCAAGCAACGCCAGATACCAGACCTCCCCTTTGATGCATCTGAATCATTTAACAGTCTCAAACTGCCCACTGTTACCAGTTTAATATAAACAGTGATAACTTAGTGGTTCCCGGAAATGCAGGATACATTTCCTTAATTATTTCATATCCCACAATTCATGAAAAAGTTAAGTTTTATTGCACACATCTGCATTGTTAAGAACCATACAGGATAAAAAAGGTGTAAAAAAAAAAAAAAAAAAAACTTGTTACCATGAGTTTTAACAATTAACTGGTCATATTGGGATGGGGTTACTATGTAGCTTCAGTGGCAAAGAAAGAGTTAATAGATACCTACCCCAGTCTTTAAAAGCTTCGGCTAAATTCCGGACTCATGGCTATCCTAGACCACATTCCTGCATCAAACCACAGAACGGTCCTGTTAAGAAAGAGAAATGCTTTGACAGGGCAATTTCACTGTCGTGGCTTTTCTACAGATATAGTGTGGCTCCAGGAACAATGATCCCCACTGACTTTCAAAGGTATTGCCAGTATGTGCGGGGAGGAGGAGGTACAACTCTGAGCACTAGAAACTTTGTGTGATTGAAGAAGTGGTGTGAAGGGGAGGGATTTTGATGTACTGAACATTTTGTAGCTGTAGATACTGTATGTGTCTGAATAAAGTGAGAGTCTGCATCCATGTTGGAGGTAAACCAGGAAACTCTGTGGGCAGTTCAGATGCTTCATAACAAGTATTTGAACTAGGTGAGAAGGGCAGGGAAATTAATCAAGATAGATTGAACGGCACAGCTCCCCTTCAGGAAGTAGCAATTGGTTGAGATTTTATAGCAGTTCAAAGGAAGACTTAAATACCTTTAGGATAAAGATGTATACAGTAGGTGTACAGGGGAAACAGGAAAGATGAGGAAAATCGGTAAGAAAACCCTCTGGGCAAGGTGTACAAATGCTCGTACTTTGGGAAATAAAATCCCCAAACAAATTGTAACTCCAAATGCGCCTGACCTACCTGACAGCCCTTTTATTAATGCACTTTACTCCTACTATGTCTGTAAGCCTCCCAACATACCACTTAAGGGCAGATCCACAGAGCTCTGTTAAATCAAGGCAAATGTGATCTTGCTTAAATAGGTAATGGACATAATTCTGTAGGTCTTCTATATATCAATACCTACAGGTGGAATATATATAATGTATACATGTGTTCAGTGTGTATGTGTATACAATTTCCGTTTTTAGTCCAAGGTTTGAATGGCTAGTGCCCAAGTGATTGGCAGAATAATCATTGGGAATACTTATTGTTTCCTATAGGATTTTATTTGAGTGTTTACTTTTCTGGGTATGTAGCTTTTTCTGCCTTGTGTATTTTGATATATTTTATTGTTTTTAGTGTTTTAAAATGTGCAATATGTTTCTGTGGATGTCTATCAGTGCTGTTGATCAATGTTATCTGTATGTATGAGAAAAATTGTCCAATTGCTGCATTGTCAGCCAATGTCTGGGCCAATAGAAAGATTTTTGTCCATATAAAGGGGTCATTTCCCAGCATGCAAAATATATCTCCTGAAGAAGCGTGGAAAATGCAAAATCCATAGAAGGAATAGGCTATTCAAGTGCAGGACGTTGTGAGATCACCCTGTCAGGACATTGTGATCCTTCCTCCATCACCTTGGCTGTCGGAGCGCTGATCTAGCTAGGCAGCAGCTCTCGCCATACTCACGTGACTCACAGTGTACACTGGGAATTGTGGTCCGGCTGCCTGTGGATAGGTGGACGATCGTGCTCCAGTGGCAGCAGACCTAGGAGGTGTGCCGTGGGTCCCGCGTGTTCATCAGCCAGTGGTGCGGGGGAAGCATGTCAGCCATATCATTTTAATATATGTAAGTAACTACATTTCATGTTATAAAGTTAATTTGTTTCTAACACAGACTTTTTCTCTGCGCTCCTCTTTTGTAAATGAATGGACATAATTTTCCCTGAGTTTAATTGGTATCCACAAAGCTAAATATATGCAAAAACAATGGTCATTGGTTATCTCATTAGCATATGTCTAACACCATGTTTAGTTAATACTATCGTGCATTCTCTTCAAATAACATGGCGTTAAGACTGTCGCCCAAAGGCAGCATTACTACCTTCAAGACCCTGAATAGGTGTTTAATTAAAGTTAAAAATGAGAATACAGGGTGAAGAGTCCTGTAAATACCATGATCATTATATCATACCTTACTGTGATCTTACACTTATCCAAAACCTGTAAAAGACCTATTTCGGGGTCTGAGTATGAGTAACGCCAAGTTTAGCTATGATCTACAGATGCAGCGGTCGCTATTCGAACATTTCACAGAGCCTTTTCGTGTGCTCTGCTGTATTCCACGTGGCATTCACGCGGCCAATCACACCAGGCACACGTGTTTATCGCGGTACAGTACCGACACACTTAATTCGAGTGTGGTCGGTACCGCAAGCCGGGAAATCTCCCGGCTTGCTAGTGGCCGCCCCTCGGCGTGCACGCACGTCCAGGGGCTCCCCGAGGGAGCCCTGGTGTCCCGCGATCGCGGGACAGCCGCAGGGGGTTCCGGGGGACCCGGCGGACCCGGCGGACCCGGCAGCGGTAGGGAGAGCGCCCCGATCGGAGGGCGCTCTTCCGCTGCTTCGGCGCGCGCCCGTCACTCTCGGGCGCGCGCCAGGCTACTGCTGCGGCCAAGAACGGGCAAATGCTCGAATAAACTTGGCCGCAGCAGTAGCTTTGTTTGAATTTCATGGATTCTGTTTCGTATCCGTGGCAGAAATTAATGAATTATAATGAGTACAGTACTGTGCTACTGTGTCAATTTCAGGTGTTTAAAAACCAGAACACTAAAATGCCATTTTCTGTACTCGCCTGCACTCGCGTCTTAATGCGGTACGGTTGGAAGAAATCACGCACCATGACATGGGTATTCCGAGGTATACACCAGGTGAAATGTTCGAATAACGGCCGCTGCTTCTGTAACTAACGTAACATTAACACCTCTATTGTATATTATTAGCACTAATATCCGTTATAGTAACTGCACGGGTTTGTACGGATGAAAACCGCACTTAAAGCAGGGTTAGTGAGCTTTGAAGATACCCTTTGGCAATTATCAAGACATTAACTTATACTTAAAATGAAATATACATACATAATGACGAGGGGTGACTTGCATATGGTGGCTACTACTGAGTCATGGTATAATGAAAATCAGGACTGGGACATATCTATAACAGATTACAGTACACTATATTTGAAAAGGACAGAGTATAAAGGAAGGGAGGAGGAGTTGCCCTTTTATGTGAAGCACAACATAAAGGCTACTTTGGAACAAGTACTGTAGACAAGACTGAAACACTTTGGATAACCCTAGAAACCGGTTAGAAGGTTGTCATTATTACTGGACAGGAGGAGGAACTGGATAGTGTGTTAATAGAGGCCATCACCAAGGTAGCAATTAAAGGAGAGATAATCTTTCTGGGAGGTTTTAATCTGCCAGATGTTGATTGGCATGTATCAGTTGCAAGTTCTGCAAGAAGTTGGGACATCCTGGATTGCTTGCCAGGGGCATCTCTCAAGCAATTGGCGAGGGAACCCGCTCATAACGAATCAATTCTGGACTTAATACTTCAAAATGGTGACATTTATTTGTCATCAAGAATTTGGGCTTCAATATGTATGTATGTATAGCCATGCATAATAATGGTATATTGCTTTCCTCTCTGTTGGCAGTAAGTCCTGGTAAGAACAGGTATGCCAGCAGTAGTTATGGAGGTTTTCCCTCATCCAATGGTGATGTGCCCTATGTATGAAGGGGAGTGGCTGTATGCTCTGAGTCCCTGGATAGTGACATCAGGGATGCGCCTGCCTCCTGAAGTATATAAGGCACAACACAGTTAGTATACTGTGTTCTAGCAGTGTGTTCCTGCAGCTGTGGAAAGCTGTTGGGAAGTTGTATTGTCCTGCATAAGGGATTGTAGGAACACTTTGTGACCCTAGTGACGTAACTAGCGATCCAAGTTGACCAATCAGCCTGTCTAAGCCACTCTGTGTCCAGGGACCTGGCACAGAGAGGATCTCCCTAGGAGAAGAGGGAATCCCACTCCAATTTGGGAGGGCGTACCTGGCAAAGGGACAGCACGGAGAGATGTGCGGCTAGAGCTGGCAGCTGCATGGGGCAGTCTGCTACATCACCGTCTACAATAAAGATGACCTTGTTAACGATACCCCCACTGTGTGAGTGTGAAGTTACTCAGCAGTGGATGGCACCACCAAGAAGGAGTTCCTCACCAGGACCAGCTCCCTGCGGAAGCATAGACCCTGATGAGGTGGAGGCGCTGCACATGATGTAAGTTGAACTTGCACCCACTACCTCAGCTATCTGTTCTGTTGGATATCCCCTACTAACATCAAGCGGGAGACTCAGGAGTTCTGTTGCCTACAGGTGCACCACCCAACACACAAGTAATGGGGGTTGGTTATTAAAGTACCCGGGCCAATGTGAGATTGGGGGGGGGGAAACCCGTTACAATTGGAGGCACTGCTGAGATATATATACCTATCAACAGGACAGGCTTTTGCTAGGCACACGCTAGGAAACAGGGAAAGTGTATGCTGCCATTTTGTGCTGTGTTGGGATGGAACCGCAGGAGTAGCCTGGGAACCTGAGAGGAGTTAGTGGGTCTGGAGAAGGGCTATAGCTGTCTGAGTCACCTTGAGGTCGCGCTAGGGGTATGACGCCAGAAGGGAGAGCTTGTTAACTAGGTCAGGTGTCCTGGAGAGGGTCTGCACTAGGCTGACCAAGAGAGGTAGACGCCCAAGTACTGCATGGGAGCCCCAGAGTATTCTAGCCATTCCAGATCACTTACCGAAGGGAGCACAGACTGGGAGGAAGGAGATACAGCAGACACTGAGAGAGTGAGCCTAGCCTGAGGTAGTGAAAAAACGAGTTAGACGTATGTTAGGTACACGAGGTGGTGCACAAGGCATGTTTATTGTACAGATGTGGTAGCTGCCCCGCAGAGCGGAGCTCCATGTACAGTAATCCAATATACCGTGAGCAAGAAGCGACCGTCAGAATGGAGGATCTGCAAAGAGCAGAAGGTCCAGGATGCCGGGATGAGGAAGGAGAACAAGCTACAGGAGAGACTCTTGTGTGTTTGTTATGGAATGGCGTGAAAGCCGTGGCTGCGCCGTGTTTGTCATGCCTATGTTCTCGGGATGATACCCCTGAGAATAGTGAGGATGACAGCCTTGCGAGATGGGAGGAACGAAATGGACTTTGTTACACACCAATTAACAAACAGCCAGACGCTACCTCAAATACAAAGAAGGACAGTGATTACCAAAATGGCGGTTCCCGGGGCACCGCGTGGGCCAGCTACAGAAAGTCTTGCAACTCTGCAGTTTGCAACTTGTTGGCCAGGATTGGCGGCAATGAGGAAACTCCACCCAGTTGGGGAGTTTGACGCGAAAACTGGAGCCGCACCCTCATGGGCTATGACTCACTCAGCCCCTGTGCTGGGTCAGCCTACAAGGCGGCGAGACATCCCCCTAGTTTCAACCAGGGGGAGTGGTCTAAAGTTTCACCGGATGCCGATAGAGGAAGTGGGGGGAGGGATTGCTCAACCATCCCCTGCACTTCAGTTGCGAAGAGCCATTGATCACTACAGACCGCTAGGACGAGTGCTCCCGTTGGTGACCATGGCTGAGCAAGCGGAGAAAGTGGAACAGAGTCCCTTGATATCAACCCACCCCAACTCGGCTCCAGGAGGCTTCCTGATCATCCGAGTAGAGGGTGTGGAGACAGTGGTCTGTCTCTGCCTGCAGTGCAGACTGCCTGGTGGAGCCGTGGGCAGTGAGGCACGATGCCCTCACTGTAGCCTGCAGTACATGTGGCCCATGACGACTTTTGTGCCAGTACAAGCTGTAGGGATGAGACATCCTACCCCGACGTTGGCAGCGGAGCTTCCGGGTGCCCTGTGGAGGGAGAGTGCAGATCCCGCTGAGCAGGAACCCGGCCGGGTTCTCAAGCAGGAGAAACCCAGTCGTCGTAGAGGTGACCGGAAAGGAGCCCATAGACGGTCCCCTACTGGAATACCCCGACCGAACTGTAAATTGGAGTCCTCGGACGAGGACTGTGCCAGGCTGGCAGAGGCACAGGACTTATTAGAGGAGTACCATGCTACTGGTATTCCGTGGTGAGATACCATTCCTCGTGGTGTGGAGACACGAAGCCGAGTGTCTCCAGTGCCGCGACAACCCGATCGCCGGAGTCCCACTGCCGTGGTGACTAGCGGGTCGGAAGGAGGTCGATCCACCCCGACCCTGCGGAGCAGTAGGTTAACCCCATGTTCACCGCAGATCCCGGGGGTGGAGGTGAGCGAAGACCGGAACCAGTGTCAAGCTGGACCGCGCAGCAGAAGGGCGTTGCAGGCTATCCTCGTGGAGGAAGAGGTCTCGCTTGGGGACCCAACCCAAGATGGTGTCGCAGCACGTGCGGATCCCGAGGCAGTTCCGGACGACCTGAGCGGTGTCGAGTGGGAGGCGATTGCGCCTCTACGGTCGAGCAGTGGGAGTCGATCCCCTACGGACAGCAGACGGAGTGGGCGCTCGAATCGGAGAACGAGAGGATCCACTACCGAAGGACAGAGCGAACATTGTGGCGAATGTGAGTTTGGTGTTGCGGAGGAGCAGGCCGTGACCCTGCCGGCACCTACCGTCCAGTCCCGTCCCCCAACCCCGTCCATCCCCAGGGTTAGCCCCAAGGCCCTAGTTCAAACCCCTGTCCCTGTCACCTGTTCCTTTGGGTCTACCTCCAGTCTGGGTGTGTCAGGGGATTCCCGGGGTCCTACCACAGAACGGACTGGAAGCCTGGACTGGGGAACTTCAGATGATGGATCGGAGGGTGGAGGGAGGATTTCTCGATGAGGGTCGATAATTAGTGAAAGCCATAGTGCGCTGAGCATTGAGGGCGGACACTGGTCGCAGCGCAAGGAAAGGGTTATGCGATCTGAGGGTACTTCAGGGGTATCCTCGGGCGGGCCTGATGATGAGGAGGAGCCACTAGAAACTAACTCTGAGGAGGTACAGGAAATTAGGTGGTGGGCACCGTTATATGAAGGTTATGTCGCCTGGCTTGACCGCACCCATTTTCTTCTAGAAAGGGAGGGGGTGGTTGACCATTGGTGGGCCCCTGGGGATTTTGACGATGAGGCCTATCTCAAGGAGCTACGAGTACGGTGGGACCGAATACAAGTAGGTCTTATTACCCCAAAAGGATCGGAAGGGTTAGATGATCCAGTGGAGTCAGATGAGCCCCTGTCATGGGTGTTGCCGGGAAAGGCTGGGCAAACTAAATTGACCAGGACTTGCCGAGCTGAGCGGGCTATTGCAGCCAAATATAAGAGGTCACATGGGCTCGAATACCCCTATGTCCTCGAACCTCTAATGAGGGAAATAGAAGAAAATCGAGAGAGGTGGCTCCGCAATGATATTGAATATTACATAGTTAATAAGGGAGGAGCCATTAAGGGAGTTCAGGCTGAGCAGAGGGTCTCCCAACTCATGCGGGTCTGGAAGATAGGGCGCAGTGTGTATATGCACAAGGTAGTATACTGTAATGAGCGGGGATTGCCACGAGAGTATAGTGTAACCGTTCATGATGCAGCGGGGCAGGAGGTGAAGAAACCAGACCCTCGACACTACTATTAGGTCCGTCAACGAGTGGTCTGCCTTTATTCTTTGCTGCTTACTGCTGGTCAGTGAGCGGATGTTACGTCATTATTATGTGAAGTGATAATGTTTAAACGCTAAGTTTGTGTGTTCTTTGTCAGTGTTTCCTGGAGCAAGGTACACCAAATTTAGGACCCAGCCGGGCCGGTGGGGATTCACCAGGGGGAGTATATAGCCATGCATAATAATGGTATATTGCTTTCCTCTCTGTTGGCAGTAAGTCCTGGTAAGAACAGGTATGCCAGCAGTAGTTATGGAGGTTTTCCCTCATCCAATGTTCTGTTGCCTACAGGTGCACCACCCAACACACAAGTAATGGGGGTTGGTTATTAAAGTACCCGGGCCAATGTGAGATTGGGGGGGGGGAAACCCGTTACATATGTATGTCTTCATTTAAATAGCACATTCAGCTTCAAACGTGACAATCATATAAATAACAAATACAAATACCATGAAAGATGTGCTAAAGACATAAATGTAACATTTAGGAAAAGGAGTCCTTGCTCCTCCAAAGAGCTTACAATCTAATTCCAGTGATCATCAACCAGTGTGGTTTAAAGACAGAGCCTGAGTCATACCACACAAAAACAAAGGACTGACTTTTCAAATCTGGGAAAATGGGCCTTTGAGTGCAGTGCAGGAGCAGTGGCTAAACGTTCAAGATGCAATACTGAAAGCAACAGACCTTCATGTTAGACAGGTTAGTAATGGTACAAGGATAATAAATGCTGATATGGTTTTCAATAGAGGTGGCAGGTAATATATAAGCTTAAAAGAAAGCTTTTAGGAAATATACAGAAAGTAGACTCAGAGGAAGGAGGATAGATAACTTTATCAGGCTCAAGAAAAGTAGGCTCAGTAAATAAACACATGTGCCAGGGCCCAAAACAGAAGACAAAATAGTCCACTCAGTAAACAAGGAGAATAAACAGTTTTTTAGGTAAAGCAGAAAAACAAAATAAGAAATATTAAGACTAAAGATAGAAGAAGACTGTCTTGAGGAAGACATACAGGGTTCTAAACCGGTACTTTTTAATATCTTTTAGTGACATTGCAAATGGTCTGCAGAGAAAAGTTTGCCTTTTTGCAGATGGCACGAAGATGATTTAGGTAGATTGGAGGAATGGTCAACAGTGTGGCAACAGCAATTTAATACCAACAATTGCAAATGATGTTCTTGAGTCACACAAATCCAAAGACAGAATTCAGGATTAATGGCACTATAATGTCAATTACCATCAAGAATCTGGGAGTCATTATTTCAGTTGAGTAAAAGTGAACACTCAATATGGAAAAGCCAGCTGGATGTTAAGTTGTATATGGAGAGATGTTAGCAGCAGAAAAAGAGGGATGGGGATGCCACTTTATACAGTAGATCATTGGTGAGACCTTACCTACAGTTAGGGTTGCCAGGTGTCCCTTTTTTAACAGGACAGCTTGGTATTTTGCCCCTGCGTCTGGTATAAAATAAAAGGTAATACCGTACGTATGTGTCCGGTATTATCTCTCCGAATGCGGAGGGGGTCAGAGCAGTTGCCACCATGCCAGGCTCTCCCCCATCTGCAGGCTTCTCCCTGTCTGTCCCACGATGAGGTGTCTGATGCTGACGTGAGCCGTGTCCTATGTGTGCGGCGGAAGTCAGCTGGGCTCAGCATCCGGTGAGAGGGAGGCCCGGCGTGAGTCAGCATCAGACGGCTCGGCGTGGGACAGAAAGTGAGAGAGAAGCCTGCCGCTGGGGGAGAGCCGGGCATGGCAGCAACTGCTCTGACCGACAGCTGCCCCCCCTTTATCCACTACACCCCTCCGCTGTCACCGCCCCCCATATCCACTGCCCCAACCCCCCTGCGCAGTCACCAGCCATCCCCTTTGCCCTTCCGCAGCCACTGCCCCCCCCGCAGCCACTGGGCCTGGCCTGACACCATCCCCAAGGAAAGTCTGAATTTTATTGGGGAGGTGGGGGTATTTTGTATATGTATTGGGGAGGTGGGGTATATTTTTTATATGTATTCGGGGGAGGGGAGGGCATATTTTTTTATATGTATTCGGGGGTGGGGTATATATTTTTTATATATGTATTCGGGGGGTGGGGGTATATTTTTTTTTATATGTATTCGGGGGGGGGTATATTTTTTATATGTATTCGGGGGGGGGTTCGCATCTTTTACCATTGTGTCAAGTATTTTTGGACAAGCCATCTGGCAACACAACCCACAGTACTGTGTTCAGTGCTGGAGATCATATCTCCAAAAGGATTTACATAAATTGCAGACTGGTGCATGTTCTACAGCATACGATTTATAAGGAAAGATTAAAGGACTTTAATATGTGCAGTTTGGAGGATAGAAGGGAGAGGAGGATATGATCAAAACTTTCAAATACTTTCAAGTACAAGAGGGACCCCTGAACTGGTGTTTTCCCTCGAGAGAAACAGGTAATTTCCCTGGCACAGTAAGTGCCTAGAGCAGTGGTTTTCAACCTTTTTTCTCTCAGAGAACCCCTAACCAGAGTGCTTAGTTGCTGAGACATCCCATCAGCAGCACTGGGTCACAGAAAACACAGGACAGAGATACTGTCATAGGAGACACACATATGGGACAGGGAGTCAGAGGCATCAGAGGGGGTAGGAATTCACAGGAGTCAGAGCAAGTCAGAGGTGGCAGGTGGGACAGGGAGTCCGAGGGGGCACAGAGTCGGGGTGGTCAAAGAGGCAGAAAGTCACATAAAAAAAACACACAACAGGACAGTCACAGAAACACAGACACACACACACACCATCTACTGCTTCCTCCTCCTCTGGTTAGCCACACCCCCAGGCTCCTGACACCGCCTCCTGATTAGCTGCTGGGTAATGCAGCCATGCAGGATAGAGGAAACTGGCCTGCTCTGGGAGATTGGGGAAATCCTGTGACACCCTTTTGATCTTCTCACAGCATCACAGAGTGACGTGCAACCACAGCTGGTATTAGAGATCAGCGGATATGGACCCTTTGGTCCATGGATCAATCTCAAATATGCTAAATCCGTGCATTGGATTCTACAAACTGTCAATGGCTTCTATCAAAGGGCAGATTTTTATGAATCAGCATGGATTCCAACTGACCAAATCCATCTGTGGATTTTCAAATGCAAAATGGATTTGGGGGGGGGGGGGGGGGGGGGGGGGATGCGAGGAAATCCCGGAAACGGATTTGGGCGGATTCGCCTATTTGGGAAACACTGGTCTAGAGAACGTAGGTTCCCGGAGCTGAAATGAATGAGGTCTAGCGCTGGAGGACCTGCTTGTTCTGGCCATGTTAAAAAAAAATCAAGTAGCCACAATTACTGCTTTAAACAAAGATATTCTCTGTAGATCTTGTTTTTTTTTAAATACTGTAGATTGTATTTTTGTTGCACAAATGCAATTAATCCACTAATTAACTCAATTGAAAACAGTACTTGCTGAGTTTATTCTTACAATAGTGGTTAAAAACAATTTGGTCAAAAAAAGTATTCGTTAAAATAAAGACTTTCACAGTAAAAAAAATTTCCACAAGCATAGTAGTGAAATTTTCAGTATCCCTTTGATTTTTTTTTTTTTTTTTAATAAGCCTTCTGAATCTCTACAGTACGTAAACAACCTTGCAGAATATAAAACATATTGAGTTATTTCCATACAATATAACTAATTTTGGCTAGTGAGAATGCAATAGAATAATGAATGTCTGTGTTAAAAAAAAATTGATTTTAAATGCATTGCATAGGTAAGGGACATGTTATTTCATAACAAAGTTGCCTTGATCAGCAAAGGAATACATATTATTATTGTTTAGCACAGTTGTTTTTGTAGTACAATGCAGTGGTGAAATTGAACTGAATTATTGTATAGGCACTGAACCTTTGTTATTTGACACTATTGCTTTAAACTATTCCCCAGGCCCTTATTTTTGATCAAACCCTTGTTACCAATGTTTTTTTTCCCTGTATATAATTACCCAAAGTTGTTGTAACTTCTCTGTGCAGCTAATGATAGTAAATATTTGTCAGGTGTATTACAAAAGGCAGGTGCACTTTTTGAATATAGAAATGTTTACAAGTACATGGTTACAAGTTTCAGTTTAGTGGCAGCTATTTATATTTTATAGAAGCGCAAAAACAATGTGGTTCTATTTTTTTGCACAACGATTGGAACAGTTGCAATTGACCTCTTATTACTAGTAGCATGTCAGGTGGTGCTAGATTTTAAAATGTGAAGCGTGGAAAATGTTATTGTACTAGTTAATTACAGACAACAAACCTTTTTTTTTCCTGCAGGAAACTAGAATTTATAATGCCTGGGGAGCAATTTATTTTTGGCATTAACCTTAATTGCTGGGACTGAGAAAATTTACTGCAACATTAGGCAATTCCATTCCATTGGATTTGGATTTTATGCATGGAATCTATAATTAAATAAGTAGCCCGTTGTAAGCACACGTCTGTAGCTTGTATTCGGTTTATAAAATTTTGGGATTGACACTAAAAGTAACCCCTCTGTTGCCAGATGATGCTGGAACACATTACAGATCAATGCATTGAAGATATTAAGATGTACATTTTTCTACTGTTCCTAGGGGGAAAAAAGATTAGAATAGAGCAGGCCTGCACAACTCCAGTCCTCGAGGGCCGCAAACAGGTCAGGTTTTCAGGATATCACTACTTCAGCACAGCTGGCCCACTAATTGAGCCAGCTGTGCTGAAGTAGGGATATCCTGAAAACCTGGCCTGTTTCCGGCCCTCGGGGACTGGAGTTGTCCAGGCCTAGAATAGAGGGTTACTCTAATTTGCTTTCTGTTTGTAGCATGAATTGCTAATTTCGCAGTCTCGTGAACCAAGCCTCTGTGGCTAGTGCTGCTATTCATTATACACACAAATATTCAGTTCACTAAATGTTGTTCTCAAAAAATGTATAGTAATTGGTGCAAGGTTTACATTTCGTCATACAATATTGAAGATTGAATGTACATATAGCCCGGCCTTCGGCAGCTATTGCTAATTCTGAGCCTTTCCTCTGTCAGTCCTGTTAGAACAGGCAGTGGAAAGGTTAATTCCTTCAGTTGGCCTGTTTGTGCATTTCAGCACTGAGTATGTAGCAATATTCAGGGGCATGCTTAAGCAACCTTTGAGCATGTTAATCCAAAGGGTGGATATGGGTTGGAACACCCCCTGATGTGTGTGAGCCAATCGGTATCCAGCTTTGAGTGGTAATGATTCAAAGCTAGAGACACTCCATGAGGATATTCAAATTGAGACATGTTTCCTAAAATAAGTGATCAGTTAGGAAGAGGAGTGAGTAGGAGAAGAGATATTGATTATAGCTGATAGAGAAGCGGTCTCTCCCTCTTACCCCACCTGGGTAAGGAGGGAGGGCAATTATGCTGCCATGAGCAGAATGGCAGAGAAGAAAGAGTAGGCCTATGCTGTGATGCTGTGTATGCTGCTCTGCCAATAAAGAACCACAAAAAGAAGCTGTTGTGTGTATCACTGTTCCTGATGTGAGAAGGAGAGAGAGTCAGGAGGGGTCCCTCCTCTGGAGACCCCAGAGGATCCCTACTGGCTGGAGGCACTGCACCACCCAGAAAGAACAAGAACAAGGTAACCTGTCCCACACCACCTCCTGTCCCTGTCCTGGTTCTCCCCACAACACCGCGGAGCCCTCAGCCCTCCTGTTTGCCAGCAGGTCACAGCACCAAGACTGTGTACAGTAACCAGAAGGAGTGAACCCCCCCCCCAATCTCATGTCGGGTGGGGTGAAAGAGGGTTACATACAGTATAACTGTTATGTCTGATTATAGTCACTTGTGATTAATTGTCAGCCCTGCTCTTTGAAAGTCTAATTTATTCAATTTAAACATAGGTAGTAGGGAGGCATACATTATGCCAAACTTTTTTTGACAGGTACCACGCCCCCTTTTGCCCTAGCCCCGCCCCTTTTGGCCTTAAACCCGCCCCATGTCCCGCCTCTTCCGTATCCGGTCCCGCCCCTTCCGTATCCGGCCCTGCCCCCTGCGCCAATTTTTTGAGGTTGACGCCCCCTACGCCAAAAACTCGCGGTTGACGCCCCTTACACCAAAAACCGTGATTAACGCCCCCTACGTCAAAAAAAACGCGGTTGACACCCCCCTGAGCCCATTTTTTATTATGATGTGTATTTTTTATTCTTTTTTTGTGATTGGTGCGTACTGTTGACGTAGATTGGAGGGGGCGTATACATACGCGGGGCATGTCCAGGCATGTTTATAGGCGTTTGGGGCATGCCCGAACATGTTTTTTTTCAAACGGGGCACGTCTGGACATGTTTATTCTGAAATAACGCAGTGCGCATGTCAGAAATTTTCAAAAGACGTTGAAAAGAGGGCATAGCAATTTTTTTAAATTCAGACAGAATACGGCTTTAATAGGCCAAACCCATCATGTGTCAGGGTGGCCGAGTGGTTTAAGGCGTTGGACTTAAGATCCAATGGACGTATGTCCGCGTGGGTTCGAAACCCTCCCCAGACATAATCTTTTTATATTTTTTTTATTTGTATAGAGTCTGTACGTGTGTTAGCCGCAACAGGGCTACATAAAAATAAAAAGCACAATTGTATAATAGTCAAAAATTGCTTATTTTATTTTTAAAAGATACAACAGTTTTCAAACAGGAAATAATTACATGTCGTATTTACAATTAAAAAAGTAAATAAGGTATTAAACGGCAGTTAAGGCATTAATAGACTAAATACATCTAGAGTCATTAGGTTAGTACGATGCATAGTATAGAGGGACAGCAATACAATGTCTTATTTACAGTGGGGAAAAAAAAATTAACAGCTTATTTACAGTTTCAACCAGTCAGCCGACGGTGTTAATAGACTACCCCTCCTCTTGTTTAGTAAATACCCCGGCGGTGATGTTAAGCCAGGGGCACTTAAAGAACTGTAACGCAAATCAGAGGTTCTTTTCTGAGGAGGTAAAAGGGATGATGAAGGAGGGGGCGTTGTATCGGGGGCCCGTATTTTTAAGCGATCCAGGCTTTCTCTATTTGTCGCATTACCCACAACCGATGAGGGGATATTCAGTTCAGCCATCGCAGACAGAAAAGGGCTCCATCCCTGTGGTATTTTATGCTTTATAACAGTGTGACTTTGTGTAACACCGCGTACCAAATCCAGTAAATTAGAGCCTGGTATAACCTGTTTTTTATAAATAAATTCCCCTTTGTCATTCCAGCTTGTAATATGTTTAGCCTGAAACATTTTACTGAGCAATAACTCTGCATTTTTCTTGAAGCGGACATTCACATTAGTAACAACCTCACGAATCAGATTGTCAGTCGTATCTGCTGAGACAATATCCTGGAAGTGTAAAGGGTGAGAGGCTGTTTCATCAGTAGGCATTAAAAGCGTTATGCGGTTCTTCTCCCCTTCGCTCTGTTTAGCATGCACCAAGTATTTCTGCAGTACAGTAGTGTATCTTTTTATCTTTTCATCCTCTGATAAATTATTGCTATTTAAGATCGCATTAATTTCTGTATCTACTGTAGGCGATGCATGGCAACTTCACGTATATCGCCCTCTCGCTGGGGGGGACGTTGTAAACGATCCATATCTTGTTTGGGGACCAGGTACATTTTCTCAGCAAATTCCATTAGCGGTTAGTGAGAAGGTCAGTCAGCAGCGGTATAGCAAAACCCAAAAGAGAGCCAATAAAGCCACCGGACTGCTTCACCAGGCGTTTCTTTTTTACAATTGTAAATTTTTTATCGCTCAGCTTTTTTATAATTTTACGCCACTTTTTAAGTATGCCAACTTGACGCTTTGATAAAGGTATTTTACCTTTTAGAGCATTGAGGGCTATCTCGCATATGGCGGTGACTAAATCATTAGACGCTGAACACAGAATAACTTTTCTTTGCTTTGGTGAAGCCCTTATTAATGCTTTTAAAGTATGCCAATTGCGGCGTAGTCGGTTAGACATGTTTACAACAGCGGTGCGGCTACAAGTAATGACAATTTACAGATGATTATCTCTTTTTAGAACTGTTTTTTTTAAAACATAGGTTGTCAGGCGGAAAGATACCGTTTCTTAAGCGGTACTCATCAGGGGTCGTGGCTCTTAAATCTACTAACAAAAAACCATAGGGGACACGTGTGGCACCTTCAAAAGCCTCTAAAAAGAAGTGTGATTTACCAGGATACATTTGATGCGCTAAGGTGTTAATTTGTAATTTATCCCTAGGATTTTTAAAAAGAACCATATATTTAGTGTTTAAATTTATGGTTCTGCTTTTTTTACCCTGGCAAAAAACATTTTGTACGAGGTACATGATACTGAGGTTTCTCTGATGCACATACTTGGTGAATGCTTTTTCAATTTCAGAGCTCTCACTGGCGGCTTCCATCAAGTCATCAACGATTGTCAAATTCACTTTACCCGGGGGAAAAAGAGCATCGTCATTAAATGTAGCAGGTATACCCTCAATAAATCTAATGTGGGGCATAGTGCTTAACAGTTCATCATAAAGATTTTGCCAGCAAGCATAAAACCATACGATGTTATCAGGCCGGTGCGACAAGTGAGTGCTAGAATGTTGCAAAATCTGTTTAACAAAATAGCTTTTCCCTGAATTTGACGGTCCGGCTAAAATGCATGAGAAAGGATGTTGAAGCCTGATATCCATTACAGATTTATAATTAGTAACCAAAGGGTAGGGTTGTGAAGTCGTTGGTCAGCTGTCGTTTCGTGTACACACACTTTTGTGTTTTCTGTAGAGGACGCGTCTCAATCTGCCAATAACGTTTATTTCGGACAATCCCCGCCTGTTGTACCACAATCTTTTTCTGATCTTCAGGATCAGAGTGTAAGGGGTAGTCCAGGACAATATCTTTTAAAGTGTCAAAGTTAATCAATTCAGCGTTTGCAGCGTTCAGTGTTACGCCTTTAACTTTTAGACACGTTTTACCAGTGGAAAGCTTATAACCGTAAGTCTTGGGGCCGGTGGAAACAAATTCTGTAATGTGTGTACCAGTCGGTAGTTCACTAGTCAGCTCCCCTAAGTAGTCACCCAGAGGGGGATTCCAGTCACCTGTTTTGCTAACAAAAATGACAGAGTCAGTGTCATGGTAGAGACACCTCTCTTGTAGCTTGTCCAAAACATTGTACAGTTCAAGACGGGCATAGGCCGTCGTAAAACAGGCAATAAAAATATTGACATTACGACCTACAGTGTATCCTTCCTTTGTATACTTCCAGCTAACCATGGCCGTGTCATCATCTAGGAAGTCTAAAGATGACACATCGTATTGCGTTGAAATGGCGTAACCAAAAAGTTCATCAGGGCTTGTTACAATACTTGTATTTTGTAAATTAGTCTTTTGACCGAATTTACCCCACAAAGAATTTAGAAACAGTTTAGAAATTTGTCTTTTTGCCGGGTTAATGTCTATTTTATAAGCGCGTAAACGTAAACCCTCTTTTGAAAAATACTCGCTGATGTATTTTTGTTTTTGGCATCGTCTGTACACCAGCTGGGGTATCCAGATGCCTCCTGTTTGTCCCTGAGGTGCACCTTAATGTATTTAGCAAACAATTTGTCTGTATAATGTTCAATGTGCCAAATTTCAAAAATGTTACACAACCGGTACCCTTTCTTCAACGCGGCCTGAATTTCAACTGTACACCACGTACCGGTCAATGAGCGCTCCTCATCTGTATGACAGAAAGGCGTCGTCTGGTTGGTGACGGCACATGTGCTGCATAGTGGAAACATGAGCTTGCCATTCATTTTAACAGGAAGGATGGGGAAAAATAAGTCTCTAAGCGGATAGACTTTTACTTTAGCAACCCCAAAGTACCTGTCAAAAGAGAAAAAATTCTCATAGATGATCTTAGGGTAACCGGTGGGATACATTTTGGTTTTGTTAGAAAATGTGTTTTGATGGCTGTTTTGTGGTACAATTGACCATATGTAAGAGATGTAACAGTGTTTTGTATCTTTTTCATTGTAACACATGGGACAGCCATGGTAAAAGCAGCCGTTGAATTCAAAGGCTGTTTGAACACCATTAATCACCGCATAACTATCCAGAAAATAGCGTTTCGGCTCATATTTTTACCAAGTAACACCATCGCCATTGTACCCCCTGACAATTACAACATCACAAAAAAACGCTTCTCTACGCCCGCCACACAGTGGCTACTGTATGTGTCTTACAAGGAGAATATAGTCATACAACACGCTTTAAGGGGGGGTGAAAAGAACTCACGACGGAACTTAAACGACATCTTTTGATTCATTTGACAAGACAAAAAAAAAGTTATTTCATCATGGCATTTATTCACACCAACTCCATAGAATGCGCTAAATCTGAACTGGATATCTTTGAAATACAGCCTACACAGACGAGCATAGAAAAAAGTCTGTATGTGGAAATACAGCCTACACAGACGAGCATAGAAAAAAGTCTGTATGTGGAAATACAGCCGTTGGCCACCCTTTCAGAAATGGCTCCGTTGGAATTTTATATCGCTGGCAGCGGGGAACATTATTTCGACCTAATAATACTTTGATTTACATTACGTGTAAGATCGTCAAACAGGACAATACACCGATTGCTGATGGAGCACGCGTGAGTCTAATCAATTATTCGATAGCAACGCTTTTCAATCAGTTAGATGTGACTTTGGGGGACAGACTCATCGTTTGACAGAGCTTATATAGCTGCTTCAAAAGCTCAACAACACAATATACTCACCAGGCTTTTCAGGTTGTGGGGCCCGTGGTTTCTTGTTCTGGATTTGAATTTCAGCGGCGACTTTTCGGCTTCTAACGTTTTGGTGCCTGTGCATTTTTGAAGCTGTGAACAATGTCCTCATTATTAAAAAGTTTTATAATAGACAGCAGCATTTAAAAATAAAAAAAAACTACACAATTATTGTGGCTGCATGACCCCTAATGTTGGCTATAAAAAAAATGTTTTGAATATAACAACGATACATTGTCATACATACCCCGTTTTTGATTTGTCATTATGGACAGTTCAGGGCTGTGTTGTTTGGTCGAACATTTGACAGCGCGTACACCGTTTTCCGTACCCGCCTTGATTTGTTCTGTACGACATAAAAGACCGCATACAGGTGGTTATTCATGTACACAGGCGACTATAAAAGTAAAAAAAGTATCTGCATCCGTTTTTATATAAATACGCACCATCGGTGACCGGTTTTCCAACTCGACAGTCTAGATCGTTATATAGAAGCGTATAATCGTCATTAGCCACCCGCTCGGCTTGAAGTGCAGCAGCCAAAACTACATGAAAGAAAATTACAAAAAATAAAAATAAAAAAAAATAAATAAAAAAAATAAAATAAAAATAAATATATATATTTTTTTAAAAGTGTATAAAAACAGTCTAAGCATTTAGTATGTTAGCTTAATAAAATAGCGCAGGCTTAAGCGGTCTCTGTAGATTCTTACATTCTTGGTCTGCCTCTGTGGAACTCCCCTGTGTATTTTCGGCAATATTTGTTTGGTAGCGGTCAGCCTGCATGTATTATAAAGTACAATCAATTCTAGGCCTTTAAAAATTATCATTAAAATGCCTTCAATATAGTCTAATAAAAAAAATGGACAAAAAACAAAACAGTCAATGCTATTAAAATACACTAAAATCATGATATAAAATAGATGATACTATATTATCACGGGGGCCCCTTTTTAGAAAAATAAAATACATTAAATGCTACTTTGAAAAGACATATATGAATAAAACAATACACTCAATATACGTTAATAAAAAAAGGCCCTGTATATTACATAAAGACTACATAAAAATACATTCAATGCCATTAAAATACACTAATTAGCATTCTATAAAATAATATATCAAGGGTTTAGGTATATTATATCACAGTTTTAGGTTTAATATATTACGGCCTTAGGTGCTACAGGATGTACTATATTATCAACGGGGCCACTTTTTAGAAAAAAAACATTAAACATAAAATAATATATTACGGTCTTAGCCGCTATAGGCTATACTATATTATCACAGGTGTAAACTTTTAGAAAAATAAATACGTTATCTGTTATTTTGAATAAAAGACAGACATGAATAAAACAATACAATAAATATTATGTTTACTCACCATGGCCGTTATATTCAGAGCACTGCTAGGCACAGCCTGGATAGACGGGCACTCAAAAGCAAAGGAGCTAGAGACCAGAAGAATTTCAAAGCAACCTCTTAAATAGTTTTTTCTTGAGGATCTAACACTTCGTAGCTCCACCTTCAAGGGCTAGGGGGTCTGACCACTCCTCTTGAGGCTGTCTTGTTCTTTGTTTAATAGTTTTAATTATTATAAGGTCTGTTTATAGGCAACACTTCTGGTTTATTAAATATATATATTTTTATTTATTTTTTTGCTCTAACTTATCTATATTATCAATGTGCTGTAAAAGACCATAAAAATAAAATAAACCGAGACATTGTTGGCATTGTATAATATAATTAGGCTTTTATTAAACAGTACATATCAGACACATGTTTTTTTTAAAAATGGCATTATATATTTTTATAACAGGCCACACATTTCTGTGTACAGTCAATGTGTACATATCGCCGCTTTAAATGGCTCATACGCTTTCTCACAAAATTAGCGACTATGCGGTCATTTTTTTAAAATCATTAGTGAAACTTTTTAAGATCTCTTCAAATGTTAAACCTTTACACATATGATGAATGAAAAAAATACAAAATTCACCGCAGACAGACGACAAAGTATCTTGCAAATGTGCGTTCTGAAACGTTATGCGTTTCACGTTCGTATTTAAAAATTGTAAAATTTCTTTAGGAAAACGTTCACTTTTTGGTGATAATCCGTATGAGTCGAAAAAATGTCCAGAACCATCTGTATCAAAAAAAATCGCCAACCAGTGCTCCAGGACAGTTATGAGAATGTGTATTTATGATGAAACCTGTGGGTGCACTTGTCAGCGCGCGACGGGGTAATAAATCGCAGGGGTAAACTCCTTGAAACAGTCCACGGGTGAATCGATCGGCGCTTAAAAGCTGCGTTATTTGAACGGTATTCATTCTTTTTTTTATTCAGAGAAAGTCATATAACACTTCTCTTCTCTGGTTTATCTCAATAGCGTTATCAAAAACGCCGTACACAATAATATTAACGGTTCTATCCAGAGCCCTTGAAAAGCGTATTTCAGCCCTCAAGTTTCCATTGCGAATTAGTGAGAAGTGTCCACCGCGTTCCTGATCGGGTGACAAATCAAACGCAAACAGCGTGTACCCCTCAACATACTCTTCACGATTAATGAGAAATCCAGCGTCTGCATTTTGTTTACCGGCAATTTGTACCAGTGCCATGTATTCTCTAATAGAATTAGCATTCTCAAAGTCTGGTTGAAACGGTTTTGTCGGTATTTGTTCGCCGTCTAAATACAGTGCTGCAAAATTCACATGGTTGTGTTTGAAACAAAGGGGGGTTTTTATCGTAAGCACCAGAAAAAGCATTATTATCAACGAATCCTATAATGACCAGTTTGGGTAACTGACCCAAAAACAGGTTTTCTAGATTGCATACGGGGCTTCCGACCGCGATGCTATAAATTTTCATCCCCACACGGTCGATTGTGTATTTTGCGTTGCCGTTTAAAAGCCCCTGCGCATGACCTATGCGCACTGCCGGCGCAATTTGCACCCTTTTGACAAACAGCGATGCGTTTAGAATTTGAATCTTAAACGGCTCAGCCTCAGCAGACATTAAACAAAATGTATCTTTATTTCTAGTGAGTTTAATTTTTAAGTCCAGACCGTTCAGTATAAGCTTCTCTTGAAAAAATATATCGCTATGTAGATGTCCTAGTAATTCAACGGCTTTACCACGCTCTGTCATTTGGGAACGCTTTGTAAAACCATGGTTATCACCCCCCACTGTGCGGGTTTGGTGTTGCCCCGCTGTATCCTTGTAAAATAAGCCGGTGGTAAACTGCGTGGATAATGCATCAGCACTATAGTTCAGAATTGTTTCAATATACGCCCGATATGTGTACAGATTATTGGATTGCGATATGAGTCTGTCCCCCAAAGTCACATCTAACTGATTGAAAAGCGTTGCTATCGGATAATTGATTAGACTCACGCGTGCTCCATCAGCAATCGGTGTATTGTCCTGTTTGACGATCTTACACGTAATGTAAATCAAAGTATTATTGAGGTCGAAATAATGTTCCCCGCTGCCAGCGATATAAAATTCCAACGGAGCCGTTTCTGAAAGGGCGGCCAACGGCTGTATTTCCACATACAGACTTTTTTCTATTCTCGTCTGTGTAGCTCAAAAAAGGATTGGTGTATATAGCGCTAAAAAATGTGAACACAAAATAATAATACAATGTGATACAAATAAAAATAAAATTAAAATCAGCAAGGCTGCCAGGAATAACTAACCCAAACACAGTTAGTGAAACATGAGAAAAAAACAATACAGACCGGCGCCTTAGAGTCCAAATAGTGGGATAAATAACAGTCCAATGGGTGGTTTAGGATATCCAAAAGATGACAATCAAGTCCAGTGGACAGCAGATTCCTCAGCAGCAAACAATGTGTGATATGCAGGGGAGACAAAAGAACAAGATCATAGTGTACCAAAATATGGTTAGAACATGTGACACATAGACAAACAGACACATACAACAATAAACAAGTAGGCTGACTAATAACAATTAATTTTAATGAACACAATAAAATTCAGCAACTGATAGCAAGCAGATTCCGGATCCGGTTGTGTAAAACCGGAATCCTACTTACAGCCAGTCCTCAGGATATGCGCAGATATAGGGATTAAAGATGATCCGGCGATGGCTGATGCTGGATGTGTGTCTGTAGGTTTAGGCAAGTTGCCTTCCGCTCCACGAGGCGCCCTCAGCTCGCGGCCGGAACCACGTCACAGGGGGCGGGACACCGCTCCGAATCTCCCAACCTCGCCGGGTCTCGCTGATAGTAGTAATCCAAAAATGCTGCTATTCCAGGGACTGCTGTAGCGATCTGCTCATATGTCAGTTGAAAGCTGATAATTGATACTCAAAGGCCTGTAGGCTGTATTTCAAAGATATCCAGTTCAGATTTAGCGCATTCTATGGAGTTGGTGTGAATAAACGCCATGATGAAATAACTTTTTTTTTGTCTTGTCAAATGAATCAAAAGATGTCGTTTAAGTTCCGTCGTGAGGTTTTTTTCTTCTTTCTGACGTTGCGACTGCTCTTTTTGTTTTGATAACAGGTTGTGCTGGGTGGGAATGCAACGCTGCGCTTGCGTTTTCCTTTAGCACTGCTTCTACTGATGTACATGAGACCGGACCCATCTTGTCACCGCCCATTTTATTCGTCACCGCGGTTGAAACACGCCCTACAACGTCTCTAGCGATATTTAGTGCTGCAGTTTTTACATGAGGTTTTACAATATCAAAGCCGCGTCTGAATAACGGCACCGCCCGCCTAAACATACTGCGGATAACGCCTGCTAATCCACGGCCGTACATATAAGGGCTCCCATGAAAACTCTGTAAGCCATTTCCTGCTTGTGCCCTATAATACATACTGTAAACCTGTGGTTCTCCATAATTTTTAACAGCCACCATGTTGCCGGCCCCTTCAATACAAAAAGCCTTTGCGCGGACGAAAGTGTAGTTTTACAATGGACTTCCCGTACTTGAATGAGACGTTCTTATTTTGGTCGTTCTTTATCTCGATTGTAATGCAGTCGATGTGATATTTACTGACGGGTATGTAATCAGGTTTTATGTAGCGCTACGTAATGATATCATTATTATTGCCGGTGATTTCAACGGTACGCAGTAGTGGGACAAAACTGTGCCCTACGCGTTGATGCATAATGATGTCGGTATAAACAAATATTGTATAAAAAACATTTTTTATATCTGCACATATTTTAGCCCTTTTTTCAATTTTATCGATATTATTAGAATCCAGGCCTAGAATGTTCATCATACGCTCTGAGGCTGTAAAGCGTTGTGTGCCCACAACAGATACTGTTCTTTCAAAGTCGTCATATTTCAATTTTACTTTGCTGATGGCCATCGCCTCATTAATAGACCTAACCAATTCAGTAATATCACTATAATACCCCGATTTTACCATGAAATTTGATTTAATTGCGTTTAGCGGTGATACATGTATTGTGCTGTCTGGCGCCGCCGCGTTCCATATCTGCGGACTTAGTTGTGTTACAGATACGTTACCGTCCACGTTTTCAAATGTATTCCAAGTATGCGGATACTGTATTTCTGTTAAAGCAACCTCCCATTCACCTTTTAAAATAATGGGCTTGGCTAGTTTTGTCGTATAATTAGAAATGTCATTTTGGGGGAACGTTTCGTATGACGCATTACTAGGCAACGTTACATAAAAGGCAATATCCTCCATGGCGACGTATTTTTACAAACGAGTTAGTTGTGCTTTTTCTATCCAGCTGTTGAATTTTGTAGGGTATCCCCACCATTTAACGTAGTAGACGATTTTACGCCTTACGCTTTTTTGTTTTAATATCTTCTCAATTCTGTAAACGCGATTTAAATTCTTTGGTATTTTTTGTATCTCTTCAGCGTAGAATGAGCCTTCTATGGCCTCACCAGCGCTATCTGTAAGCTTATACAGAGGTTTTACGCCTTTCGTGCGTACACCAGCAATAATAAATATTTCATCTGTAAAACACTGTTCATAACCCTTTGTAAAAACGCCTTTATGCTTTGATATCCGAACATGGTCTCCAATTTTTAAAAGTGGCTTAAGTTTCTTAGAACTCACATGTGACCTATAAATAGTATTCCATACGGTGAGAGAATTCGCTTGTGTTACATCCTTTGGCGCACACTTAATGGTGCGATGTGGCGTGTGGTTATAGCTGTATATTAAGTCTGATAACACATCGCTGTACCGGTGCGTATTATGAGCTGTGAAAAAGCGCCACATTTTCGTTTTTAATGTCCTATTAAAGCGCTCAACAACGGCGGATTTTACTGAGTTGCCGGCGATGAAACTGATAACGCCATATTTTTTGAGCAGTAAATTAACATTCTTATTCAAGAATTCTTTACCCCTGTCAGTTTGTAACTTTTGAGGCACGCGTCCCTCTAAGAAAATATCCTGTAACGCAGTAGCGACGCTTAACCCGGTTTTATTTTGCAACAATTTCGCCCAGGCGTATTTTGACAAAATATCAATAACCGTCAGAATATATCGGTAGCCGTTATTACACTTGGCAAAATCAATCATTGATACGAGGTCTGCCTGCCACTGCGAATCCACATTAGAAACTAAAATCATATTCCTTTTCAAATTTTTTCGCGCTGGTTTGTATAACGAATAGACATCTTGATCTGAAAGATAATTTTTGACCGTTGCATTTGAAATACCGTATTTTTGTGCTGCATTATTTAAACTCCAAAGGAACCCGGCGTTTTCGGCGTGTAATATATTTTTCGTAATTGTGCATCCGGTTTTTTTGAGCTTGTATGGCTGTGCATTTTTGAATAGTGTTTTATAAAAAACAATATAATGTTTATTTATTTATTTATTTATTTATAAAATATTTTACCAGGAAGTAATACATTGAGAGTTACCTCTCGTTTTCAAGTATGTCCTGGGCACAGAGTAAAACAAATAATACATGGTTACAAATACAGTTACATAAATGAACAAGGTATACATTTATATACAAGACATTGCATGCACAGTTAAAGAAAATATATATTATGAGCTTATGAAACAGTTACAGACCAGATTAAAGTGTGAGACAGCCTTAGATTTGAAAGAACTTAAGCTGGTGGTGGATATGAGAGTCTCTGGTAGGTTGTTCCAGTTTTGGGGTGCACGGAAGGAGAAGGAGGAACGTCCGGATACTTTGTTGAGTCTTGGGACCATGAATAGTCTTTTGGAGTCTGATCTCAGGTGATAGGTACTGCATGTGGTAGGGGTGAGGAGCTTGTTCAGGTAGCTGGGTAGCTTGCCCAGAAAGTATTTGAGGGTGAGACAGGAAAGGTGAACTTTGCGCCTAGACTCTAGTGATGACCAATCTAGTTCTTTGAGCATTTCGCAGTGATGTGTGTTGTAGTTGCATTGGAGAACAAAACGACAAATTGAATTGTAGAGGGTGTCAAGTTTGCTAAGGTGGGTTTGAGGAGCCGAGCCATATACTATGTCTCCATAGTCAATAATTGGCATTAGCATCTGCTGTGCAATACGCTTTCTGACCAGGAGACTTAGGGAGGATTTGTTCCTGTAAAGTACCCCTAGTTTGGCATAGGTCTTGGTTGTCAGGGTATCAATGTGCATCCCGAATGTTAAGTGGGAGTCAAACCATAAGCCCAGGTATTTAAAACTAGTGACAGGTGTTAGGGTGGTTTTAGCGTTGGTTCTAATCAGGAGCTCAGTCACTGGAAGCTTTACAAATTTAGTCTTGGTCCCAAATACCATTGTTACAGTCTTGTCAGTGTTTAAAAACAGTTTGTTTTGGGAAATCCAGTTTTCGAGTCTCAAAAAGTCAGACTGAAGTATGTGTTGAAGGTCAGAGAGGCTATGGCTGTGTGCATACAGGATTGTGTCATCTGCATACATGTGTATTGAGGCTTCCTTACAAGCTGTGGGAAGATCATTAATGAACACTGAGAAGAGTAGGGGCCCCAGAACAGAGCCTTGCGGGACACCACAGGTGATATCCAGGGGGTTGGAGTTAGAGCCTGAGATGGACACATGTTGGGATCTTCCTGATAGGTAGGACTGAAACCAGTTTAAAGCATGTTTCCCTATTCCAGAGCTCTGGAGTTTGTTAAGCAGGATAGCATGATCAACTGTGTCAAAAGCCTTTGCAAAATCTAGGAATACTGCACCAGTGAGTTGTCCCCGTTCCATTCCACACTGGATTTCATTGCAAACTTTTAGCAGGGTAGTTACGGTGGAGTGTTTGGGACGAAACCCAGACTGGAATTGGCTAGGGAAATTTGTCTTGGTGTAGAACTCGCTTAATTGGGAGTGGACACATTTTTCCATAACTTTGGATAGAATTGGGAGAAGTGAGATTGGCCTGTAGTTTGAGACAGTGTTTTTGTCCCCACTTTTGAAGATTGGGACAACTCTGGCAGTTTTCCAGGTCTTAGGGATATGGCCTGCAGACAGGATAGAGTTGACTATCGACGCAATTGGTTTGGCAATGGCTGGGGCACCAAGTCGTAGGAACCTAGATTGTAGTAAGTCGGGTCCACATTGGCTGCTTAGTTTTAGTTTGAGGAGCGCTTGTGTAATCTCCTCTTCAGATACTGGGCTAAATTGAAAATTGTGGGCAGTGTTGGGAGGGGGTGGGACTATAGGGGTACTCCCAGGATGAGATTCAGGTTTGGGGTTTGTGCTGCGTTTCGCTAATAGGTTAGTGGCACACCCCACAAAGTAATCATTGAATGCATTTGCAATGTCAGTGGGGTTTGTCAGAGTAATATCCCCCTTAGTGATATTACTTGGTTGTTGATGGTTAGGAGGCTGGAATATATTGTTGATAACCTTCCAGAAATTAGCTGGGTTTGATGTATTCTGGAGGAGATTGTCAGAGTAATATTGTGCTTTTGCATGCCTTGTTTGCCTTGTGCACACGTTCCGCAGGCATCTGTAGTGATTGAGATCCTTGGTAGTGCCAGTTACTTTGTAGCTTTTCCACAAGGCATCCCTGAACTGGTAGAGTGCTATAAGGTCAGGTGTAACCCATGGAAGGTGGGCCCCCCGTACCCTTATTTTGCGTAGTGGAGCATGGGTATCGCAGAGTTTTAAGAACTCGGATTGGAAATAGTCGAGCGCAGAATCAGGGTCGGGAATTAAATCGATTCTGTGCCATGGGCAGTTGGTAAGGTCATCCAGAAACTGTTGTGGGTTAAAGTTTTTAAATGTTCTAGTTAGGAGAACTTTGGGGCTTGAATGGGGCGGTTTAATTTTCCTTACACAGTACACTATTGCATGGTCACTGAAAATGTCAGGAAGGATGCCAGAGGATTGGATTCTGCTGGGGTTTGAGGAGAGAATCCAGTCTAGCAAGGAATGGTTATGCGACTTCAGGTTTATTCGTGTGGGTTGGGAAATGAGTTGCGATAGGTTAAGTGACTTGAGTTGTATCTGGATTTTGTGGTTTTTAGGGTCAAGCCAATTGAAGTTGAAATCCCCAAGAACTAGCAGCTCACTCTTCTCATTCAGAGAGGAAATGGAGGCAAGAAATTGGGTGATATCAGTCAAGGATTGTGGAAGGGCTTTAGGGGGGCGGTAGATGCCAGCAAGCAAGATGGGCTTAGAAAAGGGGAGGCAGATTTTGCCAACTAGAGTTTCAAAAGAGGGTGGACTTGGTGGGCAATGTAGCAGTGTAAATTGTAAGGTGTCTGCAATATAAAATAACACCCCTCCTCCTCTCTTTGACCTATCTCTCCTAAAAATGGAGTATCCCTGAATGGCGATATTTGCATCAGGGGTTTTAGAGGATAGCCATGTTTCTGTAAGAACGATGGCTTTGGGTTTATGCATAAGGCACCATGCCCTTAGTTCGTCTAGTTTGGGCAGCAGGCTCCGGATGTTTATATGGGCGACAGATAGCCCTTTTTGGAATTTAAAGGTGGAATTCTCAGGGGCATGGGACAGAGCTGAAATGGGAGGACCTGGGTTAGTTTCAATATCACCTGCTAGAGAGAGTAATAGTATGAGAAGAAATTTGGGTAGTTGTTTACAAGTTGTAAATTTGTGGTGTTTTCCATTAGAGTGAGCAGTGGTTTCTATGTTGCTTTCAGCCTCTGTTTAAAGCGTTACTGATATCCTGTTGAAACTCACATAAGACATCACACAGGATAGCCTTTTAACACCTCAAGTGTTTGTCTGGCCTGTCATTGAGACCCCCCCTCTGTCAATGAGGATGCTGTTTCAAATGCTATCCCCCCCAACCCCCTGTATTTCAAAGCAATTCAAAGTCTTTTGAAATGCTTTATTTACCTCTGTCAATGAGGATGTTCACACTACACAGCAGTTCTCAATTAGTGTTTGTCTAGCTTGTCATTGTGTCCCCACAACCCTCTGCTAATGAGGAAGTTAATTCAAATGCTATCCCTCCGCAATTCAAAGTCTTTTGAAATGCCTTATTTACTTTTTTTTTTACTTGTAAATACGCCTTGTAATTAATTAATGCTTGAACCTGTAGCTTTTAAAAATAAAATAAATATTTTTGACTCTTTTACAATTGTGCTTTTTTTAAATTTTATGTTTACCTGTTACGGCTAACACATGTATAGACTCTATACAAATAAAAAATATATAAAAAGAGATGTCGTCTTTTGAAATGCCTTATTTACTTTTTTACTTGTAAATACAACTTGTAATTATTTCCTGCTTGAAACGGTTGTAGCGTTTAAAAATAAAATAAATATTTTTGACTCTTATACAATTGTGCGTTTTTATTTTTATGTAGCTCTGTTGCGGCTAACACACGTACAGACTATACAAATAAAAAATATATAAAAAGAGTTTATTCTCTTAAAGCCGTATTCTGTCTGAATTTAAAAAAATTGCTACGCACTCTTTTCAACGTCTTTTGAAAATTTCTGACATGCGCACTGCGTTATTTCAGAATAAACATGTCCAGACGTGCCCCGTATGAAAAAAAAACATGTTCGGGCATGCCCCAAATGCCTATAAACATGCCCGGACATGCCCCGCGTATGTATACGCCCCCTCCAATCTACGTCAACAGTACGCACCAATCACAAAAGAAGAATAAAAAATACACATCATAATAAAAAATGGGCTCAGGGGGGTGTCAACCGCGTTTTTTTGGTGTAGGGGGCGTCAACCGCGTTTTTTTGGCGTAGGGGGCGTCAACCGTGAGTTTTTGGCGTAGGGGGCATCAACCTCAAAAAATTGGCGCAGGGGGCAGGGCCGGATACGGCAGGGGCGGGACCGGATACGGAAGGGGCGGGACATGGGGCGGGTTTAAGGCCAAAGGGGGCGGGCTTAGGGCAAAAGGGGCGTGGTACCTATCAAAAAAAGTTTGACATAATGTATGCCTCCCTACTACTAACATAAAAGGAGGCAGCAGCACGGTCAGGATTTTTTTTTTCAAGGTTCAGTTACACATTCAGTTAAAATATATAAAATACATTGTATTATGCTTTGGTACAATTGTGTAGTACAATATTGGGGTGTTTTTCAGAAATCTTGTTAATGGTTTTGGATGTAGATGTTATGTCATTAATAGCCCATAAGTTTAGAGAGCTATAGTTATGTTCAATAATACTACTAATTATTGTCAGGCAGCAACATTTTTTTTTCCAACTAATTCATAGGCTAATTATCAAAAGAAAAAAAGTATCGCAACCAATCAAACATACTATACTTGTTTTCTAATAATTAAAACAATTAATTTGGCTACCTATGCATGGCCCTATTGAGATATAGTGGCGAGAAAAAGTTTGTGAACCCTTTAGGTTTTTACATATTTCAAACCTAAAATGTTATTAGATTTTTATAGAAGTAATAATAATAAAAGGTAACCAAATCAAACAAATGACACAAACACATGATACTTGTTCAACATTTATTTTTCCAAAAATGATTCAACCATCAATATCCATGTGTGAAAAAGTATGTGAACCATTAGATTCAGTACCTGGTGGCACCCTCTTGAGCAGCAATGACTTCAACAAAGCTTTTCATGTAACTGCTGTTCAGTCTCTCACATTGGTTTTGAGAAAGTTTGGCCCATTCCTCCTTACAGAATTACTTAAACTCATTGACATTTGCAGGCTTCCATGCATGGACAGCTCACTTCATATCCTGCATCAACATTTTGACTTGTCTGTCCAGGAAACATTGTTCCAGATGTCTTATGGAGCATCTATGTGCTCTTTGATGGACTTCAAATGGCAGCAATGTTCTTTTTAGAGAGCTGTGGTTTCCTCCATGAACACCATTCTTGTTCGGTCTTTTTCTGATAGTTGAGTCGTGAACACTCGCAGTAGCCAAGGCGTGAGAGTGTCCTGAAGATCCTTAGAAGTTACTCTTGGTTTTTTTGTGACTTCCTGGATGATTCACGGTTTGTTCTTGGAGAGATTTTGGTAGGATGATCGCTCTTGGGTAGAGTGACTGTTGTCGGTAATTTTCTCCATTTGTGGACTGTCTGTCTGACAGTGGATTGCCCCAAATAATTAGACATAGTTTTGTAACCCTTCCTACATTGATAAACATCAATAACTGATTTTTTTGAGGTCCTCAGAGATTTCTTTTGCTCGTGGCATGGCGTGTTTCCGCACACTTGTATGGTGAAGACAAAACTCTCAAGGTTTCTGATCTTTAAGTAGGGTGGGGCCTCATAAACTCACCCCTGAAGATTCACTTAATTATTTAAACACCTGATTCTATTTAGCCTCTTTAATTAGCTGATAAAACCAGAATTTCACTTTTGCACATACACTGACTCTTATTTACTCATTGTTTGTCGAATTCATACATCATTTTGTTGCAAAAGACAGCGAATTGGTTAATGCAAACCCTATTGGAAATTTAAGAAAAGTCTGGTTTTGATTAACAAAGGTTAACATGCAAAAGCCATGGAATTTTTGTCATTATCAATGGGGTTCACAAACTTTTTCTTGCCACTTTAGGTATCACAGTTTAAAAATTGTCATTCCCACTACATGCTGAGCAGGAAGTGCCTTGCAACAATGTATTTTTTTATTACACGTGCTTGATTAAGTACAAGGCATATTCGTTTCTGCTTAGGAAAGAATGCCTGCACATGACGGTATTTTTAAAAGTACGACCCCATGTAAAGACCAAATAAGCCAAGTTTTATTTTGATTGATATCTTAAAAAACATATATATATTTATGTGTGTGTGTTTCTTGTATAGTTTTTGAAAGCTTTGTCAGATATGTTCATAAACAATATAAAATGGGGCTTCTGCATGGTCCCGTTTCTTGTACTTTGTGTCGAGTGACATTCCTGGCAACATGATTAGCAATTGAAAAATCATTCACTCTCAAACTCGACATAGCTGAATGTTGTCAGTTAACGTGATGGTATTTATTCACAACACTGACAAATATTGCTGTCATTGCAAAGCATTGGAGGAATAAGATGTGCAGTAAATTGCTTAAAGCCACCAAACAAAATTTCCCTTACTAGCCTTATCTGAAATAATGTGTGACACAGGCAGACTCTATGCCTTAAACTTGAGCCATAATTCACTGAGGCCTAGATTCACTAAAGATTGCTAAGCTTAAGCAAGCCCTAACTCCAATTTATTTTAAAAGGAGTTAGTCTGTGCTAAAGCTTACCACTCTTTAGTGAATCTGGGTTGGTGTCTGAGTATTTAAGTTTAAGATAATGTCATGTAATGTGAAATAAATTCATTTGCAATATGATTTGTAAGTTTTGTTTTAAGTTATTGTGAAAATTATGAGCCATGCATATTGTGATGAAATTATAATTGAATATAGGTTGTTCTATTACTGCATAGTATTAGTTTAGAGAATATAAAGGACTTTCCATTAAAATTCTATGCAATCTTGGAATACAATATTGAGTAGCAGTATGGCTGGTTCATTACTAATGAATGCATTGTAAACATCCTAAATTAGCCAAAATAAAACTACACAATAAACATACAATACGCACTCTACTTACACTTGTAATTATAAAACCATGATATAAAATGATAATAACTCTTACCAGTGCAAAATGTTGTGCAAGAAATATCCAAATAAAAAGTGAAATCAGTATCTATAAGAGAGATATGGGAGCCTGGGGAACTCAAACAAGTTCTTCACAAAACTTAAAAAAAAATACAAAGAGTACAAAGGGCAAAGTCCCCCTGGTGCAAAATTGACAAAAAAAAAAAACAGTCCCAGATTCAAGTAATACCAAAAAAAACCCGTCCCGGATTAACATCAATGGTGACGATAATTTCTCAGATGGTTTCTTCGATGAACTCTATAGAGTAAACAAAGACGAGGAGAAAACCATAGCGCAGTATGTTGCCCAAAAGTAAAAATAGAAGACATACAGTAGGGTAATACAATAACATTTATCAATTGCTCATGACCTGGAGTAACACTTACAATGTAAATGGTCTTTGACGCTTTTAAAAGACTGCTGTCCTCAGCCTGAAATGCAGAGACTGGCTTCGTACATCTGGGGTTGGCGTCTCTTCGCAGCCACAACTCAAGCCCTTTCTCCTCCGATGATGTCACTGCAACTCTATCTGCTCCCTCTCCATGCTGCTATTGATTGGGCACCTCCGGCTGGACATGAACTAGTGTTTGTCATAGTGGGACAGAAGAAACGGTGTAACTTAGCAATGTGGCAAAGGAGGAAACCGCAAGATTTAGTAATCACATACAGTATATTATATAAGGAAAGGAAGGAATCTACTGTAATCCCATAGGCCGAGTGCTTGCAAGACTGGGTGGATATTAGTTTTATTGACTATAGTGAAGGGGCAGTGGGACCTGGTTTTGGAGGGAATATGAGAAGCTCCATCAGCCATTATCAGCTTAAAATGATGAAGGGTGATGCAGGCCGACATTGCAGATATGCCCTCTGTAATTTTTGACTAGACTGTGGGTTTAAGGTCAGGTGTAGATAAATATAGTTGTGTCTCATCAGCATAGAGTTGCTAGGTCACTCTGCAAGTGGGTATATAGAAAAAAGAGTAAGGGGCCTAAACTGAGCCTTGAGGTACACCTACAGAGAGTCATAGAAGTTGAGGAGGAGTTGGCATAAGAGACTCTGAAGAAATGGGGAAAGGTAGGAGGAAAATCAGGAGAAAACAGTGCTATGGATGTCCAGAGAATGAATAATGTGTAGTGAAAGAGGGTGGTCAACAGTATCTAAAGCTGAATGGAATCCAGAGAATCAGAATGGAGTAGTTTCCTTGAGATTTGGCAATATGGAGGTCATTAGCTACCTTTGTGAGTGTGGTTTCTGTTGAGTATGCTCTGTGGAAGTCTTGTCAGAGAGGGTATATATATATATATATATATATATATATATATATATATATATATATATAATATATATTACAACAAGGCATCAGTATCTTCATAGGAGATTTCCCCTGTCTGATGCATATTCCATCACAGGAGGATGTCAGGGTTTGTTTTAATAATGTTTGTATTTTATGTTTGATTATTTGTGCGGTTAAATAAATCATAATTTTCTTTGATATTTGTTCTGAGTATACTTGAGTGCTGAGTTGGAACGTTTTTCTTTTTCTTTTCATTGTTATATATATATATATATAACATATACTCTTTGACAAAGGCCCTTGGTGGCTGAAACGCGTCAGAGTTTGTCTGTTGCTGTTTTTTATGTGCCATTAAACGTTTTATACCCAGCATATTGCAATTTTTGTCCCACTGATTTTTTCAAAGGCAGCTGCACCGCCACACAAAAAACGTTTGCATTGAATACCAACCCGGTAGGAGCACGCCCCACAGCACCTGGATCTCAAAAGACTTGTGAGTTTCCTCTTTTCCTGTTTTCACTGTACCCATGGCCTGTGACACCCATATAAAATATACCCTTATATAGAGGTTAGTGGGAGTCCACAAAGAGTGGCATCAAGTGTTACTAGTGACAAGGATACAATTACATTTAGCTGTGTGATTTGGAATTATTTCATTGTTTTCATTGCATGGACGTTTCCTGTGAGCATTGCATAGGAGCACTGGCTCCTATTCCTTCATATTTGTTCTGAGTATACTTGAGTGCTGAGTTGGGACGCTTTTCTTTTTCTTTTCATTGTTATATATATATATATGCAAATATAACTGTATGCTCATCTGCATGTCTTAGGCAGGTCTGCAACCCCGCCTTTCCCCATTATCACCCAGCATACAGCACTTCCACTGCAGCAAGGGATTCTGTGAAATGACATGCAAATGAGCACACATATATATATATATATATATATATATATATATATATATATATATATATATATATATATATATATAAACACAACAAAAACAGGCGCACTCATAGCGTAAAAAAGTATAACAATAAAGTTTATGGAATGAAGGATTTAAAAATACACACTCACAAACATAGCTGAATATAAAGCATTTTTGAGTAAAAACTCAGCCCGTCAGACGCAGGAACCCGGTATGCAGGATTTCGTTGTATAATCCCTGGTAAGTCCTGCTGCAGTAGCCCCTCTGTGTCCTTGCAGCGACCAAAATGCACGGGGGACGCTGCCTCTCACTTGCTACGGCGTCACACAGTGAGTTCTCTGATCCAAATCTCGCGAGAACTCGGTGACGTCAGTGAGTTTCAACCGGAGTGAATTCGCAATGGAAAACGGGCTGGACGGCTGGGCGGCTGAATAAAATGCTACCAGCACAGCAAAAATATGCTGAAGCACATGAGTGGGGTGTAATAAACGTAAAAACTGGGCAGTAACAACCACTGCACTCTCTACGCGTTTCGTCTCGAACGAGACTTCATCAGGAGTCCCACAGTACACCAGTACCCCAGGGTCTGGAGGCCTCCGGGTGGTCCCCGCCAGGTGCCGTGGGTTTCCAAGGGGGTACACGCGGGTCAACTTGGGCCCCAAATTGGGTCCACGGGTTGGCCCGCGGGTGTCTGGTGGTCCCCGGGTCAGCCCCACAGGTGTTTGAGGGTCCTTGGGTGGTTCCCACAGGGGTCTGGTGGCCCTCGGGTGGTCCCTACGGGTCCGCGGGGCCCCCACAGCTGTGGTGGGGCCCCCGGTTCTTCCCCACAGGTGTCCCCCGTGGTTCCGCAGCCTGATACCCGTGGGCGTCCGGGGAGTCCTCAGGTGGTTTCCAGAGGTCCCCGCAGACCTAAGGTACCAACCCTGTATGTAAAAAAAATAAACATGTCGTATACATTTAAATAAATCAATACCCGCCCCCCCCCCATCCTCCCAACACATACAGTACAGTAATGAGCAAAATAACTATTATCCAGATATGGATAATAGATTATTTCCCCATTATTAAACTCAACATTAGCAAGCATAAATAAAGTAAATAAATACAGTTCTACTTACCACAGCAATATGAAGGGCTTCCTCCTCTGGATACAGCAGGTCCCTCCATTGCCAGAAAGCATACTGTACATACATAATAAATACAATCTAATGTCACGTAACCCCTTAATCACCTTAGTGGTTAATAACCGCTACAGTAATTAAGGGGTTAACCCACCCTGGCCCGCTACCCACCCTGTACCCATTGAGTAGTATAGTGGTACATCATACCCATACAATAATATGGGCATGATAAGCCACTATAGCACATAATGGTTGGACATATTTTGTACAAAGGAAAGGTATACAGGATATACCAAATAAGTAAACATGGGAAGGATGTTGATCCAGAGAGTAATCTGATTCTTGGAGTCACAAAGGAATTTATTTTTCCCCTTATGAGATACCATTAGATGATATTTCACTGGGGTTTTTTGTTTGCCTTCCTCTGGATCAATATACTGTAAGTAGAAATATAGGATAAGTATCTGTCATCTAAATTTAGCATAGGTTGAACTTTATGGACATATATCTTTTTTCAACCTCCTCTACAGGTCATATGGTGGTACAGTATCTCTATACCATCTTAATTTATAGCTAACCCAAGATGAACTGATTATCTGGTTTAATAGTAGAGAGCAGAGAGAGGTGAGATGATGTTATCTCTATATTCCAACCTAGTATTATGTATTTCCCCAACACACACAGGTAGTCTAACGGTGTTAACATAACTGCAAATGATTGACTGGCATACTGATACAGAGTAAATACAGGTCAGTTTCTGGTATCTCTATGCCAACCTAGTATACTATATATACACAATACATACCGGTAACATATCTCGCCTGCACTCGCGTCTAAAGGCGGTACGGTTGGAAGAAATCACGCACCATGACATGGGTATTCCGAGGTATACAACGCGTGAAGTGTTCGAATAACGGCCGCTGAATCTGTATATGTTAAAAAAAACCTTACCCCTACCCCTTTTAAAATAATGTTATTTATGTAAAATATATCCATTATTGAGCCACAAATCATAATATACAAATTACATATACAGTATTAATATAAACTGGATTTTACCAATCCTAGAGATCAAGGGGGATTTCGCAGTTAATATACCACAAAGGATTATATCAAAGTCATACAAGAAGGGATTTCCCAAAGTAAAGAATATGATCTACCACTCATTTTAGGATTCATAGATTAGGAAAAAGCATTTAATTCTGTCTAGACCTCAGTGGTTTTAAAGGCATTAAGAAGACACATTTTTGAAGCTTGCAACTCTCTGTAGGTGTACTGTACCTTGAGGCTCAGTTTTAGGTTCCTTACTCTTCTCGCTATATAGCCTCTAGCTGGGTGGCCTCATTACCTCCTTCGGATTCACTGATCATCTTTATGACGATGATACACAACTATATTTATGCCTGTCCGCTATCTCTGCCTGATAACCCTTAATTGCCTCAAGATTAACATGGCTAAGACAGAACTTCTTCTAGTATATTCCCTCCCAAACCAGGTCCCATTTTCCCTTCTTCATTACAGTCAATAACACTGCTATCCACACAGTCTCACTAACATGCTACCAAATGGTTACATTCAACTCCCCCCTTTCCTTCTCCCATATCTAAACTAAACCTTGCCACATTTTTCTTCAAAACATTGCTAAGATACGCCCCTTCCTATGTTACACTAGCACAAACACTAATGCATGCCCTTGTTCTCTCCTGTATTGATTACTGTTACATTATTTTATCTTGCCTCCCTGCCTCACATCTCACTAATTTACAGTCCATTCAAAATGCAGCTGCCTGAATCCTATCCTGCTTTTCTAGACATGTAATTGCATTGAACCCCCTGAACTCTTTCTGGTGGCTTCCTATTAATTTCCCTATAAACTACAAAATTATCCTCCTTACTTTTAAGGCGCTACACACCTCTGCCCCTCCTTACTACTTAACTCCGATCTCGTTGCACCCCTAATCATCTCTTACTCTCAACTCAAGGTTCTCTCATCTTTGCACCTTTTACTGCCCTCTCCCATTTTAAAGCTTTATTTGTAATCTCTACCTACCGATGGAACGCTCTAACACTCTATATTCGTCAAGCACTTTCTATTTCTATATTCAAAGCCCAGTTGAAAATTCACCTCGTAAAAGAAGCATTTGATTAAACATAAAACGCATTTGCTACGTACTCCAGATGCACTTGACCTCCTTGTCTGCACTTCAATTTTCAAATTGTTTGCAATGTATTTACCTCCTAATTTGATGCATATATAGATGGCGCGATATATAAAAAATCAGACATACATAAGGAACTAAGGAGCCTAGTAGCCCAAAGTTGTCAGTGCCAAACCACATGATTTGTCATGTTCAGTAAAAGCAGAATGAAATGTGAGAAAAAAATGGTGTTCTCTATTGCAAACCGCTTCTTCTAAACCGCATCTAAAAAAGTGACAAACCACATGGTTTAACAGCCAAAACGCCTGGATTGTACTTGCTTTAGAAGTGGAATGACCAGATGTGGTGCAAACTCCATCCCCAGTCTGACTTTTGGGTTGCAAAAAATGCAAGTTGGAGGCTTTTTTGACAAACCGATCGGATTGTCAGAGCAGGAGTGAAAGCACTTCTAGAAAAGCTCTTAATGTGATAAGGGCGTACACAATAGCAAAGCCTGCCAAATCACTTCTAAAGTACACTTTATAAGCGGTGTGTCACACTTTGGAGATATCAGAATAGGCCCCTAAGGGTGCAATCGTATATTTGTCAGAAGAAGCCATCCTGGCCGGTCTCATCTAAAAATACCTATTGACATGTGTATGTCAAACACGTGTATGTATGTGTGTATATATATATATATATATATATATATATATATATATATATATATATATATATATATATATATATATATATATATATGTGTAGCTAATATATATGTGTGTATGTGTGTGTATATATATATATATATATATATATATATATATATAATATATATGTGTGTGTGTGTGTGTATATATATGTATCTAATATATATATGTGTGTGTGTGTGTATATATATGTATCTAATATATATATGTATGTGTGTGTATATATATATATATATATATATATATATATATATATATATATATATATATATATATATATATAGAACAAACAAAAGAAAATCAAAGCTAAATCTACATGGTGATATAATAAGTGAAAGGAATCTATAATTAAGAAATCTATCAGCTAAATTCTGGTCAGGATAACTGACTAGATAATTGATGGAGTGGGGAACAGAATTTATAGATGCAGGCATAGCAGCATTTAAATGGACTACCAAATTTAAAAGATGAATTTTATGAGTGCGATATTTAAAATCCTTAATTTTTGAACAATATTTATATTTGATTAAAATTGCCTTATATCTTGGAGATTTTTCCTTTTCGCTCTTTATAAATGTATAATATATAATTGTGTTTTTGTAACTGTATAAAAAATAGTTTTCTGCTCAACTCAAAATTGAAGTATTCAAGATCTGTAAGCAGGTGTTCAAGAAAGATAGTGATGTAATGAAATAAGAGGCTTTGCTTAGGGCACAGCAGCACCTATTCAATCTTCTTCTTTTTTATCTCGGGCAGTGCACAAAAACACCTTGAAATTGTGCACAAAAAGTGGAAATACTATTGGAAATGCCTTCTTAGGGATTTGATACGTCGAAGCATTTTAGGCATGTGTTTCTTAGTAATGCTATTTAGGACTATCATTATTTTATATTATTCAGCACTTGGGAACATCATTATTATTATTACTTTTGCATTATGTTAAAAAAAAAATCCATCAAGTCTGTTTTGGTTTGAGCTCCCTTGATTAGTGATATGCAACAGTTGACAGATATTGTATTTGATTAATACTTTTATTTAATTTAATGCAGTCTAGTGATACTTTTCATGCATTGATATGTAGCCTACATTGAATTCACAAGAGATCCATATTTACTGTGCAACATATTTTTCCATCTTGTAACTAAAGACATTCCTTGCGATGTTATAAAAAACGTTCCTCAAATTAAAAAAAAATGGATTCCCATGGAATCATCTGCTGTAGGTATCGGGTAAAAAGAGTTACTCGAAAATTCAGATTTTTTTTTTATAAAACTACTGTAGTAATATCCAACTATTAACAGTGATGTTATATCATAATATTACTCAGCAAAACCATTTTCTGTAACATATCAATAAACAAACACAGAGAAGTCACACAATAAATGGGGGATTTAGAAACATAATTTTTTTATAATACACATAATAATAATAATAATAATAATAATAATAATAATATAAGTATTAAAAGATGCCTAAATAAAAGCAGCAAACATAAACTGTTTAACAATAGGCTTGGAAAATAAATGCTGGAATTGTTATCATGTTGGTAAAATATAAAAAGACTTAACGATCAAGTAAATTTGGTTAATTGTTTGTAGAATAGCCTGTTTCTTCCAGGCATTCAAAACTGTTATGTTTCAGAAAGAACCATTCATTCATTTACACCACGAGTAAGTAAATCACCTGCAGGTACTGATGTAGCCTCATGGTTGGTCACGCTGCTCTCACGAAATCCGCCACGGGCACCTTTCTAATCCTGTGTGCTTGTGGAGTCCCAGAAAGGACACTAATGGCCGATCAGAATGAACACAGCAAGCGTCCTTGCTTCTGAATGGGACTCCCGCTGTATGAATCCTACCGGACTGCATCAGTCTGGAAGAGACATGCATTGAGACTAGACAGAATCAGTCACTCTCTCTGCGCGCCTCTAACAGGCGATCGCGCGGCTTTTATTTTATTTTGATAACACAGTATTGAAGAAGGGGGTTTTCAGAGATGAACTACATCAATTTCCTTAGGGAAAGTAGCTGTGGCAGGAAACAGTGCAGGCGTGATGGTGCTGTGAATGCTTCGGTAGCTCCGAGTATGTGGCCCACAGACACCAGGACTTGAGAAGACTGACGGGACTGGTTTAGTGCAGACAGGGAAGAACAAAGGCCTGAGGGTGTAAGGATCAAGGAAACAAGGGATAAAAAGTTAAGGTTCCTGGTCAGGAAATGGGAATTGGGAGAATCAGCCTCAATGATTGCAGAATTTTAGCAGGCGTCTCCTTCTTAAAGTGGAAGGGAGACAGGACTTTACCAAGGATTTCATGATTCGCAGAGTAGTGGCAGGTTGGTAGAGGGGGGCCAAATCCAAGGATAATTAACCGTCTTCGGCATCAATGCTGGAAAAAATTGTCGGGGCAACACGCAAAGCTTGTTTTACTAATATTGAATCGCAGCTATTTGGTATAGCTTTTTGTCTGGCCTTCTTCGGGGCCATGGGTATTAGTGAGATAGTACGCACCTCAATAAAAGGCGGGCAGGATGGGGGGGTGGTGTTGCAAAGAGAAGATGCAGAGTGGGATGCAGGGTCTGTGAGGTTTACAATAAGGAGATTTAAAATGGACCAGGCAGGAAAGAACAATTGGGTCACCTAGGTGGGTTAGAGGGCAGTGTGATCTGTCCTGTAAGATGAGTGAGGGAGTACGGGCATTTTAAGCTGGTGCTCCTTCCTTTCTGATACATGGAACAGCTGTGTCCTATTTCCAGTTTAGAAGGGTTCTGAAGAGATGTGCAGAGCTGATGAGTTTTGTTGACTTGATAATGTAGTCTCATTCCTTTAGATGGGGGTGGCATCTGAAGCTGCTCTATATTAGGCCTAGGGGAGGTAGTTATTAAAAATTGGGCTGGTGGTCAACGGGGTGTTTTTAATGGTTTTGTTAGACCCTGTACAAATTGTGAAGAGTTCAGTGGTTGATTTTGTTATTTGTTTTGTGCATTTTAAGCCCCTCTGGAAGTATGGCTGTGCAAAGGATTCCTATGTTAACTGGGCAGGAAAGTGAGCAGAGCCTGGGCCAGGGGGATGAGAGTTTGGGATAAGGGCAGACTTGGCAAAAATGTTGTGGGTATGCATTAAGGTGATGTATTGGGACCAACTGCTACCAAGTTATTGCATATGGAAAGGGGTAGGGCCCCTCCTAACATAGTTTTGCTGCATGTGTGGGGAAATGATTTGGCATCGGTCCAATTGTTGTATTAAATGAGAAGCATGCAGCAGGACATAGGGAAGATAGTGACAATATTTCATCAGGTTATAATCTGTTCAGAAGTATCTCCTAGGTTGCATTGGCATGGGGCCAGGAACAACACATCTGTAGAAAGATCTAGGAGGAAGATAAATATGGCTATGGCAGCATTCGTTCTGGATTTAGGAGGAATTGCAGTAAGGCTGAAATGGGGTCTGAAAGGCCTGTTTTGAGAGGAAGAGGTCCATTTATCAGATATCAGGAACGATATCCTGATTTTAGCATGGCAAGGCAAGCTGGAAAAGGCAGTGAGACTAGTGGTGGTTAGCAAGGCCAGTTTAAGGCCTGTTAAATATCCTTGCTGCTGGTGGGAGTAATGTTACTCTGGGAGGGGTACTCGGTCAGTATTGACTCCTGGAGGGAGGTCGCAGACCTTGGAAGTATTTCAGTTCGGAAGGTATATCCATACTTCTCCATGCTGTTCACCTTCAATTAATATTAATTTTTTTACCACCTCTGCTTAGCCCCAGACTATTTGGCATTTGCTGTGCTCCATTTTTCTCTCCACTTGGGAACTTCCTCTGTTGACATTTTGGCTGGACGCATGCACCCAAGAACGGTACACACCAGTTATGTGAGTACAATCTTTTTTTTTTTTCATGAAGATTGAAGTGATGAGAATTATAATCTAGTGTCATTGCCTGTTAAAGAGGTATACCAAATCACTACTGTTCTAACACAACAGTTGTTGACGCTGGTGTTGCTCCACTTACAGGCAGTATTTAACCCATTAATGAGTTCTTCTATCAAGTCTATCAAGTCTATCAAGTCTAACTAACTGGTGTGTTCTACATATCTGTCCACTATCCATTTGAGACTTTTATTCATTTATGGTGGTGTTATCCCCAACTCAGATGCACTGATGTTTGAGATTTTTTCTCTATTGTTCACTTTTAGTTGAGGAAAGCGGTACCATTCCAGGCTGTTGCAGCCAGAATAGTGGTAACCATCCAGGTGGAATTTGTGGAAGGCAGTGTATTCCACACTAGGCTCGGTTGGTGTGGTAGTGACCTTCCAATGGGGGCTCTGTGCATTCCTACTAAGGTACTGAATGGCTAGATGAGCACAAGCTGAGGGTAGCCCTCAATGTCTGGTAGATGGAGGCAGAGCAATCTGGTTGGGTCCCTAGTTTGGGATAAATATGAAATATGTATTTGTTATAAATAAAGTTGTGGTCGTTAATTTCTCCCAAGAAGGTTTATGGTATGTTTATTGGGAATGGGAGAGGGGTCCAACTTGAGGAATGGGCAAGTTAAGTCTTTAGTGTTCCAAGAGCATTTGCAGGTCAAAGTAGTTATTTATTATTATTATAGTTTATCTGTGAAGCGCTAACATATTCCGCAGAGACATTATGGAGTTATTCATATTACAAAAACATGAACAGCTACATATAGGTGAGGACAAACATGCACAAACAGATACTTATTGTGGGATAATGTGTGGCACAGGTTAGAGTATGGCCCAATCTGAAAGCTGAAACCATTAAGGTTTTTATTTTTGGTGGGGGGAGGTTACATATGGTGGAGATTGGTCCAGCCACACAGCTGGTCCCAATGGGGTGAGAGGGAAGTAGGATGTTAGTGGTATCTTGAGTAGGCTTCCTTGAAAAGGTGAGTTTTCAGGGAGTTTTAATACATCTGCAAGCTGAGGGAGAATCTGATGGTATGTGGTAGGGAATTCCACAGAGGGGGAAGCACGGGAGAAGGCTTGCAGGCAAGAGTGATAGGAGGTAAGTAATAAGGTGAGAATAAAGGCAGATGTTGTGGGCAGAATGTAGGTTTGCGTGTATGTATGTATTTGTTGATGAGGGCTGATATGTAAGGGGGGCAGTGTTCATGAGACCTTTGTAAGTTATTACTAAGGTTGTAAATGTAATTCTATAGGCTAAAGAAAGCTAGTGTAGGGATAAATAATTAATTGTATGGGACAAATACAGTTTTGCATAGAATATGCATGATAGCCAAGGTTTTGTTGCTCACATTCTTTCTCACACATAGAGAGCAATTAGTAAAATTAAGCATTTGCTATTTAAGTTATAAGGAATGGACAGGGTGAGTTGAAATGTATGCCCTCAGTCCCATATACTGTCTGTGAATACATCCAAAAACAAATATTGCATAAATACATATACTGTAAGTCAGGGGTGGACAAAAACATTTACAATTTAGGAGCCAGACGTTTGTTGAGCAGAGGCTTATATGGGATGTTTAGGGGCAGGGTTGAATAAGGGGGGGTTGGTGTGGTATTTGTTAAGCGTGGGTGGTTGTTTAGGGGGGGGCTGAGTAGGGGAAGGGCACTCACTGTGACACACATCACTATAACATACATACACTCACTAACACACACCCCCTCTACCATTGCCTTTTCTGCAGCGAGGGATTGGCAGATCCCAGTGTGCTTTCCCCTCTTCCCTCCCCAGCACACCAGGCCTGTGAAGTCAGAAGCACAGTACTAACTGTAACTGATCAGTCATTTACTGCCAAGACAGCCCTTGCAAAGCATGAGGGGTCATGAGTGTGCCAGTTGAGGCAGTGATTTATATGCCATGTGCTGGCATATACAGTATAGTATCAACGTTAGGTGTCAGAGGTAAAAGTTTAGGCGCCCAGTATTTTTCCAACCCTGTAATAAAGGGTTTTTATTAGGGCTGCACTTTATAGAATTCTTGAGCACAATAAGAGCATAATGAAAGATGTGTGAAAATGTCCTAAAATGCTTTGCAAAATAGTTCACATGAGTTTTATAAAAACAAAGTTAACAAAATTGTGTATAAAAACATATTCAATGAAAGAAATAAGGCAGGGACCATTAGCAACTTCCCTGGTAGCCTCATTAATGTGATGAATGTATAGAGCAGTAAAACACGTTTATTCTGAAAATTACATATCGCTCATCGAGTTAAATTTAAATTGAATTTCCCATGGGCAACAGTTTCACACTGTACATCTCTAAGTATGACTACTGGAGTCAGGAGGAAGAATGTTTTTAGTGAATTATATGCCAGAGAGGAAATAAAATATACAGAGGGAAAAAAATGTGTGTGTGTGTGTATGTATATATAATATAGTTACATAGTACAGGGGTGTGCAAATTGGGGGGGTGACAGATTTTAGGGGTGGCACAACGGTTACAGAGGCCCCACGCTCTTCAGCGCTAGGCCTCTGTAAATTCACTTACCAGGCCTCGCGTCCATGTGTCTCCATGGCGACTGGTGTCAAATAATGCTGCGTGGTCATGTGATGTGACGTCACATGATGCCACTGAGTCATTTGACGCCATGGCAACGCAGCTTCACATGACCCTGCAGCGTCGTGATGCCGCATTCAAGGTAAGGAGGGGGGCGCAAACCAGGGGCAGAGCTTGCAGGGGGGGCACATCTGAAGAAGTTTGCGCTCCTCTGACATGGTAGAGGAGATTTGTTTACACATATGTAGCCAGGTCCCTTTTTAGGCTTGATTTCCTTCCACTCCCTGCCGCTCACCTCCGTTGTGGTTGGGAGAGTTGCGGGGCGCGCGGGTGCAGGCAGCATTCAGGAGGTGTTGGGCAAGTGGGCAGGTTGCCAAGATGCACAGGGAGTGTTCCGGTGCTCCGGGTGGCTCCGCGGTGGCCCGAGTGCTCAGGGCGCCGCCATTTTTAGTGTTGCCGCAGTATAGGCACTCAGCGGCAGCCACAACAGTAAGCTCCGCATGGGGAACTACAGTACCCAAAAGCCTCTGGGGACTGCCCTATCACCTGCTGCATTACAGCCAATAGGGCTTCTGGATTCTCCTGCTCTGGAGATAGACTTTAGGCACGCTGTGAGCCATGCCAGTCGGAAGAGGGACCTCTGAGGAGCAGGTAGTGCCCAGGGAACACTGCTTCTCTGAGCTAGGCCAGACCTTGTCCCCTATGCCCCAGTTAGTCCCCGACTTGTAAGTTGTGGTTGCTATAGGGAAAGCCTGTAGTCAGGGATTTTCCCCAGTAGCTCCACTTAGTCAGTCACAGCCCATCGAAACGCCACGCGGTGACCGTGGCCTGCGGACTGAGAACAGACCGCTACATGGTAAAGACAGTTTTGTGATATTATCCATGCCGGAATTTATCCCACGCGGAGGTGGACGACAACGTTAAATCAGACGTTTCCCCTTTGTTATTCTGCTATACACGGGTGCAGTAGCCCCGGGCAGGTACCTAACCCAGTGCACTAATACTCCATGGGATAGCGCTATCTCCAAAACTTTGGGTGGGCCCTGACATTGGTAAAGGGACATCAGGGAATTGGTGCCCGCCACCCTATGTACTTTGGGGACATTCACTGTAGGTATCCAGTGGGGGAATATATATATATTATTTATTAAAAAAATTCCAGGAAGTAATACATTGAAAGTCACCTCTCGTTATGAAGTATGTCCTGGGCACAGAGTTAAGACAAATAATACATGGTTACAAATACAGTTACATAAATGAACAGGATACATTATATACAAGACATTGCGTGCACAGTTAAAGAAAATATATATTATGGGCATATGAAACAGTTAGACCAGATTAAAATGTGAGACAGCCTTATATTTGAAAGAACTTAAACTGGTGGTGGATGTGCAAGGCAGAGTAGTGGGAAAACGAGCACTGCAGACAGGATAAGGCTGGAGGCAAGGTGCAATTCAAAAGACTTTATTGCGGCATTCAAGCCAAGTTAAAATGACATGTCGAAGATCCACTGACGCGTTTCGTCCGCTTGGGGACTTTATCAAAGGGTGATCTGTTGCAACCGGACATCACTATTTATAGCCCTTCCTCCCCGCGTGCAGGTTCGTAACCCCTCCCTCCAAACTCCGCTATTACAACAGCTGATGAATACCTGATATCTATTAGAGGTGAAGTGTCACGCTCCCGCACGCTACGGGTGGACAGCAAATGCTAAAATACAAATAAACCATAATTTAAACCCTCAACTATGTGCCCCAGTGTTAATACATATACATTTAAATAAAGTGCATTTACTTCTCTAAATGGACACATAGTGATGGCACAAAATTACAGAGTATAAAAAAAGACACAACCAATGTGTCCGGTTAACCCATCAAACTGATACAAAAATGCTACAAACTTAAAAACAAAAAATAATAAAATAACCAAGAAAATTGCATACATCATAGATCTATCCATAATCAGATGTGTACAGGCGTATCTCAAAAAAGAAAAAGTCATTTATGGATAAGATAAGCCTGCACACATATACAAAACCATAAGCTAATAAAAAAATATAAATATCCCACCAAGTAAGAGGGGGATATATATTATGCAAGTAATATGCAATCCCAAAGATGTACACACATCTGACTATAGCCTAGCTTAAAAAACGGAAAAGAAAAAGGAAGAAAAGAAGATAATCATATAAAGAAAGAAATGATAATAGTAAAATAAGAAAATAAACAAAATTGATCTTAATAGTAAAGAAAAATACTAATCATAAAATCCAATATATTCCTATGTCAATAAAGTAAAAAAATGAAAAAATAAAAAATAAATATTTAGCATAAGCCATACTGATAAAAAAAGAAAAAGAAGGATCAGAATGTATATGTTCATTAACTTAATGTGGAATGGTCCACACTATTCTACCATAATCTTTATAACTTGACCAATATAGATAGTATAACAGACATAATCATTGGTGAACACAAAAAAGACAGTGCAGTACATATTCTAGAAATGGAGCACTCATATCAAATACCTATATTAATAATCATGCACAGAGCAGACACAACAGATGAGATAACAAGTCTACAAGATATACAAAAAGCAGAAATTCATTTTTCCTACATAATATAGAATGCACCACTTATTAACCTATAGGAAATGGGCCAATTTCCAATCCACATTAATACCGGATGGATGGAGACTGTCCATGCAAAAAATCCAGGACATTTCCCGCTTATTTAGGAGGTTCAACCTATCTCCCCCCCCCCCTTGTTGCTGCTGGTATATGCTCAAGACCTGAGAGAGGAAAAACCCTGGATCCCTCCCATGGGACAAGTAGAAAAATGTCTCGGGACTGGATGTAATGTATCTTTTTTCTTAATTAAACGAACATGCTCTTGGATTTTATGTTTTAGGGGCCTGATGTCATTTTAACTTGGCTTGTATGCCGCAATAAAGTCTTTTGAATTGCACCTTGCCTCCAGCCTTATCCTGTCTGCAGTGCTCGTTTTCCCACTACTCTGCCTTGGACTTTTCAATTGGGACAGATGCATGCTACAGAGCAGGGTCCACCCCTTACTCCAACTACAGAAGCATACCGGAGATCGAGTTGAGAGTGTGAGTATACACTTTGATTATACGTGCAGCCAAGGGAGATTTGGAAGCCCGCCCAGAGAGCAACTCACCGGACAGGTTAGAAGGCTTTTTTCCCTGCAAGTTGGAACACGTTATTTATATCATTTTCTCTATGTTGGGAACCAGAGAGTGAATAATTGCTTTATCAGTGCTTATGGGGATGGGTACCCTGCTCATATTATGCTATTAATCGAGGAATCCACAGCATACCAGGATGTATTGAAAGCACCCAATTAGGGAACTTCCCTTATCTACCTGGTGGTGGATGTGAGAGTCTCTGGTAGGTTGTTCCAGTTTTGGGGTACACGGTAAGAGAAGGAGGAACGGCCGGATACTTTGTTGAGCCTTCGGACCATGAACAGTCTTTTGGAGTCTGATCTCAGGTGATAAGTGCTGCATGTGGTAGGGGTGAGGAGCTTGTCCAGATAGCTGGGTAGCTTGCCTATAAAGAATTTAAAGGCAAGACAGGAAAGGTGAACTTTGCGCCTAGACTCTAGTGATGACCAATCTAGTTCTTTGAGCATTTCGCAGTGATGTGTGTTGTAGTTGCATTGGAGAACAAAATGACAAACTGAATTGTAGAGGGTGTCAAGTTTGCTAAGGTGGGTTTGAGGAGCCGAGCCATATACTATGTCTCCATAGTCAATAATTGGCATTAGCATCTGCTGTGCAATACGCTTTCTGACCAGGAGTCTTAGGGAGGATTTGTTCCTGTAAAGTACCCCTAGTTTGGCATAGGTCTTGGTTGTCAGGGTATCAATGTGCATCCCGAATGTTAAGTGGGAGTCAAACTATAAGCCCAGGTATTTAAAACTAGTGACAGGTGTTAGGGTGGTGTTAGCGTTGGTTCTAATCAGGAGCTCAGTCACTGGAAGCTTTACAAATTTAGTCTTGGTCCCAAATACCATTGTTACAGTCTTGTCAGTGTTTAAAAACAGTTTGTTTTGGGAAATCCAGTTTTCGAGTCTCAAAAAGTCAGACTGAAGTATGTGTTGAAGGTCAGAGAGGCTATGGCTGTGTGCATATAGGATTGTGTCATCTGCATACAAGTGTATTGAGGCTTCCTTAGAAGCTGTGGGAAGATCATTAATGAACACTGAGAAGAGTAGGGGCCCCAGAACAGAGCCTTGCGGGACACCACAGGTGATATCCAGGGGGTTGGAGTTAGAGCCTGAGATGGACACATGTTGGGATCTACCTGATAGGTAGGACTGAAACCATTTTAAAGCATGCTTCCCTATACCAGAGCTCTGGAGTTTGTTAAGCAGGATAGCATGATCAACTGTATCAAAAGCCTTTGCAAAATCTAGGAATACTGCACCAGTGAGTTGTCCCCGTTCCATTCCACACTGGATTTCATTGCAAACTTTTAGCAGGGTAGTTACGGTGGAGTGTTTGGGGCGAAAGCCAGATTGGAATTGTCTAGGGAGATTTGTCTTGGTATAGTAATCGCTTAATTGGGAGTGGACACATTTTTCCATGATTTTGGATAGAATTGGGAGAAGTGAGATTGGTCTGTAGTTTGAGACAGTGTTTTTGTCCCCACTTTTGAAGATTGGGACAACTGGCAGTTTTCCAGGTCTTAGGGATATGGCCTGAAGACAGAATAGAGTTGGCTATGGAAGCAATTGGTTTGGCAATGGCTGGGGCACCAAGTAATTGGAACCTAGATTGTAGTAAGTCAGGTCCACATTGGCTGCTTAGTTTTAATTTGAGGAGCGCTTGTGTAATCTCCTCTTCGGATACTGGGCCAAATTGAAAACTGTGGGCAGTGTTGGGAGGGGGTGGGGCTATGTGGGTACTCCCAGCATGAGATTCAGGTTTGTAGTTTGGGCTGCGTTTCGCTAATAAGTTAGTGGCACACCCCACAAAGTAATCATTGAATGCATTTGCAATGTCAGTGGGGTTTGTCAGAGTAATATCCCCCTTAGTGATATTACTTGGTTGTTGATGGTTAGAAGGCTGGAATATATTATTGATAACCTTCCAGAAGTTAGCTGGGTTTGATGTATTCTGGTGGAGATTGTCAGAGTAATATTGTGCTTTTGCGTGCCTTGTTTGCCTTGTGCAAATGTTCCGCAGGCATCTGTAGTGATTGAGATCCTTGGTAGTGCCAGTTACTTTGTAGCTTTTCCACAAGGTATCCCTGAACTGGTAGAGTGCTATAAGGTCAGTTGTAACCCACGGAAGGTGGGCCCCCCGTACCCTTATTTTGCGTAGTGGAGCATGGGTATTACTGTGTGGTACAAAGTACCAAGATTATTGCATTTAGTAAAGGTTGCTAGCATATATTTGTGTGTGTGCCTTATTATTATTGTTCCTGTAAGTTCCTGTGATGTAGAGGTAAAGCATTGGTACCAGTATATGGAAGGTCCTGATTTCGATCCCTGCATGTGTATTATATAAAATGTATTAATGTTCAATTCCCACATGTTGTAGGTGTGTGTATGTGTCCGTTAGCAATAAAGCATTGAATTGAATGTTTAAAAAATGTGCGTTGTGTGTTGTCATGTGACCCTCCTCTGCGACGCCATGCACGAGAGCTGACAGCTGCAGAGAGGAGAGCACATGACACAGCCCTATGAAGTGAGGAGAGACATCTATGCCGGTAAATCATTGCGCGCTGAAATTTTAACACGATCCCGGTCTCATTCTGTGGCCCCCAAAGACTGCGTTATAACTGAGTTCATATATATATATATGAAGAAAAAGTATAAGGGGCGCAAAACTGATTTAAATTAGTGTTGCAATGATATCTATGAGTGCTGCCACAATGTAATGTCACCCCAAAGAAAATACAAAGTACAAAAAACCACAAAAGGCGCAAATCAGAGACACAGGTGCATGGATATACATGAACAAGTCCTATATTCGAATTCCACAACGAGATGTACCTATAGATGAAAAAGATACCAATATGGTGAAGTAAGTTTATGAATAAAAATATTGCACAAGCAACAGAGGCTACTTACAATGTAGCAGAAATAACAGGCACATCAGTAAAATGCTTTAAGATCGGTGCATCAAAGGGGCATATAATCTCAGGAACCGCTCACTAATATATGTGAGCTGTGTGCTCGGACGCAGAAGCTTCACTGCTCAGCTGTAATCAGCAGTTGCGCAGGTCCTCTGATGGTGATGTCACTCCCCTAAACTGAGATACCGCTGGCTCCGTTCACTCGGTGAGATTAGTCACAGGGCTCAATTCCGAAATTGATAGAACTGTCCCAATAGCCTTTAAATAAGGCTTTGCAGCAAATAGAAAGACAGTTAAAAGTCCTGAATATAACAGAAAATAGGGAGATCTACTGAGACCCTCACCCTACTAGTTTCATCTGAGTTTAGACTTCTTCTGTATATATATATATACATATATACTTACCAGAGAGTGCTGCAGAACTTTTTTCCTGTTTATATATATATATATATATATATATATATATATATATATATATATAAATATATAAATATATATATATATATATATAAACAGGAAAAAAGTTCTGCAGCACTCTCTGGTAAGTTTCCAATGTAAAAAAGGTTTATTGCATCAATCGAGCATCAGGGGTGAAGTACAGAAAAAAATGGAGCAACGTTTCGTACCTCTCGGTCCTTTGTAAATGCCCTTTTCGGTGTGTGTGTGTGTGTGTGTGTGCGTGCGTGCGTGCGTCCGTCCGTGTCCGGTAAAAGATTGGAGAAAAAAGAAGTAATGCAAATGTAGATATATTACTGTAGGTACCAAAGGAACAGGTTAAAAGGGAGTGGATGGGAGGTACATTAGAGGAAGGAGGAAAAAATGTATACAGTATGTATGATTAGAATAGGATGGTAGGGGAAAGGATGAGAGATTAAGATTAGAGGAAGAAGGCAAAAGGGGAGAGAGGAGAGGAAAGTGTGGGTGTCAAGGATAAACAAGGAGAAAGAAAGATGGTTTGATTAAATGTGTATCTTTAAAATAGATACAAATGACATTTTTCAGGCACAGTGAGTTGTCTTCTTACAATATAATTGCATCCTACTTTGCAATATGTATCTTTAGTTATGTGCAGCATGGTATTTGGTTATTCATGAATTTAATTCAAACTGCGCAACTCTTCAGATCTGGAAAGAGGCTTATATAATAATTAGACAGTTGAATTTCACCTGATTAGTAAGTACATGAACTTATAATTACTTACTTATTATGCACATGGTTTAGTCAATCTAAGATATATTAATTTTGATATATTTTTTTGTCCCAAAAGAGAGTAGTGCACTTGTTGTCAGGATTATGAACATATGGTTTCTAGGGTCACTAGGTAAGATTTTTTTTTACAAAGCTGCTTCATTAATTAGATGTACAGGGACGTGTTGTACTTGTATTGTATAAATTATGGCAGCATTGTGTTATTTCCTATTTATCATAACACAGGATACAATAATACATCCCGATAACCGTAAAATACAGAAAAATACAGTAAAATACAGAAACAGGAAACTGGAATTAAAAAGCATTACTCAGAAGCTCCAGCTCCGAGGAGGCGTCTTAAAGGAGCAATTCATGCAATAGCATACGTGGGTTTTTTTTTTTTTTTTTAATCGGTTCTGTAGTATTATATAATATGTACTACATTTTTTTATTATTATTATTCAACTCTTAATGCCATTTTTAATAAGTTTGAATATACTGAGCATCCTTTGATTTCTATAGCAGGTTTTTGCACACTTCCCCAGCAGCGCAATATATTTTCAAGACTTTCCTGTTTGTTATAATTTGTTGCCAATGTTCCCAGCAGTTTGAGCTGCAAACTGTAACGATATATAATTTAATCTTAAGTAATATAAGAATACAATGTAGCTGCTGAGTTACACTGACTGAATGATTGAAATGGAAAGGCAGCTTTTAGTGAACCCTGGGAAGCAGGATCTTTGTTGATCAATCCCAGGAGAACTAATTGATCGGCAGCTTAGGTAATTAGATTTCAATGAATGCAATCAAAAGCTGCATATACTGTATTAAAACAAAATATATATATATTTTTTATATTTTTCAAGTTTCTCTTTAAATACATTCCATTTAAATTATTAAATATGCAAAAGTACAGTATGTTATAATTCTGATGTGAAAGGTGTATTTAGTTTTTGGTCTTTCCTTTATGTATTGCAATTTAATGTAAATATGACAGTTTAAATCCATATTCAAGTTAATATTAAAATGTACTAATTGTCAGTTCAATGCCTCTTTTTGTTACATTTCTTTTCCATTATGGTATATTAATGCTCTTTTGTATCGTGTGCGTACTGTACTGTATGTACACATCTAAAACAAGGTGTGACAGACGATTTAGTTAGCAAGTCTAAAAATACCATTTCCTTTAACAAGTCACCTTTATGTTTGTTGTTTTTATCACTCACACATTATCACACATACAGTAGTTACTCGATAAAAAAGGAGTATCATACAGGTACTTTCTAATTTCTGAAAAATATGAATGTAAAATCATTAATGGCGAATATTACGAATTTTCTTAACTGGTATGTCATTAGCATTCATATTTTCAATTACAAAAAAAGAAGCTATTTGACTCGATATTCGGCCCAAAAAAAGCCAAAAGTATACTTTTCTTTGTAAGATGTAACATTTTCCTGTGAAATGCAGAAGTTTGCTCCCTATAGAAATGAAACAGATAAACCATTAAAAGATTTTGCATTTGAAGCAAGATAAAGAGTCAGGGAACTTTATCAAATGCATTATATGGACCTTTTTGATATAAAATTGGTCCTTAGTGATGCATTTTGAAAATATGTCATTAAGTCAATATTTCAAGGTACTGTAGTTTTGACTTATTTTGCTCCTTTGCAACTGTTATTGATTTCAGGGTGAGGGAGAGCAAGATGGTATGAAAGGAGTTACCAGATGTCCATATAATAATCAGATGTATAAAGTTTGGCATCTGTTACTTTTTTCCATTTCATGCATGCCAAAAATGAGTGCCAAGGCTGACTTCGAGTTCTCTGACTAATGAACTGGATCAACAAGTTTAACAAGCTTCTAATATTTGGTGCATGCAAACAAAAAAATAAAAAAAATGTAGAAGCTAAAATTTTACTTTTAATAGTCTAGAAAACTATATCCAGATAAGAGATCACAACTTTGAAGGAAATTAATTTTGTAATTTGCCACTTTATTTATTTCCTTAATTTATTACATGTACAGTACGCTTAACACATGAGTAACAAGTCTATTGCTGTCAGTGTTTCATAGACTCTGATGTGAATCTAATAAGTAACTCATGTTAGAAATAGATGTCACATAACAAAAGAAACACAAAAGCATCAATAACATCAATGTTGAGAAAGGTGAGATCATATACCAATCAAATACTGATGACTACAATAATGGACAAGACAGGTGATAAGAGGGAAGCAGAGAAAAAAATTGCAGGAAGGCTGTGCACTGCTACCAGAATAGTGAAGAACGACCAAATTGTATGAAAACATTTGAGTTTAATGAAGAAAAAAAAAACGGATGTGCACGTCAGGCAAAACTCTGACGTGTTTTGTCAAAGAGTCAACATTAAACTCAACTTTAAACTCATTAACATTAAACTCAATATTTTCATACAATTGCATTTAGTAGTTCTTTACTATTCTGGTAGCAGTGCACCGCCGTCCTGCAATTTTTTTTCTCTCAATCTACTCCGGCTGGAGCATGCTCACCCGGAAGACGGATCCACGGCTGTTTTCTTCCTGAGGCATGTTCATCGTGACTACTCACCAGTGCCCAGGATCCTGGTCTTAGTGTGACACAGGTACAGTGGGGTTGTGGGACTTGGAGTCGGGAGGTTTGCGGGGCAGCTCACTTCACAGGGAGTGCTCTGACACTCTATTCCCCTCCTTGGTTGTGCATACCTCCCCCCACCCCCCCCCTCCTGTTTGCTCGTCCACTTCATACAGTATATGAGACCCGGCTATAATTCTAATTATCAGCCTGACCGTGCCTGAATATTTGCCGAATTTATATATTAATGAACTGTGCAATATACACTAGGTTCTAGAGCGCTAGCTCTTGGGTTCATTACCCATTTACTCTATAAGAGGAAGCAGACAAGGTCTGCGGGGCTGGATGCTGAGGTGTATGAAACTGCCTGCTAATGTACTCTACTAAGTGAATAAAGTCCACCAGTATTCAATGCAAATCCCATGATGTGGATGAGGAGTACAGTATATGTTACTAGTCCAGCAGCTGTTGATGAAATTGGTTGCTCCTTGATTAAACAGGCTCAGACGGTCTTACCACTCCCATAGCAGGGAATCCAAATACTGCTGATCTGTAGGTAGCGCAACTAGGTTCCAATTTCCGCTGGTGTAAGAGCCCAATTGTATGTGCTCTGATGATCCTTTCATTCCTGTTGCAGAGAGACCCAATGCCGCTGATCTGTGAATAAAGCCAGTGTTGGCCCTTCAGCTGAGCTCTCCGCCAGGCGAGTGGTACAGTATAAAGATCCGACAGTAAGGTGACCTGTCAGGGCTAAAGTATTATTATAGAGTCCGGTTGCCCTGCTTTGAAAGATGCGGTGTCCACAAGTGAAAGCCAATGCCTGTATTGACCCGAAAATCTCCTTTGCTCGGACTCGCAAGGGAATAGGCAGCAGGACTATTCAGCAAGTCCATCTGGTTTACCGCCAAACAACTTTAAAAAAGCACACATCTCTCAGTCCCAAATGCCTCTGACAGGGAATCCTCACATCAGCTGATGTCAAATCATCTTCGAACACTGACTGAGCTGAGCCAATGTATCATGGTTTGTGACCTTATGCAAAAGGTCATCATATATCTATTTTCCAAAAATATTTAGGGTCAATAATGTGTCCATTGCCACAATTCAATGGGCCGATTCACAAACAAAAAGTGTTTTTCTTAAAAAGCCCCAAAAATATTGCAATGCTGTTAAAAAGTAAGCCAATCTTTGCATTCCTAAAACAAAGCAGGGTGAAAAAAATTAAATCGAGGCCTTATCCAGGGCCCAATAACCCTAACTCAATCCAATACCATCAATGTCTCTCGATGACCCATCCTTAATCTTGATTTAAGTCCATAGTCCTCTCTTGCTCTTTCAATATTAGCTGAATAATAAAACCTTCTCTTCATCATTCTTCTTATGGAACGTTGTTCCTCATGTCCTCACTGCGCCCTCGACTGAAGTGTTATGAAAGTGTGTGGCCCTTATATAAGGCCTGTCGCCGAATGCATAGCAAGGGGCTGCATCGTAAAGTTAGATTTACTATGTGGTGACCGCTCACACCAATGACGTAGGTCATTGGGGGATTTTGATCACTACGTTGTGAAGACATTCAGGAAGAGTGCCCGCTAAGAAGAATGAAGATAAAACATTTATATCAAGAGGCTTCAATCAAGACTGAGGATGGCTCATTGAGGGACATGTATGGCATTGGATGAAAGCAGTCACATAAAGTGGATTGTAGGCACACGTCTCATCAGTGTAGTTTAGAGGTAGGTAGCCGGTGCTCACGGAGATTATTTATTTATTTATAAAATATTTTACCAGGAAGTAATACATTGAGAGTTACCTCTCATTTTCAAGTATGTCCTGGGCACAGAGTAAAACAAATAATACATGGTTACAAGTACAGTTACATAAATGAACAGGGTATACATTATACTGTATACAAGACATTGCGTGCACAGTTAAAGAAAATATATATTATGAGCGTATGAAACAGTTACAGACCAGGTTAAAATGTGAGACAGCCTTAGATTTGAAAGAACTTAAACTGGTAGTGGATGTGAGAGTCTCTGGTAGGTTGTTCCAGTTTTGGGGTGCACGGAAGGAGAAGGTGGACCGTCCGGATACTTTGTGGAGCCTTGGGACCATGAATAGTCTTTTGGAGTCTGATCTCAGGTGATAAGTGCTGCAAGTGGTAGGGGTGAGAAGCTTGTACAGGTAGCTGGGTAGCTTGCCCATGAAGAATTTTAAGGCAAGACAGGAAAGGAGAATTTTGCGCCTAGATTCTAGTGTTGACCAATCTAGTTCTTTGAGCATTTCGCAGTGATGTGTGTTGTAGTTGCATTGGAGAACAAAACGACAAATTGAATTCTAGAGGGTGTCAAGTTTGCTAAGGTGGGTTTGAGGAGCCGAGCCATATACTATGTCTCCATAGTCAATAATTGGCATTAGCCTCTGCTGTGCGATACGCTTTCTGACCAGGAGACTTAGGGAGGATTTGTTCCTGTAAAGTACCCCTAGTTTGGCATAGGTCTTGGTTGTCAGGGTATCAATGTGCATCCCGAATGTTAAGTGGGAGTCAAACCATAAGCCCAGGTATTTAAAACTAGTGACAGGTGTTAGGGTGGTGTTAGCGTTGGTTCTAATCTGCAGCTCAGTCACTGGAAGCTTTACAAATTTAGTCTTGGTCCCAAATACCATTGTTACAGTCTTGTCAGTGTTTAAAAACAGTTTGTTTTGGGAAATCCAGTTTTCGAGTCTCAAAAAGTCAGACTGAAGTATGTGTTGAAGGTCAGAGAGGCTATGGCTGTGTGCATATAGGATGGTGTCATCTGCATAAATGTGTATTGAGGCTTCCTTACAAGCTGTGGGAAGATCATTAATGAACACTGAGAAGAGTAGGGGCCCCAGAACAGAGCCTTGCGGGACACCACAGGTGATATCCTGGGGGTTGGAGTTAGAGCCTGAGATGGACACATGTTGGGATCTTCCTGATAGGTAGGACTGAAACCAGTTTAAAGCATGTTTCCCTATTCCAGAGCTCTGGAGTTTGTTAAGCAGGATAGCATGATCAACTGTGTCAAAAGCCTTTGCAAAATCTAGGAATACTGCACCAATGAGTTGTCCCCGTTCCATTCCACACTGGATTTCATTGCAAACTTTTAGCAGGGTAGTTACGGTGGAGTGTTTGGGACGAAACCCAGATTGGAATTGGCTAGGGAAATTTGTCTTGGTATAGAAATCGCTTAATTGGGAGTGGACACATTTTTCCATGACTTTGGATAGAATTGGGAGAAGTGAGATTGGACTGTAGTTTGAGACAGTGTTTTTGTCCCCACTTTTGAAGATTGGGACAACTCTGGCAGTTTTCCAGGTCTTAGGGATAGGGGAAAATCCTGCATAACCCTAATAGGTAACACACACAGAGAAAAATATCCAGGCAGACAGTCTTCATATAAGATTTAATCAGCAAAAAACTTTGTCAAGGTGAGGGCTGACAAACTTACAAACAAGTTAAATATATATACCCTAGTACTCACCCATCTCGCCTCGCTGCAGCCATCCTACGGCATGAAAATCAGATGCCCTGTGTCGTCATGACGCTGATGGAGGTCCACACATGCGCACAACATTACTCCCCTTCATGGGAGCCTTGCGCATGTGTGCGGCACACCGTTAAAGAGCTGACGTCTAACAGGGAACATGAGTCCTCCCCCCTCCGCTGCCATGGCAACAGAATGCTCTGCACTACACCAGCCATACAGTGGGGCAGCAGAGAGGTGGACATCGGAGCCCCTCTAAAGAAGAAATAGAAGAGAGGACCTATGCCAACAAAGTGTCCCACTGTACAGTCCCCTAATTAAGGGTGCAACACCCATAATAGTGAAAAAGACAACATATATACTATAATAATACAGATAAATGTGGAACAGTACATATCAGTGAACACATAATGCAATAAATAGAACCCATAATGACAATTAACTGACTGACATAAAAACATGTACTGATGCAGCGGCCATTATTCGAACACTTCACGCGTCATGTACATCGGAATCCCGATTTGAAACCGCAGGATGAATTCCAGCCTTCCCGCACTAAGATGCGAGCGCTGCGAGTACAGAAAAATGAATTTTAGTGTTCTGGCTTTTAAAAACATGAAATTGACACAGTAGCACAGTAGCACAGTACTGTACACATTACAATTCATCCATTTTATTGCAAACGAAGGAACAGAATCCATGAAATTCAAACAAAACATCCGCGATAAGCGCGGGTGCCTGGGGCGATTGGCCGCATTCATGCTGCGTGGGGAACAGCAGAGAACTCAAAATCGGCGCCATGATGTGTTCGAATAACGGCTGCTGCATCAGTACCACAAACAAAACAGAAGTATCACGTTAATGGAGCCAGCTGATAACATAATTAATTCCAGATCCAAATTAAGACTTCCAGCACATATCACAAGAAATCAGGAGGTGACGGAGGTGTAGAGGTATGGATCCACTACTGAAAATACATGATTATCGCCTGTCAAGGAAACAGTTCATATTCAGCTGTTTGTTAAGTGCACCTCCATTACTAGTGCATAGATGGTATATCCAACAGGCTTCCCTCCTCAATAGGGCTGTGTCCTATCAAGGGCTCCCCTTAATGGAGGCACAATTTCTATGCCCATGACCCTCATTGCTGCTATAGGATGTTTATGTTGCACACTGTGCTGTACCAGTATAGTAGGGTCAGTACTCTTCTTAATAACACTTTTGTACTTAATAAAGTATTGCTTGAGCATCCTTGTCATTTTGCTGACATATAGAAGCCTGCAGGGGTTCTTGATAAAGTACACTACATGTGTAGATCTGTGTTATCCTATGTTTAATCTTAACATTTGCACCGGTACGTGAATGACAAAACATATCTCCAGTACACAGGCTATTACAAATGGAGCAATTACAACATCAGAATTTTCCTGGTTTACCAAGTCGAATAAAATTTCTTATCAGATTTAATCAGGACATCAGATTTATTTTCCCTCTCTTGAATGCCAGCATGGAGGTTCCCGACAAATTTCAGACAGAATTTGATCATGTTGTAGGATATACCAATGTCTGCATGGCACTTCACCACGATCTGAGGTCTGTAAGGAGCTTTTTATTAGGCGTGGAGGTGTGGCCAAAACAGTTCAGGGCGGGGCCATGACGGGGGGCGGAGGGGCTGCCCATTTACGTTAGAGTTCTCCCAGGTCAGGGCTGTATACACACAGTGCACCCCCCCACCCCCTCACCCCTGCAGCAACGGATTGCAATGCCAAGTTATAGAAGTTCTGGAGTCTCATCACATCTGTTTAGTGTTAAGACTGCAGGTTTGTGTGTGGAGTGGAGATTCCATCCCAGGATCTGATTGTGATTGTGTGTGTATCCACCCCCATCCCATTTAGGCCAGGCTGCCGGTGATCTCCCTTCCTCATTGGCTCCCTGCCACACCACATGATGCATCGCTGCTCGGGATCACAATTCTATTGTAGCCCCTGCTGGCTGATGCGTCACAGTTTGTAGTGAGCCTGGAAGCGAGGAGGCACTAGGGTGGAGGTATGGGGCTGGTGTGTGCACTGCTGACTGCACTGGGGACCTAGCCTAAGACCCATGTTATAAGTTCCTCTAGTCTTACATCTAGCATATTAAGTCATCTGCCAGTTTTATAAAGGAAAATAAAGACAGGAAAAAAAATACAATTCCGGAAACCACCGTGCGCATGCTAAGAGCCGAGGTCTTGGCGCGCATGTGCAGGTAAGGTTGTCCAGCCTGCTGTCTCTTGGCCCACTCCCAGGGTGGGACTGCACACGCCAATTCAGCTTCCCCTGCGCGTGCCAACCCAGCTTCCCCCGCGCGCGCCTCCTGCCCCGGGCAGCAGCCGTGGAATTAGCCCACCAGTCTTGACCCCCCAGCCGCCTAATTCCCGCGTCCCCCCCAGCCGTCCACCTCCCACGCCCCCCCCCAAGGCCCCCAAACCTACCTCACGAGCAAGGAAGCAGGAAGCAGCACCCACCCGGTCAAGGATTATTGTTTAGAACAACTGCAAAAGCTTTTTTTTTTGCTTTCAAACAACTTATTCAATAGACACAAACAACTGAATTCTAAGTGAAATGTATGAGGAAATTGGAGAAGAAGAGACCTACAGTTCAATCTACAGTACATATGTACAGTGTAGGGCAAAAAAGGAATCTTATATCCTTGTCAGTGAAAAGACATTTCAATTGTTAATGTACGTCTTTGAGTTTGACCTTGTAAATCTTTTATTTTTTTCCCCTCCATGAAGTTGGAAGAGCTAGATGACCTACAGAAATATTACCTATACATTATCAGACTTTGGCAGGCTGTGCTGCTTTGACACTGCACATTCTTATCTGGCAAAAAAGGTGTAACTGTGTTATCTTTCTATTTCTCCTTTCTCTCCTTTTATTTGAGTTTTCTATTGAAGGTTTTCTTTTTTGTTAAGACAACTGACTATGTAGACAGGAAGAAGATGATCTCCAGAAAGTTTCATAATGGAAAATTGAACTGAGCTTCTGAAAAATAATTGTGTATCAGATGAAAGATAGAAATAATGAAATATCTGTGGTAAGATAGAGAGAACAGGTTACGTTTTCAGTTTTCTCACTGTATGAAATACAGACCTGCAAGACCCTTTCCCACCTTTTACACATAATACTGTATATTAATTGTTTTTTTTAAGAAAGTGCAATTGGCAGTAGAATTCATTATCATAAAGCAGCTGTGCACAATTAAGGTAAATAATGAAATGACAGTTCCATAAGGTCTGACCTTATTCACAGGGAATCCATTTTTAAAAAGGAACAGTGTTTCACATTCTACCATAGCCATAACACGTTTTGAAAACGTGCCTCAAATGCCTGGGCAAAATTGGTCTTCTAATTAAGCTTGCATTTGTCATGATTAGCAACTACGAATCTTCTAATGCTGCATTATTCAGCCTTATTATCTGTGATATGTCTTTTGAATTCTTGTTCTATGGGCTAAAAAAATTGGCTGAAGACTTCTTATATGCAAACGAGGCTAATGGGACAACCCGTACTTGATGAGTTACAGAGACCCAGAGTGCTAATATAGTCGTGCCAATGGGCACAGATTTTACCTTCAACTACTGTTACAATCTTTAAGATGCTTCTCTTCAGAAGACATGCCCTGCTACACTGGAATCGATGACTACCACCCAGAAAGTTTAATATCTGTGTAGGAACAAGTTGGCTCTCCACCCTTCCAACCATGCTTTTTAAACTCTTGAATTACTATTTTAACATGCTTTTATACTTCTTGCTGTGAAATTCCTTTGACGAGAATATTATCTAAATTGAGCTACTGTACATGGATATCCCTTTTCCTCTTATATGAAGAGCTGTATACTGGAAGAAGGAGCCTAGTATACAGAACTTGAGGAATTTGTTATGTCATGCAGCAATGGGGACATGTAGGTATGCATATTTGAGGTTGATAGAGACCATGAATTCTCCTGGGTAAACGGCATTGAGTATTGATCAGAGACTCCATCGTCAATGGTTTCACTCTCAAGACATGTTTCGATCGTCGAATATTCAACAACTATCTGAACCCCCTGAGGACTTTGGAACAAGGAATAAACAAGTTTACATTCCCTTGAATATTTGTTGTCTTGATCCCACATTCCATCGTCCGTACACATTTTCCTAGCTGTAGGCTCAGGCTTCCTTGAATCACTGGGTAACAAGAAATTATGAATAAGGCCTCATCTTCCTTCTATGTTGAGGCACATATTGACTCTTTCCCCCAGAAATATTCTTTATTATATTATTTAGCTATTCTCTGAACACATTCCTTGTAAAGGCAAAGCACAAAGCTTATTATTGAAAGAGGAATCAGTGATTAAAGAGCGTACCCACAAAGTTCTTTTGTGGCAACTGCTCAGGCCACAGTTCTTGACAATCTGGCCGATTCATAGCAATTCTCACAAATAAAATATACTGCCCTTTGTGATTTTTCTACTGCTTTCGTTAATGTTCATCTTTTAAAAACTTCTCGGCTATCCTTGCAGATTAGCCAGCCATATCATGACTACTAATGCTGCCAACACTTGCCAAATTAATTTTGTTCAGACCACTCTTCATTTTTTCTATCCATAAGATCCTCAAAGGGAGACCCTTCTTCCAAAGGAGAAGAGTAGTGTGTAGTATCAGTTTTGATATTGGAACATCCACCTTTGAAAAGCATCTAGATGTAGTGTGGGCATAGGTGTTTTTGGATATAAAACATGAAATGCTTCTTTTGCTCTCTTTCAAGCAAGAGCTATTGCAGGAAACAATCTTGCTCTGGATCCTGAATTCCCATTATTCCTTTACTACATTGATCGCTACTATTAAAGGCCCCTTCATCCTATTTTCTCCAGATGTTCTGAATGAGAGAGAACATACAAATCTTCATCTGAACTAAAAAAAAACTTCAGGTTTGGGATAACAATCTTTTCTGAGCCTGTTGCGTTTTCATTTCTTCTTTAATTACAAAAGTATCTGCTAAGGCAGACTTGATCCAAAAAATATCTGTGCTTATTGCTCTGGAGACTACTGCTTCTTTCATACTTTACAATCAGAATAGAATGTTTCTTTGTTGCTCTCAGGTAACTTCTTGTCACATGCTCGACACTCCAATTTCTTTGATCTATCTAACGGCCATTTTGTAGCTCCTCCTCTCCTGGGATGCCTGCAGTGTGCTGCTGGTAAGTGTGTGCATGTGTATGTGTGTGCTTACGCATGTGTGCATGGATGGTGTGTAGGGATGGGCGAATCCGCCCAAATACGTTTCCCGGATTGTCACTGATGTAGCCCCCATTACCCGTTTTGCGGTTTCAATGCGCAAACGGATTTGGGTGGTTTCAATCTGCGCAGATTCATCAGAAACCGCCATTGGATAAAACCCGAGGGCGTATTTTATTAATTTCACACTGTCAAGGCTGTATTGCACTAGAATTTTCTCTTTTATATTTTGGGGTATTGCGGACATATGCTCCCTTCAATCCTTGGACGCATCTACTTGTTATAGGGAATTTGTACCATTCCTTCTGGAGGTTGAGATTTTTGTTTGTTTGTATTCACCTTACACATATTTTATTAGATCACTAGCTGAGAGACCCGGCGTTGCCCGGGAGAGGGGGGGAGGGACAGTGGACGGGAGGTGGGGGGGAGGTGAGGAGGGACAGTGGACAGGAGGTGGGGAGGAGGAGGGGAGGGGGGGAGGGACAGTGGACAGGAGGAGGGGAGGAGGGGGAGGGACAGTGGACAGGAGGAGGGGAGGGGGGAGGGACAGTGGACAGGAGGAGGGGGGGACAGTGGACGGGAGGGGGGGACAGTGGACAGGAGGGGGGGACAGTGGACAGGAGGAGGGGACAGTGGACAGGAGGGGGGACAGTGGACAGGAGGGGGGTGGGTTACTTACAATTTCCGTGTCCCTCCTCTCCACTCCCTCTGTATGTTTCTCCGCTCCCCCCTCTCTCTCCGCTCCTGCTCCCCCCCCCATGCGTAGCTCCGGTCCCCACCCTAGAGTGTCTGACACACAAAGTGACACACACACACATTGTAACACACACACACACACACACACACACACAGTGTAACACACACACACACACAGTGTCCCACACACACACACACACAGTGTCACACACACACAGTGTCCCCCCCCCCCCACACACAGAGTGTCACACACATAGACACACACAGTGACACACACACACACACACACAGTGACACACACACACACACACACGTCACCTCTCCTTCCGTCCGCCGCCATCTTACTCCGAGAGGGAGGAAGGGGGTCCTTCCGGGCGCCGCCATCTTAGGCGCCGCGTGTCCACTGTCTGTCGGAGCACCGGGGAGGAGGTGAGTGGAGCACTGGGGGGAGGTGAGGGGAGCACCGGGGGGGAGAGCTGAGCGGAGCTCCGGGGGGAGAGCTGAGCGGAGCACCGAGGGGGAGCTGGCACGGGTAGAGGAGGAGAGCGCGGGGGCGCACGGCGCGTGCTTGAGAGCCGTGGGGGGTGTCCCGGGCGCTCGCTCCGCTCCCCCGCTGACTGTAGCAGCGCCGGGGGGGGGTGTGAAAGCACGGGAAACAGGGAGACACGGGGAATGTTGGTTCTGTGTGGTGTGATCTCTGGAGGAGCTGCGGCCACGTGCGGTGTCCGTTGGTGATGTGAGGATCACACAGCGCTGCTGCCTCGGGGGGGGTGGGTGTCCGTTGGAGAGGTGAGGATGAGGCAGTGCGGTGAGGTGAAGGGGAGGTGTGTTGGCAGTGTAGGCCGTAAGAGGCGGTGTGAGCGTGCAGTGTGTGTGGTGTTGTGTGAGGGTGTGGAATATTGCAGTGCTGAAAGCAATAAGACTGTGTACCTGATTGTGCAGTTCTGTCGTGGTAGCAGGCGGTCAGGGTTTTCTGGGTTGAGAGCAGGGAGGGTTAGGTGCAAATCTCTCAGAGCAGTGAGGGTTAGGTGCTGGCAAGCGTTCCCAAAGCTCAGTGAGTGAGTGGTGGGAGAGTGTGTCAGTGGTGTAGATCAGTGAGGGGTGGGACAGTGTGGCAGTGGTGTTGGCCGCAGACCAATGAGAGTTGTGCGGGGGCGGACCGCAGACCAATGAGAGGTGTGCGGGGGCGGGCATGGCCTGAGGCAGAGTGACAGGCCAAAGGTGCAATCAGATTGTCCGTAGGGACACAGGAAGATGCAGACAGGCATACAGTGCTTTCACTAATATATAATAAGATTCACCTGTTTTTACTTGTATTCACGCCATTCTAAATCACTTGGGTTCACTTGTTGTGTTTGTGTGTGTGTGTGTGTGTGTGTGTAATATATATAATATAAATATATTCAATAATGTAGCAGTTGGCACTCACAAACTCTAATGTATCCTGATGCTTGTCCCATACGCATAAAATAAATGTATAGCTACCAAATACATTTCCGGTGACAAAGAGACAGCACATAAATGAATGTATTCCAAAGATGTGTATTGAAAATATAGGGCACCACAACAGACGTTTTGGGCCACGTACAGTATAGGCACCTTCCTCAGGGTTGTGCGGCAAACAGCTGATCGTGACATACTGCTGCGGCCAAGTTTATTCGAGCATTTGCCCGTTCTTGGCCGCAGCAGTAGCCTGGCGCGCGCCCGAGAGTGACGGGCGAGCGCCGAAGCAGCGGAAGAGTGCCCTCCGATCGGGGCGCTCTCCCTACCGCTGCCGGGTCCGCCGGGTCCCCCGGAACCCCCTGCCGCTGTCCCGCGATCGCGGGACACCAGGGCTCCCTCGGGGAGCCCCTGGACGCGCGTGCAGGGGGCGCACGCTCCCAAAGACGCGTGACCGCGCGTCTATGACGCGCGGCACGCCGAGGGGCGGCGTGCGGTACCGGCCACACTTTAATAAAGTGTGTCGGTAGTGTATATATATATATATATATATATATATATATATATATATATATATATCCACACCAGAGTGCATACGATCACCTGAACAAACATTTAAAAATAGCAAAAATCTGCTGCAGTTAATTGGGGTTGAAAGAGAAATACCCAAGCAGGTCTGTCATCAAATTGCATGCTGTCCTGCATGGTAGGTGCGCACCCGCCATCTTGGATCCAAGTACATTGCTATGTGCCTCTCCACAATGAAGCATTTTCGGGTAACCAGGGGTAGCATTTGCGGGTGTCCTTAGGAGCTTGCGCATGAGTACAGTGCAAGAGTGTATCCAGGTAACCATAGTGAATGTCCATCGGCAACCACGGCGTTATGCGCAAGCGCACTAATGAGGGAAAGATGAGTTGGCAACATATAAGACCCGAGCAGGGGGATGAGGTGCAGGGGACACCCAAAAACAAAGGGATGAGTGGTCGAGGAAAAGAGTCTTCATTAAATCCCAGCGGTGACATAGTTTTTAATTCAAAATTAAGCCTGGCTTCTTGTTGTAAAAGGAGCCTTTTTCTGTCTCTGTCTCCTCCACGGGGTGAGAATTGCGCTTGTAGGATCGGCTTGCAACTCATTGCAACTCATTGTAGCCAAAGTGTGTCTGTGTTGCTTGAAATGCCTAACAACTGGGAGATATTTGAGATCTGTATCTTCATCTGTACTAAAAAGGGCCTTTCTAAAAGTTGAACGGTGGATCGCAATTCTTTCTTTTCAGCATTCTAGTGGTCTTCCCAATATAGTATAGACCACAGGGGCATTTTATCAGGTACACAACGTATCTTGACTCACAGTTAAGAAAATGTTTCATTTTTATCGTTACGCCACTGTGTGGATGTGAAAATGTTGGTCCAGTTTGCATGAACTGACAGTGCACCCTTGACATCGATAGGACCTCGGTTTTCTTGTCAGCCATGTTTTAGATGGCATATACTTGACAGGGTCCGATTGGGTTAATAGATCACCCAGGCTGTGCCCTCGTCTGTAGCAAAACACCGGTGATTAGTTGAAGGACCTACCAATCTTGCTATCATTTGATAGAATATGCCAGTTTTTTCGTATGCTCCTTTTGATAAAGCTGGAATCCGTGGTAAATGTGCTGACAATATTGAAACGATTTGTCACAGAATCACTTGTAGGTGGTGTTAAAAGTGTATCTCTATCTATTCGTCTCACTTTAGTAAGGGCATCTTCAATGTCTTGCGACCAATATCCTCTTTCATAAAAGCATTTGACCACTTATAGGAGAGCACCCTCCAGTGAATCACTATTTATTATATTAACACACAAGAGCTATGAATAAGGGAGTCCCCTCTTGAGTGGCATATAATGATGGCTTGAAGCGTGTAACAAAGCTGAACACAGGGTCATGTCTAGGGTATGAATGGACCCAGATAGCTTCAACTCAGCCCTCTTTCCAAAGCACACCAAGTCCTGTAATATTTTCTTCACTTTATTAGGAAAGGAGCAGTATATACAGGTACTTGTGGATGTAATGGTGTTGTGAGAGTGCTTCTCTGTGGCTGCCTTGTAGTAAAGGGCAGGTGAAAAGGATAAGGCCTTGCCGGAAGGAGTGTAACAGAGATGGGTGCTGTACTCCCTTTTCCACCCTGGACACAGTAAGTGAGGAGCAAGGGTCACACTAGAAGTGAGATGGGACAAACTAAGCAAAGACAGGGGAGGGCAGAAAAGCCCATTCTGAGAAGAATCTCAGAGGTTGCTATAGCAATCCACTGATTAAGGCTGTGTAAACAACATGTAACAATAATGTTGCCTTTTCACATGCAGCTAGCTGCTGAGACAGGGAAAATAACAGGCAGCTAAATTTAGGGAGACATAAATCCTTTGAGCTGCAAAGGGAGGCAGAGAAATATGAAATCCTGGTCCATGACAGTGTTCTTGTCTGTTGGTTTGTGGAAGAGCCTTGTGACCAATGCGCCCTGTGATTTGTAGGCTATGATAACTAAGAATGTAATTTGCTTTGTGCTAAAATTCACAGTGAAACATATACAGCATGTCTGTGTAAGGTGCATGCGTCTGTGTGTTTGGCGCATGTATCTGGTGCGCGTGAATCTGTGTATGGTGTCTGTGTGTGGGTGCATTATCCTGAAATGATTATCATTGCAATTTATATATAAAGTATATGTGTGTATATAAAATGTATGGGGTATATATGTATATATATATATATATATATATATATATATATATATATATATATATATATACCCCATACATTTTAAGTTATGGTGGCTGAAAAAGGCGACAGAAAATCTCCACCGTTAGCATATAGCCAATAAAGAATATCACTTGTGAGCACATGTCTTAGACAGGTCTGCAACCCTGCCTTTCATCCATTATCACCTCGCATACAGTGCTCCCACTGCAGCAAGGGATTCTGGGAAATGACATGCAAATGAGCACACAATGTGTCACCTTTTGCCTGGAATATCCATTCACATGGAGCCCATTTAAGCTGATGTTTTGCCGTAATGGCGATATCATTTCCCAGAATCCCTTGCTGCAGCGGAGCATTGTATGCTAGGTGATAATGGTGAAAGGCAGGGTTGTAGACCTATCTAAGACATGTGAATGTGCTCACAAGTGATCTTTTTATTTAATACTATCTGATATACCCGGCGTTGCCCAGGCGTGGAAGGGCAGGGGGCATGGAGTGGAAGGGGGGGGCAAAAGGCAGGGAGGGGGGGGGCATGGAGTGGAAGGGGGGGCAAAAGGCAGGGAGGGGGGGGGGCAAAGGGCAGGGAGGGGGGGACTCAATCCCCCCCCCACACACACACACACACAATCCCCCCCCCACACACACACACACAATCCCCCCCCCACACACAATCCCCCCCCCACACACAATCACACAATCCCCACACTCAATCCCCCCCCACACACACACACACAATCCCCCCCCACACACAATCCCCCACACACACACACACACTCAATCCCCCCACCCCCCACACACACACTCAATCCCCCCACCCCCCCACACACACTCAATCCCCCCACACACACACTCAATCACTGTCCCCCCCACCACCACCAACACACACACACACTTAATCAGTCCACAATTTCACCTGGGGGGGCGACATGCTCCGATCCCCCAACCCCCCATGCTGCTGAAAACGGGAAGCAGACAGGAAGAGGAGGAGGGCTTGTCTGTGTGCAGAGAGAAGCCCGCCCCCTCTTCAAGACACAGACATAGAAGCAGCAGCACGGATCTTCTGGCCCCGCCCCCTCTGCAAGACACAGACATAGAAGCAGCAGCACGGATCTTCTGGCCCCGCCCCCTCTGCAAGACACAGACATAGAAGCAGCAGCATGGAGCGCCCGTGCACAGCTCTGGCCGCCCCCAGGTTTCCCTGCAAGCTGCTCGCGCCTCCCCTACATAATCGTGTGCCCCCCCAAGCTAATGTATGTAACACCCCCCTACCTAGTGTGTGTGTGTGTGTGTGTGTGTGTGTGTGTGTGTGTGTGTGTGTGTGTGTGTGTGTGTGTGTGTGTGTGTGTGTGTGTGTGTGTGTGTGTTTGGCCCGTCACTCCACCTCAGGCCAATGAGAGGTGTGCGGGGGCGGGCGGCCCAAGGGACCAATGAGATTTCCCCTAGGGACACCGGACATCCAGACAGGCATACAGTGCTTTCACTAATATAGTATAAGATATATATATATCAGTGAGTAAAGACACTGACTGGCATTGAGTTTGAAGCAGGGGAACCTGGTTCAATTCCTTGTGTCGGCTCCTTGTGACCTTGGGCAAGTCACTTTATCTTCCCGTGCCTCAGGCACCAAAAACATAGATTGTAAACTCTATGGGGCAGAGACCGTGTCTGCAAAATGTCACTGTAAAGTACTAAGTAAATCTAGCTGTGCTATACAAAAATAAACTATTATTATTATTATATCAAATGTTATTACCCCAATTACCACTCAGCAAGAGCAAGAGCAAGATCTTTGGCTACATCTGTATGTGAAAATCCAATGTTTCTTCAAAGCAAAGACTGACTATACCCAACCCTCCCAAATGTGAAAACAAAATCCAACGATGAGGTCTGCAATGATAAAGACATTCTATCAGATTGTATGGTTTATGGTTTTATGGTTTATACTATACATTTTTAACATATAGTTTTATTAATATGAACATTTTGTTTTTATGATGATACATGAATTAAACAAATTACTATATATATTTGCCTAGGTGTAGACATGAAAATTATTTGAGAAGGAAGCTCTGCAGTAGCTGCTACATAAGTTATGAAGCTTTCTCCGATTTTTTAAAACTATTTAGCATTTTGTGATCATGTATTTCTCTGGTAAACAAAATAATGAACTGCAAATAGAATGACAGATTGGGCCAACGGCATAAATTCAGGCTGTCCAGGAAGTGCAGTGGTGTGTTATAATATTGAGGAAAACAGATGCTCTCTTTGTGTGTCTTTCTACATACTGTACTGTTTTCTGTTATGTACTTTAGATCATACAAGGGTAAAGACAATTAGCTGATCAGAAACTGCAAGAAATAAGAGAAGGAGCAATGGAGTGAGAATGAGAAAACTGTAAAACGTGTCACTTAGAGAAAAGGATTTAAAGCAGCACCAGAGGTTACCATTTGTTTCTTTTCTTTTTCCTTTTTAGGTATTGGATTAAAGCAGGGGGTCTCCGGAGCTGAACAGCAGTAATTTCAGCTCTTGGAACCTCCTGCTTCTGAGATACATGTCTCTATAGGGGCGCCAGTATCATTTTCATGCGTAAATGTCACTCTTCATGTGGGACAATAGAAAGCCGTAAGGGATGATGTATCGGGTTCCTATTGGCCCGCAAGTCACAGACATTTAACCCACGATTATGTCAGCCTCAACAAGTCCCATCGGAGCTGCTACATGCAGATACCGGCACTCCCTATGGAGGTAAATATCTCGGGAAACAGGGACTAAAATTAATGCAGTTCAGCTCCAGAGACCCCATCCTATAATGAAAAAAAATGTAAATAAAGGAGATATAAACTGCAACCTGTAGTGCTACTGCTGCGGCCAAGTTTATTCGAGCATTTGCCCGTTCTTGGCCGCAGCAGTAGCCTGGCGCGCGCCCGAGTGTGACGGGCGCGCGCCGAAGCAGCGGAAGAGCGCCCTCCGATCGGGGCGCTCTCCCTACCGCTGCCGGGTCCGCCGGGTCCCCCGGAACCCCCTGCCGCTGTCCCGCGATCGCGGGACACCAGGGCTCCCTCGGGGAGCCCCTGGACGCGCGTGCAGGGGGCGCACGCTCCCGAAGACGCGTGACCGCGCGTCTATGACGCGCGGCACGCCGAGGGGCGGCCACTAGCAAGCCGGGAAATCTCCCGGCTTGCGGTACCGACCACACTGCAATAAAGTGTGTCGGTACTGTACCTTAAGGTGAGAAAGAGCAGTAGAGCTGGAAGAGGGGCAAAAGAAAAAAATTGGCAACAGAACAGATGTTGGTTCCATTTACTGGGACAAAAAAATGTTGACATTAGGCGAGGTTTAGGAAGAAATGGGAGAAGATCAGGATTACGTTGGATTTAGGGCTCAATACATTGCAAAAAAAGGGAATCAAGCCCTCTTTTTTGCCAGACTGAGTTTAGTTTTTGACATATGGAGTTTGAGGTAATGAAGCGCCATTCATGAGGATATAACCAAGAGGCAATCAGAGACTTGGGACTTCATTGCAGGTGTATGGTTAAGGGTGGATAGATATACAGTATCTGCATATCATCTGCTAAGGCCAGGTCCCCAGTGGCCGCTGCGGCGTGCGCAACGGCATGCGTGCCACACACCACAGCACAGCCTTCTATGGGGCAGGCCCCAGTGGCTGCGTGAGTGGGCGCGCCAAGCGCTGTGAAGCATACGCTGGCAGGGAAGACAAGAATTGTGTCTGCCATTGCCGCGACGGGATCATGTGGTTGGCGCGCACCAATAGAAGGGCATATGTGCCCCGTCATGGCTGCGCGCCCCCCCATCATGGCCGCGCCCCCCGCGCTCTTCTGGAGCTCCCCTACAGACCTCCGATCGTGGCTTTAAACTGTGCACGAGCTGCCAGGTCGCCAGGCGCGCGTGCTGCAGGTGAGACTGGGGCCGTAGCCTAAGAGATTACCTCTAAAGACAAAGAATTTGACGAAGTAATAGTCTGTAGAGAGAGAATAGGAGAGGTCCCAGAACAGAGCCCTGAGTTACACCAACAGACAGATCAACAGGGGGGAAAAGACAGGTTAGAAATGTAAGAGCCAGAAAAGAAGGGGGAGGCGGGAGAAGAATCGGAATAGAGCTTTGTAACCGATACCAAGATAGTGCACAATTTGAAACAGAAGATAGTGGGAATTAAAAAAGTTGATAATGCGGGAAAAGATGAGACATTCTATCATTTTGGAGGCAAAAGGCAGCATGGTGACAGAGCAGTACTGTAGTTAGTAACGCACATATGGTCAAGGATGTTGTTTTTTCAAATAGATGTGATGCAAGCTTTAAAGAGGAACTGAAAGTAAAATAAGGAGGAGTTGGAGATACTGTATGGGTGAGAGTGGGGACTAGGATAGCAGTAAAAGGTCTAGAAAGGGTTGAGACGTAGGATAGAGAGGACATGGGGTGAAGGGAGAGGAGGAGGGCAGCTGAGAAACTTCTAACTTTATTACAGGAGAGAGAGAGTGTGTCAAGAGTCAAAGAAGGAGGTTTGGGTAGAAGCATAGTTGAGGAACAGCAGGAATATTATATCACTGTGATAACCTTTGAATTGTAAGTGTTCAGTAAAGGCTTGAGGGAAGTGAAAGGAAATGGTCAGAGGGGGGAATCAAATACAGACAAAAGATGGTGTGTATTGGATTTGTGAATGTTGATGAGTGAAGACAAGTAGTCGTGTTTGGTACTAGAGAGAGAAGAGTTAAAACTGCAGTAGGGTTGGGCAATTAAAAAAAAACTCCCACGATAACGGTTTCAATAAATCTATTGCAGTAATGATATATATCGCAATAAATATTTGTTAAAATAAATCTGAAAATGTTCTATCAAATCTTAATAAAAGGTGTCCTCAAAATTCTCAAATATTTTTTCTGTATTTTTTACATTTTATCAATGAAATATGTTTTTAAATGGAGGTAGTATCTAAGGGTATGAATGATATGATGAGGGTGGATAAATGAGGGGGATGGAAGTAGTGTAGGGGAGATAAGGTGAAGTGCAGGCATGGAAAGGGTTTGGAAATTAAGGGATTAACCCTTTTGTTACAGAAGGGAATTTCATCAAATGTCCCTGCAATTTTCCTGCAACTTCTGTGGCAGTGAAAGGGTTAATAAGACGTAGGAGTAGAAAGGTGTTAAAAGGTAAGGGTGGTTGAGTTAAGGAGACAGGTGAGGAAAGGGTAGGGGGGGTTGAGTCCCAGGGAGGAGGTGGAGGAAGCAGTTAAAGAACCCGGAGCAGGGGGAGGAAGGGGTTAACATTCCCAGGGGGGAAAGTAAGAGGGGAGAGTTTAGTCCCAAAGGGATGGAAAGGGTTAAGAATATCCACACAACAGACCATCTGCCTTTTCATCTGTTAGAGGTTGTGATGGAATGAATTCCACTGCAATTCGGACTGACTCTGTTCTAATTTATTCCCCCAGCTACTCTCTGCATTATTTCCTAGAACACTCTGGAACCTTCGAGTTCCCTAATTATGTAAACTAATCCTCATGCCATATTTTTGTGTTTGTGGACATGTACCGATGTCGCCAAAAAAAAAAGAAATGTGCCATGGCTTCCGTGAAGCAGTAGCCAATGCTGCCAGTAGCTGTGTCATAGTAAGCTGCCAGCATCTTCCCCCTTAGCCAGGGGTTTGCAGCAGCTCTTTCTCTTGGGTAACATCTGTGCTCTTCTATTACCCCACTCCTACATCACCTCTATCTGTAATGGCTTTGACAGTAGAATATACATTTAACACTTACTTTGCCTGAAGGCTACTACAATTAACTAATTGCTATCTTATTCTATAAAACATGTCCCTATTGACTGCACTTCATTTTAACCTCATGCTATCAGTTAAATTAAACTGATAAATGATTACTGTCAATCTTTGAACCAGTAAAGAAATCTGATTGTGTGATAGCGTTTGACAAAAGGAGCCTATAATAGATGTTGCTTGGACCCTTAATTATGTAGCATTATTAATCATTATTACAAGTTTGTTGAATCTAATAAAATCAGCAGTAAAGCATTACATGAAAACACAAAACAATATACTGTACCATTGCTGATCAAGTGACAGAGTAAAATAATAAAAAATGTTTTTGTGATTCTAGAGATTTTGACCTGTTGCCAAACTTGGAAACTACAGCTAAGATGGTTGTGCATGTGACTAGTACAGACACCTGAAGAAGAAAAGAAACAAGTAAGATCTGTTTCTCAACTGTAATATTCAAGTGTTAATAATTTGATTACATTTAAAAATTTTGAGTAGAACTTTTATTTTTCGTCCTAGTTTATATATTTCTTGTTCAATCCCCATGAAAATGTGCACAATTGTAGTTCGGTTACGTACAGTAGATTAACAATATATAAGAAGCACAATTTAGCCTATAAACCGAGGTTAACTTGATGTCACTGTATTATGTCAACTAGTACAAGATACACTGTAGTAGGTTAATGTTCATTAAACGAGAAATCCTTCGTAGCTGGTAAATTTGTTAAACTCTTGTAATCTAAAATGAAATACTAATATTACTATTAAAGTTTGAGTTCAAAGTGAATGTTCAAAATGTCATCCTCCTGCTGAAACGCACGCCGAAGACCAGCACATCACTGTCTGATTGCATAATTTATAATGTGTTGATCCAATTGCTCCCACTCCTGAATCTAAAGAAAAAAGGTGGTGTATACAGCGCTAAAAATATATAAATGTGCAATACTAATATTAAACTACAAAGTGAACAACAATATAGTGAGGCAAGTCTGCCAGGAAAACTAACCCAAACACAGTTAGTAAAAGACACAAGGAAAATAATACAGACCGGCGCCTAGAGTCCAAATGAATGGAAATAGGATAAATCCAGAGATTGGTATCAGTGTCCAATGTATGATAATCCAGCCAATTGATCAGCAGATTCCTCAGCAGCAGCAATAGTATATGATGCAGGGGAGACAAGAAGGAAAAATCATAGCGTGACACTGTTTAAAACAACATAACACATAGACATAGACAGACACACACATACAACAATGAACAGATAGGCTGACTAATATAAGGAGAATTTATTAAACAATAAAAGGCAGAAAACTGATGAGGAGCAGGTCTAGGATCCGGTGTGTAAAACCGGAATCCTACTTACAAGATGTCCACAGGATATAAGCAGGTGGATACGGTAGTAGTTGTCCGGCGGCAGCTGTTGGTGGACGCGTGCCACTTCAGAAGAAGTGCGCATGCGCACGAAACGCGTTGGGCTTTTTGAGAATCATTATAGCAGTGTACTGGCATAGGAGCAGAGCCTTACAGGAGACCCCTTGAATAGCGGTGTGTTGGAGATACAACTATAGGAGCCAGTTCCGGAGCGCGGTCCCGCCTACCGTGACGTCATTTCCGGGCGCGGAGAGCAAGCGGTGTGCCTGCCGTGACGCCTTGACCGGCGTCGATCGGGAGAGGTGCCTGCAGTTCTCCACAAGTGGCACGCGTCCACCAACAGCTGCCGCCGGACAACTACTACCGTATCCACCTGCTTATATCCTGTGGACATCTTGTAAGTAGGATTCCGGTTTTACACACCGGATCCTAGACCTGCTCCTCATCAGTTTTCTGCTTTTTATTGTTTAATAAATTCTCCTTATATTAGTCAGCCTATCTGTTCATTGTTGTATGTGTGTGTGTCTGTCTATGTCTATGTGTTATGTTGTTTTAAACAGTGTCACGCTATAATTTTTCCTTCTTGTCTCCCCTGCATCATATACTATTGCTGCTGCTGAGGAATCTGCTGATCAATTGGCTGGATTATCATACATTGGACACTGATACCAATCTCTGGACTTATCCTATTTCCATTCATTTGGACTCTAGGCGCCGGTCTTTATTGTTTTCCTCCCACTCCTGAATGATACATTGTTTTATGAATTTATTTTTTCAGTCCTCAGACCATCCTTTATCAGGAAAATATTTATGAAAGCAGTTTGGACCATAATTCTTGCTCTGTCTCAAGCACTTTAACATGCTTATCTTCTTCACTAAACACCATTGTGTAACTATGCCCTTGATGAGGTAATCATGCAGTCACCAAATTTAAAGAATATTTGAAAGATTATCAAATAATTCTTAAATTACCAATCCACTGAGACAGACCTATAATTACTCAAATTTGCTTGAAAGTTGAATGATTTTTCTGCAAGATATGACAAAAATGAAAAAGGGGTCCAGTTTTTTATGAATACAGTGTATATTCCAAAAGAGAGATACCTTTGAACACCGGGGACATATTAAGATAATTAATTTATGCACACAAGTTAATTAAAATATGCCAATAGGCATATTTCCCCAGTGCCTCAGGTTTAATAATTACATTTCGTGGCACACATACTGTGTGTCTGTATTTAGGTATGTTGCTTACTTGCTAATGCATTGCATGCCCTTGAATTGTTAAATGTGAAGACCCCCTAGAAAAATCTAACACTAAACATGAGCACATGCTGTTGCTGAATGTACTCTTCTTTCGCTTGCCGCAGAGCAGGCAACTGTGTTAAGAGATTGTGAGACCTCTTGAGACTTTCTCATTTCAATGTTCATCTACGGTGAAATACAGTTTTGTTAGATAATGTTTTTAACAGTACTCTTCAAAATAAAGTGTAAACAATGCAACCACAGACTGTTTTGTTTAACAAACTGCTTAGGAGCTTTGGAAAAAACCCGGGACCTCTTCAGAATTGTAAACTTTCTATTCAAACCATGTCGAGACTTGAAGCATGCTTTAATAAATAGGAGAAATACATTTTGGTATTGAGAAATGTACCTGTTTAATAGAAGACTTGTGTCTGGCCTGAGTGTTAGTTCTGTGTGACCTTGGGTAGATCTAGCTATATCTCAAACCACTTTAAATGATTTGAAGTCATTTTAATGCATAGTTAAAAATATATTGACTTCAGAGGACGTTAAAATATCATTACGTGTTAATAGCTTCTCAGGATACTAAATAGGGGTCTGTGCCTCAAGTACTGAAAAAATGAGATCCTGTGTATAAACTTAATCCCTTCTGAGATTTGCTATAGTAAGTAATTTGCCATCAACTCTATCTTTAAGCACTCTGGTCAGCTCCCTAGTAAAATGCTTTAGCCGTTTAGCTTATGTTGATATAAGACATACGTCCTGCGGGTTCAACCTTTTGCTAAATTCAAACTTCTACCTGGGTGATATATTCATACTGTAATTCTATTTATATTGCAAGAGCCCTAGTTTTCTTTGGTTTCTATTACAAGATTTTCATTGATTTTCCTTCAAATTGAAATCCACTATTGGCTCCCAGCACAGTATTCCCTATTGGCCGTCATTCATTCCTGCAGTAAAAGAAGAAGAAAAACAAATAGCAAGGTAGACCCAGCAGACATTTAATAGAGAAAGTTGTCATATTCTTGTCTTGAACCTTGCAGTCCTTTTCAAATCTGGCTTTTACCTTGAATGTTGCTACGGTAGCCTTCATGTTGTCTTAAATTGTGCCAACCACGTAGCTTTATGCACCCTGTACCAGATAAACCATGGCTTGATTTGTGACAGCTTTTCAAGATAAATGCAGTCTTAGAAGATTTATACCCAGACTTTCAAAACAGTGATAAGCCTTGGTGCAGCTTGAAGCCTATTCACTTCACTGGATTTAGCATTGAAGTACACCAAGGCTTACCACTGTTTAGTAAATCTTACACTTGACAGGATCTAACTACTGTACACACAGTATTTCAGAAGGATATAAGAACTACACATTTCCACTCTGTGGATTTGGGGATTTGGGGATCCCATATCACTTTGCTAGCAAGAAAATTTTCCTTTATCTAGGGCCAGGTCTGCAGAGCTCCGTAGTTAATTTCACACTATGCCTTAATGTGTATTTTCAGAGCCAGATAATGTAAAGTTAAGTTCTGTTTTTATTAACGATAATGATTTAGTGAAAATGATATGCAAGAGAGGTGTTTCCCTAACAGCGCTTATCCACAAAGGTTCCTTAAGGTTGACACCGAGATTTAACATGACTTTACTTATGTCATACCCAAAGGTAGCGCTACTTCCATCCAGCCCCTGAAACATATTAGAGGGGGAGAGAGAAAGACAAAACGTCCTATTTTACGGAAGTACCCAGTAACTTTTCAAATATATGCTACTGTAGTTTGGATATGCAAAGTATATTCAAATGATTTGAAACTAGCATATTTTTCATGTATCGTAGGTTTGTTCAGTTTGGTTAATAGGGATGTCTCAACATATTGCATAAAGGAGTGTCTCCCCTCTCCCTCCACTTCCCTCTCTCCAGCAAAACCTATATTTCACCATCTGCATGGGAGTAATGTCACCTTTTAGGTAAGACATGCGTAACAGTACACCCGTTATTGAAAGCTAACACAATGTTATGCTAACTTAACGTGACCTTGTTTTTGCATACAATTAGCGTTATGGATATGCGCTAACCTCAGGGAACATAACGTGACACATTTTAGATAACAGGATGTTATGCCCTGACAAACGAGCTTTGTAGATCTGGCCCTAAGTTAGTAAGGAAGTCTAGGGGGCTATTCATTAAACTATGATGGCGCTAATTGGGGTCGATTAGTTCCCCCGATCAGCACTAATAAAATTTGACCAATAATCTTCTAAGAGCAGTAGTAACAATAGCAATATACGTAATAGTAAAGGCATAGGGCTCTTCACTGTCACAGTTTACACGTAGAGATACTTGGAGAAGTCCATTTTAATTCCTGATTATGCCTGTTTTGACATTTCCTTCGTCTTTTAATTAACTTGTTCTTGAATACGGTATAATTAGCTATTTGATTCTCTTTATACTAACAGAACATACTTCAAAGGATAGTTTATTTTAACTTTTCAAACATTTACACTGGGTTTCCATTTATTCTGTGTAAATATTAAATATAAAATAAAAAGATTTTTTGAAACAAACACATTTTTCCGCGGACAGTTAACCTTAGGTCTGATTTGGTTTGGACATTTCTTACATTACTTTCTAAAATGTGTGTGTTGCAAAAAGTGTGCGTCCGGTTCGTATTTTGTTGTCTTTGGGAAGCATGGCATTTTCCTTGCAACATAACCACTTCTTAAAGAAATTAATTTTCTTTTACAGTAGATCATTTGAAACTTTCATGTGAATACAAGAAAAGGGCAGTGAGCCTCTAACTCTCACTTCATAATTAGCTAGAACAAATTTGAATCCCTAACGTCATGTGTCTGGATGGATTAGCTAGTGTCTTTGTAGTAAGTCATCCAAAGACATTTTATAAGGCTCTTCTTTAAGAGGTCAAAAATGAGTACACATTAGCAGTGCAGCTTATTTGGCCCATGAGCTTTAAATTAAAATCAAGTCAAGAAGACGCCGCTACTTATCAATTATATCTATATTGAGGCCGCCAGTATCTGTCTAGGGCTATGCATTTAAAATAGTGCATTTTCACACTCCTATTACACATTGTTTGGACATGCCCGTATTCCTTCGTATTATGCATTTATGTTGCTTTTACAAACATTTTTATTATATTTATGGTTTTTGTGGGTAAAAATAATAAAGCAAAATATTCAGTTTTTCATTGTTATTTAATATTCAGACAGATTTAATAAGCACATTTTGCATTTGTGCACAGCTCTTCATATATTAGTTGAATTATGTATATCAGTGGAAAAATTTGCTTGCACAAAAAGTTCACAACCAGATTCCTATTTCAGCTGAAGATCAAAATAATTCTAGTCCATTCTACAGTCATTTCTGAATGTTCTTTCCACATGAAAAGATGCTCAGTGGGAAAAACAACCATTCAATACAATAACCCTCTGAGCACAACAAACAAGCCTAAGGCTCCAATCTTCTGTCAGTCTCAGGGTGCACATTTAAGCCAATTACATTATTCAAATGGGGTAGAGGTTCTCTGAATCCTTTCACTTTCCAGATTTCTTTAATTCCTTTATTGTATGAATATCCTGTGGAGCATAATGAAACAGACCTAACAATGCTAGAAGCCACCAGACCTAACCTTCAAAAACTACAGTACCATCATGCACAAAATAAGCACAGGTACGCTTACATCACTCAATTCCCTAATGAATAGAAACACATGTTATGATTGAATTAATATAGAAAGTAAAATAGCACAATTTTATAACAAAGATACAGTTTATAATTCTATAGATGTGTCCAAACACCTGCAGTACCAGAATCCAACCAAAATTAAACCATAGTACAAAAGCTTCAGACCATTTTAGCGACAATGTTCCAATAATACTTGTTTAAGATACTGTACATGTATTTTTCATTATTTTGAATAAATGAAATGAAAATGAGAAACCTTTATATGCCCTTGATGTTATACTGAAAACAATAAGCAGTTGGTAAATGATTATCTAAAAAAAAGTGGTCATACTCTTTTGTGTGTGTTATCTTGGACGAGTAGTTACCCGACCAGAATCCTGACTGAGAGAATATTTTGCTATGTAAGATCCAACATATCTGGAAGTTGAAAATGTTTTTCATCAAATGCTGAACAAGTTAATTAACAAGGTGTGATCTCAAGGTTCAGCATGCTTTCTATTTTGCTGGACTTAAAGAAAAAATCCCCCTAAGTATGTATTTTCTTTAATCATACTTGAACCGGGGGGGATCCCTTGGAACTCATCTATGTATCAAACCTCTTTGAAAACCTATGTAAGTTTCTTTTTTTTTGTGTGCCAGTTTTGACAACTACCATAGAAACTACAAATATAGCAACTTGGTCACCAATAGAAAGTCGCAACGCCATCTCCAAGAGACTTTGCAACGTTTTATCAGCTATGGGAGTGAGCAATGGCCAGTTTATGACAACCGGACAAGTTTTCTTGTCCACTTTACAAACTTATTCAGAGATCGGGAACAGGGGGTCGTGGTTATCGCCCATCATTTTTCAACTCTGGGGGACACACCCGAGTATATTTTTTATTTTAATTGTTTTTCTATGAAATCACTGTGGATTGTTGCTTTAATGACAACAAATACATTTGTATCTTTATTATAACAGATACCAAATGTATTATTTCAACAGTAATATAGTCAGTAAAGAAGCGCTAAAACCTTCTAGATTATGTGTAATGTCAATATGAAGCAGGAAAAACCTGTAAGGGCCGCTCCTAGCAGTGAGTTGTCTGGGACATGTCGGCTGCACCGGCATGCTCGTCTCCTCGTGACGTCGGAATAGCGCCACTTTCGGGTTTCTCTGCTTGCACGCTCGGAGATTCACTCGGAAGAGCCGTCAGCCTGGATGGCTGCCTCTGCCTCCAAAGTGTCAGCTCTATGCATTTCATAAGACTATTCTTGCTTCACCAGGAGCATAAGGAAGTGGGCTCCTGGGGAAGTATTTATAGGGGGACAAATTAACCCTTGGAGTGATTACAATGATAAATCCAGAAGACATAAGCATAAGGAGAAACATATCAAATTGTGACAGAGAGGGGGGGTCATAAAAAAGATTGACACCATAAAATGCCAGTATCAGAAAAAGTAATCTGCTGGACTTTAGGAGTACTGCTGTAGGTGAAATGTGGAGAAGAAATCATATAAAATGTGCTACTGTATGTAAAAAGGTGTCATAAAAAATGGAAAATGAAAAAATGGATAATGAAAAAATGGATATTAAAAGGGGAGAGGAATAAAATGGATGGAGGTATTAAAAAATAAAAATAGAAAAAAATATATTTTTTTCTATGTAATCATTGTGGATTGCTGCTTTAATGACAACAAAGGTATTGAATCTTTATTAGAACAGATACCCTATTTATCATTTGGCAGTTCGGGGATGATTTATTTATTTATTGATTTAGGTAGTGATTTCATCTGTTTATATGTGTACTGGATTCAAATAAATCTTAAATTATTTTAGATATGTTTTATGAATAAGTCTTCGTGAAAAACTGAAGAGGAGTGTTCTATTGCTTTATTATTGTTGCATTTATATGGATTGTGTAGTTGGCCAACCAACTAAATGACATATTAAACTGGTAACATACAGTATCAGAATAACATTTCTGAGACATTTTACAAATACTTTTTGTCCCCAAAAGCAATTCACTACCAGACATACTGATATCTGACAAAACTAGCATAATATATAGGCAAAATAATATAATATGAAAAAACAAACCGTAATAGGTAGACCATTGTCATACTGTATACACCATTTCTCTTTATCATGTCACACTAAACATTCATAATGCAGGAACAAAATGGGTAGCCTCCTAATTGTAGTTTTCATTGTATAAGAAGTTGTAAATATACAAAGTAATTAAATGAAGGGATGTGATCTATAGAAGTAGCAAGACTTAACTGTTCTTGGCACTGGGGCAAGAAGCAGGACTATCACTGCCATGGTATCGTAGGGTTATCACTGCGGTGGGTCTGATCCGGGAAGCATGGACACCACAGAGTCTGACCGTGGAAACACTATTTACAGAGCTTCGGCTTTAAGCTTTTTCATCCGTGGCTCCAGAGATGTAACTCTTGCTATATCTGTAAATCTTTGACACACGTGATACAGTAATTATGATACACAATATTTTAATACCTCTTGCCATATGCATCAGACCACTTTTATTTTGTATACATCATTTTGTTGGCTACTTATTCAACCTTGAAGATTTTCTATCCTAATTACTGTACCGAATGATCCATCTTCACAGTGATTAAAGCATCACTTGGAAATTTGTATCGGATCGCCATAATCACAAATCCCTCAGCAAATCAAGAAAGAGTTCAAATCAATACCAAATTGACAAATAAAATAAACAATTAAATAATTATTGCATGTAGATAGATTGTAAATTAAGATTCACCAACTGAAATTCAAATTCTAAATACCTCATCTTTGTTTTCAGCATTTTCTTAATGCTTCCTGCCAAATAGTAGGATTTTATCATTGTTTGCTGTAGTTATAATAGAGGGAACAATTGGCATCATGCAACAACTTGGGCAAATAAGCAGACCAAATGCAGTTTAATAAAACTCTGACATTTAAAAAAATCTATCTCTTCACACATCATAGTCAATTATATATATATATATATATATATATATATATATATATATATATATATATATATATATATATATATAATTCAAATATATATATTTGAATTATACTGAATAGTTTTATTATTCTGTTTATACTGTATATTATAATATTATGCTAATGAACCTATCTACTATTTAACTACGTTACCTCCTTAGAGTTTCACCCTAAAAAAAATCTTAAGAAAAATTGGCATAAAACAAAAAATATGAAATCTAAATAGTCTAACTCTTCTAAGAAAACAAGCATTTGAATCCTTCTATGCTTACCTATTATTACTAATTAATGTCTCCAAGCTGTGCAGAAGGGGCTATAATAAAATCAGTAGCGTGACCCACATATGGTAGTCATGTTACCTACAGTAATTGTTACATAGTAGCAGATGTTCACATCCACCATTGAGAACATCACACATATCCTTTTTGATCCTATCAGAAACTTGCTTGCTCACTTCTTACTTATGCTATTTAATTTGATCCTAATGCAAATAGATGGGTTAGTTTTAATCCCCTTCCTTTTATACAACAAAAACAAACATCATCCTAAAATATTACAAACTAAGTAAAATTTGTGAGCACCATTTAAACAAGAAATTACAGCCATATTAAACATTCAGGTAAAAATAAGATGTATGCTTAGATATTGTAATAATTAACTGAATTTGAGTGAATTATTTCAAACTGTATATAAAACTAGCATCAATGGTTCGAAAACTAAACAATTGAAACTTAAAGATCTCACTGCATAAATGGAATATGTATGGTCATTAATTGAAAAAATATATGCTTTATCTTTATTTATTCATTGCACCTTTCTGTGGTTACCCATAATGGCTTCACAATACTCTACAATTTCTGGGTTTGCCTGAATTCAAAAGAAATATGGGTAAATATATGTTTCTGGAAGGTGTAGCAAAAAATGGGAAAAACATACTGGCACTGTCTGCAAGGAGGAAGAAAAGCATGATAGGATAACAGTCACATAACAATGATATATTGTGACCTACTCATGTCATTGAATTACTGATTTGACTTCAATTACAAGCTCTAACCATTCATTTGTTTGGTGTTTTACTTCCAATTCAACATGACATTAATTTCATTGTATCTTTGTGCCTTCCTCATTTACTGAATCATTTATTTGATTGTGGTCCTTTATTTATCTGAAAGCATGTTGTGTTCCCGACTGTAGATCTGTTTGAGTTAATGTTACCGCCCTACTAATTACACAAGTTATTTTATAGAATGTTTTTTAAAATTGTTCCTTTAACTTGCCTCTTTTGGTAAAAGTTCTCAAATATCCAGTTCTGCTGTAATTTTTATGAGAAAAAGACCTGTATTTGTTCACATAAGACATGGCCTTTTGCAGTACAAGTCCAAGGACTTTATGATTTTTGACTATGGGTTGATGTTTTATACTAGCTTAAAGCTGCAGTTCAAGCTCCCGGTTTTTTTTTTAGTTTTTTTTTTTAGTTTTTTTTTTTTTTTACTTCAATAGTTTCATGTGGGCAATTTCTACTTACCTAAAGAACTGCATAGCTGCCGGTCAATTCGTTCTCCGTCTATTGATCGGCAAAGTTTGGCGACATCTTTAGATCTGGGGAATGTAAATGGTTGCTATAGGAACAAACATGCTTGTTAAAATAGAATACAAGAAAATTGGTCTTTCAATGTTGTTTTTTTTTTAAAACAGAAAATGCTAAAAGTATTTTTTCTTACTACACAACTGATTTATTAAAAAACACACATGCAGGATATTGTTTAAACTGCAGCTTTAATACCATACAGTATTTCACATTATTTAAACATTTGGCATGCCTACAGTATATTCACGTGTTTTAGGGTTGATATTTGTTTACTTACCTTCACCATATAAATACATGATACTATCCAAAAGTGATTGTTTTCTTTAGATGAATTGTTCTGCTTATGCTCCTGGAATTTAATGTATATTATCATTAATTTATAACCTGTGTTCATTCATTTCATGAAATACATTATTTTAAAAATAACAAAGTATTGCATGCCATTGTTTGAATCATTGAGAATTAAACTTGCTTTTTAAAACTATATATTTGGACTGTAAGCATTTTTTTTGTTCCGTGGCATACTGTACATGTTTATTTTGTGTTCTGTTTGTGAATGTAAATATATAAACCCTACTTTTAAGTCAGTATAACTTAGTGTTAGTAAGTATGCAGGGACATGGCTCTGATTTGAAGATGAACAATGAGAATTTCACTGCTGTTTATATCGAACCCATGGAGTTAAAGTATCACTGTACTTAAGGGGTTAGTGTCATTCTTAAATCTTAAGGAGTTCCAAATAAAATTAGAACTTGGATCTGCATTTGGCACCATTATGTCGTTTAAGTAAGGGTATGGAACATCAATGAAAAAACTTGAATATTCCTATTGCCCTTCTCTTCCCTGTAAATATACAAGAACTCATATTAATAATAATTTAGCTCTTATTTCCAAAAGCTCAGTTTGTAGGCAATCAAGTTAGAAGCAAACAGCAGAAAGTAGTAGCAAGGAATTGTTGCGTAACAGAAAGTGTTCTTCTTATGTTCTTCTAACACTAAACTCAGAGGCTAAATAAAAAATGATAGAGTAAGGAAATGGCGTTAGTCCTAATTTATTACAATTGTGAAGTCCAAATATTGTATGGGCTATTTGTGTGATTCATTACTCCTTAAAACTCTGCCCACCAAAAATTATTGCTTTATACAGGCATACCCCGCTTTAAGGACACTCACTTTAAGTACACTCGCGAGTAAGTACATGTCGCCCAACAGGCAAACGGCAGTTCACGCATGTGCCTGTCAGCACGTCCTGAACAGCAATACCGGCTTCCTACCTGTACCGAAGCTGTGCGCAAGCGGGGAGACTATAGAGCCTGTTACAAATGTGTTATTTACATCAGTTCTGCACGTATATGACGATTGCAGTACAGAAAATGCATCGATAAGTGGGAAAAAGGTAGTGCTTCACTTTAAGTACATTTTCGCTTTACATACATGCTCCGGTCCCATTGCGTACGTTAATGCGGGGTATGCCTGTACTGTACTTTGTTGTTGTGTGCCTAAAGCAGATCAAGGCTACTGAGAAGGGATACAAATGGCCAATATTAGCCCCACTGTACAACTTACCTATTTACTGTAGTGCCGACGAGTATTCTAAAACAAATCTGGGGCAATCTCCAACAAGACCCAGGTACATGCTGGGTACATGCTGGGTACATGTCACTGAAATGTTGCAGCATGTACCCAGCATGTACCCAGCATGTACCTGGATCTTGTTGGTGATAGCCCCAGATTTTCCAAGGCAAGTTTAAGGCAAGTTTTAGAATACTCGTCAGCGCACCTGTAGATGCATTTAAATATGGTCATATTTCAAATGTTCTGAATGTATATAAATACATTGTACATTCCTGTGCTCAAAGGAATAGAAAACATTTTTCAGATAATAGCATGCTCCCGCTGGTGAAATAGAAGAGGCAGAGGGGCCATTACCACCATAAGGGCTGCAGTTCCTCACTAGGTTTAGTTTTGGTCGAATCTCCTTGTGCCCCTCCCAACGAGGTTATTCAAATGTTGGCATATGCACCAATGGGGGGAGGGAGAGACGACCAATACTTAGAGTACAAAGAAAAAGTGCAGGGCTTAGCATTTAAATAAGCCGGACCCCTGATCCAAAGCAACTATCGCTCTAAATTTTCCCACCCTCCCATCCCTAGAAATGCATTAACGTTTGTCTAACCAATATCTCTAAGTTTCTGTCGTCACAGCTTTGGCAGAACTGCCATGCCAGCTAGCTTGAGAGTGCCGGGAAATGCTAAGAAGAAAGTAGGAGGAGGCTCTAACTTATGCAGCTGAGCATGACCCTTGCCCAAGTGTAGTGAAAGATGGGCGCAAACTTGTGTGGTCAGGCCCAGGTTGCCAAAAGGGAGGACTAAGAGTGGAGAATTCCCGAGTGGGATGGTGTAGACCAGCCGTATGTGGTGTAAGGGTCTCCCCGCATACAACTTGCAGGGCGCACTGAGTCGTCTGCATACATAGTCTAGCCGGCTGGCTGACATTTGATTTTCAATGTTAAAGAAATAAAGCTATGACCTTATGTGTCTCCATTTCTTAGGTGGGGTAAACTCAATGGGTTAGGCATGTTAAGCCTTTAGGTGTGTAATACCTGCTCTTTTTCTTGCATGCAGATGATTCAAAACAGCTAATTCTACTGCTGGTTCAGTGTGTATGCACCATAGTAATGTTAGCTACATCTGTAAATGGTAGGAAATTCCATTTTTAATTGAATTAAAATAATCGCCATCGCGGTATGAGGGGAGATCGCAGCAAAGTGGAAACAAAATGAAATCTCACTAATTACTAAGATTCGGAATAGGATTTGGTCGGTATGCCAGATGGAGAAATTGACAAGCCTGGTCAACGACACTGGTACAAATTTTCTAAAAGACTGGCTGCCATGGTTGGCCGAGACAGACATACCGGGGGGGGGGAAGGGCCACGATATGGCATTAATAGTAAAAGGTGCGTACTCCCTTGACGACACTACGCTGGGACGAAACAGACTAATCTGACCAACTAGAGACCCCTCGGCGGAGATAGATACAGCCGGTACAGCAGGTCAAGAGCGATTTGCGAAGAACACTCAGTTTCCCCGGACGCAGAGAGCCAGCAGGCGCAAAGTAATAAGCGGACCCACGTCAGGACGATCCCTTCCCCCCCACACCACCCCTCCCCCCCTTTCCCCCCCCCTCTTTTCCCCCTTGGGGGCTGTGTTGTATGTCTGTCTGTTTGTCTGCCCCATTTGTCTGTATTTGTAAGTACCCATATGTGGTGGACTCTTACCAATGGGAGTTTGTTCCCATGTTACAACTGAATGCCATGTCTGTAAACCATGTAAGTCCTTAATAAAATTTAAGTTGAAAAAAAATAAATAATAAATAAATAAATAAAAATAATAAAACCATTAGATACAAGGTTATTGCCATGCAAGAATCTACTGTTGTAAGAGCATAACAAAAAAAAATTTGCAAGAAGGAATAACTCTACCAAAAACTGCATCCACATCATCCTTCTCTTGCCTTACTAGAACAATACCACACAATTCGATTCTATCCATATGGATGAACCTCCGCCTACTTTGTAGCCTAGTGCACATAGACATTTCCAACTATACATATGTCCACTAGCCTGAGAGCAAGCCCCAAACCCACCATCAATGGTCTTAAAAATGACTAACTCACTTTCCGTGTTCATAGCAACCACATTATTACTTTCAACCCCACGGTAGCTGCTACCAGCCGAGCCTGGGTTTCCAGCTTCTGTAAAGCCCACCAGTACTAGCTATACTTGAGGATTCATTCTCCAGAGCTGGTCACTCCGCACTTCTGGGACCCCACACAGGGGGTCCAACACTCCCACTCCATGGCTTCCCTGCGAGCCACCAGCTTTTTCAGTCATTGCCATTTGCCCAGAGCTACCTACAGCTTCTCTGAGGGGTCTAATCTCTTCCCCTGCAGACCTTAATCCAACAAAGGGTCTCCTAACACCCACCAGATTCCCCTCATCCAATCGCTGCCTGGGAAACTCCACATACCGCTAGGCCGCACCACCGCTCCAGATACCACCCTTGTCAAGAATTCATCTGTAAGCCTTGCCTCCCTCTCTGCCCCTGTGCGATGTCTGCCAGCATCTGATGCATTTCTAAATGGGTAGACAGCAGCATTGCCACCTCTCTCCCCTGTTACCACTTCCCTCTCTATCTTGAATTGACTCTCCAGTCCAGCTGCAGACTGGGCACTCTCTGCAGGGCTGCCTCTCTCCCACCACCAGCCACGTGCTGCCTCCAAGTGCCCAGTTTGATCAAGTACATTGCCCAGGTGTGACCCAGCCAAACTGACCCATGCCTCTTTGCCACCACAATGGACCTCCGTAGGATATCCTCTTCAGCTCTCCAAGGCCTTCATTCAGGTACAATACTGTATATTGATTTGCTTTGTATAGATTCTCAGCCTTCAAGCAGCACATGCATGAGTTCCCCCTGTTTCTTTTCTCACATAGTTACAACTCTGGCCCTCTGCCTTTTTACCATTGGTAACCCATCTGGCCTGCAACCTCCCTCTTCAACCCCTTCCTTCCCATTTGACATAGGATAGTAACAAATATCCACAATGGCCCATTTTGATACCAGAGAAATAAGGAGACCACAAATGGAGGGGAAAGGGGGGGGGGAGGGAGGGGTGTCTGGCGCCATCAATTAGGGAAGCTGCCCCAACCCTACCTGTCAGGGCTCCTTTTTCATAAAATATATAATGTTCTAAAGTACAAGTTGGGGATTCATACCTATTTAAAGATCAGCATGAAAATTAAAAAGTTTATAATTTGCTAACAAATGTGTATTTTTCTAATCGGTAAGTGGAACAGTACCTTTTACTATGATTTAAACTTTTTCTAGTGTTTTCAATTAATATTGAAATCCAAGTATATAGCACACAATCATTTAAAAATGATTTACAGTATGTGTTGTATCCAAATTTTAGTGTAGGCCACAAGCATATAATTGAAATGCGAGAATACTCAGCACTTCAATTTGGCATTGCATTCATATTATAACGAGTTATCATTTCTAATCCCATGTGAACAATGTGATCTGTCCCACATAAGCATATAAATGCGTTAGAAAACAAAGCATTCAGTCTGACTAAATGTTACCTATAGTGTCTGACTATTAATCATTCAGTCCTTCCATAGTGTCAATTGTGTCAGTCTTGGCTATTATTTACAGAAATTCTAAAATGCTGGAACTATATATGTCTGTCTTGAGTTCTTTTGTGCTGCAGATTACATCCCCAATTTGTTTTGGATTCCACACATACTGTCAGTATTACAGTGACTCATCTTTCATCTTGAATTAATTCTTTATTCATTTTGCTGCCGTGAAGAAATTTTTTGTGAATATTATTCAAGAATGTACGCTGGAGTTTTCTTGGATAGACAGTATGAGGTTCGTTTATTGACACTACTTGACTGATACCTATTTGCCATATGCACTATACAACTACAGGTATATGGTTTTACATTTTCATGTTCATTGAAATCCTTCAATTTGCATGCAATTGTCCCATACAGGCAGAAAATGTACAGTGGCGAGAAGAAAGTATGTGAACCCCTTAGGAATTTCACATATTTCAAACTTAAAATGTTATTAGATCTTAATCGAAGTCCTAATAATAGATAAAGATAACCTGAACAAACAACTGACACAAAAACATGATACTTTTTCAACATCTATTTATCCACAAATGTTTCAACATTCATTATCCATGTGTGAAAAAGTATGTGAACGTTTAGATTCAATACCTGTGGCACTCCTTTGAGCAGCAATGACATCAACTACGCGTTTCCTGTATCTGCTGGTCAGTCTCTTACAACAGAGTAACAAAGGAATTTTGGCCTATTTCTCCTTACAGAACTGGTTCAACTCAGTGACATTTGAGGGCCCCCTTGCATGGATAGCTCGCATCAGGTCCTGCCACAAAATTTCGATGGGCTTTAGGTCTGGGCTATTACTAGGTCATTCTAAAATGCAGATGTTCTTCTTCTGCAGCCATTCTTGTGTCAACCTGCTTGTATGTGTAGGATCATTGTCTTGCTGCATGCCCTACTTTCACTTCAGCTCATGGTCAGGTGGCCTGAAATTTTCCTCTAGAATCTTCTGATACAATGCAGAATTCATGTTTATGTCAATGATTGCAATCCATCCAGGTCCTGAGGCAGCGAAGCAGCGCCAAACCATCACACTCCCACCCATTCTGTTCGAAAGTATTGTTTGGTTTTCTACAAAAGGTTTAAGGTTTTTCAATGAGGCCAAAAAGTTCTACCTTTGACTCTTCTGTCCTGAGAACATTGTTCCAGATATCATGTGAATCAGCTATATGATCTTTGCCGAAGTTTAGATGGGCAGCAATGTTCTTTATAGAGAGCAGTGGTTTCCTCCAGGCTATCCATGAACACCATGCTTGATCAGTCTTTTTCTGATAGTTGAGTCATGATCACTCACATTAGCGAATGAGAGAGTGGCCTGTAGATCCTTGAATATTACTGTGGGGTTCTTTGTGACTTCCTGGATGATTTGCCGTTTTTTTCTTGGAGAGATTTTTGTAGGACGACCGCTCCTGGGTGCAGTGACTGGTCTTGAACTTTCTCCATTTGTAGACTATCTGTCTGACAGTGGTTTGGTGGAGGCCCACATCATTAGAAATGGTTTTGTAACCCTTTCTAGACTGATGAGCATCAATCTGATGAGCTTTTCTGCGTTCCTCCAAGATTTGTTTTGATCGTGTTATTACTGTACGTGTTTCCACACACCTGTATGGTGAAGACCAAATTTAGAAACTTTCTGATATTTATGTAAGGTGGGGCCTCCCAAACTTACCCCTGAAGTTCTACCTAATTATTTAAATACCTGATTTTAACTATCCCCTTTAATTTAGCTAATAAAAACAGGGTGTCAGTTACTTTTGCGCATACCCTGAGTCTTAATTACTCATGGTTTGTCTAAATCATACATCATTTTATTTTAAAAGACATGGAATTGGTTAATATAAATCCTATTGATTTTAAGAAAAGGCTGGTTTTGATTCAAGAAAGTGATCATGAAAAAACTATGGAATTTTTGTAACTATCATTGGGGTTCACAAACTTTTTCACGCCACTGTAGCATGTTTGTCCAAGGAGAATCTGCTTCAGTTGTATACACGTATAACGTTTCTGTTTAACAGAGAAACCTCTTCTGAAAGAATGTGGAAGTTGGAGTTGCACTATCACTTACATAGTTTCCCTTTATTGTTGTATTTCTACCAGGAATACAGGTATAAAGAAAATATGGATACTTTGTATTATATAATTTCACAGCTGACAAATCTATGGTTTGTAGAGATGGATGAAAATTTCAGAACACAATTAACTGAAATTGAAAATTGTATTTCATCCACTTTAGCCCACTCAGATTCTTTAAAATCAGTCCATGCGGCACAGATTCTCGGATTTTTACAAAACAGTGGCTTAAGCTTGAGGCTCCACCACTATTTATATATTCCTTTTGTAAGGATGTATATACATATATGTGAGGGTTCCGCGCTGTCACTAATAAAGGAAGCGCCATACTGTTCTTTTGCCAGTAAGGTCACTGTGTGAATAGTCAGACTGCGCATGCGCGAGGGAAGCGCGCGAAAGGCAACCAATCTGGAGGGACTTTGGGGGTTGCACTCTGAACTCTGAACTGTGGAAGAGTCAGCTGAGGCTGAGGACCAATAGGGTGCGAGACTCTGGATAGAGAGACAGGATGCGTGTGGGCAGTGGTCCCGCCACCTTCCTCCTTCACCTCTCACTCGTGTGCGTTAGCGGAGGGTCAGTGACCCTTCCGCTTAGGTCAGAGACATTCCCCAGCCCCCAGGAGCATTACCCCTGTCATCGTAGGGTGCCGCTTTTGTAGGGACGGCCGTAGCAGTTAGGGACGTATCCCCTTAGTGCGGGTTCAGCTGCGGAGTCGCGGACGCCATCTTGGTCTGGAGAACAGACCACACAGCATAGCGGAGTGTCGGCGCAAGGCTGGAGCAACACTACAGACCCTTTGTGAAGTGGTGTGGTCACCGTAGTGACCGGAAGGTATCGTTAGTCAACAAGTGCACCTACACCGGTCACCAGGCGCTGATTCCGCCTCCCACTAACTAATTGGGGGCACTAGTGTGCCATCACACTATTCCATACAGCTAATAGTTGCAGGACATACTCCTTGGGAGAGTGGCAGAGCCACCTGTGTACAGAACATTATCCCTATCAAGGTGTGGCCGAGCCACAGTGTGTTATGTTGTGATTGTAGAGCATAAGGGTCTTACGCATGTTATGTATACTCTGCAAGATTCCATTAGTTAATACCAATAGTAAAAGGTTGCCTGTTGCACAATACGATTGTTATGTTTTCTTGCTCAGGATAGATCCTCTACTATGGGGATCCTGGGTAAGTGGAGGCGCTGCACCGTGATAAGTGAGGGTATGACCCCAGGCTCCCCAACAGCGGAGGCTTAGAGCTCCTGAAGCCGCAGGTAACACACAACACCAGTAGTTCCTTAGTGTAGGGGTTCACAAAAAGGGCTACATTTGGAGGCGCTGCTGAGATACTTAGACCTGGGGTGCCCCCACATTTTTTTCTCTATTGTGCAACCAACTCACATCATGTCGGTGCCCTCGGCACTCGAAGTGCGCAAGTGGGTCCAGCGGCGCGGGGTTCCCTTGAATCGTGCTTTCGCGCTGGGCCATGTCCCCGCCACGATCTCGTTAGGTACAGTGACCGAGCAGGTCCGCAAGCTCCCGCTCCTGGACAATGCCCAAGTACAAGACCATATCTATGACCGCGACCAGGCCTGGCGCCGGGTCTTGTATGCCACTGAACAAGATATATGCCCCGAGGCCTTGCCCCGTATACTGCTGCTGCCCAAGGCCCCGGGGGTGCCCTGCCCCATAGTCCAGGTGGACTCCCCTGCGCCACTGGCTACTTCCACCCCACAGAGAGAGTATACAACCGCAGTAGGTGCCGCGACTGGGGGCCCAGACCACTCTCCTGACCGTGGCCTGGAACCTTGCTGGCCGGCAGCCCTGAACCTAGGCTCCTCGTCCACCCCGCCAGGCCTGTGGTCTGGCCTCAACCGACTTAGCCTATCAAGACTGGACACTTACCCCGCAGTCGGGGATAGCTTACCGGGAGACACCTCTATCCCCGCGATAGCAGCCGCTCTCCACAACACAACCCAGTCGCTCCATTATAGGAAGTTAAAGGCCTTCTCCGGTGAGAAACCCACGCCCCAAGGGGAAGTAGGGATAGAGGACTGGTTGGATCACACCGAACAGGTACTGCCTGAATGGACCTGCACGGACGCGGTCCGGAGACAACGCATCGTTGAGTGCTTACGGCCCCCCGCGTCCCACATGGTGCACTACTACCGAGATGACAACCCGGAGGCTGATGCAGCAGATCTCATCTACTGCCTGACAAAGGCGTATGGGGCTCCGGTGGACACTTATGCGTTGATGGCCAAATTCCACGCGTTAGCCCAGAAGGAAGGGGAAATGGTATCCGACTTCCTCAGGCGATTACACCTGGACTTATGGAATCTGGTGAGGAAGGGCGTGTTGCCAAGGATAGAAGCCAATGGACTGCACACCACTCAGCTGTTGAGGGGGCTCCTACCCCTACACCCCGTGTCGGTGCGGGTCAGTAGCTGTCTAACGCCCGGGCAAGCCTTATCGTTTCACGACCTAATGGATCGGGTCCAAGCGCACGAGACGGTGTTGTTAGGACGTGACCTGGCTCCTGGGAAAAAGCCCCCGCCCGGAAGTAAGGAAGTCAAGAAAGTGGAACCCAAGGCCGACGTGCCCGAACCTGGGGACCCCGAGGACGCCAGCGCACCAGTGACGCCCCGGCCTCGTCTCCCGACCGGGCGAAGTTCACCAACCGGGAGAAGCGAAAATTACCTCAGCCAAATTCCGTGCTACGCGTGTGGGAAGATGGGACATCTGCGTGCCCGTTGCCCCACCTTACGGAAAACAGCGTCCCGGCCCGCGCAGTCGATGCCGTGCAAGACCCTGGAGGATGGAGAGGCGTCGCCGCCATCCCCAAGCAGCCGAATCGGCCCCGCCGCCATTATTCGGGTAGTTATCGAGGGCATCTACGCCGCCGCATTGCTGGACACGGGATCTCAGGTGACCATCGTATACCGGCCCTTCTACGATCAACACCTACATCGATTACCGTTACTCTCTGAGGATGCCTTGCGACTGAGGGGATTGAGTCATGAGGATTACCCCATAGACGGCGTAGTAAAGGTGCAGTTAGACATTCCCCAACTGAACACTGGTAAACATCATCCCATGGAAGTGGAGGCCTTAGTGTGCCCTGAACCTCAGGATCACCCCAGCGCTCCGATCATCTTGGGTACTAACGCTGACATTGTACGCGCGGTGTTCCGCATGTATTTGCAAGAGGCGGGAGAAGCCCCGCTGCTGGCTCTAGCCGCCTGCCCCGCCCTCCAAGAGGTCTGCGGCAAAATCGCGACTGAAGAGGAGCATGGGATGCTCTATAGTCAAGAGTGGGGACTGACTCAAATTCCCCCGGGGGAAGGAAGAATGATGGTCACCTGGGTATACGTGCGGAACATCTCCCCATATCCCATGAGCATTGATCGGCGCCAGCCGCTGGGCAGAATATACCCCGTGACCCCCGAAGAGAAGGGCGTAACGGGGCGTCCCCGTAACTATGGTCATACCTCCGGATCCCGGCTAGAATTCGACTTTGGGGATTCTCCGCTCCCAGAGGAATGGAGGGAAAGGCTGCGGATCGAGTTACAAAAGCACCGACATGTGTTCTCCACCAGTGACATGGATGTGGGGTGCAGCCGCAGTACCCGCCACACCATCCGAATGAGCGATGCTACGCCCTTCCGGGAACGCTCCCGACGGCTCGCACCACGGGACGTAGACGAAGTGAGGAGGTTACTCACCGAAATTGAGAGGGCTGGGATCGTGCAGGGATCCCGAAGTCCTTACGCATCACCCATCGTGGTAGTCCGCAAAAAGAACGGGACCGTACGTCTATGCGTGGACTACAGAACCCTAAATACCCGCACCATTCCCGATCAATACACGCTGCCCCGAATCCAAGATCTACTGAACGCTCTGACGGGAAGTACATGGTTCAGCGTACTCGATCTCAGGTCAGCGTATTACCAGGTACCCATGGGCCAGGAGGACCAAGAAAAGATGGCTTTCATCTGCCCATTAGGGTTTTATCAGTTCACCCGCATGCCGCAAGGGATCTGTGGGGCACCCGCCACGTTCCAGCGATTAATGGAAAAGACTCTCGGAGACCTGAACCCGCAAGAATGCTTAGTGTACCTGGATGACATTATAGTGTTCGGGCGAACTCTAGAAGAACACTCCGAGAGACTAATGAAGGTACTGGATAGACTTCAGGAGGAGGGCCTCAAACTGTCTCTGGACAAATGTAAATTCTGTCGGTCCTCCGTGACGTATGTGGGCCACATCGTATCGGCCGAAGGGGTGTCCACCGATCCCGGGAAGATAGAAGCGGTGGTAAACTGGCCTAGGCCTCATAATGTCCAAGAATTGCAGTCGTTCTTGGGATTTTGTGGCTATTACCGGCGGTTAGTGGAAGGCTACTCCAGCAAAGCCAAGCTGTTGAACGATCTTCTAAAGGTATATCCAGGAGAAACCGAGAGAAAGGGGGTCACGGCGCAAACACCCTTTGGGGAGAAATGGACCCCAGAATGTGAACAGGCATTCCTGAACTTAAAGACTAGCCTCACTCAGGCCCCGGTCTTGGCCTATGCGGATCCAGAACGGGAATATGTCCTACATGTAGATGCTAGCCTTAGTGGGCTGGGAGCTGTATTGCATCAGAAGTATGAGACGGGGCTACGTCCAGTGGCCAATGCGAGCCGAAGCTTGACACTTAGTGAGCAGAACTATCCAGTCCATAAACTGGAATTCTTGGCCCTAAAATGGGCAGTGGTGGACAAGCTGCACGACTACCTGTATGGGGTACAGTTCGAAGTACGCACGGACAACAACCCCATGACATATATAAATACGTCCGCCAAATTGGACGCCACGGGACACCGTTGGTTAGCTGCCCTGGCCAACTACAGGTTAAACCTTAAATACAAACCCGGACCCACCAACATAGGTGCCGACGCCCTGTCTCGTCGACCTGGCCTTCAATCTACCCCTGATGAGGAAGTATGGGAAGAAATACCGGGTCCCGGGATTCGTGCTCTATGCTCCGTGGCTGCGGTAGTCGACAATCAGGTAGCATTCTCGGAATTACGGGTTGCTGACTCTTTGGGATGCCACTCACGAGCCATTCCTCGGGCCTATCAAGGTCGGGAAGGGATGAATATCACGGAAGATAATATCATCTCGTGGAGGGACCTAGTGCATTACCAAACTCAAGACCCCATAGTGGAGCTGGCCCGTCAAGCGGTACAACAAGATAATCCTTCTATACTCTGACAAGCCCACAAAAGACGGAGTGGAGTAAGCACGTGGAGACATTGGTACATGCGTATAATTGTACTCGGCATGAGTCCACCGGGTACACCCCATACTTTTTGATGTTCGGAAGAGAAGCACGATTGCCGGTGGATGTGCGACTGCGGATATCTACCGATGGGGTATCCAACAGAACGCATTTCCGATACGTACAGCGGCTAAGGGATAGTCTGCAGCAGGCCTATAAATTGGCTGAACGAACGGCAGCGCAATTGAATGCGGGAAATAAAAGACGCTACGATCACAAAGTACGCCACAAGGAAATTCACCCCGGGGACGCGGTCCTCTTACGCAACTTAGGTGTTCCTGGGAAACATAAATTGGCGGACCGGTGGCGGGAAGGTGTGTACGAGGTGGAGTCACAGATGCCTGGCCTTCCTGTGTATCGGATCAAGGACTCCGAAGGCCGCGTGAAAGTGTGGCATAGGAATCACCTGCTTCCCATACCTCAAGTAGGGAACGACGAGTTGGAATTACCCGCTACGCCAATAGATGGAGAAGTTGAAAACCCAGTGGATGGCCTAGAGACTGTAACATTTGCCACCTCTGAGGATCCGATGGAAGGAACCTCTCAAAGGGGCCTTCCGGCCGCGGGGGCATCTCCCGAAGGAGCCACGGGTAAAGAGCCTCTTGGCCCGAACATCGACAATCTGACTCCAGTGAGTCAGGCCCTAGATCCACAAAGCCCATGTTTCACACCCCAGAGAGACTTTACTAATGCTGAAAACCCCTCAAGGGTAGAGATGGAAACACCAGTTGAGACTGGATACTCTGCAGAGGAAGCAGAGGAGAATCAACCTCGGCGAAGTCAAAGAACCAGTCAGCCTCCCATGCGAATGGCATACGATCAATTTGGGGCTCCCCATTATGAGGCTCAGCAGTGGGCTCGGCATAGAATGCAAGCTATGGTGGTACTGTTCAACGAAATGTGTAACCTAATCTAGGAAAGAGAGGGCGGTGTAAATAAGTTCATATATATGTGTTTAGGTAGTCCAGCGGGGACATTGGATTCTGGAGAGGGGAGAATGTAAGGATGTGTATACATATATGTGAGGGTTACCGCGCTGTCACTAATAAAGGAAGCGCCATACTGTTCTTTTGCCAGTAAGGTCACTGTGTGAATAGTCAGACTGCGCATGCGCGAGGGAAGCGCGAGAAAGGCAACCAATCTGGAGGGACTTTGGGGGTTGCACTCTGAACTCTGAAATGTGGGAGAGTCAGCTGAGGCTGAGGACCAATAGGGTGCGAGACTCTGGATAGAGAGGCAGGATGCGTGTGGGCGGTGGGACACACGAGTGAGAGGTGAAGGAGGAAGGTGGCGGAACCTCGTGTGCGTTAGCGGAGGGTCAGTGACCCTTCCGCTTAGGTCAGAGACATTCCCCAGCCCCCAGGAGCATTACCCCTGTCATCGTAGGGTGCCGCTTTTGTAGGGACGGCCGTAGCAGTTAGGGACGTATCCCCTTAGTGCGGGTTCAGCTGCGGAGTCGCGGACGCCATCTTGGTCTGGAGAACAGACCACACAGCATAGCGGAGTGTCGGCGCATGGCTGGAGCAACACTACGGACCCTTTGTGAAGTGGTGTGGTCACCGTAGTGACCGGAAGGTATCGTTAGTCAACAAGTGCACCTACACCGGTCACCAGGCGCTGATCCCGCCTCCCACTAACTAATTGGGGGCACTAGTGTGCCATCACACTATTCCATACAGCTAATAGTTGCAGGACATACTCCTTGGGAGAGTGGCAGAGCCACCTGTGTACAGAACATTATCCCTATCAAGGTGTGGCCGAGCCACAGTGTGTTATGTTGTGATTGTAGAGCATAAGGGTCTTACGCATGTTATGTATACTCTGCAAGATTCCATTAGTTAATACCAATAGTAAAAGGTTGCCTGTTGCACAATACGATTGTTATGTTTTCTTGCTCAGGATAGATCCTCTACTATGGGGATCCTGGGTAAGTGGAGGCGCTGCACCGTGATAAGTGAGGGTATGACCCCAGGCTCCCCAACAGCGGAGGCTTAGAGCTCCTGAAGCCGCAGGTAACACACAACACCAGTAGTTCCTTAGTGTAGGGGTTCACAAAAAGGGCTACACTTTATATATACAACACCTATTATAATTCCATTTGATGGATTCAGTTTGCAGGTTCGAATACCAAACCTGTCTAACAGATTTTTAGTAATAGGGGAACAAGAAAATTCATCTGCATTAAGAAATCCGTGGCTCAGAGGAACTGGCTAATCCATATTGGATTCAGGCTGAAATGTTGCCAATCTCTAATGGTTCCCGTTTTATTCAGTATTTGCTAAAAAAAAAATGGTAATGTTTTTGTAACTCCCTTGATAGGATATAACTATTTATGCATGCTGCCCCCTGGCTGTCTTCCTCTCTGGTGTATGCTGCTGGTAATGAGCCAATGACAGAGCAGCAACACCAGGACTACAACTCCCAGAAGCCCCAACTGCTTAGATAGGGACACATGACATTACAGCCAAGGGGTGCAAAGGATCAGTGGTCAGTGCACACAGGAACTAGAGCAGAGATAAAGAGGAGAGCATGAGGAGATCAGAGCTATAGAGACCCTAGAGAGAGCAACCTCGGCCTCTGTATGCTGCTGCAGTCCCTGTCTCAGTAAGCTGCTGCTGGAGCCTGAGAGATTTCAGGACTTACCAGTGGTGACCAGTCAATGATCCGCACGAATAAGCGGATGCTGGCTAAAGGGAGCCAGAGAGATCGATTGCAAGAGCAGAAGCCAAGCAGAGCAGACATCTGTGTAACACCAGGAGACAGGCAGCGCAATTGAGGGGTCCTTCCTGGAAGCCATGTAAAAGGATACCGAAGCATTTGCAAAGTACATGTCTGCTACATAAATACTATTTAAGAGCTCCAATGGTGTGTAGGCACCATTATACAGGCCTTGATACCCAGGATTTGGTGGCCTAAGCAACAGACACTGACATACACCTGTGCGTCATTTAGATGGCAGTGTTATGTTATTATGTTATGTTGATGCATGTAATGATCCTTTCTGCAAAATATCTTATCGTACCAAAGTGTCCATTGCTACTTAATTTATAACTACTGTTATACTATAATATGTAGTCTTCTTCCCTTTGTCTGACCTACGGCCACTTCTGGGGCAACATATATTGAAGGAGGACTCAGGCCCCACGCCTCAGCAGTAGATGTTAGTCTGAGGTAAATAAGAGAGGGCATACATTTTCATTTCTCCATTGTATATTGCAAAGCAGTTGATGGAAGAACTTACAGAAGCATTTGGGTCTGAAATAATTGGACCTAGAAAAGAAGTCTTTCAACAACCAGGACTAAGAGATTTAATAACTATATATCCCTGTCATAAATGTGTCTCTCTTATCGATTCATCCTTTCCTGTTTTTGCATCTGTTTCTATGCTCTTCTCATTGTGATGATCATTGATGAAGACACTACTCTTACAGTGCATCTGCTGTAAACAGGACTATTTTCCTGGCATATAAATGGCAAATAAATAATACTATACATTGTTTTTTTATTTCAAAGTTTTTCTTTTTTTTAAATAACTAGTGTGACAACCGAAAACATAACATACCAATTAAAACATCCAAATGTAGGTATACAAAAGAGCAGGTTACAGTACAAAACAGAATAGAATTAGCAGAACAAAACTTAAACAAATCCAATAAAATGTATAATATATATAAAATTATATTAAAATGAAAAACAAATTGTAACAGTATAACATAACTTTTACATGAATAAAAGAAAATATGACCTGTTATCTAGGCTAACCTACACCGATTTACCTTATTAGTTCAACTATTTTATAACCCTTGTATAATCTAAGGCCAGGTTCAAATTGCTTTTGGCTGAAGTACAGTACCTACTTAGTTGCTTCACTAGATACAATTCAGTACAGAGATTTTTGTGTATGTACCTCAACATATTGATTTTCTCCATTGTCATGAAATGGAACAGTTTGCTGACAACTGAGAGATTGTTGGAGGATTTGTATCAAGCAATTTACTTAAGATAAATTTTCTGTTATCAGAAGAATCAAGTATATTATGATACCATGTTCACTATTATTTACCATATTTCTAAATCACTCTTATGCAATTTTATTATTTTTCGTTGAAGCCTTAAAATGCAGTAATTTAGTGATTTACAAAATAGTGGTATCGGGGCTTATTACCTGTTTATATTTCCATTGTCTAGCCTTGAATATATTGATTAAATAGTTCACAGGATAACAATATTCCGAGAAGCTCCTTCTCAATAGGTTCATACATGGTTTCCGCATCAGATAATGATCTGAAAGCATGAGCCATGGGTTGCAAACAATTGTGCTTCTGGAGGATTGCTGCACCAAGTCTCTACTGTTATCCACTGTCTAGTGCATACACCTTCAACCCTGGCACCTGCACCATTTTTTTGTTTGAAAATGGCCCATAATTGCTCTTGCTCTGAAGCCCATAACCTTTAATTTTTAGTTTTAGGAGTGTCCTCAAGAGCATGGGCGTCCGCAGGAGGGGGCAAGTGGGGGCGCTTGCCCCCCCCTGGATCCAGGGCCGCCAACGGGGGGGGCACAGGGTGGACAAAGGGTACTGCTTCCCGGGCCCCGTGGGTCAGGCCGGGCCCCCTGCGCGGCCAGGCACCAGTTAATTAAATAAATTTAAAAAAAAACAGTTTAAAAAAATGGTGCCGATTCCCCGCGGTCCTGGCGCGCATTCGCAGGGCAAGCAGGGCCCGCTTCCCCCCGCTCCCAAAGTGGGACGGAGGGGGAAGTACAAGCCAAGCTCCTCTGCAGCCCGCTTCCCCTCCCGCTCCCAACGTGGGATGGAGGGGGAAGTACCAGCTCCTCTGCGGCCCGCTTCCCCCCCTTGGCCAGCTTTCCGCGCACCCACCTCCCACGTGCCCCCCGGCCCACCTCCCGTGGCTTTCCCCCCCCTCCCGAGCCCACCTCCCGTGCCCCCCCGAGCCCTCCTCCCGCGTCCCCTCCCCAAGCCCAACTCCCGTCCCTGGCAGCTGCCACGCGGGATATCGGGGGCAGAAGGGGATATCGGGGGCAGGAGGGGGAAGCGTTCGGTGACAAGCTGCACCCACCCGGTCAAGGTAAGTCACCCCACCCAGTCACTGTCACCCACTGTCACTGTCATCCACTGTCACCGTTACCCACTGTCACCATTACCCACTGTCAACGTCAACCACTGTCACTGTCACCCACCCAGTCACTGACTGTCACTCACCAAGTCACTGTCACCCACCTAGTCACTGTCAAGTCACTGTCCCACCCACTCACTGTCACTCACTCAGTCACCCAGTCACTGTCTCCCACCCACCCACTGTCTCCCACCCACCCAGTAACTGTCTCCCACCCACCCAGTCACTGTCTCCCACCCACCCAGTCACTGTCACCCAGTCACTCTCTCCCACCGTCATTCACCCACCCACCATCATTCACCCACCCACATTCAACATTCACCTACCCACCCACTGTCATTCACCCACTGTCATTCACCCACCCACCCACCATCATTCATCCACCCACCTACCATCATTATCCCACCCACCCACCGTCATTCAACCGTCATTCAACCGTCATTCACCCACCCACCGTCATTCACCCACCCACCCACTGTCATTCACCCACGACCCACCGTCATTCACCCACCCACTGTCATTCACCGACTCACCCACTCACCCACTGTCATTCTACTGTCATTCACCCATTCACCCACTCACCCACTGTCATTCTACTGTCATTCACCCACTCACCCACCCAGGCAGGCAGATACATGTCTTTTGTTGAAAATATAAAAATAAACAGGTTGCATTGTAATGTTTTATTCTGTATCACAATAAGAAAACAGTTAAGTAAAAGTTGCGCTCTAAAATATATTTTTTTGTGGTAGGTGCGCTATGGGTTCGGGGGGGGGGCCTGCTCCTTTCATTTGTCCTGGGCCCCATGATTTCTGTTGGCGGCTCTGCCTGGATCACTCGCAGTCCTGGGCTGTTTTTGGCATTTATGGCACCGTACAGTACGTTAACGGTGCTATAAACGCCAAAAACAGACTCTGGGTGGACCGGGACGGAGGTGGGTGGACCGGGACGGAGGTGGGTGGGCGCCCCATGCGCCGCGGCAGGCAGCTAGTGGTAGGCTAGCCTATGCTGCTACGCAGGAGGAAGTGCAGCGCACTGCCATTGGTAGCACTCGGGAGTGATGCGGCTCTCATTGGTAACACTACCTACCAATGAAAGCCGTCTCACTCCCAAGTCGGGACCAATCTGTGCCGCAGCCGGGACCGCCATTGCGCTGCGGTTATAAATTATGCCCCCCCCTGAAAAAATTTCTGCGGACGCCCATGCTCAAGAGTGCTGTCTTTGTTGATACATTAGAATAAACTTTCCAAAGTAGTTTCCCAGAAACCACTGAACATCCATGTTTGACTGTGGATGTGACATAATTTCAATGGCTAACTTTGTGTCACATTTTATATCTTCATGAGCAGTGGCGGCCCAATAAACATTTCTTCTTTAACCCCAAACATGCATTTTTTTCTTATCTAATTTAAAGTTTGTCGTTTCAAGATTTTTAAAACCTACTATCATGCTTTTCTTTATCTGAACCCCTGAAAGTTTTGTCATCTATGGAAGTGTTGACACACTTAATATTTTTTATAAATTTGATGTACCAGTACAATATAATTTGTTTTAAATACCTCTGGTACTGAACCTATGGCAAAAGGTAAGCGTAAGAATCGGTATCTTCCAAACTGGTTAATAAATGTCCTTGTTTTAAACTTTCTTCTTTTAGTTTCAGCTGCCAAAATTCATAAGCATCTAATTTACTCAAAAACTGTGCATTTGAAAAATGAGAAATAATCTCTTCTCTTGTTACTTGTAACCATTTTAAGTGTTCCCTTTTAGCCTTATTACTGTAAGTGCTCTAGATTCTAGGCAAATGCGTAATTGACCATTGCATTTTCCTCTAAAACTAGTGAGCTCATCCAGTCTGTCTGATTCTCAATTTTTGTATCACTTGTACTGCTTCCATCTTTGCTAACTCTGTCTTAAGTTTCTCCCATACAGTAAATTGCACATTTTGATATGGATTGAGGATTGTAGCATAGGACTGGCCTGTTTATCTGAATTGTATGCTCACCTGGCAAGCATCCAAGCTCTTGAAACAAGACTTGGAATTCCAAAATGAATGTCTTATAACTAGGTTCAGTGCAATCTTGAACTGAGGGACCCCAATTTACAAAACTGAGTTTGTCACAGGAAGCAAAACCTAAAATGTGTGTAACACTCTGAAGCAGAATTTTAACCTGAGCACCAGTGTCAAGTTTCAATAGAATGAGTGTATGATTGTCTAATTGGCAGTATCCAGCTAGTCTCATCAACTATACTGGTTTCCAGCACATTGACATAACATTCCTGAGTCAGATTGTGTTCAACTGCATGCACTTGACTTTTTGGCAACTGTTATTTACAGCACTTTACAAAATAATATTTTTTGCCATACTGATGACAAAACTTCCCAAAGGCTACATAGTGTTTGGGACCATGCTGCAAACAACGCGGCCCACATGTGCTTCTACAAGTGCTATTTCCCATAGCAGTGACTTTCCTTATACTGTACTGTATGTGTTTTGATATTTGTTGTGAGCATTTCTTACTGTCTTCTTTCATGCATAGGGCATGAATAACTCCTTCTGGTGAATTCAGCTCTCCTACTTCTGCTTGAACAGTTTATGCTGCCTTGCATATCTGGAGAGATGTACAGTATCTAAAGTTAGATCTGTTCTCTCAACCCATTTTCAGTGATGTCACAAATAATTTATCTCTGATCAGAGACTCTGCCAATTCACTAAAGCCACAAGTCTTACTGAATTTAATTCAGTGACATAATGCTCAATGGTTTCGTCACTTTTTTTTGCAGATAATATTCCTTCAATTTTGTCAGTTTCTCTTACCACATACTTGTACCTTTTCAAACATAGTTATTGTAGATATTCAATACTTCCTCTACCACAACAATATTTAAAAATATTGATCGTTTAACTTAATCTTTTTCCTCAGCTCCTGTGGACACAAAATAACGTTTAAATCTGCCTGAACCTTTTATAGTTCTCTGCAACATTGGCAGATAGCTGCAAGATGTATCTTGTGTTACAATACATCCATAAATTACAACAACCTTTGTGGGACTCTAGCTTACCACTCCACATGCTCTGTCTGTCATCTGCGTCTAGCATTAAACAGCAGCAAGGTGATCTCTCCTCCTCATGCAGAGCTTCTGGCACCATTTAATGATCTTTGTGGGTATATACTGTAAAGCAACAGCCATATGGTGGAGCACAGCTTCTCCCTGGTTGCATCACATCACCACTCACTCTTGCTCACGTTCCATGCAAAGCATCGGTTTGTTCCAAGTGCAGCTGGTTTGCTATGAATGTTTTAAGCAAGCAATGGAGTTGGACCTGTGTGTATAGTGTTTGTATTTTCTGGGAAGTCAACTGTGTTTTTTCTCTTGTGTGAATGCTAAGCGTGTGGTTGGTTTAAGCAAATTGCTGACATTGCTGGACCCATAGTGGTCACATCGCTTATGTTCAATTTGGAGCATGTGAGTTGAATGGGCTCACTGCTCATATCTGTTTTTAATTTAAAACAGTTTTACACTATTACACTTCTTCTTTGTATGGTTGGGAGAGTTTCTGCTGAATATACCTGTATCAATGTGCATCCCAAATGTTAAATGGGAGTCACACCATATGCCCAAGAATTTAAAACTAGTAACCGGAGTTAGGGTGGTATTAGCGTTGGTTCTGATCTGGAGCTCAGTGTGACGTGAGGGGGTAACCAGGCTCACTAATAAAGGTTAAGCCTGTTTTGGTTACCCCTGATCCATGTATTGGGGTTCAGGAGTGTCGGCTCTTGAGCCCAGTGATTGTATATGAATTATGAATAATTATGCGACAATAAAGAATTTTTGTTTTGACCTCTCCAGGAGTGCCAGTAAGTAGAGATTGCTGGGCTATGAGTTTCAAGTGGGAGGGGGGTGGGGGGGATACGGAGAAAGTGTTGTCAGAATGTGCCAAGCTAGTTGGGGTCCAGAGTTGCTGGATACCCCAAAAATGTACCCAGAATCAGGTCGGAATCCCAGATACATATAGGCACCTTGCTCCGGCAAAATCTCCCCTTAAACGCTTGCGCAACTCACCGCTAGGATTCCCTGCTTCAGCACAGACCAGAAAGGTAAATTGGGCATAGGGATGTTAGGGGTCCCTGGAATGGTAAAGGGGTCCCTATGTTAAGGGGGGATGCCCAGTTAATGCCCATGTCACCCAGAAGGGTTCTGGGGGTGCTCCAACCATAGATAAGGTTGTGAGGATCTGCTGTACAGTCTAAGGCTGAGTCCATACAGACTTCAGCCGTGCGGAGGCGCATGGAGGCTGAGGGAAAGCGGGTGCTTTCCCTGGCCTTAGTTTGCACACCATCCGGGGCGTGTCGGGGGGTGGGCCAGTGACGTCACGGAGCTGGTTCACCCTCATTGGGCGAACCGCTCACGTGACAGGCCCTGCACTCCCGTGAGCGCTCAAACTAAAAAATTATTGGTGGCTACGCCTCCGCACGCCTGCGGAAGCGGCCACGAGCCCCTGCTAAAGCCACTCTCATTGCGGCTGCAGGGGCTCACTGACGAGCGTCAGCACACCTCAGCGTGGGTCAGCAGATAAGCGCTGACCATGGACTCAGTCTAAATCTAGTATAGTGTGTGGGGTATATGGCTAGTAGGAATAAAGTGCAAACTTATTATTCTATTCCCCATAACCATAAGACTTTGGAAAGTATAAAATGTATGGTTTTATTAAACAGTGTGTTTAAATTACATATATGCTTGTGCATGGTATAATGAGCGGGGTCTTTCCGGACCGATGTTCTGAGTGAGTCACTGGGCTACCAGCTGGGTGCCAGCGTGTCTACTCAGATGTCGGACATGAAAGCCACAGATGATGCCAGAGGTGTGAAGGGCATTTGGGCAGGAGGTTTAGGCTTGAGCTCTGCTTTTTGCCTTCCCAGACTGTGAGGAGCCTAAACCAGTGGGTGTCTTCTGAATACCAAGTGGCAGAGGTGGCAAGCTTGCACATGTCCTTGGCTTATTCAGAAGATCTGCTTGCCTGGCTTTGGAAAACTGGCATCGCTCTGATTGGCTGGTAGGAAATTCCCCACACTCGGATTGGCTGTAATATTTCATGAATGAACTCCGAAATACTATAAGAAACCCTCAGCCAATCCGGAGAGCAGATTCTAAGTGCCAGAACATCAGCGGCAAATTTGAATGTACCATAAGATGCACTCGGAGAAATAGCAGTGAGCCGACTCCAGAAATTTCAAGGCAGAATATAATATATCCCACTTTAGGCGGCCAGGTTCTTAGAATTGAACGTAGCGGTCGCGGCTAGGATTGCAAGTCGAAAATAGTTCCAGGATGTTTAGAACTAACTCCCGGTCAAGGGATTTCAGCACCTCCGGAGGAGGAAAGAGAGCGGTGGCATCAGGAACTTCATGCCGATTTGAGTTTCAGAACATTTCGGGCCAAATACCCGGTCAACTAAAGACTTTGGGTTTTGCGTTCATTTGTATGTATGTATGTCTTTTGTATGTATGTCTTTATTTGTATAGCGCCATAAATGTACATAGCGCTTCACAGTAGTAATACATGTCATATAAATAACAAATATAAATAACAGATCATGGGAATAAGTGCTTCAGACATACTGTAAAAGTAACATTAAGGAAGGAGTCCCTGCTCCGAGGAGCTTACAATCTAATTGGTAGGTAGGGAGAACGTACAGAGACAGTAGGAGGGAATACTAGTAAGTGCGTCTGCAGGGGGCCAAGCTTTGTGTCATGTGTCCATGATTATCCAGTGCTACTCATATGCTTCTTTAAGCAGATGTGTCTTAAGGTGGGTCTTAAAGGTGGATAGCGAGGGGGCTAGTCGGGTATTGAGGGGAAGGGCATTCCAGAGGTGTGGGGCAGAAAGTGAGAAAGGTTTAAGGCGGGAGAGAGCTTTAGATACAAAGGGGGTAGAAAGAAGACATCCTTGAGAAGAACGCAAGAGTCGTGATGGTGCATAGCGAGAAATTAGGGCTGAGATGTAATGAGGGGCAGAAGAATGTAAAGCTTTAAAAGTGAGCAGTAGAATTGAGTGTGAGATACGCGATTTAATCGGAAGCCAGGAGAGGGATTTCAGGAGGGGAGATGCGGAGACAGATTTAGGAAAGAGTAGAGTGATTCTGGCAGCAGTGTTTAGGATAGATTGTAGGGGAGACAGGTGAGAGGTAGGAAGGCCGGACAGCAGGAGGTTGCAGTAATCGAGACGTGAGAGAATGAGGGCCTGAGTCAGAGTTTTAGCAGTTGAGTAACAGAGGAAAGGGCGTATCTTTGTGATATTGCGGAGGAAAAAGCGACAAGTTTTAGAAACGTTTTGAATATGAGAGGAGAATGAGAGAGAGGAATCAAGTGTGACCCCTAGGCAGCGTGCTTGGGCTACTGGGTGAATGATCGTATTTCCAATAGCAATGTGGAAGGATGTAGTAGGGCCAGGTTTGGGAGGTAGTATAAGGAGCTCTGTTTTTGCCATGTTAAGTTTCAGTCGGCGGATGGCCATCCAGGATGATATTCCAGAGAGGCATTCAGAAACTTTGGTCTGTATAGCAGGTGTAAGGTCAGGGGTTGAAAGGTAAATTTGTGTGTCGTCAGCATAGAGGTGATATTTAAACCCAAAAGATGTGATTAGGTCACCTAGAGAGAGTGTGTAGAGAGAAAAGAGAAGGGGTCCCAGGACAGAGCCCTGGGTACCGCCACAGAGAGATCAATAGAGGAGGAGGAGGTGTTAGCAAAAGAGACACTGAAGGTACGATGGGAGAGGTAAGAGGAGATCCAGGATAAAGCTTTGTTCCGAATACCAAGAGTATGGAGAATGTGAAGGAGAAGAGGGTGGTCCACGGTGTCGAATGCTGCAGAGAGGTCGAGTAATATGAGCAGAGTGTAATGACCTCTGTCTTTGGCAGCGTGGAGGTCGTCAGTTATTTTAGTGAGGGCTGTTTCAGTAGAGTGAGCAGTGCGGAAGCCAGATTGTAGAGGGTCTTGTACAGAATAGGTGTTGAGAAAGTGTAGCAATCGAGAGAATACAAGACGTTCAAGGAGTTTGGAGGCAAAAGGCAGGAGGGAGACAGGTCGATAGTTAGAAGGACAGGTAGGATCAAGCTTGCTGTTTTTGAGTAATGGTATAACGGTTGCATGCTTGAAGGATGAAGGAAAGGTACCAGAGTAGAGGGAAGAGTTAAAGATCTGTGTGAGCATAGGGATTATAGAAGGAGCAAGAGGTTTTAGGAGATGGGAGGGAATGGGATCAAGAGGGCAAGTGGTAGAGGGAGAAGAGGAGATCAGCAGTGATACATCCTCCTCCGAGATAGCAGAAAAAGGGTCAAGAAAGACAGGAGGAGAGTTGGGAAGCATTGTGGGATGGGTGGAGGCAACAGATGGGATGTTCTGCCGTATGGACTCCACCTTTTTCTTAAAAAAGTCAGCAAAGTCCTGAGGTGAGATAGAGGAAGAAGAGGAGGCAGCTGAGGGTGGTCTGAGTAGAGAGTCAAAGACAGAAAAGAGACGGCGTGGGTTAGACTTGTGTGTGTTGATTAGTGATGAAAAGTAGGTTTGTTTAGCCTGAAAGAGGGCAGAGTTGAAACAGGATAGCATAAATTTGTAGTGAATGAAGTCTGCGAGCGTATGAGATTTCCTCCAGAGGCGTTCAGAGGAACGAGTGGAGGAACGCAGCATGCGTGTGTGGGAGTTTAGCCAGGGTCTGGGGTTAGAAGGGCGAGGACGGCAGAGAGAAGTGGGCCATGAAGATCAAGAGAGGAAGATAAGGCAGAGTTGTAGTTCCTGACCAGGTTGTCAGGGTCTGAAGCAGAACTGAGAGAGGAGAGGGAGGAGCGTAAAGTGGAATCAAGAGCTGGTAGGTTAATAGAGCGCAGGTTTCTGCAAAAACGAGGGCGAGATGGAGAAGAACAGGGGAGTCTGAGGAGAGAAAGAAAGAGAGCCAGGATTCAAAGTGAGAGAGAAAGGCAGAAGGGGGATGAGTAGAGGTAGGTGGGCGATAGATGACCGCCACATGGACCGGGAGAGGAGAGAAGATCTGGACTGTGTGAGCCTCGAAGGAGGGAAAAGCAAGAGAGGGGGGAATAGAAACTGTTCTGTAACGGCAGAGAGAGGAGAGCAGGAGCCCCACGCCTCCACCCCTGCCACCAGGGCGTGGAGTGTGGAAGAAGGAAAGGCCACCATAGGAGAGGGCAGCTTCCAGAGCAGAGTCAGACTGAGTGAGCCAGGTCTCAGTTATAGCAAAGAGAAGCAGGGAGTGAGAGAGAAAGAAGTCATGCACAGAGAGGAACTTGTTAGAGAGGGAGCGAGCATTCCAAAGGGCACAGGAGAAAGGGAGAGAGGAGGGAGGGTGGCAGGGGATGGGTATGAGGTTGGAGGGGTTTACACCAGAAGGAGTAGAAGTTGCATGTGGAAGGCGAGGACGAGAGCAACTAGAAATAAGGCAGGGACCAGGATTGGGAGAGATATCCCCAGTAGCAAGGAGGAGAAGCATGGACAGAAAGAGAATGGTGAAGTAAGGAGAGATGGTGAAATATGAATAGAGTTAGAGACATGATGAGGCTGGTGGAAGGAAGTGCATAATTTGATAATAAGTGAGGTTACAGCAAATATAAAAAGTAAAGGCAGCATCACAGCAATAGTAATGTGTTGAGATGTGCAGTCTGGGATGATATCCTCTTTTCCAGCGTAGATCAAATGCAGGAATCAGAAGCAGTAGTTTGTGTCCACTTTTTCCACTTCTTTTTGAACTTCCTTTTTTAAACTTCCATACTACTTTAAAGATTTCTACTTACTGTAAAAGCATTTCTGCTTAAGAGCAAAGGCTGCAAGCAGCAATGGCCGTTGTAAGTTAACTTATATACATTTAGAAAGTCACCTGGTTGGTACAACAAACTTAATTAGCACATGTGAAGGTAGTTAAACCAAATTGTTTTTCTAAGGTGGGTGTTGCCTTGCACAAGTGTGAAAGATGAATTAAATTAAGGCAATAGGGGGATGATTTCCATACAGACAATTTGAGATGTTTTTACCTAAATTGAACTAAAATGAGCTACAGTAGCGACATCTTTTATTGCACTAGATGCCGGCGGCATGCCGGGATCTACCCCAGCTGCCGCCAGTAATAACCGCGCGCCGCCGCGTTTCCCCCACGCACCCCCCCTCCACTTCGCGCGAAATTTACCCCCCCTTCCCGACCCCGAACCCAGCTCCTGCTCTGCCCCTCTGCTTCCCCGCACCCCCGCTTACCTTAATTTGATCTCCAGGGGTGTCGGGGAAGCCTGGGGAAGCCGGGGAAGACGGGCGCGCATGTGACTGTGACGTCACAGTGCGCCGCCACGCGCTGCGGCTACCCGCTTCCCAGACGCATGCAGCCGGCGGCTTTTACTCGAATAAAAGCTGCCGCTGCTGTAAATAGACAGCAGGGTATGAGGATTGCAGGACACACAGACAATTTGAGATGTTTTTACCTAAATTGAACTAAAATGAGCTAAATAGACAGCAGGGTATGAGGATTGCAGGACACACAGACAATTTGAGATGTTTTTACCTGAGAAAAGACAAGAGATGAGATGAGATGAGAAGCAGATCAATGGTCCCAACTTCCTTTTTAAAACCTCCATACTACTTTAAAGATTTCTACTTAAAAGCATTTCTGCTTAAGAGCAAAGGCTGCAACTAGGAAAGTCTTGTTTTGTAGCCCAGACATCTAGTAAGTGTGTTTTCTCATGTATTTTGTGTTTCACAGTATGTTTGCCTATTTTAAGTGAATAAACCGCAATTTATTTAATCAGCTCGTTTTGCTCAGTGTGGTGAACCCAGTATAAAGGTGTAAATGCCTGATCTCCTGTGAAACTCAGTCATTGGAAGCTTTAAACATTTAGCCGTGGTCCCAAATACCATTGTTACAATCTTGTCAGTGTTTAAAAACAGTTTGTTTTGGGAAATCCAATTTTCAAGTTTCAAAAAGTCAGATTTAAGTGTAACGGCTGGACCCCCCTTGTCTGACCCACACAATCTCACATTGGCCCGTGTGGTCTAACCGGTCCCCATTACAAGGTCGTGTGTGGTGGTGCACCTGCAAGTAACAGAACTCCTGAGTCTCCCGCTTGGTGTTATAAGAGGATATCATCAGGACAGGTATCTGAGGTAGTGGGTACGAGTCCAACTTACTTCACGTGCAGCGCCTCCACCTCATCAGGATCTATGCTTCCGCAGGGAGATGGTCTTGGTGAGGCACTCCTTCTCGGTGGTGACTGCCACTGTTGAGTAATCTCACACTCACACAGTGGGGGTTTCTTTGAACAAGGCATCTTTATTATAGACTTGGATGTAGCAGACTGCCCTATGCAGCTGCCGGCTCTAGCAGCACATCTTTTCGTGCTGTCCCTTTGCCAGGTACGCCCTCCCGTATTGAAGTGGGATTCCCTTTCTCCTAGGGAGATCACCACTGTGCCAGGTCCCTGGACACAGTGTGGCTTAGACAGACTTGATTGGTCACTCTGCTACCGCTAGTTACAGCACTAGGGTCACAAAAGTATTCCTCCAATCCCTTATGCAGGAAGATACATTCTACCAGATGCTTCTCTGCCAACCTTGCAACAACACTAACTGACAGTGTTGTGCCCTTTATACCTCAGGGGGCAGGCGCATCTCTGAGGTCACTATCCAGGGACTCAGAGCATACAGCCACTCCCTTCCTTACACAGGGCACCACACCAGGGTGTGAGGGAAAACCTCCATAACTACTGTTGGCATGCCTGTACTTACCAGGACTTACTGCCAACAGGGAAGATGTATGCAGTCATTATTATGCATGGCTACATACTCCCCCTGGTTAATACCCACCGTCCCGGCTGGGACCTAAATTTGGTGTACCTTGCGCCAGGAAACACTGCAAAAGAACACACATATAACATGGCAAACATCATCACATTGACATAATAATGCAAGCCCATCGCACTCACTGACCAGCAGGGAGCGTTAAAGAAAACAGCAGACCACTCTATTGGTTAATCAATAATAATGTCGAGGATCTGGCTTCTTCACCTCCCGCCCCGCAGCATCATGCACAGTCACGCTGTATTCCCGTGGTATCACTCGCTCATTGCAATACACCACTTTGTGCATGTACACACTGCGTCCTATCTTCCAGACCCGCATAAGTTGAGCTACCCTCTGCTCGGCCTGCATCCCTTTAATGGCTCCCCCTTTCTCTACGATATAGTGTTGAATATCATTTTTAAGCCATCTCTCCCTATTCTCCTCTATCTCTCTCATTAGAGGTTCCGGAACATACGGGTAATCAAGCCCATGTGACTTCCTGTATTTTGCCGCGATAGCCCGTTCAGCTTGGCAAGTCCAGGTCAAGCTACTTTGGCCAGCCGCCCCGGGCAGCACCCATGACAGGGGCTCATCGGTCTCTACCGGGTCATCCAACCCTGCGGACCCCTTAGGGATAATAAGGCCTGCCTGGATACGATCCCACCTTACCCTTAGGGCCCTAAGGTATGCCTCGTCGTCAAAGTCACCGGCAGCCCACCAGTGATCAACCACCCCCTCCCTCTCTAAGATAAATCAGGTGCGGTCGAACCAGGATACATACCCCTCGTACAACGGGGCCCACCACCTAGTCTCCTTCCGTTCTTCGGAGCTAGGGTCTATAGACTCCTCTATGGACTCCTCATCAGGCCCACCAGAAGATACCCCGGACTTACCCTCAGATCGCTCGACAACTCCTTTATACTGTGAGGTGTTTCTAACGGTAATGCTTAGCACACTAGGGCAATCACTGGATACCGACACTTGTCGGGACATCCTCCCTCCCTCCGACCCATCATCCGAAGTTCCCAAGTCCAGGCTTCCAGTCCGATCATCGGAAGGACCCCGTAACTCCCCGGACAACCCTAAGCTAGAACTGGACCCAAACAAAATAGTGACGGGGACAGGGGCTTTAGCTAGGGCCTTGGGGCTAACCTTGGGTGTGGACGGGGTTTGGGGACGGGACCGAACAGTAGGCATTGACAGGGTTACGACCTGCTCTCCAGCGATACCTGCCTTAACGTCGCCACAAAGTCCGTTCTTGTCTCCAGCAGCTGGGCTTCTTGTTCTGCAACTCGAACGCCCGTTCCCCCTGGTAGTAGGAGATCGTCTTCCGCTGCTCGACCGCAGAGGCGCCACCATCTCCCACTCTATGCCGCTCTGGTCATCCGGAACCACCTCCGCACACGCACGTGCTGCGACGCCATCTTGGGTTGGATCCCCAATCGGGATCTCTTCCTCCACGAGGACATCCGGCAACGCCCGTCTGCTGCGCGATCCAGTCTGGCTCTGGACTCGCTCTTCCTGCTCCTCCACCCCTTGGGTCTGCGACAGGCACGGTGTCATCTTAGTACCTCGCAGGGTCGGGGTGGATCGACCTCCGTCCGATCCACTAGTCACCACGGCAGTGGGACTCGGCGATCAGGTGGTCGCGGTACGGGAGACACTCGACTCCGTGTCTCCACACCACGAGGAATGGCATCCCTCCATGGCGTACCAATGGTATGACAGTCTCTTCTTATGACTGTCTTACTCGCCAGCCTAGCACACTCCTCGTCCGAGGATTCTAACTTGCAATTCCGCCGAGGCATCCCAGTAGGAGACCGGCGATGGGCTCCTCGGTGATCACCTCTCCGATGGCTGGGTTTATCCGTCGGAAGCACCAGACCTGACTCCGACTCCGCGGGACTTGCACTCTTGTTCCAGAGGGCTCCCGGCTGCTCCTCTATCGGCATCGGGACATTTCCGGTCACTCCCACAGCTTGCACCGGTACAAACGTGGTCATGGGCCACATGTACTGCAGTCCACAGTGGGGGCATCGGGCCTCGCTGCCCACGGCTCCGCCCGGCAGTCTGCACTGCAGGCAAAGACACGCCACAGTCTCCACACCCTCCACACGGATTACCAGGAAGCCTCCTGGAGCCGAATAAGGGTGAGTGGAGATCACCGGACTCTGGTCCACTTTTTCAGCAGCTTCAGCCATCTTTACCAGCGGAGGCACTCGTCTCAGAGGTCTATACTGGTCAATGGCTCTTCGCAACTGAAAGGCATGGGCTGATGTAGCAACCCTTCCTCCCACTTTCTCTGTCGACATCCGGTAGAACCGCAAACCACTCCCCCTGGTTGAAACTAGGGGGATGTCTCGTAGACTTGTAGGCTGACCCAGCACAGGTGCGGAGTGAGTCATAGTCCATGAGGGCGCGGCTCCAGCTTTCGCGCCAAACTCCCCATCGGGGTGGAGTTTTCTCGTTGGCGCCAATCCCGGCCAACAATTAGCAAACTGCAAAGTTGCAAGACTTTCTGCAGCATGCCCACGCAGTGTCCCGGGAACGCGGGAACCGCCATCTTGGTAAGTATTGTCCTTTTTCCCATTGAAGGCAGCGTCTGGCTGTTTGTTAATTGGGGTATAACAATGTCCATTTCGTTCCTCCCATCGGATCACACTGTCATGCTCATTATTCTCAGGGGTATCATCCCGAGAACAAAAACATGATAAACACGGCGCAGCCACGGCTTTCACGCCATTCCAGAGCAAACACACAAGAGTCTCTCCTGTAGCTTGTTCTTCGTCCACGCACAGTTCATATGCGTGTTCTTCCTCTGAACGCAATCCTTGACCTTCTGCTCTGTGCAGATCCTCCATTCTTGTGGTTCTCTCGCCCCGCCATCCTGGACCTTCTACTCTATGCAGATCCTCCATTCTGACGGTTCTCTCTCCCTGCCATCCTGGACCTTCTGCTCTGTGCAGATCCTCCATTCTGACAGGTCTCTCTTGATCGTTGAACACCGATTTCCTGTACGTGGAGCTCCACTCTGCGGGGCAGCTACCACATCCGTACAATAAACATGCCTTGTGCACCACCTTGTGTACCTAATGTAGATCTGACTCGTGTTTGCACTACCTCAGGCTAGGCTCACTCTTTCTGTGTCTACTGTAACACGTTCCTCCAGTCTGTGCTCCTTGGTAAGTGATCTGGAATGGAGACTAGAGTACTTTGGCTCTTCCATGCAGTACTTTGGGCGTCGACCTACTTTTGGCTAGCCTAGTGCGGACCCTTCCAGAATTCCTGCCCTAAGTTACCAGTTTACCCCTTCAGGCGTCCCCCGCTAGCGCTACCTCAAGGCGACTAGAACAGCAATAGCCCCCGGCTCCAGATTCACTAACCCCTAACGGATCCCAAGGCGTCTTTGCGGCATGCAGCTCCAGCATCTCCCTGACTACCCCTGGCTCCGTCCCACGCAGCACAAAGTGGCAGCAGACACTTTCTCTGTTTCCTAGCGTGTGCCTAGCAAAAGCCTGTCCTGTTAACAGGTCTCTCAGCAGGGCCTCCAATTGTAACGGCTGGACCCCCCTTGTCTGACCCACCCAATCTCACATTGGCCCGTGTGGTCTAACCGGTCCCCATTACAAGGTCGTGTGTGGTGGTGCACCTGCAAGTAACAGAACTCCTGAGTCTCCCGCTTGGTGTTATAAGAGGATATCATCAGGACAGGTATCTGAGGTAGTGGGTACGAGTCCAACTTACTTCACGTGCAGCGCCTCCACCTCATCAGGATCTATGCTTCCGCAGGGAGATGGTCCTGGTGAGGAACTCCTTCTCGGTGGTGACTGCCACTGTTGAGTAATCTCACACTCACACAGTGGGGGTTTCTTTGAACAAGGCATCTTTATTATAGACTTGGATGTAGCAGACTGCCCTATGCAGCTGCCGGCTCTAGCAGCACATCTTTCCGTGCTGTCCCTTTGCCAGGTACGCCCTCCCGTATTGAAGTGGGATTCCCTTTCTCCTAGGGAGATCACCACTGTGCCAGGTCCCTGGACACAGTGTGGCTTAGACAGACTTGATTGGTCACTCTGCTACCGCTAGTTACAGCACTAGGGTCACAAAAGTATTCCTCCAATCCCTTATGCAGGAAGATACATTCTACCAGATGCTTCTCTGCCAACCTTGCAACAACACTAACTGACAGTGTTGTGCCCTTTATACCTCAGGGGGCAGGCGCATCTCTGAGGTCACTATCCAGGGACTCAGAGCATACAGCCACTCCCTTCCTTACACAGGGCACCACACCAGGGTGTGAGGGAAAACCTCCATAACTACTGTTGGCATGCCTGTACTTACCAGGACTTACTGCCAACAGGGAAGATGTATGCAGTCATTATTATGCATGGCTACATAAGTATGTGTTCAAGGTCGGAGAGGCTAGGGCTGTGTGCATGTAAGATTGTGTCATCTGCATATATGTGTATTGAAGCTCCCTTTCAAGCTGTAGGAAGATCATTGATGAACACTGAGAAGAGTAATATCCTCCTTAGTGATATTACTTGGTTGCTGATGGCTAGAAGGTTGGTATATATTGCGGACAACCTTCCAGAAGTTAGCTGGGTTTGATGTATTCTGGCAAAGATTGGCAGAGTAATATTGTCCTTTTGTATGTCTTGTTTCTCTTGTGCACATATTCCGCAGGCATCTGTAGTTATTAAGATCCTTGGTAGTGTTAATTACTTTGTAGCTTTTCCAGAAGGCATCCCTGAAATGGTAGAGCGCTGTAAGGTCAGTTGTAACCCATGGAAGGAGGGCCCCCTTACTCTTATTCTGCTTAGAGGGTGGGGCATGGGTATCACAGAGTTTTAAGAACTCGGATTGGAAATAGTCTAGAGCAGAATTGGGGTCAGGAATTTTGTCGATTCTGTACCAAGGGCAGTTGGTAAGGTCAGCCAGAAACTGTTGTGGGTTAAAGTTTCTAAATGTTCTAGTGAGGAGAACTTTAGGGCTTTATTGGGGTGATTTAATTTTCCTAACACAGTACACTATTGCATGGTCACTGAAAATGTCTGGAAGGGTGCTAGAGGATTGGATTCTGCTGGGATTTGGGGAGAATCCAGTCTAGCAAGGAGTGGTTGTGAGATTTCAGGTTTGTCCGTGTGGGATGGGAAATTAGTTAGGTTAAGTGACTTGAGTTGTATCTGGATTTTGTGGTTTTTAGGGTCAAGCCAATTGTAGTTGAAATCGCCAAGAACTAGCAGCTCACTCTTCTCATTCAGAGAGGAAACAGAGCCAAGAAACTGGGTGATATCAGTCAGGGACTATAGAGGGGCCCTAGGGGTGCGGTAGATGCCAGCAATCAGGACGGCTTCGAAAAGGGGAGGCAGATTTTGCCAACTATTTTTTCAAAAGAGGGTGGGCTTGGGGGGCAATTTAACAGTGTAAATTGTAAGGTGTCTGCAATATAAAATAACACACCTCCTCCTCCTCTCTTTGACCTATCTTTCCTAGAAATGGAGTATCCCTAAATGGCTATATTTGCATTGAGGTTTTTAGGGGTTAGCCATGTTTCTTTGAGAATTATGGCTTTGAGTTTATGCATAAGGCACCATGCTCTTAGTTCATCCAGTTTGGGCAGCAGGCTCCAGATATTTACAGTATATGGATGACAGATAGACCTTTTTTGGAATTTTAAGGGGTATTCTCAGATGTATGGGACAGAGTTGAAAAGCGAGGGCCTGGGTTCAATATCACCTGCTACTTAGAGTAACAGTATGAGTAGAAATTTGAGTCATTTTTTGCAAGTTGTAAATTTTTGATGTTTGCCATTAGAGTAAGCGGTGGTTGGTGTGCTGGTTTTCAGAGTTCTCAACCAACATAGTGCAAAGCTTTTGAGTAATCCAGGGTGTATTATGATATTGGGTGTGGGCCAGGAGGGAGGGGATAGTAATGGATAGAGAGAGTAACATTTCCATGAAGCCATAAGAAAGAACAAAGTTGAGATACATAGCAGGTTCATTATCACAGGGGTAGGTAATGTTGCATGAAGCGGTTGTGAGCCAAGTGAGTGTGTGCAGACTAAACAGCAGAGGTGTGCCTTTTCCTTGACAAAATGTTTTCCTGCATTGCAATGCTAGGGCCTATTCAGGGTTTGCAGAGGGAGTTGGTTGAGGGGTGGGGGGAAGGGCAGTTGTGTGCAGTCTGTTGGGAGAGGCTGCAGTAAATAAGGTGTACAGGGGTTTAAAAGTACAGGGTAACAAGCATGGGATCATAGTGTGGACAGATAAGCTCACCGTTTGTTGTCTTGTGTAGAACATGCAGTCCCGAGTCCACCTCTAGTCAAACTATAATCTAACTATATATTCTCACTTAAAGATCGTCCAACTATGTATTCTCACTTAAAAATAGTCTAACTATATATTCTCACTTAAAGATGATCACTTTAAGATGCAGCATTTTTGCAAATGCTACCCTCCAAATGCTTTCATTTAAACTGGTATTATATTTATACATCTAAGCAGTCACATGACCCTCCCCCCCAATAAATCTGCCTGTTACAAGTTGAAACATACCAGAGATCAATAAGAAAGGCTGGGTGGGGTATTTCTTTTTAAAACGGCGTGGCAGATCAATCAGTGGGTTAAAACATACCAGAGATCAATAAAAAAAGGCACCATGCATTAACTAGGAGAAAACCAGGCCAAAATGAGTACAAAACACTACAAAAGCTCTACCAAACAGGTAAATCCTTTTGGTTTCAACTGGTACGTTTTTACTTAATAAACCTGTAACTGTACTCCCCCCCTCCCCCCCGCACCCCTGGTTTTGCAGCTAGAATGCTTGAATAAATAACCCTTAAATGTATCAAGGCAAATGTGAATCAAATGTGACTCGCACTACAGTACATCATTTTTCACCTTGATATTTTGCATACTGTACCGACACACTTTATTCGAGCAAATACCCGGTATGTACCTGGCAGATACCTGGAATGCGCCGCTCCTCACCTCTGACAAGCCCCGTTGCATTTGCCTTCCCAGCCTGGGTTCATGCCTGGCTGACGGGCGGCTGATCTGTTAAATGATAATGATTAGGATTTAATAGGCTGCAATGCTTCGCGTGTCTACCAGATGGCATAAATTCATGAATTGTAATGCAGTATATATATATGTACTGTGCAGTATTGCAGCCAGCGGGAATAAAATGCTTCAATCCCTGCCGGAAAATAACTCAATGCACTCGGGCAGAAAACAGTCACAAACCTCAATACACCCGGGTATACCCGAATTCGTGGGACTAGCCGAGCTCGAATAAAGTGTGTCGCCAGTGTACATGTCTTATGGTTTTTGTAACATGTTACAAGATTGACACCAAGTACGTCACCTTGTAATTTTGGAAGTGGTAGTAGTTGAAGTTTCAAATTCTGCATCTCTGCATTGATTTGTATACTGTACTATATTTGCTTTAAGTATGAACTTGGTATACAAAGTACAGGCATACCCCGGTTTAAGGACACTCACTTTAAGTACACTCGCGAGTAAGTACATATCGCCCAATAGGCAAACGGCAGCTCACGCATGCGCCTGTCATCACGTCCTGAACAGCAATACCGGCTCCCTACCTGTACCGAAGCTGTGCGCAAGGCGGGAGACTATAGAGCCTGTTACACATGCGTTATTTACATCAGTTATGCACGTATATGACGATTGCAGTACAGTACATGCATCGATAAGTGGGAAAAAGGTAGTGCTTCACTTTAAGTACTTTTTCGCTTTACATACATGCTCCGGTCCCATTGCGTACGTTAATGCGGGGTATGCCTGTAATTTATGTTGAGTAAAAAAGGGACAAAAATCCTCCACCGTACTGCAAATAAAAATACCAATTATGAGCACATTCCCATGTCTCAGACAGGTCCACAAACCTGTCCTTCCCCATAATCTCTCAGTATACAATTCTTCCACTGCAGTCTAGGATTCTGGGTAATGACATGCAAATGAGTACTCATATGGTGTCACTTTTTGCTTCTTGGGCCTCGTCCAGGGTGAGAGCATGCTCATGATTAAAATAATAAAACGCAATCTCCCATCCATACTGCGCGTGCAGAGGCGTGAATACAATATTTTTGTATTTGTCGCGCAACTAACTGCCCAGGAATCGCCCGAGAAACATGAGCGCCTGACGACACAACGCTCGAGCGCCAGCGTTCTCGCTTCTACCCTGGACGAAGCCATATTCATTTTAACATGGATCCTTATGAGTTATGCCCAGCCATTTTATACAGCTTTTTTAGCACAGCCAGATTTGCTACATAACCGAGCATTGCTTTCTGGTGATGAAATACCATTAACTCGAGTAGTAGCTAAAAGGCTTATAATTACTCAAATGACTCATCATGCAGTTAACTCAAGTCAAGACATCTACATCAGCTGTTATTTTTATATTGAATTACATATATGTATTCTAATAAAACCTGTGGTTAGGACCCCTTCAGCCTACATCTGCGTCACCCCAAAAGCGTACGTTTCAAAGGGTTCCCCAAGAACTGCTCCCCTATGCACAGAACCAACATGCTAAGAATTAACATCCAGGATTTATTGTTGCTATATGGTTTGTCTGTCCCCCCCTGCATTGTTTATTACTCTGGGTAAAGGAATTTCAAAGCCTAGCTGAATTAATTTAGAACTAGAGATGGGCAAAATTTTTGGGCGGATTTGGATCCGCTGCTGATCAGCCGGTTCCTTTGGTCCGCGGATTTCAGCGGTTCAGTCTCAGAAATGGCGATTAATCTTTGCGGATTTTGTTTTTAGCATCGATTCCGCAGACAGATTATAGAATCCCCAGATTGGATTCTTAAAATCCATCAGCGGAATGCGGAGTCCATGGATGGATTGTTAAAATCCACCTGCAGATTATATCCAATGGCAGTTTTAATAATAATTGTTCTTGTACAGTGCTGCTAGTTTTACATAGCGCTTTACATAGAAATTTTTGAAGACAAAGGTCCCTGCCACGTGGAGCTTACAATCTATGTTTTTGGTGCCTGAGGCACAGGGAGATAAAGTGACTTGCCCCCACAAGGAGCCGACACTGGTAACTGAACCAGGTTCCCCTGGTTCAAATTCAGTGCCAGTCAGTATCTTTACTCAGTGAGCCACTCCTTCTCTTTATCTGTGCGGATTGAAACGGTAACAATCCGTCAGCGTATTTTACACTGCAGAATGGATTTTGAATGACAAATTCGGAAAAATTCAGATAAATCCGGGAGATGGATTTTGACTCGTTTTCCCATCTCTACTTAGAACTCTTTCAGCCTATATCTGCATGACCCAATGACAAACAGACTTTGGTGGCAGCCAAAGTGTGTCAGCCGTTTGCTGCTGGGTTGGGTAAAGTCTTATTACATAACACGTTGCAGACCTATTCTACCTCTATTAACACAATTTTAACCTTGACTGTTACATAGGCCAATATCATCTTTAACTGTCCATTAAATGTTTGTAAATTGAATGTATTACCACTGTTTATTTAATGCAATTATGTATTGTCATAACTCCATTGTGCCCAGGACATACTTGAAAATGAGAGGTAACTCTCAATGTATTTCTTCCTGGTAAAACATTTTATAAATAAATGAAATAAATAAATGCTCAAAACTTGGGTTAAATAAAGTCAGATATCATAAAAAAAAGACATATAGACAAATCCTAAGGTGATGAAAAAAGTATTGGTGCAGCTTTAACTACTCTAAATAATTATGTTCTACATTACTGTATATACCGCATTCTTATTCCATTCTGCTTATTTCTCCAATTATTTGAATTCATTTTTCTGATGAGGAAAAGGAAGTGATGATGAGATTTGTTTTTTTGTGTTGACAATGTTCAAGCAGCTAATTAAAATCTAATTCTGAGTCTTGCATTTGAGAAAATATAGCTTGCACGTGCCTGATGTGTGAGCCTATAGATTTATTTTTGGTTGTGTTGGAACTGAACAAACTGGTGTTCACTGTGGAAACAGATGTCTTGACCCATTTATTCAATAAGATAGAGCCATAAAAGAAAATCTAACTTAAAGACATTTTAAAATGTGGCCAGACAAAATGTAGAGCCTTTAAGAAAATCACATTTCTCAATGTTGGCATGTCTGTTATAGTTGGATCAATATTTACTGTACATGTTGAAATAAATAGCTGTCGTTTGTTTTTAGTTGACAATATTTGCTGTAATGTTCATCTTATTACTGTACCTCCCTTAAATATTATTAAATACGTAATGTACAGTATATATAAATTGGTGCTCCTGTTATTCTAAGTTTGCCTCTTGACATCATTGGGTGACTTTAATGTTTTCAAACTGAATGCTTCAAGCAATAAAAATGAAATAATATCTAAATGTGGACTTTGTGTGATAGCTTGTTAGTATTTTTGCCATGTACAGTAGCAGTAAAAATAGCAAATTTTGTATCCATCCGCACTATGATCTCATTCCACAGCATTGATCCTGATTTCTGATATCTCATATAAATTGAAGGTCACAGACATAGCTTAGGTTTTAAATTGTACTTTAGCATCAAATAAACGAGTGAGCCACTTTGGATTTGGGTTAGTGAAAGAGGTCAAAGACTGTGTATCTAAAGGAAGGACATGTTGTGAAAGAAGGAAATAGGGAAAATTGATGTGTTTCTTATATAGTGAACTAGTAGGGTTTTTTTTTGGGGGGGGGGGGGTCCCATTGCCTTATTGTGTAAATCATTTTAATCTATTTTTATCCGCACTTTTTATAAATCTTGCCTTTACGAATGTGAGACAGCACAACCGCCCACACACACAATCCTGAGAATTTCAGGATGCTCATTTTTGAAGACATTCTGTACTTAAAGATACAAGTCAGAATTTTGTGAACAAAATCAGTTCAATTAGCTGATTTTGCTTAAAACAAATACTGCGATTTAGCACAGAATTTGAAGGATAGCATAGAGTAACTGTTGTGATCGTGAATTGATAGTTTTCATATTTCAATGTCATTTTGAGTAACATGATCTTGTTTATTCATTGACAGGTCTTTCTCTGATCAAGCCATTCACTGGCAGTACAGTACAGTACAAATCAACTATCTCATAAAAAGCACAAAAATCACTGATGCTTCATGGTATCTAATTTTTATTTTATGTTGTCGCAAAATATTTTGCCAAGCCAAAAATGGCTAATAATCTGGCAAAATCTTTGCTAGGATGTATGTATGGTGGCTTTAGGAGGTATGCAGGCCATGGGAGCCAGGGCTCTTTGTGTCCCAGTTTAAGATTTAGGCAGTCTTGGAATGATCAAACAACCCTACCGCCATCACCACTAGCACCACCCCCAGTAGTAGTACCAGTGCCATGACAGCAGCAGGGGAAAGAGTGGAAGAAGTTGGGGAAGGCACTTCCTCACTCTTTCCCCTAGGCCCTGCACACAGCAATACCTTCAGTTTTTAGAGCATGTTGGCATGCACTGTAGAAACTGGTGGAGGTTTTTCCCCTAACCTTATTGTTCAAGCCAGTAGGAGGGTTAGCTAGTATACTCCACATTGGAAGGCATAGATAGGGAGGGATACAGTTAACTCAAGGCTCTGGTGGTGGCGATGGCGGTTGATGATGAGGGGAGACAATACACAGTGCCCAAAGGGGAACCACTACCTTCCCCCTCCATAAGATGACAAGGCCCTCGTCATGGGTGTGGACATATTTTAAATTGCTACCCCAGAGAACTGTGTAGAGTTAATCAGTGGTCAACTACATTATATATAATGCCAGTGTGTGTAGGGGCTCACCTGGGTACTAATGCCCTTCACAGCCACCATGTATCACAGGGAGACGTGGAAATGCAGCAGCCAGCAGTCTTCTTTTAGACAAGTAAGAGGGTCCCACCTAGGAGGAGAGCCACCACCACCAGATGTGTTAGGAGCAATATATTTAGGGTTGCCCAGACAGGCAGTTGTCCTTAACCAGTGAACTCTAACCATTCCCCATCATCAACACAAGTAGAACCTCCATCTGCAATGACTGAAGGAGAAAATGTGAAGAAGCCAGGGCTGGCAGTGGGCGACCATTAAATACTTACATAAGGGCATAATTTTAAAAAGGGTTCCTAGTGATTGACAGAAGAGACACCATACTGGAAGACCACAGGTATCATTCCACAGAGTATGAGCGACAGAGACAAATGTGGGAGGGGTATCTTCCATCCTCCTCATAGTCATGAGTCCCTCCTCCTACCCCACATTCGCCCAGGCCCATAGAGTAGTGTACTACACCACAACAGTGTATTATTATTAGCAGCATGCAATAATTACATCACAAGTTCTCAAAACAGAAGTGGTCTATTGCAACAATTTTCTTTGCTACTGGTTAACTTGGGCTGTTAGGAAAAACTGGATAGCAACACTAAATACTGTAGAGAGTTGTTGCAATATTTGATTATCTGTTTAGTTGTTATAGATAATCCTTAACTCTACTGTAAGTGATGGCAATTGCAGTAATATAATATTCCCTATATTTCTATTGAAGGGCTTTTTGGGGTAGATTGTATTATGTTTGAGCCTGGGCAAGTGCACATCTTTAAAATAAACATGATTTACTTGCACATAAACGAATCAGTTTTGAGATATGGATAGATTCCCTCAGAAGTGGTATTGTGAGTGTGAAACTTAACATGGTGAGAAATTGAATTAGTGCTCCCTATTATGGTATAGAATGAAGTCTACCTAATTTATAAAGTCACGCTAACACCCTCATTTTACCTCTGCAACCTACATCCATGTCACCCCATGTCTGAAAGTGTTCACCAAAAGCTGATCCTCTCTGCACATAAACAGCATGCTAAGAGTTAACATCTGGGATTGCTTGTGAAGCCCTCTTTCCCCCTAGGGTAAAGAGTCTACGGGTGCTGGCTTTACCTGTTGGCTCATGGAGATCCCAAACCTCCGCCACTGGGAGCCCCGGGTGGTACAACAATATAACTTGGTACAGCGCCTCCAACTGGGAGCTATCCCAACGTAGTGGGAGGAGCCCCTCACAGGAACCACAATACTGATATCCACACACAGTATATGATAATAATAATAACCTTTACTAGATGACTGTATGTCATCCAAATATACAATGACGAGTTGGTTGAGAAGATCCCTAAATCTTCGTTGACAAAATCCTGAAAAACTGAGGGACCGTTACACAGTCCAAACGGCATGGCTAGATATTCATAATGACCGTCCCGAGTATTAAAGGGTGTGCTGCACTCATATCCTTGTCGGATTCTTACCAGGTTGTAACCTCCCTGTAAGTCTAACTTGGTAGAAATGGGGGAACTCTGTAGCCTGTCAATAAGTTCGGTAATTAGGGTTAACGGATACCAGTTTTTAATTGTGATTTTATTATGGCCCCGTAGTCAATATCCGGTCTGAGAGATCCATCATTTTTAACAAAGAAAAACCTTGCACCTGCCGGGGATGAGGATTTTTGGATAAAACCGCTCTGTAGATTCCCCTGGATGTACTCCTTCATGGCTTTGTTTTCAGGAGGTGATAATGGGTAGGAACATCCTTGTGGAGGCACAGAACCGGGTAATAGGTCGATGGGGCAGTCGAATGGCTGTGAGGTGGCAACTCCTCGGATTGAGCTTTGTTAAAAACATCCTGAAATTCAGAATAAATCTTTGGTAGAAGAGAGGTTACCTGTTCAGTTATGGTGGCCCCACATAGGGCTTTGGATGGTAAGGAGCAATTCTGGGAGCAGTAGGCACTCCACTGGAATGATTGCACCTCTGTCCAGTCAATCCGAGGGTTGTGCTGTTGAAGCCACGTTCCAAAATAATGTCACGGTAAGCGTATAAATGATGTCTAGTTGGATTGACTCGGTGTGGTCCTCTCTGGTCTGCAATTGAAAGGGGACAATTTGGAGAGAAATTAAGGTGAGTTGTAAAGATTGGCCATCAATAGCCTCCAGGCCAACTGGGTGACTTTTGCGCACCAAAGGAATTTTATAATTTTCTGCAAATCCCTGGTCGATTAAAATTCCCACCTGATCCGGAGTCCAGAAAGGAACAAGTGGTGGCCCTGAAGGTGTCACCGGTTAGGGTGACGGGTACCAAAAGCCTGGTTGGTGTTTGGGGAAGAAAAGCAAAGAATGTTCCCAGTGAGGTCCTCCCGGCTCTTTCTGGGATTTGGCGTTTTCCCGACTTGTACAGACAGGCGAGTGCCTGGTGCCCAGCATTTCTGCAATACAGGCAGAGTCTGGCATCACGTCTGCGCTGTTGCTGTCCGAGCAACAATTTGTTGCCTGCGAGCTGCATGGGTTCCTCCGGATCCAGAAGCAAGGGTTTAGAGGACCCTGCTTAGGACGTGTGGGATGACTGCGTACATGGCTTGCGTCGATTTATCTCGGTTCTTCTCTCCTGTAGCCTTAAGTCCACTTGAATGCATAGTCCGATGAGCTTTTCAAGCTTCGTGGGGCGCTCCTGTGCAGTGAGTTCATCTTTAAGTTTCTCGGAGAGGCCTTGCCAGAATGCCACCGCCAGTGCCTCATCATTGCAGTCGGTCTCTGCCGCTATAGTCCAAAATTTGAGGGCATACCGGACCACGGGATGGCTGCCTTGGGATATATGAAACAGAGGAGAAGCAGCTGTTTCCTTGGGTCCGGGTGTGTCGAATACTATGCGGAATTCTGTGGGGAAGCGGAGAATGTCGCCCGTGAGGTCCAGCCTTTGTTCTCAGATGGGTGAAGCCCATGCCAAGGCATCATCCACTTGCAGCGATATGATGTAGGCCACCTTAGACCGCTGGGAAAGAAAGTGAGATGGCATAAATTCAAACTGGATATCACATTGATTTAAGAACCCGCGACAGCCGAGCGGTTTGCCACAATAGCGGTTGGAAGTCGGGGTTCAGAGGCTGCATTTATGGGCATGACTGTGGGGGCCAACACCGCTGAGGGGCGTTTATTCATAGGAATATGTTGTGTCTGATCTGTCATAGTTTGCACTGTCCGTTGGAGTCACTCCATTCGCTGACTGTTCTGATCAAGATATTTCTCCAACTTGTTGAACATGTCAGAATGCAGATTCAAGACTCGACTCACCACAGTGGGGTCCATGTTTGTGGGGCTCAGCATACTGTAATGGGTGCTCACCACAAACAGGACAGGACCACGAGGCTGAGGTGGGGATGTTGGTAACCACCGACCTGCAACCGAGCATCCAAGTCCGGAGTGAAGGTCATATAGCCAGGTCATGTAGCCAGGTCGACGATATCGGGATGATCATGGTTCTTGCCATGGTCTAGGGTTGGAAAAATAGAATAGTCATAGTGTGGAGCCGGGGTCAAGAAGTAGAGACGGTAGAAGTCCAAATGCAAACCGAAGTCAGGGATCAGAGATGGCGGAGGTCCATGTACAAGCCGAAGTCAAACAGGAGCAAGGAAGGCAAGGGTTAAACAAGGCAAAATCAAGGCAGCAGGTTGCTTGGGGCAAGCACTTTGTCACATAAACAGAAGTTTATGCTCAGCCAATTTGCATCAGGGTTGGCTGAGCATTTAAGAAACAGGTAGCCTAGCTGATTAGTACAGGGCTGCAGGGTGATGAGTGAGAACCGCCCCCTCAGACATATTAAGTCCACTGATAGGCGGGGGCGGGGAGAAGAGCAGGTGTGGAATAATTATTCGGAGCCAGACTTCTCCAAGCTGTGCGGCACCTGTGTATAGCCTGCGTGCGACGCGCATCACACGTGACATCATGGGGGCGGAGCCTGAGCGTGGTGCACGCGGTGTCCCCCAGCCTGGTAGCGCAGTGTGCGTCATGCGTCTCATCACAGGGCATGCCGTAGGGGCAGAGCCTGGTCCCGGTGAGTGCAGTGTCCCCCAACATGGCAGCACGACAAGCATCATTCGTCTCATCACAGGATGCGTCATGGGGGCGGGGCGAAGCCCAATCCTCACCATTAGTAGAACAATAAAGAATTTGATGTGCAAAAATGGTTTACACATAACAAGAGATACTCTGATGCGTTTTGTCCTAGGTATAGGACTTTGTAAAAGAGTGACAAAGTCCTATATCTAGTACGAAATGCGTCAGAGTATCTCTTGTTATGTGTTATCCATTTTTGCACATTAAATTCTTTATTGTTCTACTAATTGTGCTTGGTGTTTTGTTCATACCCAGTGGAAGGCAGTGATCCATCAATACAGCATTTTTTCTTTTTTTTGGATTTTGGCAGGAACACTCCGCACATGCACATAGTATACAGCCTTCTTACTTACTGCTGCGGCACAGTTTATTCGAGCATTTGCCCGTTCTGTGCCGCAGCAGTAGCCTGGCGCGCGCCCGAGTGTGACGGGCGCACGCCGAAGCAGCGGAAGAGCGCCCTCCGATCGGGGCGCTCTCCCTACCGCTGCCGGGTCCGCCGGGTCCCCCGGAACCCCCTGCCGCTGTCCCGCGATCGCGGGACACCAGGGCTCCCTCGGGGAGCCCCTGGACACGCGTGCAGCGGGCGCACGCTCCCGATGACGCGTGACCGCGCGTCTATGACGCGCGGCACGCCGAGGGGTGGCCACTAGCAAGCCGGGAGATTTCCCGGCTTGCGGTACCGACCACACTTCAATAAAGTGTGTCGGTAGTGTATCATTGGACCGGCATCGGCATCGTGTCAAGACAGTGAGAACTTGCCGGTTTTATGTTTACTGTGTGAGATGCCAGGTTTCGGTGAGGGTAGCGGCGGAGAGGTGGTAGGATTGCCGTGGAACGTCTCTAACAGTGCGTTCACCAGCACCTCTGCCTCCGCTTACCACAATTTAGCCCCTGTCCTGATGGTGAGTCCATTTTTCACACGGGTATTTTCACATTGACCAAATTACAGCCATACATGTATTGTTGATGGACCCATGAGCTCAGTTTGATGCCCTTTAAACCAGATTAACAACTTTTTTTAATGTAATTTCCAAGCTGTCTGATTTAGTTTGATCATTTATATGGCTTGATCAGTGATTTATTCTTACAAACTGCAAGTACATTGTTTCCTGCATATTCTGGAGCATCGGTTTTTGGGGGATCATTCCTCCGTTTTGCTGTATGATAATATGGGTGTTTCAGGGTAGACCTGTTGCAGTCTTGTATCTTCCTGGAGAATGGGTTGTAGTTCCCTGGCGATCTTGTGTAGGGCTTTTAGGTGTGGGTTATATGTGACCACCAAAGGTACCCTGTTGATTCTCTCTTTCTGTTTGTATTCAAGGAGATCACTTCTTGGTATTTTGGTGGCTTTGTGGATTTGCTGGTCTACAATTCTGTGGTTATATGCATGGTTTATGAAATCCGATCTAAAGGCTATAATCTGCTGGCCTCTGTCTGCTGTGTCGGAGCATATCCGGTTGTATCGTATGGCATGATTGTAGATGGTTGCATGCTTAGTGTGTGTGGGGTGGGAGCTGTTGTCCCTCAAATAGCTGGCTCTGTCTGTAGGTTTGCAGTATACAGAAGTCTGTAGTTGGTTGTTTTTTATAGTAATGGTGGTGTCTAGGAAATATACTTCGTCTACGGAATGGGTGAGTTTGAAGTTGATGGTCGGATGGAATGTATTGAAGTTGTCATGGAACTGTATGAGGTCCTGTTCATCAGAGGTCCAAATCAGGAGGTTGTCATCGATGTACTGAAGGTATGTAAGGGGTTTCAAGTGACATATATATATATATATATATATATATATATATATATATATATATATATATAATCAAAAAATAAATAGATGATACCGTTCTGTGGCTAACGAAATGCTTTTATTTGTGCGAGCTTTCGAGATACACTGATCTCTTCTTCCGGTGATGTTACAATGAATGAAGCAAGGATAACTTAAAAACAGTGTCTCTTGGAATGTTATCTGAGCTGGTCCTTCCCCCGTTGTGTATGAGATTTATGGCTGGAGGTGTCAAAGGGTAACTGAAAGCAAGTGAAGAAAGAGTGTGTATGTGTATCAGTGTGAATAAAAATGAATGGAGAGCCCACAGTATAAACTGTGCTCTACACAAGGTGTGTGTGGAGTGAGAGGGGTGTGTGGGTGGGTGTGGAAATGTGAGAGTTAGTAGCACAACTAAAAGTGTGTGTGGATACTATGTGGTCCCTTTTGGTGTATAGGGATGGAAAAATAAGGAGTATAGGTATGTGTGAGAGACAGCTGTGTGTGCATACATATAGCACAGTATGTACATACATGGCCTTTAGCGCTCATGGGAAGAGAGTTCGCTAGTGTCAGTAATGACTCATAAAATTTCGATCTCTGTTTAGGCCACTGCTAAGTGTCCCGAACAGTTGCATAAATTTGTATTCATGCAACCGTCTCTATTTCGGGGTTTTAAGATTACCTTTGAGTATGGCAACCCTCAGATCGTTCATCTTATGGCCAGAGTCAGAGAAATGTTCGCCAACAGGACTGTCTCTTGTTCCGCGTGTGATGCTGTGGCGATGCAGGTTCATTCTCTTGTTTAGCCCCTTTCCTGTCTCACCTATGTAGTAGCAGCCCCCTGGGCATTTCATGCACATGATGAGGTACACGACATTGCTGGAGGAACAGGTGAACCCTCCTCTGATTTTGTATTCCCGATTCTTGTGTGGTATTTGTATTGTGTCCGCTGTGTAGAGCATTGCGCAGGTTTTGCATCTTGGTCCTGGCATGGTTTGTCCCGCATTCAGTTGTACTGCTGAATACTTTACTCCTCACCATATTCTTGAGATTATGGGGTTGTCTGTATGATAATAAGGGTGCTTCAGGGAAGACCTGTTGCAGTCTTGTATCTTCCTGGAGGATGGGTTGTAGTTTCCTGGCGATCTTGCGTAGGGCTCCTATATGTGACCACCAAAGGTACCCTGTCGCTTATATATATATGTGTATAATAGAGTCCTCACGGTCCTGCAGTTTAATGCAATCATAAATGTTGGCACTCTTAGAATAATGGGGTACCATAGCAGGCCTGTCTCTTTTTATTTGCCTTCAATTTCTTTGCTGAGGTTCTCCTCTGCTCCTACTCACAGCTCCCTAAGGGTGAGTACCCTAGTCTTCACTGTGGCATGCGTGCTCGGCGAGGTGGCGGCGCGTGCACAGCGCTACACCACGATCTGCTGTCTGAGGGGAGAGGGAAGGTTTGCGACGGGAGGGGGCATGGCGGTGGGTTTGCGAGGGCGTGGTCATGACGTCCCATGGCTGGTTCGCCCTCATTGGCTGAACCGCCGTCGGGGGCGTGGCCACGCCGCCGTCGCTTTTGCTCAACTCAAATTCCCCTGCCTGCCTTAAAACATGTTGCGCACCGCAGGGGAAAGGTGCGCGACAAGGTAGGAACTGGGATCGGAGGTACTGGGGGGGCGGGGCTTGATCGCACAGCCCACGCCTCGGCGTGCGCTGTAGTAGCAGCCTTAGGCTGCATCCATAGCGACGGTGCTCACGCCGAAAACAAACAATAGGTCAATGTGTTTGTTCATAGTACGCGCGTGCAAAAGCGCGACCGGTGCTTCACGCAACAACCAAGTTTCAATTTGCAGCGCGATGGCCGGGTCACCTTCGCACTCCTCTCATTGGCTGTCCTGAACATGTGTCCCTGTTCCAGCAGCTGAGGCTTCTGGGAGTGGTAGTCCAACAGCTACTGCTCCATTGTCATTGGCACTATCTCTCCCAGCAGTACACATCAGAGAACACAGCCAGGAAGCAGCATGTATGAATATCTGTGTTCTCAGAACAGTCATCTGTATTGAATAAAAGGAAAGTTCTCTCCCCCATGCTACTGCTGCTGCTGTGTTCTGTCAAGGGGTTACACTTATAAAACATGTTGATGCCGATTTCATGGAAATAATATACATGATGGGGTCTTTCTTTTCCAACAATTTGGCGATGATGTACTAAAATGTCATATTAGGCGTACTGTACTTTGTTGATAGTCAGATGTACTGACGAATGAGAAAAAAAAACACATAGAGAAATACAATTTGAACTTGTATAATCTTATCAAGAATTTAAATAAGATAAAACTTTTTAGATGTTTTTTTAAGGTGACACATACCTGGAACTCTGATATATTCTGATCTATATTTAACTTTTTTGAATAAACTGTCATTCACTGTAATGCACTGATATTATACAAGCTCAGGTACATTTAAAAAATGAATATTATTATTATTATTCTGGTGTATACAGTATGTAAAAGGTAGATTAATTAAATTGTTAACTATTGCTGCTCTCGTCCACAGATAAAGTCTAATCCACTTAGATGATCTAAACATAACATACGATGTATGCTTCTTTCTGTTTTTGGAGTAATAATTAGCATATAAATTATATGTGCTAGAGTCTAAGAGACTCAACCCCAAAAAATACTAGGTTCTGGAGCCTTCATTATTTCTTCCTAATGTCAGCTATGCTCATTTTCTAATGGTATGCCTAAGTGTTTAATTAATACATGTTGTGAGGATAGTATGGCATACAGATGTAGCAAGACCTAATGTCTTTGGTGCCTCTTCAACATGTGGTCATGCCTGGACCACCCACATCTCCATCGCCATACACTTTTGGTTGTTCGCTGTGACGCTGAGGACAGTAAGTGTTGCTACATCTGTATTTGCATCAAAAGTGCTTAGTTCCTAAGAATACATTTGATTAAAAGATGCATTCAATTCTCTTTCTAGTGAAAGTTTATTCATAAAATAAAATGAGCACATAGGATGCGAAAGCTGTATATTTTCTTCCGCATTATAAGATAGGTTTATAGTAGATTTGTTTTTTTTTTTAATGGGACCCACACCATGGAGAGATTTTCCACTGCCGGATGATGACACGGTCAGGATTCCGTGGCTTCTCCCGGCAGCTCAAACACTTTGTCTGGCTACATCTGAACCATTTCATAAGGTAACTAACTGAATGCACCATTATACATGCATGCTCAGTCCAAATCATATTCTTCCCTATAATTCGGCATTATAGTCATCAACGAACTTTTCATTACGAAATATACAGTATTAGTTTTTGATATCACAGGAATATTGGTTAAAGAATATATTTCATACAATTAGAATAACTAGTATTGTACATTTAAGGAAGCAGATATTCACAGCATGGCAACAGTGATACCCTATACTGTAAATAAAAAGCAAAGTTAAGTTATTATTATTATTATTGTTTATTTATAAAGCTCCAACATATTCCACAGCACGGTACAATAGGGGTACAGAGGGAAATAAATGACAGACATTCAGTACTAAATAAGGACAAACAAACACAAGCAGATACAAAAGGTAATAGGGGCCCTGCTTGTGAGAGCTTACAAACTTCTGATAAGAAATACTAGCGTGCCTTTATATTTTTAGAAAATAGATTTCCTAAGCCTGCAGTAATATTGCATTTCTCTGTGTAACAAAACCTAATGAAAGCACCTAAATGATCCCGCAAGCTGCATTTTCCTATAATATTAATTAGACAATAAAGATATATGTTTTCTAGCCTATATTTATAACTATAACAAATTCTTTATTTCCTACACCCTTATATAATACTATCCAAATATGTGTAGCTTACAGAGGGATACATATTTTGAATTTGATAGGACTTCATATGTGTCTTAATATATTGACCCTGAGCAGAATAAAGGAGCAGTTGACCTATATTTTGCTCTTTTGACAACTCTTTGAATACCATTGTAAAAAGTTGATATATTTTAAAATAGGAAGGGGCATTTTTTTTTCTTGAATCTTTGAGAGATGGTTTTGATCTGATCAGAATACATATCAGATTCTGTGCATCAATTCTGTTCTATGAAATATCAAACAGTAAATGAAAGCTATTTTATTGAACAAGGATATAAATAATGCATTGCCATTTGTTGAGAATCAGCCCAAGGCATCCAGCTCGCAGTGGAAGCTTGAAACATGTATGAGGAGGGGATTGTGCTGCATATTGTTATGTTTCTATACCTACAATAATACAGTATAACATATATGAGATTAGCATTTCATAAGCAGGGTATTGTGCATTCAGTCCGAATTTAAAAATAAATAAATAAAGGCTCGAGCTGATTTTAGAATTAAGTGATCATCCAAATCTCTGCATATTATTTAATGAATTTAGGTCACAACTGCCAAACAGCTCTTACAATTCACTATGCAGATGCTCGGCTTCCCAGGAAATCATCTCCCAATTGCCGAATAGAGATAAGTGAACTGGCATAATAAAAGAAAAATGCTTGGATATTAAACGACATTGGAAGAATACTGCATTAGGACATTAAAATCTCAATGAAAACATTGGGTGTATTATTTTACAGTATACTGAATAATATTATAAATATGAACCGTGCATGGTTTCTTTTAAAGGTCAGGTTTCCCGTTTTTGGTAACAAAATATATATTTTTTCTCATCATATTTTTTTGCCTTTCATTTTACAGACTGATCATTGAATAGTGTTGCTTTGTTGTGTGGAAATATCAGTGGGCAACATTTTTGCAAGGACCTTTAAAATTGGACAACAAGACCGCTTCAGAACTTGGCAGTGGTCACAGCGACTTTGGAAATATTGCAGCATATTTCGTGGCTACTATTGTTGTACAACCTTAAATCCAACCTTAAAACCTTAGATCCTACCAAAAGCTATTTCATAATCCACAATTTCTAACACTTTATTGTGGTTATTTTTTAAACTGCAACAGGACCAATTAGGGTAATGACTCTCAAAAACTTCTATAAATATTAATGGGAGAGTCCATGTGCTATTTCTCCCATCGGAACTATCGCAGTATAATAATTAACCCCCGTAAGTGAGTTTGTGGACATTTCTAACGGTTCTATTTTTCATTACCAGCAAAGTGGGATCTGAAATATATACTTATCAATATGCTGTGAAGATGTTCTCCCCATTTTTTAATATAACATACACACACGCTGACTCGCATAACTTTTACAGTGTGCTTTTGCTGTACCTGGTACAAGTTGGGCCCTGGCATGCTAGAGTCCTTTCTGATGTACCAGGTACATCATAGGCACTTGATTGTTTTCTAGGGAGGGATTTGGCTGATTGCTCCAACTGAGACGCTAACCTGATGCTTGAGATGGATGGATGAGATGGAGGAAAGTGCTATCTGGGCATCTGGGCATCATTCACTCATCATGTGATCACTCCTGGAGTCACTCACCGAACGTACCTAAGTTCTAGTGGCACTCCGGTGCCACCAGAATCCCAATATTGTAAAGGTGAAATATGCTGTAGCTGTGCCACCAGCTAGTCAATAAGGTTTGTGCCAAAACTTTGGATTCATGACAATAGAGTAGAAAATTTTGAAAATGTGCTGTAAGAATCAATGGGGAAACACATTTCTTGATCAAAATGAGAAGAGTTAGAGTTATTGACACAAAAATAGGTTTTATAATAAAATGTAGATTTAGCCGAGTAGAAATGATGGCCATAACTGGTTTGGAATAGCATACCTCAAAAACTACGGAAGAGACACAGAATCAATACAAATCTGCCAAGTGGCCCTGAATCCAAGCTGTTTCTCCACAATTAAACATGTGTATGACTGTTAACTACAGAACACGGAAAACATGATGGTATGCTACATCAGCAGCAATTATTGCAGTGTGCTAACTGGTGTAATGTTCCTTGTATCTCATTCCTTATTTAAACATATTTATGTACAGTACACACATGATATGTATATTGATAGTAAATATAAACGAGGCACTAAGCAAACTTATACCACTGAGTTTTTTTTTTACCAGGCCCCAGGGGCTTAAAGCGGACGTTGGCCTAGATGAGACCCTAAACACTTTGGGGTTTATGTACGATGTAATTGGTGCCAATTACTTAATTTGAGTGTTTCACGTCTTTGCATTCAGGTATTAATAAGACTGTGATTTGGGGACAGTGAAAGGAGGAGTTATGGAGGGGTTACCTGATTCTAATAAGGTGTGTGCGCCTCGGTTAATCAGTTTTTCACCTTCCAGTCTGCATCAAGAAATCCACCAGGTCTGTAATGGCGTTAAGTTTCTTGTTTAGAAATCCCACGCCAGATGTAAGAAAGTGGAGCAACAAGCTTGCTACGTATGACACCATGTGAAACAAAAATATGGCGCAATGTGTCCAAAAAAGTTTTCCAATGTGTGATACATAGACCCCATATATCCTAGCTTTGATCATTTGCATAGTGCATTTTAGGAATAGGCACACTGTATCAAACACAAGATTACTAGTCAGATGCTTTTATCCAACAGCCAAATTCTGGTTACAGTCTTTAGTAATTTTAATATCTAAATGCCGCCACAGCTGGTATATAATATAGTCAATTCTTTTAGCTGCTGAAATCAGCGTTTTAGAAATACTCCAGAGAACTAAAACTACAATACACAACAAATGATGCTGTAATTATGTGAGAGAGTCAAGCTTCACACAAAGCATAAAACAAAACCAGTGATTTAGAGTGAGGGTAGTAGAGAGTAGTTTAAATTATAGGTTTTTTTTTTTAGACACATTTGAACAGTGCCTCTTAGACAAAGCTCTGCAAAACCTTGAAAAGGAATATTAGATAAGAAAGTGTTGCCTAATGGATGAACAGATAAATCACCAACAGCAGGCTTCCAGGCACGATAATCTCTGAATCGACAGTAAATTCTACTGCTGTTTGTATTGTAGATACAATGGTGTGACATTTGTGTACCCTATGCCAGAAAGCCTGCACATGCAGAACATTCAACATTTCATAACAGTGATACATAGAGGCAGACTCAGGAACTCAGATGAACAGAACATTGTGGCTTTTATTCAGCAATGTAAAAGATTTTCCACAGAAACAAAAGAACAGTGTTGTAGCTTTCTTCAGAAAAGCTCAAACAAACTGTCCATCTCATACACACAGTAGATGTAGCCAACGTTATTGCAACTGTGGCATGCTCCCCTGAGTGAAAGAGCATGACCCCACCCCCTTCAGCTGATACAAAACAAATGCTTCTCAAGCTGGTGTGTACGACCCACTGTAGCACGCCATGCGTTGGAATAACGTTGGCGGCTACACCTGTATACAGCAATACATGTACTGTATACTGTAGGTACAGCCCTTAGTAGCAGGGCAAACACTGTAGCAGAATATAGCAGGCATATAAATGCACAGCCCTAGACAGGACGGTCACACTCTGACAGGGTGGAGCAGGCCTCTGGCAGTCTCAGCAGTTATTTGCAGAGTAATGCTGATGAAGTATGCACCATGAAGTGCAACAGGAACTGTAAAACTAGAGAGTCTACCAGAGGCTGCATTTTAAATAATTCCAATCAGTGAGCTCCCTTGCTCCTGAGTGCAGCTCATGCTGATTAATGAGCTTGAACTTAACTCTATTTTCCAGTATTAGGACTTTCCCTGCAACAATTAAGTTTAAAATTTTTATATTTAGTTATCTCCACGGTTTCCCTTTTTTTTTTTTAGTAGGCTCTTTGAATGTTGTCCATTTTTCTACTCTTATAGGTATATAACTTGTGCCCTCTTACCTGACAAGAATGGCTTGCATTTTAAACAGCTAGACTGCTCCCATACTGTACTGCAAAATATGTTTCAATGTAGTCAAATTTTAGTTGAAGTACAATATTAAAAAAAGGAGGGCGACTAAAAACCTATGCAGATGTTTATTTAAATAGAAAGCCCCTATAACAGAGTGCACTTATAGGCCCATGGGAATAGGAAGAGAGATAACATTTGTAAAGAAGGTTTTTGTACCTCAAAATTGGTGTGTGTGTGTGTGTGTGTGTGTGTGTGTGTGTGTGTGTGTACACCCTCTTTGAATTCTATGGTTTTACATATCAGGACATAATAACAATCATATGTTCCTTAGCAGGTCTTAAAATTAGGTAAATACAACCATAGATGAACAACAGCACATGACATATTAAACCGTGTCATGATTTATTTAACAACAATAAAGCCAAATGGTGAAGCCATGTGTGAAAAACTAAGTACACCTTTAATGCTTCCATAGGAATTAAGATGTTAAGTAGCAGACAGGTGATGCTAAGCAAATGCCCTTGATTAATTGATCATCAGCAAGTGTGACCACCTCTATAAAAGCCAAAGTTTTAGCCGTTTGCTGGTCTTGAGCATTCAGGTGTGTGTTAACACAATGCCAAGGAGGAAAGCTCGCAGCATAATAGGGATGTCAGGGATTCCTTTACCTCCCTTAAGCGGCTCCTTGCACATCACTTTGCGCTTGTCTCTCTCCATCCTGGCTCCCCAGACGAAGCAGAACACTGCCATGGAGATTGCCTGACAGGTTCTGCTCAAAGTTGGCCCCGCATGGGCCAACTACTGTAGGACAGAAAGAATCTTGTTCTGCAGCACCAGTTTTTTTCCTTCTATGGTGAAGGGTCTGAGGTGCCATAGTCCAAATTTCTGCTGCACTTTGTTCAGTCTTTCATTCCAGCTCTTCAGGGCTGCGCCTTTGCTGCCCACACCAAACCAGACCCCCAGGATTTTGATGAGACCTGTTCTGATGAGGAATGGCATGGAGTCTGAAGTCAGATTTCAAAGCCCAAGTAGCTTGGTCTCCAACTTCCCGCAGTTGACTTGTGCTCCTGAAGCTTTCCCGAAGTCCTCACACATCTGGATGAGCATCTTCACTGAATGCTATCTGCGCAGAAGATGGTGACGTCACCCATGTAGAGCGAGAACTTCACTTCACGTCTCTGGGGTCCTGGCTCGACGATCCCTCTGATCCCTGCATCTCATCTGATGCACTGGGCGAAAATCTCTAAACAACAGACAAGAAGGAGAGATTAAAGAGGGCAGCCTTGCTTAACATAAGAACCGAACATCTCCCACATACCCCTGAATCACCCTGCACATGAAATCATGGGAGACACGGTTGACGGCCTTCTCCTGATCCAAGCTGACCAGGGCCACATAGAAGCAGCGGTCTTTGATGTAGTGGACTGTGTCTCTAATTAGGCTGTCTGCGATCCTGCGGCCTGGGATGCTGCACGTCTGCTCTGGGTAGATGATCTTTTGGATGACTTTCTTTAGTCTGTTTGCCAGTACTTGCGCTAGGATCTTGTAGTCTACGTTCAGGAGCGTGATGGGATGCCAGTTCTTGAGGTCGCACCTCTCCCCTTTCTGTTTGTACAAGAGTGTCAGCATTTCTTCCCTCAGCATTGTGGGTATCCTGTCCTCTGCTTCCATCTCCCTGTAAAGCTCAAGCAGGTCTGGGCTGATCAGGTCCCACAGCTTTGTGTATAACTCACCTGGAATGCAATCTCCTCCCGGAGTCCTACCCACCTTAAAGGATTTGGTTGCAGCGTGGAGCTCCTCCAGTGTCATGGGGGCATTCATGGCTGCTTTTCCTGCCGGGTCAATGGTGTTTGTAATCCCAGACAGGAATTTGTCAGCTTGGTCTCTGTCTGATGGTTTTGGGGAGTAGAGGTCCTCGTAGAAATCTTCCACGACTCACATGTCTTCCTCCTTCCCCTGCTGCACGTTGCTGTCTTTGTCTCGCAGCTGCTTTAGGGGCGTGTTGGCGGAGTGGATTTTCTTGAAGAAGAAGGCGTTTTTTCACCTGGTCCAACTAATAAGGTTTAACAATGTTCTTTATTTCTGTGTAGTATACATGTATTATTCATTGTGATAAATATATGGTCTTGTATACTTACACAGGAATTATAGTTTACAGTGAGGGCAGGTTCTTGGGATTTCATTACCTCAGGAATTTTAACTTTATGTTGTATACTGTATATTTTTTCTGATATTGCTTGAATAAAATGCTGTACTTTTTTGGACATACTAGAGTGCTGTTTTAAGGGTCTTGTTTGTTTCTTGTTGTTTGATATGGATATGTATATGCGTGTGTGTGTGTGTGTATATATATATATATATATATGTGTGTGTATATATATGTGTAATATATATATATATATATATATATTACACATATATATATATATATATATATATATATAGACATGAAAGAAAGCGCCCGATCCTAGTGTAATATGAAACAAAACATTTAATACCAGACCTAAATTCAAATGGATGTAAACTCACAAACATATGTGAATAAAAAGCATGTAATGAGCATACTCATTCGCCAACTCTGGGATGGTCCTGTTCTGCTCACACGCCAACCAGCTCTTCAGTGGAGTCCCAGAGTGTCTCAGACGCCGACCAGCAGGGCTTCCACAGGGTGCCACGACCTCTCACGATGTGAACCGGATGCAGATCTCTCCACACAGCACCTCCGGATGGGAGAACCGGTCACGTGACCCCGCAGTACAATGTGGTTTGGCGTCGCAATTTTGCCAAAGTATAAAGTTCAGCAGCGTCCCAACGTCCCAGCAGCAAACGAGTGTACAATAAAATAAGTCAGTAGTTCACACTAACTTCCCAACGCGTTTCTTCACACAAAGTGTGATTTCATCAGGGGATCTGCGGGGTCACGCGACCGGTTCTCCCATCCGGAGGTGCTGTGTGGAGAGATCTGCATCCGGTTCACATCGTGAGAGGTCGTGGCACCCTGTGGAAGCCCTGCTGGTCGGCGGCTGAGTGTCAAAGTGTAAACTAAATGAAAAATGGACATGGGGAAAAGAAAATAGAAAACAGCAGTAACCTATGCCGCCTAAGTATAGAGCAATGATAGGCAGAGCAGAAAATTATATGATGATGAGACCCTAAGGATGCCACAGTATATAGCAGAAGTCCTGAAGCTGATGTAATATAGCGAGCTGCAAGGAGCATGTAATGAGGCACGCTCCCGGAAGAAGCCTTACGGCGAAACGGCCATCGGAGTTGTCATACTGCCACATCCCCCTGACCCGTGGGTGCTTTTTGCAGTACAATGTATCTCTCTACTCCAGCTCTGTGCGAAGACCGATGCTTGGGTGCTTCACGTTCGCTGCTGCTTGTCATCTTGCCTTGGGACTGGGACTTTGGGGGTCTGTATCTACTGCACATTGTACCTCATTTTAGACTTCCTCCCCACCCCTCATTACATGCTCCTTGCAGCTCGCTATATTACATCAGCTTCAGGACTTCTGCTATATACTACTATTTTCTATTTTCTTTTCCCCATGTCCATTTTTCATTTAGTTTACACTTTGACTTATGTGTTATACCTTACAGTTTAAGTTATTTTTTCTTAGCTGTTTTACATGTAGTTTTATTACTCCAAGTGTTATTTTTGATGTATCATTTCATCTTTTATTAGATTTTGTGTTTACTTTGGTCTTTCCATTTATTAGTAGAGTGTCACTATTTACATGATCGGCCGATCTTTATTACATCTCTAGGGGAATTTACTTTTCCTCTGGATTTGTATTACTTTTCTTTGGGACTCCTATTCTGATGGTTTTTGTTTGGGGTTATTGTTATTAGTATTAATTTATACAGTACTATTAATTACTGTGCTCTCTCTGAAAAACATGGCTGTATTTGAAAACACATTTTTTTACTGACAGTGAGGATATGCTGACTACTAATTTTGGTTCTCTCTGGAAAGCATTCTAAGCCTTCATATTTGTATATAAATCTTTCAGTAGTAACATCAATAAGCTGACTACCAATTACATCTCTTTCCAATTGTGTATATTGTCTATTTACATCTAAAACTTTTGTAGAGGTAGGCTCTGTGACTCAATAGGAACCCTATGCTGTTGTGATTTATTGTTACAACACCAAGAGATCGATCAATGATTTCTATTTGTGGTCATAATGGCATGGATATTATTGTTCGTGTTTGCGACATCTAGTCCTGTGACTGACACTATTAGGCAGTACATGTGGGAGTATAGATGTTATAGAAATATATGCAGTATTTTTGCGGATTGCTATCTATTCCTACTGGATTTTATCTATTTAAACAACTACTTAGTTCCTTAATTTCTCAGCCCTTTACTTAGATTTAGGAGGAACCAACCCACACCCACCCTATTTTTAGCCGTTTTAAAATGTTGGTTGTGACATTTTAGGCACTTATTAGATTTATTTTTTATTAGCATTATTAAAGTTTATATTACAGTTGGCTTGTAACCTTGCCCCATAACAGGACAGGTCCAGGTACTGACAAGCATCACACTAGATAAGGCAACATAGTACCCATCCAGGGCACTTGACTATATATATATATATATATATATATATATATATATATATATATATATATATATATTTATATATATATATCATATGTATATATATATCATATATATATATATCATATATATATATATTATATATCATATATATGTATATAATATATATATATTATATATTATATATATAATATATATTATATATATAATATATATTATATATAAAATATGTGTGTGTGTGTGTGTGTGTTTGTGAAATGGAAAAGAAACAGCGCACAACCTGGCGCATTACCACAAATAGTTTTTTTTAATATGGGTGAAGGGGGTAGACAATTCCCACTTACAAAATAGATTAAGATAAAATTCACATCAAGGTATCTTTGAGGTATAGGTGTATATGGTCACCGTCAGCTGAGGGAATCACCCGGTGGTAAGATGATGATTAGCCAAGCTCCTCCGTAGGCTGCTGTAAACACTGCTGGAGCCCTCCGACACCAGCACACACAGTCAGCACTGCCCGTCTCCAGTTGTAATTTAGAAGGCAGCTCAGCCACTTTATAGCCAATGCGGCACAGCACAGCTCGCAACTCTGCGTTCAGCTCGGCGTTCAGCTTCAACAAGGAAATGTCCCTACAACTAATGGGTACTGCAATGGGTACCAAGATGGCACCGCAATATGCCAATCTTTTCATGGCAAATCTGGAACAAAGCTTCCTAACTACATGCCCCCACAAACCCTACAAATACTACAGATACATTGACGACCTGTTTATAATATGGACAGCGGGTGAAGTAACCCTAAAACAATTCCACGAGTCCCTGAACTCATTCCATCCATCAATTAAACTCAAAATGGATTACTCTGCAAACCTAATAAACTTTCTAGACACAACAGTAACACTTAAAGGTGGCAAACTACACACATCAAGAAACCAACAGACAGATGCAGATACCTCCACAACTCCAGCTTCTATCCCAATCATACAAAACAAGGTATCATACACAGCCAGGCTATAAGATACCACCGCATATGCTCTGACACTGATGACAGTAACCATTGCCAAAACTATTACATATATATATATATATATATATATATATATATATATATATATATATATATTGCAGAATAAATGAGTTCTTCAGTATTATGTGATACCCTTTTTATTTGGACTAACAATTTATGTCATAGGACAAGATTTCGACAGTTTTCCTCTCTTCCTCAGGTCAAGCAATACTGATATACAATGGTTTCTGTGACAGACAGGGATTGGAAAAAATAAATAAACAACAGAGTTACACTGGAGGGGTGTTAAAAATAAGTGACAAATACCCTCTACAGTAAACATATAGCTAATTGAAATATGAGCTTGAGACAAAAGGTGGCACTGTGTGCTAATTTGCATGTCATTTTCCAGAATCCCTTGCTGCAGTGGAAGTGCTGTGTGCTGGGCAATAATGGTTAAAGACAGAGTTGCAGACCTGTCTAAGACATGCAAATGAACATACAGTAATATTTCCATTAGCTATATGTTTTACTGTGGAGGGCTTTTGTCACATTTTTTTGTACCCACCATAACCTTAATAAGTGATATTGATATATAGATATATAGATATTAGTGCAGAATAAATGAGTTCTTCAGTATTAGGTGATACCCTTTTTATTTGGACTAACAATTTATGTCATAGGACAAGCTTTCGAGAGTTTTCCTCTCTTCCTCAGGTCAAGCAATACTGATATACAAAGGTTTCTGTGACTTAGACAGGGATTGAAAAAAAAAAAAATAACAGAGTTACACTGGAGGGGTGTTAAAACAGAGATGAGGAAGGTGAGAATTAGGGATGGGGGGGGGGGGGGGGCTGTACATCCACAGCAGCACAGAGGGGAAGAGGATGCTGGGGGGGAAGGTATAGGATGGCACAATAGCAGGGAGGTCCCTTACAACAAATTCTGATAGTGTGTGAGAAACCCCATGTCTGCATTAAGTCCACTTGTTTTGGTGTCAAAGAGTCTTATCATTCTGAGCTCAAATGTTTTCCGTTCTTGGGTGCGTTTGAACATTCCATTGAGGATTTTGATTTTTAAATCATTTATGGAATGATGTGGTTGTGAGAAATGATGTCCCACTGGTGAGCAGTATCTTCCTTCTTTGTGGTGTACTTTAGAGTGTCTGTGCTATTCATTCTTCCTTGTAGTTTTTGGATGGTTTCCCAAATGTAGCATCCTTGGTCACATTTGTTGCATTGAATCATATACACTACATTCCTGAATGTGCAGCTGTATGAACCTTTAACATTGAATGTTTCATTGTTATGACTGGCTGTGGGATCTTGGCATATATGTTTGCAGAGTTTGCAACGTGTGTTGTTGCACGGTTTTGTGCCATTATCAGTGTTTTTAAGTTCATTGTGAAGTTTTCTGTTGACTAATTTTTGTTTGAGGTTTGGTGGTTGCCGGAACGCAAGAATGGGAGGTTTGGGAAAGATTTATTTTAATGTCACATCCTCTTTCAGCATGGGTTGCAGATCTTTGATTATTTTTCATATTCCCTCTAGGGTAGGGTTGTATGTGGCCACTAGTGGTATGCTTGTGGTAGGTTCTTTGTCTGTATTGTAGCAGGTGTTCTCGTGGGGCTTTTAGTGCAATGTAATAGTTTTGGCAATGGTCTTAGATTTGTGTCCATGGAGCGGATGGAGATTCCGCGGGCGGCAACGATGACGACACTTCCGGTTCCGGCTGGCATGGAGGACCGGCGGCCATCTTTGCGGCCCGAGGAGCCGCCATGGCGGCTGCACTTGCCAAACTTGACCGCCACGGCGTTCACAGAGGAGCACGAAGCACGCCGGAGAGGGCAAGCAAGAAAGTGCCCTATGGTCGCGGAATCACCCGCCTGCTGGACATTGATACGGACATTGCCCCAGCCCCTAGCGCCCTTGCCCCGGCCACTGCCCCTGCCCAGTCACGAGTCAGGACACCGGGACCTAGCGGGGATAAGTTAAGTAAGAACCCCAAGTACTCCAAAGATTTGCGGGATTGGGAACTAAGTGATGAGGGATCTGATGGGGAAGTGCTGTTTGATGGTGTGATACGTGTGCCTAACCCCTTGTCATTTTCTCCTGTGTTTAGAGGGAGGGCCCGAGGGTCCCACACTACTGCGGAGGCAGGGCCTGTAAGCAAGGTGATTTCCAAAATGAACCGCACCATCCACATCAACGCACGAGGTAGACGCAGTTGCTCGCACTCTACTGAGGCGGTCACGTCCGGTGTATCATCCCAGTGACAAGTGGTGGGCACCCCTGTTCACTGGTTACCACAAGGGTATGGACCGCACCAGGTTCCTGTTAATCAGGAATAACATAGTTGATCATTGGTGGGTGGTAGGTGCCTATACTCCCCAGGAGGTGGCGGATGAGTTAGAGCACAGATACCAGGAGATAGAGCAAAAACTCCTCATGCCTAAGGGGCCTAGTATATTGTATGATGACATTGCCCCTGCAGAACCGGAGTTTTGGGTACTGCCAAGCAGGGCGGGTCCTAGGAAACTGCCTAAGTTGAGCAGAGCCGACAGAGCCATAGTATAGTATTCAGGTATAGGCAGTCCCACGGGTACGAGTACCCTTATGTACCTGAACCCATAATGAGGGAAATAGAGGAGAACAGAGATAGTTGGCTCAGGGAGGCCGTACAAGAGTATTTGAGAACGAAGTTTGGTAAGGCGGGTTACCACAATGAAGATAAGGTCAGTGAGGTAGTCCAGGCCTGGAGTGTGGGTCGGTGCATATACATGCACAGTGTGATGTACCGGCCGGAGTCTGGGTCAGTGCAACCCTACTACATTACCATAACTGACCATAATGGGAGGAAGGTACGGAAGCCTGACCCAAAGCATTATCATTAAGGGTTCTCCCCGTTGGGAGTAACCGTACTGTTGTACGCCACCTTGTGGTGGGCTCAAGAAGTATCATACATTGCAATGTGTTTTGTTTCCCAGGTTTGTTCACCGCAGGATGGTGCTGCTAAAGTTAGGTCCAAGTGGGGACCATTGGATTCCACCTGAGGGAGAGTGTAGCCCTGGTAAGAAATGGGGGCTATATATCTTTCTCCTACTGGTGTAAGTCCTGTTAAGGGCAGACCGCCAGTAGTTATCATGGGTTTTTCCCCCACATCAAGCCCTGCCTTGAGTGATAGAGGCAGGCCCCTGACTCTGTCTGCAGGCTTGAGACAGAGGGGAGGTCCTGGTGACATCATGAGGGGTGGGGCTGTCTAAAGTTAGTCTGCCTGTTCCTGTAAGTGACAAGGAGTTATGTCCTGGGAGTGGAGGAATTGAGTTCTGTCCTGGGAGCAGAGAGGGTGCTGGAGCCGAGAGAGAGATGTCTGGGAGTTAGAAGGAGACAGGAGAGGAGACGCTCAGTACCTTAATTAGAGCTGATAGCACTGTAGTGCTGTGGACCAATGCCCCTCACCCTGCTGAGGGGGTGAGGGGGGAAGAGATCTACCCTCACCCAGAGAGTACATCCTGGAGGTGGGGTTGGGGTATTGAAGCCCCAAACAGCCCATCCTGCTAGGGTACAGCCTGGAGGAGAGGAGTGGAGGAATAGACCTGTACATTTGGAAGCACTGCTGTACATGAACTGCTGCTGCTGCTGTGTGCTGTATCAGTGTTACAAGGACAATAAAGACATTGCTGTTTTATATAAAAGAGACTGTGTGTGAGATTGGAATCTCTCGCCCTGGGACCAGGGCTTCTTTGGGAGGATTCCAGCCTATTCCCTAGGTTTTTGCCAGAGATGGAGGCGCTGCACCACCACCACTAAAGATGAAGGCATATACCCCAGAAGCCTGGCCCTGTTATCCCAATACCAATGCGGGAGACTCAGGCCCTCCTGTTCCTCACAGGTATGCACCACCTACATGCACGTAATCCGCCCTCACTACACCCTAGAGGTCCAATCTGCGACCGGGGGGGGGGGAGGGGGGATATTGGTTACAGGATCATACAGCTGTACATTCAGGAATGTAGTGTATATGATTCAATGCAACAAATGTGACTAAGGATGCTACATTGCGGAAACCAGCCAAAAACTACAAGGCAGAATGAATATGCACAGACACTCCATACACCACCACGAAGAAGGAAGATACTGCTCACCAGTAGGACATCATTTCTCACAACCAGATCTTTCCATAAATGATTTAAAAATCTAAATCCTCAATGGAATGTTCAAACGCACCCAAGAACAGAAAACATTTGAGCTCAGAATGATAAGACTCTTTGACACCAAAACAAGTGAAGTTAATGCAGACATGGGATTTCTCACACACTATCAGAATTTGTTGTAAGGGTCCTCCCTGCTAATGTGCCATCCTATACCTTCCCCCACAGGATCCTCTTCCCCCTCTGTGCTGCTGTGAATGTACAGCCCCCCCCCCCCCCATCCCTAATTCTCACCTTCCTCATCTCTGTTTTAACACCCCTCCAGTGTAACTCTGTTGTTTATTTTTTTTTTCAATCCCTGTCTAAGTCACAGAAACCTTTCTATATCTGTATTGCTTGACCTGAGGAAGAGAGGAAAACTCTCGAAAGCTTGTCCTATGACAAATTGTTAGTCCAAATAAAAAGGGTTTCACCTAATACTGAAGAACTCATTTATTCTGCACTAATATCTATATATCTATATATCTATATATCAATATCACTTATTAAGGTTATGGTGGGTACAAAAAAATGTGACAAAAACCCTCCACAGTAAAACATATAGCTAATGGAAATGTTACTGTATGTTCATTTGCATGTCTTAGACAGGTCTGCAACTCTGTCTTTAACCATTATTGCCCAGCACACAGCACTTCCACTGCAGCAAGGGATTCTGGAAAATGACATGCAAATGAGCACACAGTGCCACCTTTTGTCTCAAGCTCATATTTCAATTAGCTATATGTTTACTGTAGAGGGTATTTGTCAATTTTTTTACCCACCATAACCTTAATAAGTGTGGTGAATACCTACTCTTAGTCTCAGACCAGCATAGCCAACACAACCAACCTCACACTGATGATACCCATCAAGGTCGAAACATGTCTGTGAGTGGGTTTACTGGCTTTGCATCTCACCCCTAGCTTTTAAGCCTATGCTTAAAAGCTGTGTTTAAAGCAGCATGCATTGGTTTAAGGGTTGCTCGTGTAATATGAGCTTGAGACAAAAGGTGACACTGTGTGCTCATTTGCATGCCATTTCCCAGAAAAAAAAAATATATATATATACACACACACACACACACACACACACACACACACACACACACACACACACACACACACACACACACACACACACACCACACTATGATAACATAATTGGTTGTTTATTTTTCTCTTGACGCGTGTTCCTTCAAATTTCTATAGTATTGCAGAGGGGAATAGGGGGAATGCCACTTGGATAATGTAATTTTTTTTTTTTTTTTTTACAGTTTTTGTATGTTTATTGCTTTTTAGTTATACTGAGATGTTGGCATGTATAGTCTTGATTTTCACAGATGTATTGAAGAACACTGTTTTATTTATTGACATATTTATGCTTTCATTATTTTTCATTTAATAGTATTGCTCCCATGTGGCATAAATATTGTGTAAACCTTAGATAGTTAGAAGATAATCCTTTGGATGTACTATATTCTCCTGTGTTTAGCAATTCTGTTTATATTTGATGACATTTAAAAGCTGTTCTCTCCAGCACTTACAAAGCAAAAGAAAAACATGAAATGTATAGATTTTTTTTGTTTACTGATATAATCTATTGTACCATAATTACAATAACAACAAAAAATGCCAAAGAACAATTAATAGGAAACAGGCAATGGTTTCCAAAGACATATGTGTAAAAAAACAAATAAATACGAATTGAGAGTCAATGTAGTACCTACTGTACTAGTTCACTGTATGGAAAAGTCTTGTTGCAGTAAATAGGAGCATTGTGCTAAGTACACGTTCCACAGACCATGTCCTTGCAAAGTTTTCAGATGTTATGATACTGTGTGACCAAATAGAAGGTCTCACGTGTGGTGTTGAAGGAACAACCTGTAGAGCAGATATCATACAGGTATTGTCAAATTGTTGTTCTCAATAACATATACTGTTGTCCAGGACTGCTGACAGATTTCATGGGGCCCAGGAGTAGCGCTACATAATTCTCCTGTTTGTGTTTGGCTGAGGCCATGCAAGGTTAAAGCCTGACCATCCAGCCGGTGGGGGGTCTCTGTGGGGACCTCAGTTGCTGGAATGGCTGATCCCTTCATGGGGCTTGGTGTTGCTAGTGGATAGTTTGTAGTTTACATGCTGGTCTGGTGTCCCACTTTGGGCATCAGCCAGAGCTAGTTGAGTCTGTGTCATCAGGCCCAGGACACTCTCTGGGTTCTTGGCCCCAATTAAGTTTTCCATATTCTGAACAGCCGGAGTTAGGATTTTGGCAGCATGGTAATTTACCCAGGAGCATTCCTGAGTTGTTATCACCTATGGGAATTGCTCCAAAATGATTTGTTCAAGAATAGCCTCCTTCGTGCGTTGCTCGAGCTGTATCCACCGAGTACAAAAGTTCAGTAAGTGCTGAGCTATGACCCAGGATCTAATCTTAGAGATGTATTTCAAGTTCCGGAACTGCTACTGGGTCTGAGATCCAAGATAGTGGATTTTACCTGCTTAAAGTCCATAGCCTGATTTGCTGGTAGGTCCTGATATCAGGCCTGTGCTTCTTCTGTGAGGAGCGGGGACAAACTGATTTCCCAGTGATCTGCAGACCAGCCCTGGGCCTCGGAAACCCTTTCAAAGATTAACAGGAAAACATCTGGGTCCTTGGCCGGATTCATTTTTCTCAGGAGAACTGGGGGACTGTTTGGTCCGCCAGACAAAGGAGACTGGCCAGCCTTTCATTATGTGCTGCTGCAGTAGTAGTTTGTTGTGCTTTGCCTGCCTTTCACCCTGCTCTTCTTGCTGCTGGGTTAGGAGCTAGGCTTGCTTCTGCAGTAGTAGTGCATTTTTCCTATCCTTCTCCTACATTAGTAGTCAGTTTTTCCTTACCTGTTGTAACGTACGTGCCTGTCACAAACAAGGAGGGACCCCGAAACTGAGGTGAGATGGGTAACAAACTGCACCCACAGCTATGGGGACACGCCTGGAAAGTGGAAAATAGGCGTCTGGAACCGTCTGGGAGTATAAGATCAAATAAGATACTCGCCAGACGATAAGGGAGATTCCAGAAGATAGGTGGTACCGAGAGCCTGAGGTCCAGAGCCGGGAGGTAGGTAGGAATCCGCAAACCGAGGTGAAGGGGTCGAGAAGTCCAGGAGGTCAGGATACAAGCCGAGGGCAGGAGACGAGAGCGGATCTACAGCCAGGCCGGTTCGGTACGCAAGGGGATCACTAAAGAGACAAAGAGACAGAAACTGAGGTAGGCACGAGAAGATAGGAAACGCTGGAGAAACCAGCGTAGTCGCTACAGCGCGGCGAAGTTTGCCAGAAACAGGTAAAGCAGCGCCGGGATGCGACAGGAACTGAGACAGATATGCCACAGGAAACGCTGGCAGCAGGAGGCAGCTGATTGCAGAAGCAGGGAATAGATTGTCTGGAACCTGCAAAGCTCCGGATGGAAGGGCTCCAGCCAAAGCCAGGAGTGGATTCCTGACACCTGTTCGCACAGAAACTCTTTTTAAAAACGTTCCATTTTTTTGGGGGGGGGCTTTGCCTGCAGGAGCCGCTCAGTATCTTACTCAGCCACCATATGTTGCAGGGACAACGCTATGACACGTGGGTTAACTGAATAGGCTTGTTTATCCAGCCACAAAATCATGGAATGCAAAAAGAGCTTCATTCAGCATAGGTGTAAAGTAACAAAATAAACACTTACAACAGTCCAGTTAAATAGTCCATAACAGGGGGTTGCCCTTTTCCCAGAAAGAGTGGTTTAAGTACAAGAAAAACACAAAGCACACTGGAACGGCTACTTTGTGTGGTCTGATGCAATCTTTTATCATTTCAGAGGTCTCACCCACGTATCCCAACCCACAAGTACATGTAATCAAATAATCTACATATCTGGATCTACATGTAAAGTTGTACTTAATCTGGAATATTTTATCAGTCTCTGGGTGTTTAAAACTGTCTCCAAGCTGTGGACTGGCACATTGAAAGCAGTTGTGGCACCAAAGGTTCCCATATTATGGAGGACCCAAAACTGTTGGAAAAAGACCCCAAGTCTGCTCTTATTACACTATTTTTCAGGTTCTTTCCTCTCTTATAAGCACATAATGGAGGAACGATAAGAAAGTAATTCAGAGAAGGATCACATCGTAGAACATGTCAAATGTTTACGTATAATCTTTTTAATGCAATTGATTGTATCAGTTATAATAAAAGTTATTGAAAAATCACGTGTTACATAGTTACATAGTAGATGAGGTTGAAAAAAGACATAGGTCCATCAAGTTCAACCTATGCTAAATTTAGACAACAGATACTTTATTCTATATCTATACTTACTTATTGATCCAGAGGAAGGCAAACAAAAAACCCCATTAAGGGGAAAAATTAATTCCTTCCTGACTCCAAGAATTGGCAATCGGATTAATCCCTGGATCAACATCCTTCCCATGTATACTTATTTGGTATATCCCTGTATACCTTTCCCATCTAAAAAGATGTCCAACCTTTTTTTGAACAAATCTATTGTATCTGCCATCACAGTCTCCATGGGTAATAAATTCCACATTTTAACTGCCCTTACTGTAAAGAACCCTTTCCTTTGTTGCTGGTGAAATTTCCTTTCCTCCAACCTTAAGGGATGGCCCCGAGTCCTTTGTACTGCCCGTGGGATGAATAGTTCTTTTGAAAGCTCCTTGTATTGTCCCTGAATATATTTGTATATAGTTATCATATCCCCTCTTAGACGCCTCTTTTCTAATGTAAATAAATCTAATTTAGCTAGCCTCTCCTCATAAATTAGAATGTCCATCCCCTTTATTAATTTGGTGGCTCTTCTCTGCACTCTCTCTCTAGTTCCATAATGTCTTTTCTTAGGATTGGTGCCCAAAATTGTACTCCATATTCAAGGTGTGGTCTTACTAATGCTTTGTAAAGGGGCATCATTATGTTTACTTCCCTTCCATCCATTGCACGTTTGATGCAAGATAAGATCTTGTTTGCCTTTGCAGCTACTGCATGACATTGGGCACTATTGCTAAGCCTGCTGTCTACAAGCACTCCTAAATCCTTCTCCATCAAGGATTCCCCCAATATATCTCCATTTAATTTGTAAGTCGCCTTTTTATTCTTGCATCCCAAATCCATAACCTTACATTTATCTGTATTAAACCTCATTTGCCATTTACCTGCCCACGTTTTCAGTCTCTCCAAGTCCTTCTGAAGAGAAATTACATCCTGCTCTGATTTTATTACCTTACACAATTTAGTATCATCAGCAAAGATGGAGATTTTGCTCTCGATCCCAACCTCAAGGTCATTAATAAACAAGTTAAAAAGCAGGGGTCCCAGTACCGATCCTTGAGGTACTCCACTCACGACTTTAGCCCAACCTGAAAAAGTTCCATTTATGACAACCCTCTGTTGTCTGTCCTTTAACCAGTTTTCAATCCAGGTGCATATATTATTACTGAGTCCAATTTTCTTTATTTTGTACACCAACCTCTTGTGTGAAACCGTATCAAAAGCCTTTGCAAAATCTAAGTAGACGACATCAACTGCATTACGCTGGTCTAAATTCCTACTTACCTCCTCAAAGAAACAAATAAGGTTAGTTTGGCAAGATCTATCCTTCATAAATCCATGCTGACTATTACTAGTAATTTTGTTTTCCATTAGGTATTCCTGAATATTATCCCGTATTAAACCTTCAAGTAGTTTCCCTACTATTGAAGCCAGGCTTACAGGTCTGTAATTCCCCAGGTGTGATCTAGCTCCCTTTTTAAATATAGGCACCACATCTGCTTTACGCCAATCTTGTGGTACTGAGCCTGTGGAAATGGAGTCCTTGAAAATTAAATATAATGGTTTTGCTATTACTGAGCTTAACTCCTTGAGAACTCTTGGATGTATGCCATCGGGGCCAGGTGCCTTATTTACTTTAATTTTTTCAAGTCGCTTATGAACTTCTTCCTCAGTTAAACAATTGGTCATTAATATGGAGGTTGTGGCTTCCTCCTGTGGCGCTACTATTGAACTTGATTCTTCCCTGGTAAACACAGAGGCAAAGAATTTGTTTAATACCTCTGCTTTTTCCTTATCTCCAATAATCTGCCTACCCATCTCACACTGAAAGGGTCCTATATTTTCTTTTCTCATTTTTTTGTTATTAAGGTACTTAAAGAACTTTTTAGGGTTGACCTTACTGTCTATTGCAATCCTTTTTTCATTATCCATTTTTGCTAATTTAATTGCCATTTTGCAATTTTTGTTACATTCCTTATAATTCTGATACGATGTCTCTGTCCCTTCTGACTTAAAGAATCTAAACGCTTTCCTCTTCTTGTCCATTTCCTCCCCTACCTGTTTATTTAGCCACATTGGTTTTGACTTATTTCTTTTATACTTATTACCCAAGGGTATACACTGATAAGTGTGCTTTTCTAACAATGTTTTAAAGACTGCCCGTTTATCTTCTACATTTTTCCCTGCAAAAACATCATCCCATTGTATTACTACTAGATTAGGCCTCAGTTTATTAAAATCTGCCTTTCTAAAGTTTAATTTCATTGTTGAACCCAAGTAATCTGTTTTATTATCATTTATTTCAAATGAGACCATGTTATGATCACTGTTACCCAAATGTTCCAGGACTTGAATATTTGTTATTACTTCTACATTGTTTAATATGACCAAATCCAGAACTGCCCCTCTCCTGGTTGGTTCCTCAATAATTTGGGTCATATAATTGTCTTTAAGCACCCCCAAAAACCTGTTTCCTTTTGTTGTAACGCTAATCTCATTGCCCCAGTCTATGTCTGGATAATTAAAATCCCCCATTATGCAAACATGACCCAGTTTTGATGCCTTGAGAATGTATTTTAGCTTCCTCAATCTCACAGATATTTGGTGGTTTATAGCATATTCCCACAAACATTTTCTTTATACTTTTACCTCCACTGCTAATTTCTATCCACAAGGTCTCTACATTTTCATCATTCCCTTCATAGACATCCTCCCTTATAATAGGTTTTAGATCTGGTTTAACATATAGACATACTCTACCTCCCCTTCTATTTGTTCGATCCTTCCGAAAAAGAGAATACCCCTTTAAATTAACTGTCCAGTCATGAGTTTCATCCCACCATGTTTCAGTAATGCCTATGATATCATACTGCTCCCTTGTAGCTATTAATTCAAGCTCCCCCATTTTATCTGTCAGGCTTCTTGCATTAGCAAGCATGCATTTAAGTTTTTTTTCAGCCTTTACTATTATCTTATCTGCTCCTTCCTTCTGCTCCCACTTGGTTTAGTCTTTAGAAGTTTTCTAGTATTATCTGTATTTACTATGGGTATCTCACTGCTTGTCAAACTTGCACTTGCTCCCATTCTACCTCCATACCACCTCATCTATTCCATTTAGTTCATTATCTGTTTCATTCCCCTCCCCTCTCCATCCTAGTTTAAAATCTCCTCCAACCTTTTTAGCATTCTCCCCCCTAGCACAGAAGATCCCTCTTCATTGAGGTGCAATCCGTCCCTAGAATATAGATGGCACCTCCTCTCAGAAAAGGAGTCCCAGTGCTCTAAAAACCCAAACCCCTCCTTCCTACACCACTTTCTTAGCCATGCATTAACCTCCCTGATCTCTGACTGACTTGTCATGGGACCAGTTTTATTAAGTACAGTAGAGTTAATCGCTAAAGAGTCAGCTATGTTCTTTCTGAACCCTGCCGGTCCCAGAGAACTTGGAACTCATCTCAATTGTTACCAAAAGTATTTTCAATACATTTATCCTTGGTTTGTATGCATATCTCCTTACTGGGGTTTGTTCTTCCCATGTGCATTTCTTCTCTAATTCTTCTCATTGGGCCTGCTAAGCACGTCAAGGCACACTCCATTTAAGCTGTATTTAGTGGAGGTACCTGCTTAGATGGAGTTTACATGATTAGCAGGCTTACATTTTTTGTGATCAAAAGATGAAACCAAATTACTCTTTTGATACAAGACAGGTTAAAAAAATGTAAAATGTCACTAATAATTTGAAAGCCAATTTGGAACATAGCAAAGGCTTTTTCGATTTGTTTTCTTTAATGTTTTATATTGACTTCTATAGTACATAATGCAGTACTGGGTAGTACAAACCATACTTTTCTGGTACGATTACATTGTACTTTGGATATTTTAACATACTTGCTAGAAGAAGAAACAGCAGCACAGTACATAGAGCGAAGACACAAAAAATATGAACTAGAAGATAATGGTGATAGATAGCACTCCAAAATATTTTTCAACGACTACATGCAGGGTGCCAAAGGAACAAGGAGGACACTTATTCCTCCTAAAACAATAACCAAATAGCAATTGGATGTTCCAGCACTGACTGACTAATAGAATAATTTCAAATGTAGGAATATGCCAATATGAAAATGTAATAATGAAAGCACAAGATATCTATAAACATGGAACAATGTCACACAAGCGGGTAATACAAAAATAGACCCTAAATATGGTAGTGTGGGGGAAAAACACAGGGGAAGGGAAAAAGACAAGGAAAACCACATTAGGAAAAAGTAGGGGGTGGGGGAGAAATGTAGAAGTGGGTAATTAGGGGGGCATCGTTTCAGGGTGAAGACCCCTTCCTCAGGCCATTCCCCTAGGTCCACATGGACCAAAGGTACTTTCCTAATCCCTGAATCCCCAACAAACTACACAAACCCTTAAAAAGAGATAATGTGAGCAAAGGCTTAATCAGTCTGTATTGAGAGAACTGATTACGTCATCAGTGGGCGTATACTGGATCATCCGTCCTCATAGGCAGGAGTTGTAGTCATGTGATCAAACAGCTGTAGCTTAATCCTCAGTAAGAGTTCAGTTCTTATTGCTCCGATAACCAGATTCATGCCACGTGTGATGTTAGAAGGCTTGATTATGATGGCGTCTATGTCAAAAGACATTGCGCGTGCGGCTCAGGATGCGCTTGCGCATTGGCTCCAACAACTCCTGGCTGCATCCTTTGTTGTCGTGACAACTGCCATGCATCCAGAGTAACTTACAACGCCACAGTTACGTTGTGTAGAGGAGGTGGTCGGCCAGAGATATCTCCATGAGTCATATGTAGTCAGAGAAAAGAAAATACCATCTGGACCTAAGGGAATGGCCTATTACCCGCTTGTTTGACATGGTTCCATGTTTATAGATATCGTGCTTTCATTATTACAGTTTCATTTTGGCATATTCCTACGTTTGAAATAATTCTATTAGTCAGTGAGTGCTGGAACACCCTATTGGCATTTGAAATACATATACTGCTCACATAGTATTTGTGGCTGCATGCATGACTTCTGCCCTGACATTTATAAAGGATTGAGAAAGCAGGTACAGTATGCGTTGATTCACATCTTGAAGTACTTATCAAATTTGCTTTTGGTGGAGATAAACAAATAGCTGGAAGTAAACCCCACAATTGTAATAGAGAGATAGAAAAAAGAGGAGCACACAGAGCATGCTTTATCATACTGTCAAGATACTGAAAAAAGAAATGCTTTTGCATATTCTTTTTTATTGACACATATGTCCTGTGTATTTTATCCTCCTTGTGGAATCCACTGCAAATTTCACACAACAGCATCAAACTTGTGTACCGTATGTACCTGTAAGGATCCATGAGGCGGCGCCCAGTCGACGCACGCAAACCTTACAGTCCATACACTGGCGACACACTTTATTCGAGCTCGGCTAGTCCCACGAATTCGGGTATACTCGGGTGTATTGAGGTTTGTGACTGTTTTCTGCCCGAGTGCATTGCGTTATTTTCCAGGCAGGGATTGAAGCATTTTATTCCCGCTGGCTGCAATACTGCACAGTATATAAATATATATATACTGCATTACAATTCATGAATTTTTGCCATCTGGTAGACACGCGAAGCATTGCAGCCTATTAAATCCTAATCATTATCATTTAACAGATCAGCCGCCCGTCAGCCAGGCATGAACCATAGCTGGGAAGGCAAACGCAACGGGGCTTGTCAGAGGTGAGGAGCGGCGCATTCCAGGTATCTGCCAGGTACATACTGGGTATTTGCTCGAATAAAGTGTGTCGCAGCAGTACATCCATAAACTAGCATCGCTCCCAAACCTCACCCTGGAGCCTGTTATCATCATAGGAGCGCGCGCACAGCCCACGTGGACCTAAATGCCAACTCCTCTGGCCCCACCTCCCAGTTGCATCCACATGATGACGTCATTAACGCGCGATACAGCACACACCTGTATCACATTAATATAAGCAGGAATTGATTGATGTGAAAAAATGTAAAATGTCACTAATAATTTGAAAGCCAATTTGGAACATAGCAAAGGCTTTTTCGATTTGTTTTCTTTAATGTTTTATATTGACTTCTATAGTACATAATGCAGTACTGGGTAGTACAAACCTGCCTTGTGCAGTGGAGCTTCCTATCAGAACCTGCTCAGTGACATGCCTCCTGCTGTGATTCGTCATAGCTTCCTGTAAAAACTCAGCAGAGCCAGAGGCTCATCGCTGAGCATAATCTCTGTTTGTGCATGTGCCTCTCCACAGTCTGTTCTGTTTCAGCCTTGTCTGCCTTGCTACCTGACCCTGCTTGCTTTCGGACTCCACTCTTCTCCTCTCCTGACCCAGCTTTGTTTGACCATCCACATCTCTCCATCCCTGACCTTGGCTTACTCTCGATGATCTGAACCTCTCCAATCCTGACCTCGACTAAAGCACCCACAACGATCTGTACCCCTCCACTACTGACTCCGGCAAGTATCAGGACCATTCTCACCTCTACTACCCTGACCCAGCTACCTTGATTAATCTACAGCCCAGACGCACTCACGCGGCTGTAGGTTGGCGTTATATATATTACCCCAACTCAGCAGCGTGGTCCCATCTTGTTTGTGGTGAGCACACCGTCACAGTACCAAGAATTAATGGGTTATACATTTATTATTTTTCTTAACTCTGTATAAATAAATTGAAAGCCCCAAGGGCAATTAGCAGTGGAACAACATGGGGATGGAGATGCTCCCTAGGGGAATTTGATGGGAAAGGGGTAGAAAGTTGACAGGCAAAGTTAGGGCAGGTGTCAAGAAATTTACCACTAAATTGTTACTGGATGATTGGGCAGGATTAGGTGATTGGTTGAGGGTACGGACGGTGAATGTTAGATTTTATACTTATTATAATATTCTTTATAAATATTCATTACTAAATGTAGGTATTGTAACACCACTATGAACACACAAGTATGTTGATGGACATGCCCTCCGGTCAATGGCTGTGAACCAATGAAAAGACTGAGATCATAGGATACTGAAACCGATGACACCATGTATAGAGGAGTGTAGAGAGATATTGGTTGATAGGAGCATGTGAGCAGCAGCGAGAGACCCACAAGGAGAGTGAGAGAAAGGACCTGTCCTGAGGAGCCCAGCAAGTGAGACAGTGCGGCAGAGACTTCCCAGTGTGGCAGAACAGCACGTACGGATAACGGATGTGATCTGGAAGGGTACATCACGTTATAGAGGGGCATAATTATGTTTACTTCCCATCTATACATTGCTCGTTTAATGCAAGATGAGATCTTGTTTGCCTTTGCAGCTACTGCATGACTTTGGGCACTATTGCTAAGTCTGCTGTCTACAAGCACTCCTAAATCCTTCTCCATCAAATAATTCTCCTAATGTATCCCCATTTTATTTGTAAGTTACCTGTTTATTCTTGCCATGCGCGCCAAGCGCAGGAGACCTCTGTGCGTGTGCGCTGAGTACAGGAAGCCTCTGTGCATGCGCGCCATGCCTGCCATAGGTCTCTGCACATGTGAGCCATGCCCGCCATAGAACTCTGCGCATGCACGCCGAGCGCGGGAGGCCACTGCGCATGCGCGCCATGCACGCCGAGCGCTGGGGGCCTCTGTGCATGTGCGCCATGCGCGGTAGGCCTCTGCGCATGCGCAATGAGCTGCCAGCAGAGCCGACGGCCTCTTCTGGCAGCAGCGACGTCACTTCCGGGACTACACTTCCGTCACCAACAAGGCAATTTGCTTCAAGGGAAATTTTCATATTGTAGGTGCCACATACAGTAGAAGTTTCATTTAAAAAAAGAAATCCCCTAATACTGAAGTACTCATTTACACTGAAACATAGCAAATTGTGCTGCATATCTACAAGTAAGATTATATTAAACTAAGCTGGCTAAACAGCAATATATTTGTTTGCAGTATCTTTGTTAATTCATTAACAAAGCATGGCATTTTTTTAACGCTCTAGTTGGTGCAGCAAGCAAGTTTCACATTTTGAACCAGGACCAAATGTTAGTGGTAACATTACAGTACTGTGTGTGTCAAGTTATTTAAAAGTTATTGTTGAGAATTCACAGACGTTGATATATTGTTCTTACCAACTTCAAAGCATAAACAAAGTATAGTATAATTAAATTCTACCCTGCCAAAAAATGTAAATACCCAATTAGCATAACAATAATATTAAGACATAATTAAGAGAATACTGACCAAGATACAGTATGGAAAATGCCTGCATAATCCATTCACATTGTATTTAGTTTGTTGCATAACAATTTTGGAAGTTATACAGCTCCACAGACAAAGATATGATGAAATAAAATAAAGTAATACAAATGACAGTCTTGTTTAAAACATGTTATGTGCTTTGGTGCAGGAAAGCACACAGGCAGATGCCATAACATATTTCTAAAACGCAAAGCTGCTCAAGATGATCTATACATAATGAGCCATGACAAGTCTGGAATTGATGAAGCGCAGGTTGATAGTGATAGAAAACAAGTCATTTCAAGTTGTATTTTAACAATTTCTCTCAGCTGAGCACTTAAAATAGCAACACAACTACAGTGTACCATTAACTATATTAAAAAAAAGGGCAAGTAACATCTTCATAATAGCAAACCATGCTTTTTATACGTTGGACATCCTCCTACGGTACACGTATAAACCGTTGTTTTATATGTCTTATATTTAAGAAAAAAACAACAATATATTTTCAAATTAAATATTTCTATCATGGTGAACAAGAAAAAAGGGTAAAAAAAAAAAAAAAAAGTCCGACACTCTGACCATGACTTGGGAATTTCTAATACCTTCCCCTGGGATGTTACAGTACGTGCATTGATGCGTTTTAATGATTCCATCCAATTAACTAGCTTTGACAGGTAGCTGTTTATGATACCTGGTAGTAACTACACCTAGAAGGCTCTTATATGACCAATGTTGTCCTTCTTCCCATTGCCTGCTGCTGCTTGCATTTCAATCCTTTTCTTTTCTCTAATATTTTCTCTTTTTCTTTCTGATTATCTTTCTCCTTCTCCAATTGCCTCTTACCATTGTTTCCCTTTCTCTTTTATAACGGTTTATATTTCCTTCTCTCACTCTGTTCTTTGTCATTATGTATTTTGGGTATATGCCATTAGCCCTCTACTGCTGTTTGAATATTATGTTCAAGTGGTATTGGACAATATTAATGGATACAACAGATAAAAAAATTAATAGACAAATGTAGTCACACATAATTATGTGAAATAAATGGTATACTTATATGTAACAAAGTTTTACCAAGAGATTGCATTAGAACAGCTGCATGTAATATCTAGGGCCATATACACTAAATGGTGCATTGCCATAAGACACCTTTTGGTACTCAAAGGCAATGATTTTCATACCTTAAGCACAATGTGTAGTCTGCTTATTTTTAACTTGTCTTATTTGTCCTCTACATATGCTAGATACAGTATATGTATGTGAAAGTCATCATTCTTAATTTTCTTTTCACAATTGTGTGGATTTTCATCTACTTTCTTTGCTCTTCACGTTTAAGAGTTGGAGGTGTATGCGCTTGTGTTTCGTGTACGCAACTATACTGCAGCAAGTATATTTCATATAGAGCACTTAACCAGGAGCTATAACCGAGGTCATAAATTGACTTACGAACTGTAACATAATCCTTACTGTGAGATTCTGCAATTTTCTTATGTACAGATATATACTTTTCAGGTTTATGTTCTTGTGGCTGGGGATTGCCAGGGAAAGCCGATCATAGCTATCCACTGTCGCCAGGAAGCAAGCCGCTGGCCGACGGTTTGCTAATATCCGGCTGCCTGCAGCTGTTACCTTCCCTGGAGCCACGGGAGACTGCTTTTTTTTCACATGGCTAAGAGAATGTGTCTGGCTACATCTGGAAATGGATAGTTCACACATTATCATGAGCATGTTTTATATAATAGTTATATTGTGTCATCAGGAAGAGACTTTAAGTAATAAAAGAGATTTGTACTTTTAAGTGGTGTTTTGCTTCTTTTTTTTTTTATTATTATTATTATTATTATTATCATGCCACTGAAATTATGACGTGCATATAATCTAACAGTATGAGTGAGGCATTCACCACACATTGCAACTTCACTTATGATAAAAGAATATACAGGTACTCTGGTTTGAGCAGATTGCAATGAATCGTTCGGAAAGTTCTATTCAATCTCTTTCTCCTTCGAAAGTTACCATAATCAAACATACCAATCCATGACATGTGAGTGTAGTGCCCAGTACGGCCCCTCATGCCGGGGGGTTCTATTCTAATAAAGCTATCATTCATTCTTAAGTTGTGTCGAATAGAATTCTTCCACACCCTTTCTTCCCTCCGCCCCCCCATGAATGGGTATTTTGTAGCGATAAACTTCAATGTCAGATATAATTGACTTCATATCTGTATTGCCTTGAATGGAACCTTATATCATATATGTGTAGCACCCCTATCCCTCCTCCCCTCTAATGGAGATCTGCTCTTCTGGGATAAGTGCCACATGTTCCCGGTGTGATGGTGCATACCTGTAGGCTCATAGCACACTGAGTGCTCCACAGATGGTTTTGGGAGTTTCAACAGGTCAGGTTCTTAGTTCAGATCTTCCAGTGAAATGCCTCATCCTCGCAGGGCTCCTGCCAGGGCAAGAGTTCTCCCCACAAGCCCTCCTTCTCCATAAACACACATAGGCAGTTGATAATACAACCAGTGTTTATTGAGATATTCACAGCCACTACATTCTCCTACTTCCATGGATTAAACCCAAGGAGCTTGAGGCCCCAAGAGCCCATCCTTACCCCCTTACCCCCTGATGGGGCAAGGTGGAATAGCTCCCACTCCACAGAGGGAGAGGACAGAACCATCACATGTTAGTGGTGCCAGCCTTTGTACCTGGGGAGGGGTTTGTAACCCTTCCCCATAACAGGGCAGCCCAGGTAATGACAGGCATCACACCATCTGCATGTGATCCAGTCCATAACCTCCCAGGCATGACACTTCAAACTGCTGTTAGGCCTGCACCTGGATAGGATAACATTGTATCCTATCCAGTCTGCAATTCACATGCTAGGCCTCTGTGCATGAGTTTAACCCCAATACTGCCTGTCCCTATTAGGACTTATAATGTTAGGGCCAAAGAAAAGGGTATAGCCAGGGGTACTAAGCTACATATGCATAACTGCAGGCAGGTTTAGAAAGTGCCTTGTACTAATGGACTGAGATACATTTGGTTAATGCATACTAATTTGAGTGAAGTGTGCTACTCCTACAGTAGAGAAGTACAAGTTCATTAAACAAAGAATGGTAATGTTTAAAGCAAGACATGTCTACACTGTATTTTGTATTGAGACACCTGTGGGATTCCTACTGTAGCGACTTCCTTACAACTACCAAGCATCACAGACAAAGTTATTCATGGTGCCACCTGCTGGCCATGTGTTGAACTGCAATATCATAAATAACCACACAAATAATTATTCTTGGCGAACCGCAGAGGAGGCACGGCTGGTCACGGAGGTGTGGACAACAGTGTTTACGCAGGTGTCACGCCACACCTGGTGGTGCTCACGCTTTAAACATTTTTCTCAGCTGAGCACTTAAAATAGACGGTCAAATGTGTCAAAATGTAGTCAATTTTTTTTAATTTTCGTATATACAGTATCTTCCATTTTTTTGCATTTTTTTTAGGATTCTTCACAATTCAAATGTTCATCCTTTTTTGGCAGATGTTTGAGTACTCAATTATTGGGTGGCTGCTGCAGACCCTCTCATAATCTCTAATTTCAGATATAAAATCCATTTGTTTTGGAAAAAAAATGTAACCTTCTCCCATTTAAAATATTCAAATATTCATCAGAAAAAATTGAGCAATAAAAATTAAGTAACAAAAAAAATATTCAAATATTCCAATGAAAAAAAACATGTGTCACTTTTTTTCTGCATTCCAATGAATTTGCAAATATAAAAAAAAATCCAATTTTTGTAATGAATCCAAATTCGGGGGAATAATTCTCCCAACTCTAGACACATGTTCTTACCTCATAACATCTGACTTGAACACACCTAAAGTACATATGTTTGCATTGTTTGATAGATTTATTTTAAGTCCGCCTGTGTGACTCTTATTAAATGAAACTAAAATAATCATGCATTTTGTATCTAGAATACGGTACAACTATAGGTATTTCTTATGTAACGGTGTTTTCCCCCCACCAATCGCAGATAGGGTCCATTACAGGTGTGTGTGGTGTATACCTGCTGGTAAAAAGAGGGCTAAGTCATCCGCGATGATTTCGGGACACAGGAGCAGGCTATTTGTGTCCATACCCCACATAATACTTAGCAGTGCAGCGCCGCCATCTGCCGTAGGCTCCAGGGATGTATGGAGATGATCTCCTACGGTAGAACTTGTACCACTCCCTTCAGTTAGATCACACATCAGGCCGGCGGTATTTTTCAAACAGGAACGGTTTATTACTACACACTTTGCAGTAACTCAACAGCTCCTCAGCAGTCTTCTGTCGGATACAGTCTCCTTAGATCAGCTCTCACTGGTGATGGTCCCTGTACCGTCACTACAGGCCAAGGGCACCCGCAGCCATCCTAGCTCATCCCCAACTCCCTAGCGAGGCAGAGGTATAATCATACTCACTCCTCCCTGCAGGGAAGAGCACGTGGGTAGGTACCAATCTCAGGCTCCCAGATGTGTGACCTGCCTTCCTCAGAGGGAAGGAACAACCTCTAACTTTAGGGAGGTCCTACCCTTAAGTGCAGCCAGAAGGTGGGCATCCCGCTGTCAAAGCTACAACAGGATGTACCACCCCCTGCTGTCACTAAAGTGAAGTACCAATGGTGAAGGGGAAACCCCATACCAACTACTAGCAATCCTGTGAATACCAGGGTTTACTGCCAGACCATTGAGTAGAATAGTAGCCAGGGGGTACCCCGCTACACTTAATTTAAATTGCAGGCTTAATAGTCAAAATAAAAAAAAATTGTCCAGACAGATGATTATTATTAGGAAAAAACCCTTGATTATAGAAAAAGGCCAATTACAACAAATGTTGTAGAATCTGTTTAGAAATGCCTCCTAAACCTAGCTGGAGATTTAAATGCAATTATGAATCCAAATCTAGATAAATACCCCAGCCCCACAACACCACAAAGGACAGACTCTACTTAAGGATTTGTCTCCATGTCAAAATACCTGATGCTTGGAGATTTATTCCTCCCAATGTGAAAGAGTTTATTTCTTCTCACATCCCTGTAATAGCTATTCATGTATTGACTACATTTTTGTCGAACAACAAATAAGTGACCACATCTCCTCAGCAACCATTGCCCCTTCTGCTTGGTCAGATCGCTCTACACTTATAACTGAGAGGGAGGGCATTACAACTAAAAACAAAACAAGATTGTGGTCTTTAAACAAATCTTTATTGATAAATACACAAACTCTCCATCAATGGAGGAAGTGCCCACCCAATACTTCAAGCTAAATAACTCCCCAGAGGTGTCCTCTTTTACCCTTTGGGATGGACTTAGATCGGTGAGCAGAGGTAGGCTGTTTGCGCTAGCTTCTTGAAAAAAAAAAAAAAAGATAAAACAAAACAAATTAATATATGAACAAAAAATTTGACAATTGAACCTATCCACAAAACAAATCCCTCCTGGAAAAACTATAGTGAAATAATCTCAGTAACAGTCCAATAGAATCTTCTGTTGGTGACAAATGCAGATAAAGCAATGTGATGGACCCAACAGAAATATTACGAAAAAAGCAAGATACTGTTGAATAAAAGAAAAACAAACGAAGACCAAAATCCATAGTATGTACACACCAAAAATGGTCGCATTTGCCCTAACCCTAAAATTATTTATAAAGTATTTAGAGAATATTACGCATCCCTATACAATCTACCTGGCCAGGTGGGTGACTCGGTTAAAAATAAGAGAGCACGAAAACTCTAAACTTCTTAGCAGAATGCCAACTCCCACACTTAAACCAAACAATATAATAACCCTTGAAAAGAACTATAGAGACACTTGAAATTCAGGAAGCAATCAATTCCCTGAATAATGGGAACGCCCCTGGCCAAGATTAATTCTCTAACCTTTACTACAAAAATATTTCTATAATACTTCTTCCATATTTAGCAAAGATATTAAATTAAATGTTCCTAGGCCTTTCTCCACCTAGAGATATGTTACAAGCAACCATAGTTGTAATCCTGAAAAAGAGAAAAGACCCTCTGATATGCTCTAGTTAAAGACCGATTTCCCATTTAAACACAGATCTAAAACCTATATGCTAAAATTTGGGCCACAAGAATGAACAATATTCTCCTTAAACTAATCCATCCTGATCAATTTGGCTTTGTTCTGGGCAGACAAGCCCATGACAATACAAGAAGGATTGTACATCTTATACATGTGGTAAAACAAACAGGATGTCCCTCCCTTGTGCTCTGATTAGATGCAGAAAAAGCATTCAATAGACTAGATTGGCAGTTCCTGACGGCCACGCTCTCACATATGTATTCACACGAAAAATTCTAAATACTATAAATATGTTATATTCTGCCCCAACGGTTACAGTGAAGGCCAACAATATCTCATCTGACCCTTTTCTGATGCTAAATAAAACAGACAAAGTTGCCCATTGTCTCCTTTACGATTTGCCTTGGCCATAGAACCATTAGTCTGCCAGATAAGAATGAATCCAAACATTACTGGTATTTCTGTTTAAAAACCCCGCACCTCATTTCTGTTCAAAACCTCGCACCTCACTCCCGGATTATTTCCACAACTATCAGAATTTAGTTCTCTCTCGGGATACAAAACTAATAATACCAAATCCTTGGACCTTAGTATAAATCTCCCTAAAGAAATTTAAAAATTACTACAACTTAATTTGATTTTAAATGGAATCCTAACCATATTAAATATCTAGGTGTCCAAATAACCAATGATTACTCTACATTATATATTACAAATTATAAACCTTTCCTCAATCACATAACAAAAGACTTGGCCACCTGGAACCCACATACAGTATAAGCTCTTGATTTGGGAAAATAGCAACTATTAAAATGAATGTTCTACCTAGATTTCTCTATCTTTTTCAAACCCTCCCGGTTAAAATCTGCCAGAAAGATTTAGACAATGTACAAAAGAAAATATTGAAATTTGTTTAGCAAAATAGATGCCCCAGAGTCTGCAAATATATTCTCTACAAGCCCAAGTTAGGAGGCCTGATTCTCCCGAATTAAAAAAATTAGAGTGGCTCAGTTAGGGCAACTGATTAGTTGGCATGCAAATCTGTCTGACAAGCGGTGGGTAGAGCTAGAAAATTTGATTTGCTCTCCAATTGGAAATAAGAATCTTCTTTGGTTTAACAAAAAATCTACACCAGCTGGGATCTATAAAAACCCAGTAATGTCCTTTGCATGTAATTTTTGGGACTCTCTTAAATCCAGGTTTACGTTAACCAACTCTCCTTCTCCCATGCAACCTCTGTGTATGGAACCCTCCCTTCCTTTCTATATAGGTAACCAACAAACAAATCCCTGGACTCAAAAAGGACTCTTAAGATTCAACAATATTCTTATCCATGGGAAGGTTCCCTCTTTTGCCTCATTACAATCTAGTCATCACATACTGTACCTTCCTCTGAATTTTTCAAATTCCTCCAGATCAGGCACTATATTTAATATACCTACAAATTAGATCGATCCCAAGATCCTACTTCATTCGAGAATTGATGTTTACACCAATCCCTCACAGAGGGGATTATCTCCAAGTTATACCACAGTCTGGCTCCCTTCAAAATTAACTAGGCACCCGGCAGATAATAACCTCCCGAGAGAAAGACCTAAACACCAATTTACACTTGGATATATGAAAAGATATATGGGAGGCCGCTTCCAAAAACTTATCGTGTGTCATGATCAAAGAGAACATTTACAAATTAATATACAGATGGTACATGACTCCTACCAGGTTACATTCTTTTCCCCCCCCAGGTTTCTCCCCATTGTGCTGGCATGACTACAGTGATATGGGGACTATACTGTACATATTCTGGTAATTCCCTAAAATTCAACTACTAGTGAAGGAAGTGCTTGCCTTAATATATAGGATCTTGCAGGTCAATATTCCCCCTGATCCACAATACACATTATTAGGGAAACCCATAGACAACCAAAATAAACATGAAATCAACATCATTTCCCAAATTGTAAATGCCACTAGGTGCAATATTGCTAAGAATTGGAAACAATCTGCCCCCCTCTCTACATCAAATAAACAGTAACGTGTGCCACATAGTATATATGGAAAAACTGCTTGCCTAAATGGTTCAACCTAACAGTTTTCGAGGGCTTGGGCCCCTTGGTTCCGACATGCTGGTATCTCTGTACTTCGATTAAAATACTCTGAACGCTGTGATGTATACTATGTTAAAACGTATGTTTAATATATTGTATACAGTATGTGCAAATTCTGTACCATAGCAGCCATTGTGGAAATTTTGGGGTCCTGCCTTATAAATCGGCTGAGCTTGCGTCTTCTGGTCACACCTTTGAGCTGTTGTACATTCTAACTTCTTACAGGGCCTTCCTATTATTTTTTATATATACTGAAAATTAAAGGAGTGGCATAAATCCAAAGATAACAGTTAGTGCCTGGCTTTGAGAAGGATAGTTGTGATAAGTTTAGGTCTCTCTTTTGCCTTACATGCAGTCGCTGCATAGTTAGAAAAATAATGCATTTCAGCTATGTCGGTAAACATTATGTGTCGACGTTAATAACTTCAATTACATTATTGTTTAAATTGTTGTAGACATAAATGCCCTCTTAATTGCCTATCTGGCATGGTGTGTTAGAGAATTGTCACAGGGATGATTAAATGTGTTGTTTTACACAATGAAATAGGACAACATGAAAATGTGGCCTTTTTTGTTAATACACAGTACTTTTTCTTATCCCTTCAAATTCATGTTATATAGAACACAGTATGTAAGTAATCAGCAAGTAGTTGCAACGAATGCTTTATAACGCTGTCTGCAAATAGCTTTATCTGTTTCGGTATCACAAGATGGTCCGATTAGGCTCACTCACACACCTATTTACCCTGTATATTTTAATGAGAAACCTTATTGCATCTTTTTGATCTGATCCAAAATGTATTGCTCATGATTTTATTCATTATTCTCTCCGGCACCTGTTAGATGTTTTACTTCAACTATGTAATTTATGACTGGGCTATTCTCCAAATGAAGCGGAGATGAAAATGAGAATCCATTATCAACTTTTCAACATATTAGATTAGGAGCTAATCAGAGTGACCAGCCAAGTTAACAAATAGTCTGTGAAACTAGGCACATAATCCTTTTTTTCTAAATAAGGTCCTTGATCCCTTGGTTAATGTATTCATCACTAAGATTGCCTCTCAAAAATATAAAAACTCAAAATCTAATTTTCAGATACATTGAAGATGTGTGTATATTCTGGAAAATGTTAAGGTTTATTCAGTGTACGTGCAAGAGAAAATATGAATACATTTCAAGAGTTATCTTTTGAAAAAGATAGGATAAAACCGATGCTTATGAATACTGTGATTTAAAAAAATTATATTTATCAAATTATTTTTCAGGATCAGACGGAAAGTATTGAGATTAACATACTTGCATTTCAAATCCATCAGTGTGACGAATTGAACTAAAATACATTTGTAAGTATATTACTTTTTATATTTTCTACAGTATGTATTGCTCAATTTCACAGCTGTATCAATGAAAGTATGCATTTTCATTTTATAATGGCATTGTTAACAAAACATACGTCTTGCTTTTAAATGTGCAAAATATGAAGAATTAACAGGAGTACAGTACAGTACTGTACATTAAATAGAAGGGTGCAAGAAGCAACCCACTGTGGGTTTGTTGGGTCCTTTTTAGGTTGTGTGGTTTAGGCTGATTTTATATGGGGTTTATTTTTAATTTAAAGGCATGAACAAGGAGGCGCTAGCTTCCCCCCCCCCCCTCCTCTCTCCCATTACCCCATCTACATAAAACATACAAATTAACGAGAGGACACAGTTTGGAGGTAAAACGGCCACGGCTTGTTTATTAATCACAACTGGGGATAGTGTACCACCTGTTCACGCCAGAATGCTCAGAGCTGTGCAACGCAAAGGGGGCACCCGGAAATATGTCCCGGTGATCTGCCCCCTTACTTCAACCCCCCGCTTTACCAGCCCCGAGCCTCTTCTGGCGGGACAAGCACTTACCTCCCCCCCCTCCAAACCGCTGCAACACCAAGGAACAAGTGACAGTTGCTTGCTCCTTGCTCCTTGGCTCCTGATTTAAAACCCAACCGACCCAACTGCCACCCTGATCGCTCTCGCGACCACCAGGCTAGGTGGTGGGGGGGGGGGGGCAGGGGGCTTCACCCCCCGGTCAATGGCTGTTGCTGCCCATCCGGGCTAGGTCAGCTCTTTTCTGTAAGTATAGCAATTATTCTACTCACATGATTTGAGAAACCTTGTTAAAGAAATACTCTTTCATGTTCTGTCAATATGGAAAGACTCAGATGTGATAAAAAGCCATATCCAGTAAAGAAAGAAGATATGGAAGATGGTGCAGGGCAAGGGTAGCAAACCAGTCCACACAGGCAACCAACTACAACACAGGTTTCAGGACATCCCTGCTTCACGACAGGTGGCTCAATCAGTTGCTCACTCATTGACTGAGCCACTGATTGAGTCACCTGTGCTGAAGCAGGGATGTCCTGCAAACCTGACCAGTTGGTGGCCCTTGAGGGTTTATGGGGAAACGAAAAGCTCTAGTAAATCTGTAAATAAGTGAGAACTTTAACTAGAAAGTTTTCTGGGCATGGAGCAGTCCACCCCCACCCTCAACTCCCCGAGTTCAGGCTTTTAATACCACATATAGTATTGAATTTCAGAACTAAGAGTATTATTTAAGGTGCCACATTTATCTTTTTTTTTCATTTTAATACCACAACTACTTTTTTTGTAATCACTATTCTAATTAGATTTGTACAATTTAGAAGTTTAGAGCTTTGCTACAAAGAACATTATTATTATAAGTGTACAGATGTGTCCTCCTGTTTTCTCCTGCTAGCCTAGGAAAATCTGTGGCTATCTCACAGAACGCTGCAACATTTCAGTGATATTTCTGCAGTCAGACTAATTGCCCATTGGATTAACACAGCAGGGACTATTTGAATGGGACTACAAGGACCCCCATTGTGTTAATCTGATGGGCCATTAGTCTGGCTGCAGAAATATCATATAAATGTTGTAGCATTTCTGTGAGAGCCACAGATTATTTTAGGCTAGCAGGAGAGAACAGGAGGAAACATCTGTAGTTTATATTTAGCCACCCTTCTCCTGTGAACATGTTTATATATTATTTCTGAAGAGTAAGTATATGTGTGCTCACTGCTCATTTATTAGGCTGGCGGGTCCCTGTTCCAGAAGAACTAACACTAATGTTTGTAATCTCAGATAAGTGGAAATAAAATGGATTATCCAAGATCAAGGGAAGCTGACAATGATTTTTAACCATGTGTTCCCTGGTGTGTCCTTATATCAAACCATGTTTTCTATTTGATAAGACAATATTTTTACCTTAGGCCACTCTGTGCAAAGAATAATTTTGCTTTAAAATTGTTTGCCAAAGCTGAAATGGCCTCATTTCTGTGATACTGTAAATTACAGGAATAGTTTATTAAAATGCATAATTTGTAGCTTACTTCAGGGGCTTTGTACAACGTCTTGTAGTTATATTTCTATTCTTGGGGTTGTAGTATATTTTTTACTGGAGTATTAATTTTTATTTTTAATGCCTGGCTGCCTTCACACGCCATCCCCTGATTTACTCAAATGGTTGTAACTGGAGGTACTTCATTTAAAGTGTGATCTCAAATCAGACACCAGGCTGAAAATGTTAACTACAGTATATACTGTACAGATACAGACATCATAGACACTCTGGGTTAGTGGTATCTTCTTACCAGTGCGGTCCTATTGCGGTATGTTCTTGTAGAACGGCGTGCAATCCACCAAGAGAGTTGACCATAGGAAAAAGATGAAATAGGCAGCGCACTGCCAAAAAGCAGGATGAGGCTCAAGGGTTAAAAAATAGAAAACACCTTTATTCCATAACAGAATGAAACAGAAAGACCCCCAAACATCTCCAACAGTACCACACCTACGCGTTTCGGACCTTGATAAAGGGCACACAGCCCGAAACGCGTAGGTGTGGTACTGTTGGAGATGTTTGGGGGTCTTCCTGTTTGATCCTGTTATGGACTAAAGGTGTTTTCTATTTTTTAACCCTTGAGCCTCCTCCTGCTTTTTGGCAGTGCGCTGCCTAAAACATCTTTTTCCTCATTATTAACCCATTCTTATTACTTATATTATGCTATGTAAAAGCCTGTACATCTTGAACGCTTTAATTTAAAGTGATGTGTTAGTTATAGATACACTGTTTGATAAGCATGCCCACCATGCCCAGGTTACTCTAGATCTGGCAAGTCCTAATGATCATATTCTTCTGCAGGAAGGGTTTTAGAGAATCCCGAGATGAAACTGAAACATTATGAGTTGGCTCTAGAGAAGGCTCGCATAAAGTCCCTTCTACAGAGGTGTCACTTGTTGATGAGCATCTTTACAGCTGGTCAGCATGTTGATGCCAGTGGTTTTCACCCTATAGGAGACAGGCCCTGCAACCTCAGTAAATATGGAGTTGGTCTAAAAAAGTGGGTTCTTTCTACAGTCTCTCGCAAATACAAAACCTTGTCGAGTGAAGAAATGTAGGAATGATGATGACAAAGAAGTCCAGTGCCTACTCCAGCTTTTGTTTTAAGGTTGTAGTTAGCTCTGGGTTGAGTCAGTCAAGGCAGGTCTTGAGATGACTCTCCATTAGTAGCTTTGATTGACTCTAGGAATTGGGAAGGGATTTGACATGATCATGGAGGAAACTGGCAAGTCTGGTCAGCCATTCACACACACTCATCATTCTTGTAGCCACTTTAGTTGTCTGTACCATCTGTTTTGCTTGTCAACTAGCTTAAAAATATTAAGGAGAAATGGTGACAGCTCATTTTTTTTTTTTTTTTACAAAACTCTTGCAGTTTTCAAAGGTAAAAGTACTTCCATTATCAGCACACTGGGACAGTTGGATTCCCATGAGTTGCGAACAGCTGTCAAAGAGCAGTGATTGTTGTGGCAAATGTTTGTGATGAGACAAAGATCACTTGAGCCATTTTGAGTAAGAGTTCACAACTATCAGGATGTTCTTCCATTGCAATAGGATCAAGGATTCTTACTGTAGTAATTTCCCATATAAACATTAGTACTTTTGGTTGGTTATGTCCAATAGCTTGTCATGTGCTGCACTCATTTACAAAATGTTCTATGTCTAAAATTCTGGGCCACCTCACTTTCTATCTCCTTCTGGGTCTGCCTATATTAACCACTTCCCCACCCTGGGACTGCCTCTTAACCCTGTCTCCACCCAGGGACTGCCTCTCTTAATACCTTTCCCACCCCAGGATTACTCTTAAACCCCTTTGTGTCTCTGTCACTGTGTCTCTCTTTATCTTGCCCCTAAGAAACTCCTTCCTGATGCTCAACAAATCCCCTAAACATCCTTCCCCTCCATCAATCAACAACCTCCCATATCACCTAAACACTGCCCTGCTCAACAAATCCCTTGAATTCACTGACCCTGCTCAACACTTTGCCTCCCATCACACCTCCCATCACCCACCCTCTGCTCAACAAACATCTGGCTCCTACATTTTATAAACAATTTTCCACCCGAGCCATATTCACTTAGCATGTGAACCCACGCCATCATTGCATTCTAGTTGGCATACAGTACTGTATCTGGAGGTGTTGGTTTGGGTTTAAAGAGTACAGTATATTTAAATTGTGATCAGTATGAATTTTAAAGACATGTCCATAGATATCATTGTGAATTTTATTTCAGCTATAACAATGAGGGCTTCTTTATTAATCTGTGCATAGTTTCACTTTGTGAATTTCCTATTTGGCTTTTGGTTCAGGAGTATCATGGGTTGACTTTACCTTGTCTTCTGTTGAGTGCATTCAAGATGCATCAATGTGATAGCTCAAGAAGATAACACTCTTATCTTAAATGTTTCGTTCTTGACTCGTACAGTATGCATGATGCCTCAAAGTGGAACAGAACTAAAGTAGCGCTGTTAATATATGCTCAGTCTCATTATTAGAACTTTTTCAAAAGATGGTGCAACAAATGGAATACTATTGAGCAGAGTTTCTTTGAACCACTGAAAAATTCCTAGTGCAACAGAAATTCCAAATTGAAGACACTTTTCTTGGAAGGCCCAGTGGGTTATGATAGTCTATGCATCTATTGATATGCCTGGGCAAAGTCAAGTTTTACAAAAACTTTACATCCAGAAAGAGCAGTGAATAGTTGTCTTACAGCAAGCACAGGGTATGAGTGCTGTGCAAGAGCCTTGTTTACTGTACATTTGTGGTACAGTGAGGGGGTAACCAGGCCATCAATAAAGGTATTATACCCAGCTGGTTACATCTGAACTATATTTGTGGGTTTAGAGTGTCAGCTTTTGGACCCATTGGTTGTACATAAAATGTATGTGATTGTGCAACCATAAAGAATTTGTGTGTGTTTTACCTTTCCAGGAGTGCTAACCAGTGGAGGTTCCCAGGCTATGAGTTTCAAGGGTTTTGCAGAAAAAGGGTTGTCACATTGTGTCTAGGAAGACGGGGCCCATAGTTGCTGGCCACCCCAAAAATATCCAAAGGATGTCCAAGGTGTGAAGACCATTTGGACAGGAGGGTAGGATTAAATTATCCACATCCTCAGATAAATGGACGCCCTGTTAAATTCCATTTGGCCCCCCCAGACTGTCCGGGGCCTGTCACCATGGGTGGCATGGAGGGATTTCCCATGCCCCTTGGTTCATTCAGATTTCCAGGTAACCTTGTGCGTCCTACCAGCCCTGCTCTGATTAGCTGCTGAGAAATTTCTCAGGCTTTTTGATTGGTCAATAGTAATTTGGGAATGAAACACTAGAGGTATTATAAACCGCTGCGCAACTCAGATTTTCAGTTTTCTAAGTTTTCTCTAAGGTTCTCAAAGTTTTCTAAGATTCTAAGCAGCAAGTGAACTCAAGCCCTTTGGAGAGTGAGGGGAGCGGTGTTGTTTGGAACAGCAGGGTGATTTCAGTTCCAAGACTTTTTAGGGTAAGTTTTGGATTGATAAGACCATACACCTAGGAAAGTATAGTTTATTCAACCCCAATTCCCAAGTAATTGTGTTTTTTTCTCATGTTTATTGTAATCCACTGTGTGTACGTCTGTTTCAATGGAATAAATGACAATTTGATTTACTTCTTGGTTTTGCTCAGTGATATGATCACTGTATAAATGTGTAATTACCTGGTCTCCCGTGACAACAAGAGCACTACTAAGGATCAGGTGCTTAAAGTTCCATTAAATCAGGTCTCATAATGTTAAGTTACCTAAAACATCAACAGACGTTATGTTCCGAACTTGAAATCTGTCTTTAAGTCAAGCTGAGTAAATAATTGAAAATATTTGAATGCAGTTACAAAAACCCTAAAATAAAAATGTGAGCTGCAGTACTTATTCTTAATTTTTGGGTAAGTATATTGCCTTCACTACATGTCATTGAGTACACAGATGGGTAGAGATTCAATTACATAATGTCTGGGTTAATAAATTGGCTAGACATGGTACACTGTGCCAGTCCCGCCCATCTCCAGTACAGAGACCGGAAATCCTTGAACAGAGAAACACATAAAGAGATCAAGGATTTAGGGTTCTATATTGAGAATGAAAATCAGTAGACTTGGGGGTTATTTACAAAAGTCTCCCAGCTGCTACACTGGGGAAAACAAGTACAAACGAATGGCATAACGTGTACAGTATCTACATTAGAACTCCCATTGATTATAAATGGAATTTCTTGTCTTTGATAAACAGTGCTTTTAATTTCATGGGGTTTTCCCCCCAGCTTTGCAGACGGTGGACTTTAGTAAATAGACCTCTTAGTGCTTCAAATACTGTATCTGGAATATGCCATCTGTTTTAATGTTGGTATGGGAAAAAATAATAATATGAAGTGGCCTTAACTTGCTTTTATAAGATCAGGGTATCTGTCCAAAAGCCATAACACAGTACTAAATGCTGAAAATGAACACACCGATTCATATTCATAATCCATTAGCAATCATTTCAATTTCATTATGGACACATTTACAGTCATTACAGAGTACATACAGTAAGAAAGGTAAAGGTTACTATTTGTTAATTATACATCTTATGCATCTGATGGAAGGTCACTGGTGTGAGCAGGAAGGACGTCTGGTGGAGATGTGTGTGGGAAGGAAAACTGTCAGCAGTCTGGAGGAGTAGAGGGTGGGTGGTATTGAGTTATGATGTGCAGGAGAGAGTGGGCAGGAGACCCAGAAAAATTGAGAGTGAGTGGCAGATGGGCGGGAGGAGGTCTGAAGGAGTGGGGGTGTGCAGAAAGGAGGTTCAGAAGAGTGGGGTGATTACTGCTATTATTTAACCTATTATAGTAAGAGGCATTACTGGTCATTATAGGCTAAAGCTGTAAAATTGCAGGCATTATTGAAATCCCTGCTCTCTGATTGGTTAGAATCTTTGTTAACTTGCCAATTCACCTTTCAGAGATGCAGGGTGAGCGTGCTGAGAATTTGAAATAAAAAAACTGCCAATTTTAAAACTGTTAACTTTAAATATCTCTTCTGGTCCAAGCTCCAGCAGCACCTCCACTCTTCTCCTCACACAGCACAGCAGCATATGCAGTCTTTCTCTCCCTAGCTCAGTGGTGCGCAAACGGGGGGGGTGCAAGATTATGTAGGGGGGGCGCAGGCTGCGTGCGGGGAAACCTGGGGGCGGGCAGAGTTGTGCACGGGCAGCCAGAAGCTCCGTGCTGAGGCTGCTTCCCTGCTCTGTTTGTGTCAGAGGAGGCGGGGCCTTGCTGCGGGGCCTTCCCTGCACACAGACCAGCCCTCCTCCTCCTGTCTGTTACCCGCCCATTTTCAGCAGCACATGGGGGGACATGAGCAGGCTTAGTTACTCCCTCCCACCAGGTGTGTGTGTGTGTGTGTATATATATGTTTGTGTGTGTATATATGTTTGTGTGTGTATATATGTTTGTGTGTGTGTATATGTATATGTGTATAAGTATAGGAGTGTGTGTGTGTATATGTATGTATATATATATGTGTGTGTGTGTATAAGTATATATATGTGTGTGTGTGTGTGTGTGTGTGTATATATGTATATATATGTATATGTGTGTGTATATGTATATATGTGTGTGTGTGTGTGTATGTATATACACACACACACACACACACACACACACACGCACACACATATATATACACATATACACATATACACACACACACACACACACACACACACACACACACATATATATATATATATATATTTATATATATATATATATAGATATAGATATAGATATATATACATACACACGCACACACACACACATATAGTAGATGGTGCAGAACAATAGGCACTCCGTCTGGTTGAAACAATGTGGGTGCAAATCCTGTATGTTATAAAATAGGCAATACGATACCGTTTGAAGACGAATATCAGAGGCAGCACTCTTCAAACGGTATTGTATTGCCTATATATATATAAATATATACATCATAACCAACGTTTCGGTCATACATGCGGGGCCTTTCTCAAGGTGATTTACCTGACGGAGTGCCTACTGTTCTCGTTTATTTGCTATATATATATATATATATATATATATATATATATATATATATATATATAGCAAATAAACGAGAACAGTAGGCACTCCGTCAGGTAAATCACCTTGAGAAAGGCCCCGCATGTATGACCGAAACGTTGGTTATGATGTCTTAACAATACACAATACAAAGCTTTTTTTGACCATCCATTGGAGTGCTGCCTCTTGATATTCGTCTCATACACGGTATCGTATTGCCTATATGTGTGTGTGTGTGTGTGTGTGTGTGTGTGTGTGTATATATGTATGTGTGTGTGTGAGTGTGTGCGTGTATATGTTTGTGTGTGTGTGTGTATATATATACACACACACACACACATATATATATGTATATATGTATATATATATATATATATATATATATATATATACATATACATATATATAGACTGCAGTGTGTGTTGGTTGTGATTGAGTGTGTGTTGTGTCTGTGTGTGTGTGCTGTGTATGCTAGAGTGCTGTATATTCTGCGTATTAGGGATTGTTTATACTGGCACATACTGTTACAGCAGCGACATTTAGGGTGCTTTGGTTCATTTGGACAGTGACTCACCATACTCACTGGTCCAAACTGCAACATACATTAATAGAGGGTATTTGCAGTCAGCATTCATTGATCCAGAACACCACATTCAGTGTTCATATGAAGGATCTAAACGTTTAATTCTTATTTTATCACCCATTATTATAAATTATTTGAATAAAGTGTATGTTTTAAAGTGTTCACCATACCACCTATGTGTTTAGAGTATATATATATATATATATATATATACATATATATAGACTGCAGTGTGTGTTGGTTGTGATTGAGCGTGTGTTGTGTCTGTGTGTGTATGCTAGAGTGCTGTATATTCTGCATATTAGGGATTGTTTATACTGGCACATACTGTTACAGCAGCGACATTTAGGGTGCTTTGGTTCATTTGGACAGTGACTCACCATACTCACTGGTCCAAACTGCAACATACATTAATAGAGGGTATTTGCAGTCAGCATTCATTGATCCAGAACACCACATTCAGTGTTCATATGAAGGATCTAAACGTTTAATTCTTATTTTATCACCCATTATTTTAAATTATTTGAATAAAGTGTATGTTTTAAAGTGTTCACCATACCACCTATGTGTTTAGAGTGCCCTTACTAGGTTCTTTCTCTCCGGTCTGTTGTTATATGCACTTACCTAGGGAGCACCGACACATTTACATTTAGACAGTTGCGGGGGTTCCCTCTTTTGTTATCTATTATACACCAGGGGTGCCTTTTCCCCTTCTTACCCCCGGCACCTTTTCTACATCAAACATGACAGGATTCTCACTTGGACTGCCTAACTTCCAAGACTGGCAGACAGAGGCAGAAAACTTCTTCTCAGCGGAATACACTTCATCTGAAACTGGTAGTGAACCATTAATAGGTGATTACTTCCTGAAACTTGACAAATTATATAGATCACAATTAAAGACCTGGTGGGAGATCTTTAGTTTGGAAAATTACTTGAGAACAGATATAATACCAAGGGGGCTAAGGGTCAACATAGCAGCGGCACATCATATAGCAGATGAGAACTTTACCAGGTCCTGGGAATTGGTATTAACACAATGTTCGGTGATGCTTATGACATTACTAGTGGACCGACAGAAAGAAGACCTTAAAGAGATCATGAAAGACTTCGAGACAGAGCTTATTGATATTACTAATTGGAAGTCAAATGAGAAATTCTCTGAATTAGAGGGTAAACTGAAGGTCAATATTGACAAGTTCACTGCAGACCTCAAGGAAAGAAAAAGGTTAAAATACGCCAGGGACAAACAGGATTTCACTGAGGGTAAGGTTTTCCGATATAAATTCGCAAAAAAAAGTAAAGGGAGAAAACCACCCGTTCCCAATCAGGAATCATCCACTGAGTGGGAAAAGTCGGAAAGTGAAGAGGAGAGACCCACTCAGGGTCAAGATGATCCCTCTTTCCCACACCCAGCCCTTCCCCCACCTCCTCCTTTTTTAGAATCAAACAGAACATCACACAGATCCAGAGGGAGAGGAGGAAGACAAGGAGGGGAAAAGGTATGGGTTCTAAGGAGCCGAGGCACAACATCGTACAGAGGGAAGAAGGGAGGGGATCAACCCAATACTAGCTGAGGTTGATACATCTAGAATTATAAACCTATCCACACTCACAGTTACTGATCATCACATAAGTGTGTTAGCAAGAGGTCTCTCTTTCTCCCCCACTACTAATATGGACACTTTTGAGTGGATTAAAGATATCAACTTATTCGCATGAAAGCTAAAATTACACAAATTCTTCAAACGAAGGGAGGATAGAATGCTATTGGATGGTGTCAATCCCCTGGATGTAGCCAATGAGAATTTACTCCAGGCCCTCCTTGAAGATTCTGAGAGAACACAAGGCGAAGGCCCGTATACGGACTTTAGACCTAAGTCAAAATTTATCCCCTCTGGTGACATTTTTCTTCATATAGAAGTGTTTGTAGACCTCGTGACTAGGGATATTGAACATCTCCCCAAAACCACACACATGAACAATCTTAAACCCCAGGAAAAGGCGGCACTTTCAGAACTTGCGAATAATAACGATATTGTTATTAAACCATCAGACAAGGGTGGGAACTTAGTCCTGATTAATAGGGAGGATTACAAGGCTGAAAATTTGAGGCCTTTGTCCGATCGTAAGTGTTATGAGGTCCTAGGCAGTGACCCCACATTAAAATATAATCAAACCTTACTGGGCATTCTTAATGAAGGTCTTGTGTCTAAAGTTATTTCCAAACAGGAATCTGAATACCTCTATAATAAAACGCCAAGAGTGGAAACCTTTTATAGCCTCCCCAAAATCCACAAGAATAGATCTCCCCCCCAGGCAGACCAATTGTGTCTGGCATTGGTAGCCTCACTGAACGAGCCAGTTAATTATCATAACTTTATTAAGATACATAGGGGGTCATGCGCTAAGCAGTGATAAGTGCTTTTAAGTGAGATAAAAAGCCATTATAGCGTGATGTGGATCAGATTTTGCGGCCCTTTGTGGTTACATTACCCTCATACATCAAGGACTCCAAGGACATTTTAAATAAAATCGAGGGAATATGTATCTCGGAAGATACTCTCCTGGTGAGCCTTTATGTGGAGGGCATGTACACCAGCATACAACACAAGTCAGGTCTAGCGGCAGTGTCACACTTCCTATCAACAAGGGGACAGTGGCATGCCACCCACAATAAATTCACTTTAAATCTTCTTGAGTTTGTCCTTTGTAACAACTACTTCATATTTGACAACAAATATTACCACCAGATACAGGGTACGGCAATGGGGACAAAATGTGCGCCCTCATATGCTAACCTGTATCTGGGATGGTGGGAGTCGGAGGTAGTCTTCTCAGAAGATTTGGAGGAATACAGCAACCATATTGAGCTCTGGACTAGATTTATTGACGATGTGTTCCTGCTATGGTGTGGCCCTCTGGACAAACTTAAAACTTTCATCAATATTCTGAACACAAACACTCTCAATCTCAAACTGACCATGGAAGCAGACCCCTTGAGTATCTGTTTTTTGGATATCAAAATATCCAGAGGCACCACAGGTGACCTAAGTACCACAATCTATCGGAAACCCACGGCTACCAATAGCCTACTCAGGCGACAAGTCATCACCCAAGGGCTCTGATACATGGTATACCAGTTGGTCAGTTTTTGAGGCTGAAACGTAACTGCAGTACCAATGCAGAATTTGAACATCAAGCCACTTTAATGACTAAGAGATTTCTTGACCGTGTGTACAGTAGGAAGGTGGTCAAAAGAGCTTTTAAACGAGCCAATTTCACCCCTCGAGCAGATCTCCTAAGAGATAAAACAACACACACGGAACAGAAGTTGATACGCTTTATTGGTAGATACAATAATCAGTGGCATCAGGCACGTAACATCTTCCAAAACCATTGGCATATACTAATGGCAGACCCGGATTTACAAGGAGCACTGTATACTTACCCGTCAATGGTGAGCCGTAGAGCTAGAAACCTACGCGACTCCTTGGTACACAGCCATTATGTTGAACCACAATCTAGCAACTGGCTCACAGTAAAACCGGTGGGCACTTTTACCTGTCAAAAGTGTAAAGCCTATAAGAACATCAAAGTCAGTAAGACATTCAGCAACCATGATGACACCAGAACTTACACTATACGCAAGTTCATTAATTGTGTCAGCACGGGAGTAATCTATATGGGCACTTGCCTATGTGGCAAAAAATATGTCGGCAAAACGAGGAGACAATTCAAACAGAGGGTTCTGGAGCCCCTCGGAACAATCAGAAATAAAAGTGATACTCCGATTGCCAGACATGTTAATTTCTGCCAAAATGACAATACTGATTCAATTAGCTTCATAGGCATTGATAAGTATTCACCTGGTATTCGGAAGGGGGACTGGGACCTGGACCTCCTTAAAAAAGAGGCGAGATGGATCTACATCTTGGGTACCATGTCTCCCATGGGGCCTTAATGAAGGGTGCATGTACTCTCCATTCATTTGAACAAACTTTAATGGCCCTCACTACCCCTATACTATCCATCCTGCAAACTTGTCCTCTAGCCTCTCATCTGACCTCCTGTTTAGGGCTTGGGTTTAGTTCTAGGATCCATGTCTGAATTATAATCATAACTTTATTAAGATACATAGTCATGAACACACAAGCACCATCATACACTACACTAACAGCACTTACCCACACCCCTCACCCAGGACTTATCCAGTCCTTAGTGCCTGTTTGTGCCTAACCAGCATCACTGTATGCTTTAACAGGGTTTTGAGCACTATTCCCTAGGCACTCCTGTGAAAGCATTGTGGGTAGCTCCCCCTCCTGGCAGACTCACTGACTGTTTAGTCAATGAGCCGTGATGTCATATCCAGGGGGTGGGACTTAGTGCTCTGGATAGAAATTTGCATGAATGCAGGGCTATTTAGCTGCACACCCTTTGGTGTGTCTCTCCCCCCCTTGTACTGCCCTGAGGAAGCGGCTACGTGAAACGTGAATGTCGGCAGATGGGTGCACGCGCACAACTTCTTCACACACATGAGTCAGCTGACGGCTGTGTTCGTCAACAACTGCAGCGCGCTATTTTTCAAATTAGGTGCTTCTATGCGATTGGATGATCTATAGGGAGCCCACACGAACCAAGATACCCTTCTCCCTGCTGTCACACGGTAGCAGTAAGCTGTTTATTTATTTCAGCATTACCATGTATTTATCTCCTACCTCTCACTGAGTACTGATCCTTTAGAGATCAACTCTGACAACAGAGTTGGTGTTGGGTCAGTACTGTTTACCTCCTTATAGATAGATTGGTTATCATACACACCACTTACCTGAGAGATGCTGAACAGATTTTATACCTACCTGATCTGAGTCAGCCCTACCGTTGTTACTATGTATGTGAGTCCAGTATGTTATACCCACATTGTGGTTAGGGACTTATTGCTTTGCTCCCTAGACTCATAATCACTTCCCCTAGGGCTATATTCATAGGCAGTGATATTGAGCTGATTATATACAAACCCTATGTTCTATCATCTATCTACAGTATTCCTAGCTCTGTACTAGCTATATTATTATCCAGGATCCCATTCATACAGCCAGTCACACTACCTCATTGTTTTTTGGCAGACCTGGCTAGGGTTCCTTATGTATGATAGAGTGCTGTATATTCTGCGTATTAGGGATTGTTTATACTGGCACATACTGTTACAACAGACTTTATACCTACCTGATCTAAGTTAGCCCTACCGTTGTTACTATGTATGTGAGCGTAGTATGTTATACCCACATTGTGGTTAGGGACTTATTGTTTTGCTCCCTAGACTCATAATCACTTCTCCTAGGGTTATATTCATAGCCAGTGATTTTGAGCTGATTATATACAAACCCTATGTTCTATCATCTATCTACAGTATTCCTAGCTCTGTAGTAGCTATATTAATAGCCAGGATCCCACTCATTCAGCCAGTCACACTACCTCACTGTTTTTTGGCAGACCTGGCTAGGGTTCCTTAAGTATGCTAGAGTGCTGTATATTCTGCGTATTAGGGATTGTTTATACTGGCACATACTGTTACCGCAGCGACATTTAGGGTGCTTTGGTTCATTTGGACAGTGACTCACCATACTCACTGGTCCAAACTGCAACATACATTAATAGAGGATATTTGCAGTCAGCATTCATTGATCCAGAACACTACATTCAGTGTTCATATGAAGGATCTAAACGTTTAATTCTTATTTTATCACTCATTATTTTAAATTATTTGAATAAAGTGTATGTTTTAAAGTGTTCACCATACCACCTATGTGTTTAGAGTGCCCTTACTAGGTTCTTCTCTCCGGTCTGTTGTTATATGCACTTACCTAGGGAGCATCAACACATTTACATTTAGACAGTTGCGGGGGATCCCTCTTTTTTGCTGCTATGCGGTAGTGTATACTTTTATTATTTATATGGGACATGCACCTATTCATTATTGAATTTCTTTTGGAGTGCCAGTGATTTTTTATCACACACACACACACACACACACACACACACACACACACACACACGTATATATGCATATATGTATGTATGTGTATATATATATATATATATATATATATATATATAGACTTCAGTGTGTGTTGGTTGTGATTGAGTGTGTGTTGTGTCTTTGTGTGTGTGCTGTTCCTGTTGGTTGGCTGTCTGTGTGTGTGTTGTAATTGAGTGTGTGTGGGTGTTATGATTGTGTTGTGTGTTTTGGTTGTGATTATGTGAGTGTTGGTTGTGTGTGTTGTGACTGTGGGTGTGTGTTGTGATTGAGTGTTTGCTGTGTTGGTTGTGATTTGAGTGGGTGTTGTGTGTGTGTGTGTATGTGTGTTGTGCCTGTTGGTTGTTTGTCTGTGTGTGTGTGTGTGTGTTGGTTGTGTGTGTTGTGATTGTGTGTGTGTTGTGATTGAATGCAGTGATGCACAAACTGAGGGGGGAACGCCCCGGGCACAAGATTATTTAGGCGGGGCGCGTGCAGCAAAAACTGCGTGCGCAGGCAGAAAAGATGTGCGCGCAGGTGGCCAAACAGAATAGTGCAGGTGGCAGCCACGTGATTCGGAGGTACGGGGGAGGAGCACACGCCAGCACTGTGATGTCAAACGCCCCTCCTTCCGGTGTCTGCCCTACAATAGCGCTGTGTTCCTGCTCTCCTCCACTGGCAACCTGCTTCGCTGCGATATTCTGCAAATGAAAGGGTAGGCTGCCACTATAGCAATCATATGAATGTACAGAAATAATTAAAAAGTAAACACTTCCCCGATCCACGCTTGCAAAATTATGCAGGACACCCTGTGCTCATGCTTGGAGAGTTGGTGATGTCACCGCTCTCCGCGGCAGCGTGGACGCAGCCCAATTTTGCAAGAGCGAGCTGTTGAAGTACTGGTATGTAAGTATTTAGGCTGCGCTTATAGTGCCAGCGACGCGACGTCGCCCGAAAACAAATATATTGTCGCCGTTGCGTGCACTTATAGTAAGCGTGACGTGGCAACGCAATTTTTTGAAGCTGGCAATATTTGATTTTTTAGGGGCTGTCGACACACGTGACAGCCCCTGAACCAATCAATGGCCTGGTCGCCCATGCCGCTGCAAAGCGAAATACAATTTTCGCTAGCGGCGCCGGGTGACGTTGCCGTCGCTGGCACTCTATGCGCGGCCTTAGACATATTTGTATTTACATTGTATACAGTTTAATAAAGGTTTTTTTTTCATGTGATTTTGATTACATCAGGCAGGGGGGGCCTGAGAAATTTCATGGATAAAAGGGGGGCTTGGCATAAAAAGTTTGCTCACCCCTGCGAGTCTAGCTCACACACAGCTGCTAGTGCTGTCAGAAGCTAGCGGGTCCCAACTGGTAACTTTGTTACTTGCAAAAAGTAACATTTCTCACCACTTCTATAGCTTGTGCTAAGGCAATTTGTATTTGCTTTTTATTTAGTTGTAGTTAATTTCACTGTCCCCCACTTCTCTCCCCCATCTCCCCGCCACCCACCTCTCCCCCTCCACTCCCCCTATTCCCCCACTTCTCCCCATCAACGCTTTTCTCCCCTCATCTCTCTCTTCTCCCCTTCACCCCTCTCTTTCCCCCTCACCTCTCTTCTCCCACACCTCTCTCTTCTCCCCCTCTTCACTCTCTCCCCCTCTCTCTATTCCCCCCTCTTTCTTCTCCCCCCTCCCTTTCTCCCCCACCCTCTTTCTTCCACCCTTCTCTCTCTCTTCCCCCCGCTCTCTCTTTCCCCCCTCTCTATCTCCTCTCTCTCCCCCTTCCTCTCCTCCCCCTCTCTCTCCTCCCCCCTCTTTTTCTACGCCCTCCTCTCTCTCACCTCTCTCTCTTCCCCCCTCACCTCTCTCTTCTCCCTCCCTCACCTCTTCTACCCCTCACCTCTCTCTCCCCCCCCCTCATGTATCTCTCTACTCCCCCTCACTCTCTCTCTCCCCCCTCTTCTCTCTCTTTCTTCCCCCTCACCTTCCTCTCTCCCCCTCTCTCTCTCTCTTCTCCCCCCCTCACCTCTCTCTCTTTCTCCCCCCCTCACCTCTCTCTACCCCCCCTCTCCCCTCACCTTTCTCCCCTCTCATTTGTTACTTTACTTCTTCTTTCTTACACAGGTACATCAGCGTAGTTCCAATTTATATATCTATACAAAAGTGTCTATTATTTTATAAAAAAAGCCTACATTTAGCCTATAATAGTAATAATCCCCTTAGAACAGGGCATTACTGGCCAATAATGCACTGTTCTTCAGGGATTATATAACTTAATTATAGGCAAAAGCTGTAAATTAACTCTTCCAGCAAGGGCATTATTGACCAGTAATGCCCTGTTATTTGGGAATTATTACTTAAATAATGCATTGACTTCAACTCCTCCAGCCAGGACATTCTTGGATAGTAAAATTACATTCTTCATGGATTATTACTTAAACCAGATTCATTTTCAAGGAACTGCAGCACAGCATGAGAATGAACCAAATATGAAAGTGAAAATGTTTGTTTTACTTGCACAAAGTTTAATATTAATTGGAGTTGTTTGAGAGAGATACATTTGCAAAGATAAAAAGAAAAATACTATTCCCAGAACACATGCTACAGTAATTAAATTATTGTATAGTCAGTATTATTTTTAGACCTTATCTGTACTGTATATACAGCACCGCTAACTTACCATACATTATTTTTTCTAACTGCGTATTTACAATATTGTATAGAAATACTACATATGAATCAAGTTTGAAGGAATAATGAGCAAAAACAAGTATACTTGACTGTACATATATAAATGTTTTTCTGTCAATTTGGGGACATTCATTATTATTGCAAATGTAATCATACTGATTACAGAAAATCAATAACTCTGTGCAGTTTGTAGAAAATGAAGAAAGAGAGCAGGATTCATGCAGTGTGCAACTTTTTATCTGCTTGGTTGGAAGCCTTCCCTGTCAATGTTGCTGTCCTTGGATAACTGCCTGTGTTGTATTTGTCCTACTGTCAATTTCAGTCTTTCTGCTGCTGTGTTTTACTATCTGTTTACGTCTTTATCATGCCGTTTATTTCTATTGTTTTCTCTTTAAATTACTGCCTATTTTTCTGTGCATATTAAGGAATAAATCGCTGCGATTACAGTACATCCTTACTATGTGTAATGTTCTAGGTGGGGTTCATTTGAGACTAGAAAAGCATCATTTCTTTTTTCGACAAACCAGCTTTTCAGATCAGGGGAAAAAAAAAATATATATAATATTATAGTTGTTAAATGTCCTTAATTACGTCTTTTCTATTGATTTACTCCAGCATAACAGAATTCAGCATTCTCGTTCTTCCTGACAAAAAATCAAAACGTTTATTTTGAAAAGAATTACCTACATACAAAAATAGTAAGAATGGCAATGATGATGTTTCAAATAGATTATGATATTTTTAAGAATTATTGCACATACTGTACAGCTCAACCCCCCCAATAATGCTGTGCTTGGGGTCCAAGAATCAAATTGCGTTATAAGCGGATTGCGTTAGAAATAATGTACAATTGTATGCATTGTACAATAAAGTATTGAAGGTACCAATAATCGTGTTGTAAAGTATTCATAAATATAAAAATTGGGAGCCATGCTTGCATCGCGTTATAAGCGGATTCGCCTTGTAACGGATCACGTTATAACGGGGTTGAGCTGTAGTAGCTTTCTGTAGTTATCTTCTCCAGATATTAACATGTCTTTCTCTTTCTTTTCATGATGTTACAGTATCATTCTCCGGCCTTCTGATCTCTGGCCTTCCTGCTGACTTTTTATCCAAATAGAACCACCCAGTCAGCCATCTTATCTTTAAATGTTATTTATTTATTTATAAAATATTTTACCAGGAAGTAATACATTGAGAGTTACCTCTCGTTTTCAAGTATGTCCTGGGCACAGAGTAAAACAAATAATACATGGTTCCAAGTACAGTTACATAAATGAACAGGGTATACATTATATACAAGACATTGCGTGCACAGTTAAAGAAAATATATATTATGAGCGTATGAAACAGTTACAGACCAGGTTAAAATGTGAGACTGCCTTAGATTTGAAAGAACTTAAACTGGTGGTGGATGTGAGAGTCTCTGGTATGTTGTTCCAGTTTTGGGGTGCACGGAAGGAGAAGGAGGAACGTCCGGATACTTTGTTGAGCCTTGGGACCATGAATAGTCTTTTGGAGTCTGATCTCAGGTGATAAGTGCTGCAAGTGGTAAGGGTAAGAAGCTTGTTCAGGTAGCTGCGTAGCTTGCCCATGAAGAATTTAAAGGCAAGACAGGAAAAGTGAACTTTGCGCCTACACTCTAGTGATGACCAATCTAGTTCTTTGAGCATTTCGCAGTGATGTGTGTTGTAGTTGCATTGGAGAACAAAACGACAAATTGAATTGTAGAGGGTGTCAAGTTTGCAAAGGTGGGTTTGAGGAGCCGAGCCATATACTATGTCTCCATAGTCAATAATTGGCATTAGCATCTGCTGTGCGATACGCTTTCTGACCAGGAGACTTAGGGAGGATTTGTTCCTGTAAAGTACTCCTAGTTTGGCATAGGTCTTGGTTGTCAGGGTATCAATGTGCATCCCGAATGTTAAGTGGGAGTCAAACCATAAGCCCAGGTATTTAAAACTAGTGACAGGTGTTAGGGTGTGTTAGCGTTGGTTCTAATCGGGAGCTCAGTCACTGGAAGCTGTACAAATTTAGTCTTTGTCCCAAATACCATTGTTACAGTCTTGTCAGTGTTTAAAAACAGTTTGTTTTGGGAAATCCAGTTTTCGAGTCTCAAAAAGTCAGACTGAAGTATGTGTTGAATGTCAGAGAGGCTATGGCTGTGTGCATATAGGATTGTGTCATCTGCATACATGTGTATTGAGGCTTCCTTACAAGCTGTGGGAAGATCATTAATGAACACTGAGATGAGTAGGGGGCCCCAGAACAGAGCCTTGCGGGACACCACAAGTGATATCCAGGGGGTTGGAGTTAGAGCCTGAGATGGACACATGTTGGGATCTTCCTGATACAGATTGGAATTGGCTACGGAAATTTATCTTGGTATTGAAATCGCTTAATTGGGAGTGGACACATTTTTCCATGACTTTGGATAGAATTGGGAGAAGTGAGATTGGCCTGTAGTTTGAGACAGTGTTTTTGTCCCCACTTTTGAAGATTGGGACAACTCTGGCAGTTTTCCAGGTCTTAGGGATATGGCCTGCAGACAGGATAGAGTTGACTATGGACGCAATTGGTTTGGTAATGGCTGGGGCACCAAGTCGTAGGAACCTTGATTGTAGTAAGTCGGGTCCACATTGGCTGCTTAGTTTTAGTTTGAGGAGCGCTTGTATAATCTCCTCTTCAGGTACTGGGCCAAATTGAAAATTGTGGGCAGGGTTGGGAGGGGGTGGGACTGTAGGGGTACTCCCAGGATGAGATTCAGGTTTGTGGTTTGGGCTGCGTTTCGCTAATAAGTTAGGGGCACACCCCACAAAGTAATCATTGAATGCATTTGCAATGTCAGTGGGGTTTGTCAGAGTAATATCCCCCTTAGTGATATTACTTGGTTGTTGATGGTTAGGAGGCTGGAATATATTGTTGATAACCTTCCAGAAGTTAGCTGGGTTTGATGTATTCTGGTGGAGATTGTCAGTGTAATATTGTGCTTTTGCATGCCTTGTTTGCCTTGTGCACATGTTCCGCATGCATCTGTAGTGATTGAGATCCTTGGTAGTGCCAGTTACTTTGTAGCTTTTCCACAAGGCATCCCTGAACTGGTAGAGTGCTATAAGGTCAGGTGTAACCCATGGAAGGTGGGCCCCCCGTACCCTTATTTTGCGTAGTGGAGCATGGGTATCGCAGAGTTTTAAGAACTCGGATTGGAAATAGTCGAACGCAGAATCAGGGTCGGGGATTAAATTGATTCTGTGCCATGGGCAGTTGGTAAGGTCATCCAGAAACTGTTGTGGGTTAAAGTTTTTAAATGTTCTAGTGAGGAGAACTTTAGGGCTTGAATGGGGCGGTTTAATTTTTCTTACACAGTACACTATTGCATGGTCACTGAAAATATCAGGAAGGATGCCAGAGGATTGGATTCTGCTGGGGTTTGAGGAGAGAATCCAGTCTAGCAAGGAATGGTTGTGCGATTTCAGGTTTATCCGTGTGGGTTGGGAAATGAGTTGCGATAGGTTAAGTGACTTGAGTTGTATCTGGATTTTGTGGTTTTTAGGGTCAAGCCAATTGAAGTTGAAATCCCCAAGAACTAGCAGCTCACTCTTCTCATTCAGAGAGGAAATGGAGCCAAGAAATTGGGTGATATCAGTCAGGGATTGTAGAGGGGCTTTAGGGGGGCGGTAGATGCAAGCAAGCAAGATGGGCTTAGAAAAGGGGAGGCAGATTTTGCCAACTAGAATTTCAAAAGAGGATATCCTAACATCGTTTTTACATACCATACTGATGTAATGTGAACTTCTTCTGAACATATATGGAGCTTAAAGCTTCTTGTACTGAAATGGTCACTTCAGCATATCTTCATTAGTTAAATAGCATCTTACTCAGCTCGGACTTACAGTTGTTAATTAATCACTCAGTTGACCCACTCATCAACAAAGGAAATTGTCCTTTACAGTAAGGGCGGTTAAAATGTGGAATTCATTACCCATGGAGACTGTGATGGCAGATACAATAGATTTGTTCAAAAAAGGTTGAACATCTTTTTAGATGGGGAAGGTATACAGGGATATACCAAATAAGTATACATGGGAAGGATGTTGATCCAGGGATTAATCTGATTGCCAATTCTTGGAGTCAGGAAGGAATTAATTTTTCCCCTTAATGGGGTTTTTTGTTTGCCTTCCTCTGGATCAATAGTAAGTATAGATATAGAATAAAGTATCTTTTGTCTAAATTTAGCATAGGTTGAACTTGATGGACCTATGTCTTTTTTCAACCTCATCTACTATGTAACTATGTAACTATGTAACTACGTAGTGTCACCCTGAGCAGTTTAAGCAACTTGAGACCATAGTATGACCTTTTGTGTCAATTCTTGTTATTAGAATAGACTTCACATGTAATGAATCTAGGAGATCTACAAAAATAACCTTCAAACTCATTCCAGTGTTAAAACACATCTTATCTTTTATAAGACATCATTTCAACAATTATCCTGTAATCATTCATTCATATGCTTAAGCTTCATTTTAGAAAAAGACTATTTCTTACAGCCCCTCTAATTTATATAAAAATATAAATAAAATCCCTGTAACAATCACACACGTGTTGTATCACATTCAAAGATTACAAAGACAATATGTCAAAAGATATCCCCTAAATCAAAAGGTCATTGCTGGAAGAGTTTGAGGTTTTATGTAAATTCCTGTTCATCATTTTTTTCAAAATGTCCTCTCCTTGGGTAATTTCTACTTGTATCTGTGTATACATTCTTTTCATGATACATATTAAAAATAGTTGAAACATGTTACATAATAAAGCCACACATAATACAATAATGAAAGGATGAATGAAAAAAATTCCCACTGTTTATCCTATAGATGTTGTTGATAACTTTGTAATAGATTTCTTAAACTTTGCCCACCAAGCTGATCCTGACATTAATGACCATTCATGTTCTATCTTTTTAATTTACCCTGTTTATGTTGAAAAACAATTTCTGCTTCTTTAATTGTTTTTGTAACATCTGAAGTAAAGCTTCATCTTTTTTAAATTTCTTCTGTCCATTTCTCTTAAGGGAGCTCATTTATTTAAGATATTTTAAATTGTAATGGAATCATATTAACATATCTCAAGAATGTGTAAATATTTTCCTTTTGGACTCACTCCAATACAATTCAATTCTTCAAACATGAACGGTTTTTACTGTTTCAATGCAAAGTAAGCATGAATGATAAATAATCTTGGCCTGGTGTAGTAAACAAATTATTTTAGAATTAAAAATGTAAACCAGCTTAAAAATCTATCCGTTCAAAGTCTTGCTATATTTGTGTAAAAAATAAAATCTGGATATTGAAGACTATACAGTAAATTATGTTACATATCTGTACAACCTGTCCCTGGCAGCCTGGGGAGATAGGTCTGTTACAGATACACAGAACCCCATAAACTAATTATGTGATCATGGCAGTCCCATTCAGTTGCAGTTTGTGTCACAGCATGACTAAATATTTTAGAAAATATACGTTTCTTAAAAGGCTGCATCAATAAAAATGTAATTTTATTCAAATGAAGTAGAGTGCAGTGCATCAGTATAGCGAATACAGTACAAACAGTAATACAGTGCACCGGTAATTAGTACAGAATTAAAAGGTGTATTGTACTGTATCTCGAATAAAATCAAAGCCATATTTTGCCGTCTACTGTACTTAAGTTGTGTAAAATGTCAAATGTGATCGCGCCAGTGAAGTTCAATGGGGTTTTCTGTGTTTTTCCAAAAAAAGCCCCATAATCTTTGACAGATCTGGTTTTCCTGTACAGTAAATAGGTAATTGAATTGTTACCCAGTCAAGTCATGGCAATGCACAACAAAAGGAGCCTGGATCAGGATCAATACTCCTTGATAAATGTAAACAGGAGCAAAACACGTAGGAGGGTTTTTGTGCCTCTTTCATTTAAATCCATGTCATTAGAATGAAGCCATTTTTGCATTAACCCTGACCCAGGGTCCTTTTGCTGTACGTTGCCCTGACTTTTTTTAGTTACTCTGATTTCAAACTACTGGCAGCTGATCACGCTGTGGCTGATTCTCTAGCTGGGTTAAAGGAAAATAGTCAGTAAATTATGCTCTTAAATGTGAATGTGTCATACTGAAGATAGGACTTTGGGAATTCTTCCTTATTAAGGATATAGGGGTGTGAATCCAGATAGTTTTCACTGCTATACTGTACCTCTGAGGACACTACTGATATACTGTAGAAAGAAGTGAGACCCATGTGAATGCATTATTACCCAATAAGAAGGGAGGCAACGATTTCAGTTTTTTTCAATCTGAAAAGCTCTGAACACTCAATATTTCTTCATATATACTTGATCACCCACACGCAAATCTTGCCTTCAATTTTACAGTGAAAAAAACCTTCTAACAGCGCTCTAAAGGAGATTATAATTGGTGATCATATAACGATAAAGGAAATAATGTGACTTTAAAAGTGACCGTGAACATGAATAACATATACTGCTGCGGCCAAGCTTAATCTAAAGCTTGACCGCATTTTCCCCTGCCTTTTCAATTTTCGCGCCGGAATTGACCGCGCGCCAGCTGCATCTTGCGGCCGCGCGCGGCCCGTTTCTCCATTCAGTGCTAATGCGCTGAACAACGGAAGCGCCCACGGCGCCAAAAAAAACCCGCGGGGGTTTTTAATTACCCGCGGAGGCAACCGCATTAGATTTATGCTGGCCGCCACTGTAATAAAGTGTAACACAAGTGCAATATAGTGAATAAAGAAATGCTGCTCAGAACCCTTGGAAGGATGGTCCACAGGAATCCCTCTTGCTGGAACGTGTGGGAGTTGAAGGGGAGCGCAACTCAATCAGTGGTAAATATGCTAATGAGAAAAGACACAATATAGTGCTACAATGTCTCTTAAGATTTATCTCCAATTTCTGTAGACTTCTTTAAATTCAGAACTCACATTTTCTCTGAAAGAATCAAGCATGTAACCCAAGCTCAGGTGTGTTGTGGTAGTGGGATGTGGTATGTAGATCCAACCTCTCTCTATATTCTATGGTCTTGGGGATCAAATCACTTTCTGTGACAGGATGTCACTCAGTATGAGGTATACCCAGCTATATGTGGATGGGAAAACGAAAAGCCAGACATAGTGTGTACCAGTATAAATGTAACAATTTAATCTATAAAACCATAAGGATGTACGCTTACATCAATAAAATCATATATTGGGCACATAGGAAAAGCGAACACTGCTTCCAGACTCTCACCCCTCCGCACGGATCTCCCGTCGCGTCACTTCAGGTATCGCGGCGCGTGTAAATTTCGCCACTTTGAGGGGATCCCGGGTGCAGGCAGGTACAGGTGAATAGCGTCAGCTGGCCGCTCTTGACTTTACGAGTTTCACTGTCGTCGCTTCGTCAGGAGTCCATGATTGGCTTCTCATTTCCCCATTCTAAATAGCAGTCCTCTCGCTCTCATTGGTCAATAGGCCAATCCAGCTCTGGTCGTGATTGGTCTCTACCAGCCAATAAGAGCAATCTAAATTCGGAATATAATTTAGCAGTCTATCACTGCTGGTTGTCTCAGATGACATATATACATACAGTACTATATACATACTATACAAAATCACAATAAAGTGTTGTTCTGTATCTTATATATGTGTCTTAGAACCCTCAACTTTCATAAGGTCAGTTATCTCTTTATTTATATGATGTGGCCAACATCTCATATCATCCAAAAGGAAAAATGGGTCACTAAACATGATGTTATTACAAAAAATATATTCAAATGGATATATATATATATATATATATATATATATATATATATATATATATATATATATATATATATATATATATATAATTAATATTCCTCATATAGTAATCGCATCATAAAATATTACAATCGGAATGAAAGGGAGGAGAGAAGAGGAAAAAGGGGAGAAAGGAGGTGATTAATGTGAATCCAAATATATAATTTTAAATGTTAAAATTTCAATATACTAAAATATTAAAATATTCCACATATAAATTCGATAAGTGCTAAAAATACATAAATCCATATAAAATACCATATAGTCTTAATACTTATAATCTCATAATAAAAATGTCATATTTAAAATTTAAAATTTAAAAAAGCAAATTTTGTGGGAGGTCATGTCATTCGTGGTATACTCATACTGAGTGACATCCTGTCACAGAAAGTGATTTGATCCCCAAGACCATAGAATATAGAGAGAGGTTGGATCTACATACCACATCCCACTACCACTACCCACCTGAGCTTGGGTTACATGCTTGATTGTTTCTGAGAAAATGTGAGTTCTGAATTTAAAGAAGTCTACAGAAATTGGAGATAAATCTTAAGAGACATTGTTGCACTATATTGTGTCTTTTCTCATTTGTATATTTACCACTGATTGAGCTGCGCTCCCCTTCAACTCCCATACCACTCCCATACCTTCAATTGTTACCCAATGCTTATATTATAAGTACAAAAATCAAATCTATTTTTTTTCTAGTGTCCATATTTGCAAGATCTATTCAGCCCTCGTAACAGATTCCATAGGTTTCCCAAATGTAATAAGAACTTCTTCATGTGGATACTTCTGTTTAAATCAAATAATTTTTTACTTCACTTAATATTAATTTTCTGGCAGCCTTTTCTAGAAACCAAAAACCTTGGGAATATTTTTATTGCATGGATTAACATGAGCAATTGGATTAATTTATACATTTGCTCTAGGTAATTTCAAGGTTTTGTAGTTCTACTTTAAGTGCATCCTTTGCTTTAATCATTTGCTTCGTGAAAAATATTTAAATATTTGAGATCAAGGTACAATGTCTTTTGATAGTCTTATTTACAAGTCTTGAATACAGAGTAACTGTCTGGTCTTCCATAGAAAAATATAACACTATTCTTTTTCAGCTATAATACTTTTACTGAATCATAATAACAGTACACAGATTGAGATTTTTATTTAATCTAAAAATTACCTATTCATGATTTTCATGTGAACAAACAGCTAATTTGCATGCAAATATTGCTATAAGAGGGAAAAATGATAATACAAATGACAGTTTTCCCCTTTACATGGTAACTAACCTGGTGTGAAATGCTTCCTTATGGAAGATGTCAGAAATATCATATTACAATATACAAATAGGGCCATCGGTTCAAAAAGGGAAAATATTTATTTATGAAGAATCATGCTTTCTTCACCAGCATTGATGGAGGTAGTAGACCTACAATTCTAACAGTAGCCTAAACACCCATCCTTGCCTTGCATGCCAGACAGACTGAACACTGAAGGATGCAACTGGTTAACGTATCCTCCTTTCCCACCAAGAAGAAAAACCCACCTCTACCGTATATTGCCTCTCTGCTCTCCCCATCCTCACTATACCCATAGGGTCATAGAAACCCATTAGCCAGACATGGCTAATACACCTTAATTAACTAATAAACAATTGTGCAAGTACAGTACAAACAAAATTACATTACATAATGTGATCAGTATCGTTGCAAAGTAACCATTTAGTGCAATAGGGGACATACCAGGGTCCTCTGATAATAAGGAGGCAGATAAAGGATTCATAGAAAATAATGACCACCTACCCTTGTTTTAACGAGGTAACCCCAAATCTCCAGGATCACAAAATCATTGGAACTACTCCAATTGTAAGGTCAATCCTTAAGCCCCAATGTCCAAAGGGCCATATGTGACAACAGCCCCTCACCCCCAAACTAGACAAAGGGTTAAAAAAAATCAATATCCTAATTTAAACAAAAACAGCTTCCCAAAAAGCTGTTGCTGCACCCAAGAAACAGGTGACGGCACTTAAAAGTCCCATTCTCACTGCTAATTAAAGAGGAGTTTCTATATTCTACCTTCATTTAAATCTTTTTTTCTGATTGTACGCTATACTCGTATGTCCTCACTCAGTTATTACTCTAAGTTTTATGAGACGGTGAACCCTTTGATTGGCTTCATACCATTGCTTTTGACGCTGGGAGAGCGCTTGTTACAACCAGTGGTCCAAGTGTGGTTACTAACGGTGTATGGACTATCACTACCTTTTAATTTTCATACGCAGTGTCATCACTTTTTTTTTATTTACAAACATAATTTCTAGTTTCTTTTTAACGAAAAGGGAATTTATTTTAGAAAGCCTCACCCCCTTCTTTTGTTACAACGAATATACTGTAATAGAGTTGCTTTTTACATAAGATCGGAAGTAAGACAACTACATTTAGGTGATTTGTTCTTTAGAGGAGAAGGGTGGCATTGTCTCAATATAAAGTACTGAAGCCCCCACATACAGCTGCTCAAGCCTTTATTCTAAAGCGGCCGAAGCCGAGCCGCTCTGATAACCGCGGCCAGACGCGCTCTATTTTCCAACCGTTTAGAAATTGTCAAGTAGGCGGTCGCGAGCTGTTCTCTTCAAAGTCTAATAGCAAATTCAACCTACAGCCGTACATTTTTTTTATTTGGGGGTGTGGGGTTCAAAACATTGATGACCTGTTGAAAATATTTCTTTGAACTGATAATCCAGCATACAGCGCTCTCCCCCCTCATGAATGCGGTGAAGTGCGTGGAATTTAGAAAATGCAACCGCTACCCCCCCGAGAATTTTTTAAATAAAAGCTGCCGCAGCAGTAAAATACAATCATTATTTTCATGTTTAATATAAAATGAAACTAATATGCTGTACAATATATATTTATCTGCATTAAATATTGGTTGTATGATGGTAGATAACTTTAGATGTATTAGAAGATTGCTAAACACATTACTAACATCTGCATTGCACCTGTACATTTTGGAAGGAGCTGATAGACGTGGGGTTAATGAAGCATCATTCTGTCACGCCAATGCTGCTGGATGTACAGTAGCAATAGAAAGATCTGACTCATGTATGGTCTCCATCAAACTTGATGTATAGAAGAGGTGACCGGAGTAACCCTTTCTGAATTTAAGTAACACATATATGGAATTTGAGATATTCATTGATTAATTACCAATTACTTGTTATGCATAATCAGAAAATTTAAATTTGTGTCAGTACATTTTTATAAAAACTGCAGAGCTTGGTGGGAGGTTTGTTTGGAAACGACTAATATATAAATGAAGGCGGGTAGTCGACATCCTGGCAGGAAATGTTCAATACATGCCATGACAATGTGATGTCTCATGGTTTCCCGTTTTCATGGAAACGCATAACAATGCTGCAAGGGGAGACCAGGGCCACAAAAAGCTAAGTGCCTATGGACAGCAATTCTAAAACCAGCCCTGCTATAATACAGTGAACCCATTAAAATAAAGTAAAACAGATGGAGAAATTAACCAGTTTAGTTAATGACACTGCGTCAAATTCCAAAAAGTCTGGCTACCATTGCTGGCTCAGACAGACCATCCCAGTAGTGAATGGTACCACAATTCTGCTGTGATTGTTAGAGGTGCGTTCTCGGCTGACGGCGGGCAATATATGAAGGCCTGGGCTGAGTTGGACGGAATCGGTAGATGAACACAGGTCAGGCCGTACAGGAAGTGAGAACTAGAAGTACGATTGAGTAACAGGCAGTCACAACATAAGGGAAGGAGCCGCATACCCCCCCCCACTTCCCCCTTTTATTTTACGTTATGTAGTGTTATGATTTTACTTGAATGTTGCGTTGACACAATGGATATATTGTGTATTATGCTTTGTTGTGAATTTCAATAAACATTTTAAGTTGAAAAAAAAATAAAGTTAAATTATAGGCAGTTGAAAGTGCACAAGTTGTGCCACATATTCTTTGGGAAAGCAATGAGATATTGAAGCATGTGCTTGCTATATTTTGCCTTAGTGTTATTTAGATCATTTAAAATAAATGTGCAGATTTTCTACAGAATGGATCCCACTTCCCTACAGATAATTGCATTGTATGATAAGAATATGACTAGTGTGCACTACAAGGGGCTAAGTGCATTTTGTGTTGACTTACTTTTACCTTATAGATCTATTGTTTTCATAGCTGATTGAGACGACCCTAGGGAGCGATTCATGCGTTCTCGTGTGGTAACGGGGGAAGGGAGCAGCGCTGATTGAGACGACCCTAGGGAGCGATTCATGCGTTCTCGTGTGGTAACGGGGGAAGGGAGCAGCGCTGATTGAGACGACCCTAGGGAGCGATTCATGCGTTCTCGTGTGGTAACGGGGGAAGGGAGCAGCGCTGATTGAGACGACCCTAGGGAGCGATTCATGCGTTCTCGTGTGGTAACGGGGGAAGGGAGCAGCGCTGATTGAGACGACCCTAGGGAGCGATTCATGCGTTCTCGTGTGGTAACGGGGGAAGGGAGCAGCGCTGATTGAGACGACCCTAGGGAGCGATTCATGCGTTCTCGTGTGGTAACGGGGGAAGGGAGCAGCGCTGATTGAGACGACCCTAGGGAGCGATTCATGGTAAAAACATATTCCAATTGTCTGTCTATCCTGATATCCTCCCATGCTGTGTATTTAGTTCTATTTAGGTAAAAACATATTCCAATTGTCTGTCTATCCTGATATCCTCCCATGCTGTGTATTTAGTTCTATTTAGGTAAAAACATAATCCAATTGTCTGTCTATCCTGATATCCTCCCATGCTGTGTATTTAGTTCTATTTAGGTAAAAACATATTCCAATTGTCTGTCTATCCTGATATCCTCCCATGCTGTGTATTTAGTTCTATTTAGGTAAAAACATATTCCAATTGTCTGTCTATCCTGATATCCTCCCATGCTGTGTATTTAGTTCTATTTAGGTAAAAACATATTCCAATTGTCTGTCTGTAAATCATCCCCCTACTGTCTTAATTTAATTCAGCTTTCACACTTGTGCAAGGCAAGGCAAGGCAACACCCACCTTAGAAAAACCATTTGCTTTAACTACCCTCACATGTGTTAATTAAGTTTGTTGTGCCAACCAGGTGACTTTCTAAAAGTATATAAGTAAACTCCAAACAGCCATTGCTGCTAGCAGCCATGCTTCTAAGCAGATATGCTTTTAAGTATATATGTTTCAAGTATTTATGAAGTTTAAAAAGAAGTGGAAAAGTGGACATCACCTACTGCTTCTGATTCCTGCTTTTGATCTACGTTGGAAAAGAGGATATCATCTATCTAAGACTGCACATCTCAACACTTAACTATTGCTGTGATGCCGCCTTTATTTTTTATATTTGCTGCAACCGCACTTATTTTCAAATTATGCACTTCCTTCCACCAGTCTCCTTATGTCTCTAACTCTATTCATATATCTCCATCTCTCCTTTCTTCCCCACTTCTCAGTTCACATGAACTCCTTTCTTACCTGCGTCCTCTGTCACCACACAGCTATACCTCCTGCACTAAAACACACCCCTACAAATCATCCTCACACATCCTCTTTCTATCCATGCTTCTCCTCCTTGCTTCTGGGGATATCTCTCCCAATCCTGGTCCCTGCCTTATTTCTACTTGCTCTCGTCCTCGCCTCCCACATACAACTTCTACTCCTTCTGGTGTTAACCCCTCCAACCTCATACCCATCCCCTGCCACCCTCCCTCCTCTCTCCCTTTCTCCTGTGCCCTTTGGAATGCTCGCTCCCTCTCTAACAAGTTCCTCTCTGTGCATGACTTCTTTCTCTCTCACTCCCTGCTTCTCTTTGCTATAACTGAGACCTGGCTCACTCAGTCTGACTCTGCTCTGGAAGCTGCCCTCTCTTATGGTGGCCTTTCCTTCTCCCACACTCCGCGCCTTGATGGCAGGGGTGGAGGTGTGGGGCTCCTGCTCTCCTCTCTCTGCCGTTACCGAACTATTCCTATTCCCCCCTCTCTTGCCTTTCCCTCCTTTGAGGTTCACACTGTCCAGATCTTCTCTCCTCTCCCTGTTCATGTGGCGGTCATGTATCGCCCACCTACCTCTACTCATCCCCCTTCTGCCTTTCTCTCTCACTTTGAATCCTGGCTCTCTTTCTTCCTCTCCTCAGACTCCCCTGTTCTTCTCCTTGGGGACTTCAATTGCCACATTGATGACCCCTCTCTCCCTTGGGCTTCCCGCTTTCTTTCTCTAACCTCTTCTTTTGGCCTTCAACAGTGGACTGCAGCCAGCACCCACAAGGATGGCCACTACTTAGACCTGGTTTTCACTAAAAACTTCTCTCTCTCTGATTTCTCCATTTCCCCTTTTCCTCTCTCTGACCATCACCTCATCTCATTCTCTCTATCTCGCTTCTCAACTTCTCCACCTCCATCTACACCCCGGTTCTGCAGAAACCTGCGCTCTATTCACTTACCTGACTTTGAGTCCACGTTACACTCCTCCCTCTCCTCTCTCAGATCTGCTACAGACCCTGACAAACTGGTCAGGAACTACAACTCTGCCTTGTCCTCCTCTCTTGATCTACATGCCCCGCTTTCTCTCTGCCGCACTCGCCCTTTTAACCCTAGACCCTGGTTAAATTCCCACACGCGCATGCTGCGTTCCTCCACTCGTTCCTCTGAACGCCTCTGGAGGAAATCTCATAATCTCGCAGACTTCCTTCACTACAAATTTATGCTATCCTGTTTCAACTCTGCCCTCTCGCAAGCTAAACAAGCCTACTTTTCTTCACTAATCAACATGCACAAGTCTAACCCACGCCGACTGTTCTCTGTCTTTGATACTCTACTCAAACCACCCTCCGCTGCCTCTCCTTCCTCCATCTCCGCTCAGGACTTTGCTGACTATTTTAAGGAAAAGGTGGAATCCATACGTCAGAACATCCCCTCTGTTTCTTCCTCCCATCCTACACCTCTTCCTAACTCTCCTCCTGCCTTCCTTGACTCTTTTTCCACTGTCTCAGAGGAGGATGTGTCGCTGTTGATCGCCTCTTCTCCCTCTACCACTTGCCCTCTTGACCCCATTCCCTCCCATCTCCTAAAACCTCTTGCTCCTACTATAATCCCTACGCTCACGCACATTTTTAACTCCTCCCTCTGCTCTGGAACCTTTCCATCCTCCTTCAAACATGCAACAGTCATACCATTACTCAAAAACAGCAAGCTTGACCCTACCTGTCTTTCTAACTATCGGCCTGTCTCCCTCCTGCCTTTTGCCTCTAAACTCCTTGAACGTCTTGTATTCGCTCGCTTGCTCCATTTTCTCAACACCTATTCTCTCCTAGACCCTCTACAATCTGGCTTCCGTACTGCTCACTCCACGGAAACAGCCCTCACTAAAATAACTGACGACCTCCATGCTGCCAAAGACAGAGGTCATTACACTCTGCTCATATTACTCGACCTCTCTGCAGCATTTGACACCGTGGACCACCCTCTTCTCCTTCACATTCTCCATACTCTTGGTATTCGGAACAAAGCTCTATCCTGGATCTCATCCTACCTCTCCCATCGTACTTTCAGTGTCTCTTCTGCTAATACCTCCTCCTCCTCTATTGATCTCTCTGTGGGGGTACCCCAGGGCTCTGTCCTGGGACCTCTTCTCTTTTCTCTGTATACACTCTCTCTAGGTGACCTAATAACATCTTTTGGGTTTAATTATCACCTCTATGCTGACGACACACAAATATATTTCTCAACACCCGACCTTACACCTACTGTACAAACCAAAGTTTCTGAATGTCTCTCTGCTATATCATCCTGGATGGCCCTCCGCCGCCTTAAACTCAACATGGCTAAAACAGAGCTCCTCATACTTCCTCCCAAACCTGGCCCTACTACCTCCTTCCACATTACTGTTGGAACTACGATCATTCACCCAGTAGCCCAAGCACGCTGCCTTGGGGTCACACTCGACTCCTCTCTCACATTTGCCCCTCACATTCAAAACATTTCTAAAACCTGTCGCTTTTTCCTCCGCAATATAACAAAGATACGCCCTTTCCTCTGTTGCTCGACTGCTAAAACTCTGACTCAGGCCCTCATTCTCTCCCGTCTTGATTACTGTAACCTCCTGCTGTCCGGCCTTCCTGCCTCTCACCTGTCTCCCCTACAATCTATCCTTAACGCTGCTGCCAGAATCACTCTACTCTTTCCTAGATCTGTCTCAGCATCTCCCCTCATGAAATCCCTCTCCTGGCTTCCGATCAAATCCCGCATCTCACACTCCATTCTTCTCCTCACTTTTAAAGCTTTACACTCTTCTGCCCCTCCTTACATCTCAGCCCTAATTTCTCGCTATGCACCATCCAGACTCTTGCGTTCTTCTCAAGGATGTCTTCTTTCTACCCCCTTTGTATCTAAAGCCCTCTCCCGCCTTAAACCTTTTTCATTGACTGCCCCTCACCTCTGGAATGCCCTTCCCCTCAGTACCCGACTAGCACCCTCTCTATCCACCTTTAAGACCCACCTTAAGACACACTTGCTTAAAGAAGCATATGAATAGGACTGTGGCTATTCTGAACACATGGCACATAAAGCTTGGCCCCCTGCAGATGCACTTACCAGAACTCCCTCCTACTGTCTCTGTACGTTCTCCCTACCTACCAATTAGACTGTAAGCTCCTCGGAGCAGGGACTCCTCTTCCTTAATGTCTAAAGCACTTATTCCCATGATCTGTTATTTATATTATCTGTTATTTATTGGATTACCACATGTATTACTGCTGTGAAGCGCTATGTACACTAATGGCGCTATATAAATAAAGACATACAATACAATACAATACAATAGCCTAAAATGAGCTACAGTATATCACACATGTAATGGAATTAGAAGCAGTGTAACTGTCAAGTCTCCTACTGTGTCATAGGGAGTAGTGAATAACAACTTCTCATACCATTTACATGCTTTTGAGCCATAATCATTTTATATTTATTAAAAAAAATATTCTCCCTGACTGCAGTCTATATTAACATAGAATAACATATTTTCTGTTCTGAGAATACACATCATGTTTTAATCTTCTCTTCCAAAGTGTTTTGAAATCTAAAACTCTGGCACATGTACTAACAATCTATGGATACCTTTTTTCCTAATAACACAATCAGATCCACCATTAATTTGATCAAGCCTTACATAACCTAATGCTTAGTTCTCCGAGTGTACATGACCTGAGTCTGCGATGCTGCTCCCTCAAGCGCAACATTTGCGTGGGAGGACATTTTCTGTTCTGAATACCACTTGTCTACGTTCTTATAAACTATGTTCTTTTACTAGTTTTTCACTACCCGGGTTCTCTTTTTTTTCGATCGTGGATTTTTTGGATATCACGTGACTGCCTTGGAATACCGTCACACTCTTGCTCCACCTGCTCTTCTATTTGATCAATCCTTCCGGAAAAGGGAATTAAATTGAATTAAAATAATTGCCCAGTCATGAGTTTTATCCCACCATGTTTCAGTAATGCCTATGATGTCATACTGCTTGCTTGTAGCTATTAATTAAAGATCCCCCATTTTATATGTTAGGCGTCTTCCATTAGCAAGCCTGCATTTAAGGTTTTTTTCCAATCTGAGCTATTATCTTATCTGCACCTGCATTTTCTGCTCCAATTGTATTGTCTTTAAAATGTCTCTAGTATTATCTGTATCTACCATTGGTGCCTCTCTGCTTGCCAAACTCTCACTTGCCCCCTTTCTACATCGATTACCCTAGCTAGTTCCCCATTCCCATCTAATCTGTCTTTTTCATTATGTGTTTCGTGTCCCCCCTCTCCCTCCTTTCTAGTTTTTTATTAAACTTGTGTTGTATTGTAACGTGTAGCTCACCACAAACGAAGCGCGACCGCGCTGCTGAGGTAGGGAATTGAGTAACGCCAACCCACAGCCATGCGGGTGCGCCTAAAATGTAGATTGGTCGTGCAAGCCAAGTCAGGAGTATAGACGTGAGAGTAGTAGAGGGTACTTGCCAGATCAGGATTGGAGTGTAGCGAATCATTGGGGTACGTAGCCAAGTTCAGGATTGGAGAGTATCGGATTGTCGGGGTATGTAGCCAGGTTCAGAATTGGAGAGTAGCGGATTGTCAGGGTGCGTATCCAGGTTCAGAATTGGAGGCTGGAGGAAGGTAGGTAGATATCCGAAACAGGAGTAGAGAGGTGCGGAGTCCAAGGTAAGTAGCAGGGTCAGGCAGCAGCAGGATCAACAAGCAACGTAAAACAAGGCAAGGCAGGAGATACAGGAACAGGATGTAGCAAGGCACAGCGTCACACAAGACTATGCTCAGCAATGAGTGTCTGGAGCAAGTGGGTATATAAAGGGAGATCCTCCAATGGAGAGCCAGGGCGGAACCAGGAAATTGAATCCTATAGGCTGCTGGTGCACACAGGTGTGCCCTATGATGCAGCCTGATCAGGAACGGAGGCGGGACCGAGTGCGCGCCGATCCGCGTGCAACACTGAGGTCAGAGGGCGGAGACCGGAGTGCAAGTCACTCCCACCCGGTCCTGTCCGTCTGGGGCGTGTCAGAGGGGAGGCTGGATGAGCGCACTCGCCGCACGCCTGAGCGGTGGCGGAAATAGAGCCCGCTGGTGGCAGACAGGCCGCGCAAGATCCGCGCGCACGAAACGGGCCCGTGAGACTGCGCATCCTGGGTGTCCGTGGCGGCAGATGTATTCAGGTGAGGAGACGGTCTCCAGCTGCCAGGATGGCGGATCCTTACATGTATTTTGCCTCAATTTAGCAACTTGTGATATTCTTATGTGCTTTACAGTACATGTACAAGGACAATATAACTTTACTTTCAGTTCCATTGAGCTTACAATTCACTGGATCACATTCCATTGCTTAGCCCTACAGTTCTGCAAGATTAAGTAAAGTTTCTATTGTTAGTGTAAGAACTGAGAGAAACATGTTAGGATGGTTTAAATGAGATCACTACTACAGTATGTCCTCACATGTTATTCAAGGCTTTCACTGCCTATCTCCTTCTGTTTACAGTGTTTAGAACGAATGCTTCAGAAAAGCATATGACAAGTATAGAAAACTGCTGGTATTATCAGCCAAATTAAATTGTTTTTCTCTTTAAGGAAAATATTAAATAAAAGCCGACATAGCTTTCTTTTTCTGGACTTTGCAAACCTTGGTTTTATGGGTTTATTGAACAGTAAATCACTATTAGTCTACTGCCACAGTCCCGTATGAAACTAAGAAGTGCAAGCTTTCATGTGAAATAAAAAAGGCTGCACTGAAGTAGGGCACTATTTAGATTGCAAATTGAATTGGGCAATTATATTTCTGCCAAATTCTATTTGTGATTTGAGGTAAAAGATGCATTTAGGAATTTAAATGCACTTGAAATGGCATGTAACTCAGTCACAATGTTACTGTAAGTCAGTCATCTCACCCCTATGCACAGCTTCTCACTTGGTGGTAACTTCTTGTATGTTCTCTATACTGTATATATTTCAATAAGAAGATTAATTAATAACAAATTCATTTATTTTTGTTGCTGCCCCATTTCTTCTGCTCCTTTGAACTGTGTTACACCGTGAGACATTTGTGCATTGTTTCCTTGCCACATTTTGGTTGTAAAAACTGCTATTTGCTTAGTATGCACAGACTACAGAGATGCAGCGGCTGTTATTGAAACACTTCACGCAGTGTATACCTTGAAATACCCATGTCATGGCGCGGGATTTCTTCCAACCGTACCACCTTAAGACGCGTGTGCAGAAAATGGCATTTCAGTGTTCTGGCTTTTAAACACCTGAAATTGACACCGTAGCACAGTACAGTACACATTAGAATTCATTTATTTCATTGCATTTAATTGCACACAATCTAAGAAATTCAAACAAAGCAACCACGATAAACGTGTGTGCCTTGGGCGATTGGCTGCGTTAATGCCGCGTGGAGTACAGCAGCGAACACCAAAACGGCTCTGTGATTTGTTTGAATAACGGCCGCTGCATCTGTACCAACATTACCTTGTTTTCAGGAAAATAAAGGGCTGTGGATAGTAACAAAAGTAGAGCTACAACAGTACTTCTCTAAGTATGCAACCAAAAGAGACTGCTTGCATAGGCAGTGACATATTATGTACAACAATTCTCAAACATATGTATCACAAAATGTACTATGTAATGCAAGAAAGTCCACAAGACAGATTATGATATATTTGTACCAAGTAACTACAGTATGTTGTTCACGTGACCTTGGAGCCTTCGAGCAAGGTCTCTTCCCTCTTATTTCCCTAAAGATAACCCTTAAAGTCACCAAGTCACCAAGATTTGAGGTAAAATTGAGCAGCAGCTTTATTGCTAAACAATAACTTGTATAAAGCAAATGGAGACAGAAACTGCCCTTCACGCTGCCAGCGTGTCCTTTAGCAGATATCCAGCCCCATACACAGCTTCTACTGCCAGGTACCGCCCAGCAACCAAAGACCACCAATGGTAAGTCGCCGTACCTACCGCCCAACAGATACAGCTTCCCTTCCCACTTCAGACAAAGTTCCCAGGTCAAACATTACTCAGAGTCCCTGCTGGCAGAGTATAACCTCACAAACATTATATAAAACTGAGCCAACATACAGTTCCAAACGGCTCCCTGGTTAGGAATATGGTACTCTACAAAGGATAAGGAGCATAGATTGAAATAATAAAAATTCCATTAATGCATGACCAAAAATGTTGTGAGGCATGTGTGCAGTGTGCAGACCCTACCTGGGTCTTTCAGAATAGAAAAAGCACAGCCATCAGTGTCATACATTTCTTCAACCATGTAATGCCGCAGCCTTGCATCCTATACAGTTCAAGTATAGCTCTTCACAATGCCACATGCTTTTTTGGAGTATTGCCGCTTGCTCTGCATGTCATGATGGAATCTCTGGTGTGCAAATCTAATGGGCAGTGAAGTAAGTAAAGAAATGTAAAAAAAAACATAATAATAGTTCCAGAACTCACTGACTAGTAGAATGAATCTCAAGAGTAGGTAATTGCCAAATCAAAAAAAGATATTTAATGTCAACACAAGTCAAATCCACGGAGCGATGTGACCAACACAAAAGCGTCTAAAATACATACTGCAAAAAAACATAGTATGCAAATAACAGAATATCACACAATGGGAGGTGGGGGTGGGGTGGAGGGAGAAACAAGGGGGGTGGGCAAACAACGGGGATAAGCAGGGGGGGAATGTTTCGGGGACAAAACCCTTCCTCAGGCCCGTTCCCTCAGGACCCCAAAAGGGGACACAGAGGTACTTCCCTTCCCCAAAGCCCCAACACAATGAAACAGCAACCCTAGCAGATTAAGCACACAAAGCACCTCTAAGGCTGCGAACCCGCTGCGGCCGGCGGGATGTGTGGCCAAGCGGCCGTGAACCACCAGACCCTTGCCCGAATGGTCCCTGCCCCCGCTGCCTCCTTCCGGCAGGGCTGACTACGTACTGTGACGCGTCAGCCGGCCGATACTGCAGGAATCTAGTGATTTTCGGCGTTGATGCGTCACGTGGTACGCGAGTCAGCCAATGGGGAGGAAAGGAACTAGATGGGAGGCGCCTTGGGCGGGGAGCAGGGAAGGAGCTGCGGGTTATTAAAGTGTGTGTGTGTGTGTGTGTATGTGTGTATGTGTGTGTGTGTGTGTGTGTGTGTGTGTGTGTATGTATGTGTGTATGTGTATGTGTGTGGGGGGTGGATGGCACCACAATCAGAGCCCGCCCCCCTCCATCCCACTCCCACCCCCCTCCCTCTCCGGCTCCCGGCTCCCTACAGACCGCATATCGCGGTCTGTGTCTGTCAGCGCCCCGCCTGTCTGCAGGGCGGGCGCGCTGACTGAGGGAGCGGGGCCTTAGCTTAAGTAATCAATCTAAGAGTATGACAAAGAAAAAGTAGAGAGAATAAAACTAGTGTGAAATCAGACCACATGGTATAAGACATCTAGCATAATCACAAGCACTTCTCCTCTCCTGCTGCAAGGGTGACTGTGTGCTTTGTGTGCTTAATCTGCTAGGGTTGCTGTATCATTGTGTTGGGGCTTTGGGGAAGGGAAGTACCTCTGTGTCCCCTTTTGGGGTCTGAGGGAACAGGCCTGAGAAAGGGGTTTGTCCCCGAAACATTGCCCCCCTGCTTATCCCCATTTTTTGACCCCCCCCCTTGTTTCTCCCTCCACCCCACCCCCACCTCCCATTGTGTGATATTCTGTTTTTTGCATATGTAGGGATGTGTTAATTAGGTCAGGTGGTTGCAGTGAGGGCTCGGAGGGGAGTGGTGCAGGTTCGGCGGTGGGCCGACAGTATAGGGCGCCTCCATGTCATTGCGCAACCTTACAGAAGGCACTGACAGAGCGGAGAGGTTGCACATGCGCGTGCAAGCGTGCGAACGACGGATCAATAGGGAAAAGGCTCCGTTAGCAAACTACAACTCCCATGAGCTCTGGGACAGTCAGCTGATGTCAGGAGCCAATCAGAAGGCTGGGATTACGGAAGGAGGAAAGGGAAGCGTGGGGGAGAGACCACGCTAGGCAGAGGGGATCCGGAAGGTAAAGGAGGAGGGTGTATACGTGCAGGGGGTCCGTGACCCGCCTGCATAGGTTAGCTTTACCCCGCAGGCCCTTAGGAAAAACCCCTGAGTCACAGTAGGTTGCTGTGCTGCAGGGACGCCCATAGTGGTAGCGATCAGTCACCTTACTGTGTAGACAGTTAGGGACAAGTGTGCAGAGCAAAGAGGTGCCGAGCTGTTTGGGACCAGGCAGCTGCACCACGCAACATCAAAGGCAAGCAGAGAATTTGTCTGATCCTTTTCGAAGTGTTACCGGTCACCGCCGTGACCAGAAGGTATTTACATCAAGTGCACCAACACCGGTCAACAGGCGCTGATCCCGCCTTAAGCGTAACTCTTTGGGGACTCTAGTGAGTGGCCAAAGGCCTAAATACACGGAGCAATCCTCTCTATTAGTACAAGGACACGGTGTGTGGGACACGCGGTGACGGGACAGAGACATACTCATTAAGAGCGTGGCTGAGCCACTACTGTACAGGACAATACTCATTAAGAGCGTGGCCGAGCCACTCACATTATAAGGACATTAACCGTTAGCTGAGTTAAGGATAAGCGTTATAGTATAAGTGTTATGTTATGTGTGGACTGCAATGATAAAGTGATAAGGTATTATTGCGTTACAGTAAAACCAGTTAAATCATATGTGTGTGTATATGTTTCTTGCCCAGGGGAATCTCACATCACAGGGATCCTGGGTAAGTGGAGGCGCTGCGCTATAAGTGTTACCCCAGGCTCCCAGCTAGCGGAGGCTCAGATCTCCTGGAGCTACAGGTGTGTGCAGTAGTCTCTTTAGCGTGTCAGAAAAAGGGCTACACATACTATGTTTTTTTGCAGTATGTATTTTAGACGCTTTTGTGTTGGTCACATCGCTCTGTGGATTTGACCTGTGTTGACATTAAATATCTTTTTTTGATTTGGCAATTACCTACTCTTGAGATTCATTCTACTAGTCAGTGAGTGCTGGAACTATTATTACTGTTTTTTACATTTCTTTACTTACTTCACTGCCTATTAGATTTGCACACCAGAGATTCCATCATGACATGCAGAGCAAGCGGCAATACTCCAGCAAAGAGTGAGTGACTGCAACTACTGGAGGCTGAGGTGGCACGAGGTAACAGCGTGCAGAGAAGAGGAGATCAGGTAACTGCTGCAGGAGTGAATGGAACCCCCATAACTCCTCTACATTCACTCATACAGGAGAAAATGGAGATCAGGCTTACTGCACTGTAGAAAGAACGAGGAACAAACCTCAAATACTGATGCTCTAACAGTAGCAGTAAGGAAGTAGAGTAATCATTTGCTTCTTACTTCAATGGTGTTGAGACAGCGTGTATATTGGCTACTTAACCCGATGAGGCTTCTAACATTGTTAGTGTGTGAATGGACTCACTCAGGGTGGGGGGATAACAAGCAGAAAGTGAGACCGAGATAACAATGTGCACGCCGTTAAGCGTGTCACATGGCAAATCGCTAAGCCCCGCAACTGCTACCCTTACAACCACCTGGCAAGTACTCACAGTTCCCTCCTGATGTCTGCCGAGTGAAGCTGATGACTCACCTTCTGTGTTCAACCAATCGGATCGTGATTATACCTAGTTAAGGATCACCTGTTGTTTAGCTTTTTTACTCTTTGATAAAGTCCTTTTTCCAGGACGAAACGCGTCAGAGTACTTTTGCTCTGTGGATGTCTATTTTTGATCAATAAATGATTTTGTTTTAATCAATTGCGCTTGGTTTGCTTACATGCAAGGAGGGCAGTGAACGCCATTGCAAAAAACATTTTTTCTGGCTTACTGCACTGAACACAGTGCTGGAGTAATGCTTTAAGGGTCCCATTCAGAAGCATGGAACTCTGCTATGTTAATCATTTCTATTTTCAGGCCTGTGATTGCTGCCGACTTTCTACATTACTTATTTACATTGATTGCCTAATTTAGATAATGACCCCCATGGCCCTTTCTTCTATAGTAGTTATATCTTTATTTCTTTATATTTATTTGCGCCATCCATGTACACAGCGCTTCACAACAGTAATATATAGTTCTTGACATTATAATTATTAATCCTGCCTTTGGATATTTGGACCCAAGTGTATTATTTTGCATTTTTTGGCATTACATTGTGGTTGCCGCATTCCTTCAATCTACCTAAATCATTAGCCATTGTATTTACCCCACCTGGAGTGTTAACCCTGTTGGAGATCTTTGTGTTATCTGCAAAAAGGCTTTAACCTCCAAACTATTTGTAACGTCCCTAATAAAGATATTAAAGAGCACTGGTCCCAGTACCGATCCCTGAGTTACTCCACTGGTTACCTTGCCCTCCTCTGAATATACTCCCTTTACCGCCTATCCTTCAACCAATGTCTTATCCTTTACACCAATTTAGAGTCCAATCCCAAACATTGCAAATTAGATATATTTGACTTGATCTCCCCCCAGTAAACCATTGCTGCCTGGGATCTTGTAGGTTATTGAATTTAGATAGTCAACTATTCTAATTTTCAGCAATGTTTCCATTAATTACCCCATTACTAATGTCAGTCTCACTGTAGTTACCTGCCTCTTCCCAACTTCTTCTTTTTTTCTTTTTTTTTTTAAGCGGGACTATGTTTGCTCTTCTCCAGTCATTTGTAGCTACACTTTTTAAAAGTGACAGGTTAAATAGATATGTTAATGTGTTGCCAGCATGAACCTAAGCTATTTTACTATGTTGGGATGTATTCCAGCTGGCCCCATTGACTTGTCTACTTTAAGTTTTGAAAGTTCCAGTAGCACTTTCTCCTCTGTAAATGGACTTGTCCAACTGCTTTGTTTTCTTTTTTTTTATTCCTGTTACCCAACCGTGGTCCTCTTTCATATAATAAGACAGAACCTACATGTATATTAAGAAAGATCCAGAGATTAAAAATCCTTCTTTATTAGCATTCCATTTTAGCTAAAACAACTTGCACCTGTTATGTTCACTTGCTTGTTTTTTTTTTTCCAATAGTCATGTATTCTTATGGTCACTGGAGATCAGGGAGAAATTTAGAATCCCATGTTGACATTTAGAGTTAGTTTGGCAATATTAGAGCCTGTATCCTTATGGATTGCCTCAACTCACAATGATTAATCACAGGCAAGTCTTCCAAAGTCAACGTCACCTTATTTTGTGGCGAGTTTATACAGTTCATGAATAAGCTTTAGAATATGTTTTAGCATACAACACTTCCATGCCTGGTTAATTTGTAAACATTAATACTGAAAATGATCCACTTACCTGTGATTTTCTGCAAAAATTAGAAAAAGTAAACATTTGTTCTTCTGTTTTTCTCCACTTAGAACAAGCATGTCAAACTCAAAGGCTAACACGGCCAAATAAACAAGGTTTAAGTTTAGGTGGGCCGCAAAAAAACAAAAACTTCAATTTTCATAGAAACGTAGGTTTATTTCGAAAAGTACAGTATAAAAAATAAAGAACAAGAACAACGATAAAATTAATGTTTTCTTCCTGACACTTGGCATCTCTGACTCTCTGACTATCTCTCCCTCTGACACTCTCTCTCCCTCTGACTCTCTCTCCCTCTGACACTCTCTCTCCCTCTGACTCTCTCTCTCCCTCTGACTCTCTCTCTCCCTCTGACTCTCCCTCTGACTCTCCCTCTAACTCTCCCTCTGACTCTCCCTCTGATTCTCCCTCTGACTCTAACTCTGACTCTCTCCCTGACTCTTTCCCTGACTCTCTCCCTGACTCTCTCCCTCTCTCTCTCTCCCTCTCTCTCTCTGACTCTTTCCCTCTCTCTCTGACTCTTTCCCTCTCTCTCTGACTCTCTCCCTCTCTCTCTGACTCTCTCCCTCTCTCTGACTCTCTCCCTCTCTCTCTGACTCTCTCCCTGACTCTCTCCCTCTCTCTCTCTCCCTCTCTCTCCCCCTCTCTCTCTCTGACTCTCTCCCTCTCTCTCTCTGACTCTCTCCCTCTCTCTCCCTCTCTCTGACTCTCTCCCTCTCTTTCTGACTCTCTCCCTCTCTCTGACTCTCTCCCTGACTCTCTCTCCCTCTCTCTGACTCTCTCTCCCTGACTCTGACTCTCTCCCTGACTCTGACTCCCTCTCTCTGACTCTCTCTCTCTCTCTGACTCTCTCTCTCTCCCCCTCCCTCTCTCTGACTCTCTCTCCCCCTCCCTCTCTCTGACTCTCTCTCCCTCTCTCTCTGACTCTCTCTCCCTCTCTCCCTCTCTCTCTGACTAGCTCTCTCTGACTCCCTCTCTCTGACACTCTGACTCTCTCAGACACTCTCTCCCTCTCAGATACACTCTCTCCCTCTCAGATACACTCTCTCTCTCTCTCAGACACTCTCTCTCTCTCTCTCTCTCTCTCAGACACACTCTCTCTCATCCACTCTCTCTCTCTCAGACACACACTCTCACTCTCTCAGACACACTCTCTCTCATCCACTCTCTCTCTCTCTCACACATACACACACACACACACACACACACACACACACACACACACACACACACACACACACAGATACACAGATACACAGATACACACACACAGATATACACACACACAGATATACACACACACAGATATACACACACACAGATATACACACACAGATACACACACACACACAGATACACACACAGATACACACACATACACACACACCACACAGATACACACACACACACACACACACACACACACACACACACACACACGAGAGCAGTGGAGAGCAGAGGCAGCGACGGATGTGAGTGACTGGGGGGAGGGGGGGGAAAGGCATGCGATCCGTGCAGGACAGGCAAATGTACAACTAACTCCCCCCCTCCCCCCAGTACCCCCCTACCTTCTCCTATCACCCGGGGCAGAAGGGGACGGGATACCACGCAGCCACCACCAGACAGGGGAGCCAGGAGCGGGAAGTCAGACACACACACTCACCGTGTGCTCTGCACAAAGCGGAAGCCCCGCCCCCGGCTTCCTCTCTGCCTGCAGCCAATCCCCTGCCGCCCGGCCTGCATGAAGGAGGAATGGTGGAGAGAGATAATCGGAGGGATAATGGGGAGTGATAATCGCGGTGCCCCTCTAGGCAAGCCACGGCACACAGATTGGGAACCACTGGGCTGGGCCGCAAATATGTTCTTTGTTTGCCGCATGCGGCCCGCGGCCCGCGAGTTTGACATGCTTGACTTAGAATATCTCGTCACTTACTCGGTAGAAAGTGTATTTCTTTTAAATTGATTGTCCAGATGTTGCTGCAAAGTCTAACCTTTCATACCAGGCACATTTGTGAATCCTTGAAATATTAATGGTTGTGCTGTAATTTCCGAATTTAAAGAATATCCTTTTGTTTCTAGCTGCTCAAACGCTAGTAATTGAATCAATAATGATCATATTTCCAAAGATTTTGCATTTTGTTACTTTAGATTAAATGAGACAGTGGATCACTTACACTTTGTTTCCTTTGCTCACAAGGACTTCTTTTCACAATGCTTTTTTTTCTGTGCTTAGAGTAATAATTATTATTAGATCAATTTATATAGTGCTCTTCTCCCAATAGAACTCTAGTCGCTTCATAAATACACAGTAAAGCAAGACATTTAAAACTATATTAGACACCAAACACAGGATACAAATATGGAGTACTTGCTGTAGCCGTCGTAACATATGCCGATCTAGGAGATCTGAAAGGTTATTAATGAAACATTACTCTTTGTTTTCAGCCCTCCCTGTAATGCTTTGCTGTTAGGGTTAGGCTACGCTTATAGTGCCAGCGACGCAACAGTGATGTCAGGCTGCGGTCGCTGGAAAAATCAAATTGAGATGACTTCCAGAGATCGCGACCAAGCTGTCGCTGCATTCCCTTACTATAAGCGCACGCGACGGTGGCAGAGAGAGAGAGAGAAAGAGAATATATTTTTAAAAATTCATTTAAAAGTAATAATGTGTCGTTTCATTGGCAACTTAATCAATGGTGAAAATGTGGCACATATAAATGTGGTAAACGTGTGTGCATTTGGGCAAATATGGACTATTTATGTCTGGCTAAAAGTTGCCAAAATAAACATAACCAAAAACCGCAGAAAACAAATATGTTATCTTTTATTTATATGATGCCATAACTGAACCGCTTTGTATCCAGCACGGTGATCCCCAGTTCCCTAAGAACTTACCAGTAAAGTTACTGATGTTCCTGCCCCTCCAGGGCCAAAACATTACCATTCAAATATTGCAGATACTGCAAGCCAATATGTAGCTGTAAAGTAATTTGTTGCGGCTTTCTTTTGGACGGTCATTTAAATTCCAGAGTGAAACTATGAAGTAATGCTGGTAACTTCACATAACATTTGAAGGATCTTTGCAAAGCAAGCTGGGGCATATTCATACATATAGGAAAAACATGAAGAAGAGGGGCTTGCAACCACAGTACCTGGAAAGTCATATATATATATATATATATATATATATATATATATATATATATATATATATATATATATATATATATAAAAAGAGAAAGAAAAGACACCTGCCCCTTCCGCATCCAAAATTCCAAATGCGGAAGGGGCAAGTGTCTCACTTGGTAGAAACAAATACATTTACATCATACTCAAATGGCACCTCATATGAAGTAACAGACTATATTAACTGTCTAACTGAATATATTGGCCGCACATCGAGGGCTCTGAGTACACGGTTCTTGGAGCACCGAAGAAACGTTATTCACGGGTGCCAAGCACATAGCCTCTCCCGCCACTTTTGTAATAAACATCTAAAAAATCCAAAATCCCTATCAGTTATGGGCATTGAGTATATTCCCTCCTCGTATATGGGGGGAGATCGCTTCCAAAGACTCTGTATGAGAGAGACATATTGGATGTATATTTTGGATACCACCTGCCCAAAGGGACACAATGACAATATTGACATTAGTACCATAGTGTGATCTCTCTTTTAGGGAGATCCTTCGGAGGTCTGGTTTGAATGCTTAGGCATTCCCTTCGAACTTTGGTCATATGTCAGGTCCATAAAAAATACACTTATAAATAATGCATTTTTACGTACTTCCAATAGTGAATTCAATACATGAGTGATTGGATCGATCTTGATATTTTGCCATTTACATCATATTTCGAGTGTATCTCGGTTTCTGTTCATTAAGAGGTCCTTTTGGCAAATCTATGTAAAGAAACACATATATTTAATATATTTTTTATATATTTTTTTTATTTTTTATTTTTTTATCACAATATTATTACAAACACTGAATTTATATTAAAATGGATGATTCTTTACTGTATTCACAAATTCATAAATTAAATATATTATTCCAACACACACTAAGATTTAATACTACAGACTATGTATTAATAGATATGTTGATTACATCTCAGATCATTACGATATATGTATGTACCACGTTGATTCTTCCTGTCCTTGCTTAAAATCCATCTGTTGCTGCTCCCCTGACTCCACATGGAATCTATACGCCTAACATCCACATTACACATGACATTGGGTAGGTTTGCTATTATCATCTTATGGTTTAACAGATCTGAACCAACTAGGTAATTAATTGATGTACTGTAGGGTTAAATAGATTATATTTAAGATTTATTTGATTTATAAGTTATAAGATTAATATATATATTTTTTCCAGTCTCCTGAAGAATTGGGTAATATGGACAACAATAACTCAAGTTGTTTATGTTATAATTTTGCCATTATGTTGATTTCTCATAGTTAATTTATTCTATAATTGTTTTACAATATTACGTTTTTTATTACAATTATACCATCTTATATTCCTTCAAATCTCTTTATATCCAATTATACCCTGTCTGAATATGATTACTTTATTTCTTAATGGTGCTGTTGACGACAGTGGGTGAATTGATTTGTGCAAAATTAATCAATATTACTAATTCCTGAGCCCTGAATGGGCTATATCTCTGTGTCCTGATTAATATGACTTACTTTCAGATGTTTCAATGGGGTATTTATAAAGTATTATTCTGTCTGTATTGATAATACATGTATGCTGCTAATTCTGGTTAATATCAGGTTAATTGATCAATCAATGTATGCAAATTGCCTCCCTATAAATATTGCGAGTGTGCATCCAATGGGTAACCCCTGATGAAGTCATCATCGATGACGAAACGCGTAGGGCGTGGTTTGAGAGAAGCCGTCACGTGCCCATGACCTTTTGTTGCTGTTGGTGTAAGAACTTTGGTTCCTGCTCCCCCATGTTGTATTGCTGGCACTGAGACACTGGTGTGGCTGTTGTTGGTTCCCGGAGGGACTTCCTGTGTTGAAGCGCCGATCTGGAGAGACGTCACTTCCGGTATTTGACTGCATGGATGAGAGACGCGAGCGGACGCCATTACCCTGATCGGACGGCACTTCTGGCACATGAGAGCCAATCTCATATCTGCTATTTTAATCAGTACTTTTGTGAGTGGGCATTTGTTGATTTTAATGTTCTAAAAACACTTGTTATTATGTTAATGCACTAGGTGTGCGCCTGTTTTCTCTTTTTTTTTCTCTCTTTTTTTCTCTTTTCATAGGTATAATAAGTGAGTAGTGAACCCTTGAAACGGGCTGCAAAACACCTGGAGACATTACTTTTGGAACAGGACTGTGTTTTTTCAAAGGACTTTTAAATTAAGGTTTTTTAGTTACAATTTTTAGTAACAAGTTTACATATTGTGGCATCAAAACTATTTTATATTTACAGATTTTATTAGTATTATGTTTTATCAATAATTGTTGTTGATTGCTATCACATTTATATCTTTGGAAAATTGGGTTCATTTTTTAATTAGCTTTTTTCTTACCACTCCATTGGGTGTATCTACAGGTTCATTCTTCTTCAGCTTTGGTTAGGATATAGTAGAGGCGCTGCTTCATTATTTTTTGTCTTTTTTGTGATATATATATATATATATATATGAAAGAAAAAAGAAAAGAAAACAGGCGCACACCTAGTGCATTAAAGTTTAACAATAATTTTATGGAACATTTAAAATCAGACAAATGCCCACTCACAAGTATAGCGTTATTAGAAAGCAGTTATGAGATTGGCCCTCATATGCCAGTGGTGCCGTTCGAGTGGCTAGAGCAGAGCAGACATTTGTCCCACTGAGAGCAGACCGAGAGGAACACAGCTTGTGGGAGGCTCAGCAAAGCAGATCATTGGACACATCGGTTGGCTTGATTGGTGGTGCAGCAGCTAGAGGCAGTCAGGAGAGGCCTCGGTTTCCTGGAGGGACTTCCGTTTTGTGCGGGACACCAGACCGGGTGAGCGTCACTTCCGGTAGAAGGAGACCGCGCACGAGAGGACACCATTACAGGCTCGAACGGCACCACTGGCATATGAGGGCCAATCTCATAACTGCTTTCTAATAACGCTATACTTGTGAGTGGGCATTTGTCTGATTTTAAATGTTCCATAAAATTATTGTTAAACTTTAATGCACTAGGTGTGCGCCTGTTTTCTTTTCTTTTTTCTTTCATAGGAATTCCTAGGGCGTTGTGATCCCTTATAAACGGGCTGCCTATACCTGGATGCATTCACTTGGAACAGGACTCTGTGACTTTTAAGGTTTTTCAAAAGTTTTTAATAGTTTTTTGGAAAAAGTTTTTATTTTCATTTTTTCATATTTTTTATATTTTTCATTTTTCTAGATATTTTTTGTATTACAACATATATTTTTATTTTTTCCAGAAGCATTTTTTAACAATTTTGTCATGTACACTTTGTATTAAAGTTATTACACATTTTATCTTAGAATCACATAGGGTTTTTTAATTATAATATTCCACTTTAGCCACCCCATAGGTTGTATCAACGCAGTTGGCTACTTATTCACAGTTAGGCAGGTTGTTGCATTAGGCGCTCCTTTATTATTTCTGTTTTGTTTTGTTATATATATATATATATATATATATATATATATATATATATATATATAATAGCGAGTAGAAAAGGGAGTCACAACTATAATGTATTTATCCTGAAAAGCAAAATTGATACCTCTTTGTCAACCATATTTCAGCTCACTACAAATGACATCCATAATTCCTTTGGGTACCATACGGCATCAGCCACTAGTGCGTTAACTCTTCCTCTCGTAGGAATAGGACAAGAAGAAAACAACATTGGGGGTACATACAGATGTAGCTAAATTAGCTGCCTTTGGTGGCAAGGCCACAAAAGTGCTGGAGATGGTGTCTGCCACAGTCGCGCTGCGGGAGGTCCATGCTTCCAAATTAATCCTCAATGCCGTGACCAAAGAGCTAGTTTCGCTACATCTATAACTCCTCCTTCCTCCCAATCTCATTTCTTTTCCTATGGGACATGATAGGAAGTGAGTTGTTTGGGCTACCAGAGTAGTGTCACCTGGAGGGGGCCTTGGAATGTCTTATCCCCACCCTCCCTCAAAAATGCAGCCACCAGAGTTCTGCCCTGCAGGGATCCCCCAGGGAGGACCTACTAGAGACCCAGAGCTCCCACCATAGTTGCACGGGCCTCTTCGAGGGATGACAATCCCTGCACTCTGCTGCCTGCTGCTCCAGCACCTGTCAGGGACTGTATGGATAGCATGGTGGAAGGACGGCCAACATGAAGGCACAGGCACTAGAGGTGTGTGACATGCTACTTTTAAAGCAGAAGTGAAATCTTCATAACATTGTGGACATGACTAGGGGAATTCTTAATGGTTTGGATAGAAATCAGGTGAGTACTCCATTTTTGTATTTTTTGTGCTATATTTCCACTGCTTCCCCAGAGCTCCATCTGGATGCTAAAGCAGATCTGAAACCTGACTTCAGAGAGGAAGATAGCCCTAACAAAGCTACATCTAAACTGAAGCACAGACAAGAAGACGGAAGGTCAGAAGAATTTTTAGACAATGAGTGGGTGCAGGAAGAGCTGGGACTTTTTCAAATTTACCTTATCAAAAAGCTTCTAGATAATTTGAGAATGGTGTTGGAAATTGAAGACACACAAGAGGAATTAGGGTTTTCCTGTTGAAGTAAAAAAGAAATAGATAATTTCCTTTCCATCAGTCCATTAAGGATAGGATCTACAGTATAAGGAATGGAAATCACCAGACAAAACAGCTTCAATGCCTGTGAAGTTCTATGAGTTATATCCCTTTGAAGATAAAGAAATTCAATCATAGGAAATGGTCCCAAAAATAGATACGGCGGTTGCGAAACTGAAAAAAGAAAAAAGACAATTTTTCCCTAGAGGATGGTGCCTCATTCAGGGATGTAATGGACAATCTCAAGGATTCATCACTCAAGAAGCAACATTCTCTTATGACAATTTTGGCTAGCTATTTCTATGGCATTTATTGTCAGAATGGTGAAAATATGAAATGAAACTCGAAGGCAGAATAAGGTGCTGATTTACAGATGCAGCGGCCATTACTTTAACAAATCACGATGCGTTTTTGTGTGCACTGCTGTACTCCAGGTGGTATGAACGCGGCCAATCGCCCTAGGCACACGTGTTTATCACGGTGGCTTTGTTTGAATTTCATGGATTGTGTGCAATTAAATGCAATGAATTGTAATATGTACAGTACTGTGCTACTGTGTCAATTTCAGGTGTTTAAAAGCCAGCATACTAAAATGCCATTTTATGCACTCACCTGCACTTGCGTCTTAATGCGGTACGATTGGAAGAAATCCCGCGCCATGACATGGGTATTCTCAGGTATACACCGCTTGGTTTGTTAAAATAATGGCCGCTGCATCTGTACCTCGAAAAAAATTATAGAGTTAGCACCATGGGTAGTGATGCATTACACTATCTTTGTGATGCTGGGTATGATCTGTCTGATTGCCAAATTCTCTGCCCAGTCATTAGTTTATATTCAGGGCAGCAGATTCTAGAGTTCAGGCAAATTCTAATGCATCAAGTTTAAGTCAAAATGTCCTGTGGATCTAGCCAAGGCCACAGACTTAAAGGAGGCATTTCAAGAATTCTGAAACAACAAATCAATCAGTGTAGTGCCCAAGGAACAGGAACAACAAGAGATTATTCCCTACGATTCCAATTATTTGTAGTCCCAAAAGCCACGGGAGGCTACAGAGCAGTTCTCGATCTCAAAGAAGTAAACCATTGGTTACATCTCAAACATTTAAAAATGGAATCACTGTATTCAGCCCTCAATCTTCTACAGGAAGGGAATTACATGGCATTAATAGATCTCAAGGATGCTTATTTACATATCCCTAAAGCCCAGAAACACCACAAATTCACCAAGTTTTTCTCCAAAGGCAGTAATTTCCAATTTCGAGCAATACTGTTTTGGGATTGTGACATCCCCGAGGATCTTCATGAAAGTAATGGTCACTATTGTGTTCCTACCTCTGCCTGCAGGGGATTTACATTCTACAGTAACTTACCTGGCCACTGGTTCATAACAGTGACCACTCAAATGCAAGCAAATGAGCATGATTAGGAGTTTTTCTCTATCCTACAAAGTCATGGTTGGATTCTGTTACCATCACAAAGGGTACAATATTTGGGGGAAGATATCACTCAGGAGGTAAGGGTCAATCTTCCTTTAGACAAGACCAACAATATCTGCAAGGAGGTGAAACGATTTCTGAAAGCATTCAAGACATAAGATCAGTCGTACACGAGGATATTGGGGGTCATTTTTTCCTTCAACAGACATTGTCACATGGGTGTCTTTTCACATAAGGGACAGACATTCCAGAGATCTCAATCAAAGGATCAATGTATCAGCAGAGGCAAGACAGAATCTAAAATAGTGGCCTATCCCAAGCAACCTCTCTCTGGAAATGCTTGTCAATTCACCATTCAATGGAGATTAGTATCAACGCTAGTTTCCAAGGATGAGGCACTCATGCAGGCACAATTTATGTACAGGGAGCTTGATCCAGCAAGAAAAGAGGACTGCCAAACAACATCCTAGAAATAAGAGCAGTGACTAGTCCATTTTAGTTTTGCAGGATTATGTCTGTCTTTCCCCAGTTTGATTGAGCCCTTCCTTGCTTGTGTAGGTATGCCAAAGTTCAGCAGCCCTAAACAAGGTAACCAAGCTACTAAAATGAGCCAGAAGCCCCTCACAATATTATTTGCAATGCACATTTTATATCCGGAGAACATCTGAAGGTGGATTTTCTCAGATGCCACAAGCTGTATCCAGGGGAATGGTCCTACTCACCCCAGGTATTTTACCAAATCTGACCACTCCGAGGAACACCAGAAATAGACCTGATGGTTTCGGGGACTAATACAAAACTTCTGGTGTACTGCACGAGAGTCCAAGATACAAAGGCGTTAGCGTTAGATGCCATGAGGATTTTTTTTGGGGGGGGGGAACCAGCTTAGGCTACAAATTCCCAGTAATTTCAATGATTCAAAGGGTGCTCTTAAAAGTGAAGTGACAAGGCATTACTCATCATGATCGCACCGATATGGCCAAGAAAGCACTGGTATGGATCTTCTTAAACTAGCAGTGGCAGGGCTTTGGAAGCTACCTAAATAGTGTTGGATATGCTGTTTCAGGGGCCACTATTTAATTCATGAAGATACTGGTAAACCTGGGTTAGGAAAAGACACTTTTGAAATCTTTTTATCGTCTAGGAACAAGGTTACTTCTACTATGTATTTGTCATCATAACTGTATGCCCAGGACATACTTGAAAATGAGAGGTAACTCTCAATCTATTACTTCGTAGTAAAACATTTTATAAATAAATAAATGTACCACAGGATCTGGAAAAATCTTTTGGTACTGGTGTCTTACCAACAATATCACGTCCATTCAGGCCTCAACATTTCAGCAAATTGCATCAGGGGCTTTTGTTCAAAGTCCTGGTTACTTCCCATCACCTAAGTCAGGTTTTTAAAGCAATTTCCAGGCTCAGACCACACATTCGAGTTCGAGTTTAAGTCGATGGACTTAAATATAGTACTGGAGTTTGAACATTGTGATTAGAACTGTTCCGGAATTTGTACTTAAAATAGTTTTTGTCTTTCCATTTGAACCATAACATTGTAGCTCCATACTTCTGCCCTAATCCAAGTAATGTCACTGCATAGACATGGTCAGAGCCATCTCGTGGTACCGTGAGCATACAAGTTTTTTTTGTAATTCCGATAGATTATTCATCCTCTACGAAAGTCCTTGCAAGGGCTTAATGGCATCCAACAGCTCTATTTCCAATTGGTTCAGGAAAGTGATTCAAATCACCTACTGTATCAGGCCTTCGGTTTAGAATTCCTGTTAGGTCTTAAGGCCCTTCTACAAGATCCATGGCTACCTCCTGGCAGATAAAGGGGCAGTCTCTGTGGATCAAATCTGCAAGGCAGCTACTTGGGCTTCAGTAGCTACTTTTATTAAGCACTATAAACTAGATGTACTCGCCTCAGAAAAAGCTCAGTTTGGTCACAAAATTATTTAATCAATTGTAAAATATTGTTGTTTTTTTTATTACTTTGAGGGTTTGTTTCTGTGTGCCCTAATTTAATTACGCGTTGGGAAATTCTACTAGCTGCTTATGCCATGTCGAACGCAGAAAAAAGAGAGAAATTTTACTTTCAATATTTTTCTTTCCTCTAGTCCCACCATGGCATGATTTACCCCCCTCTTATCCCCTCTCCCCAAGATTGTTTTTGTTATTTTATCTCCTATGAAGTAATGGGAGATATGAGATAGATATGGTCTGAATAAGCTTGGGAAATATCTTCAAAACTGGCTTTGGGAAGAAGAATGGTATATACTCTGATGCTGTTTCTTTCTTGTCCTATCCCTATGAAAGGTAGGGAGTTAACCCACTAGGAGGTGCCATGATGGGACTAGAGGAAAGGAAAATATTGTAAATAAAATGTCTGACTTTCATTACCTTTATCTTGTCTGTGGAAGGAAACCTCCTGTGGCGCTGAGGTATGAATGGAAGTGAGATCTTGTGCAAGAGTTCTTGTCTTGAACTATAAGCCTCAGAGAAGGGAGACAAAAATGCAACAAACACTACAATAGTGCATTACCCAGGGACATAGTACAATATAATAAAGAGCAATTTATTCTATAAAAATATATAAAAAACACTTGAAATACATAAAATCTTCCATCCGCTTGTGCTCTAGGAAGATGAACTGCTCCACCGTGGTAAAATTGAAATCCTACTCACCGGATGTGAATAGGTCATGCGCAATGGTTAAAAGGGCTGTTAAAATGTGGAATTCATTCCCCATGGAGACTGTGATGACAGATACAATAGATTTGTTCAAAAAAAGGTTGGATATCTTTTTAGATGGGAAAGGTATACAGGGATATACCAAATAAGTATACATGGGAAGGATGTTGATCCAGGGATTAATCCGATTGCCAATTCTTGGAGTCAGGAAGGAATTTATTTTTCCCCTTATGAGATATCATTGGATGATATGTCACTGGGATTTTTTGTTTGCCTTCCATTGGATCAATAAGTAAGTATAGATATAGGATAAAGTGTCTGTTGTCTAAATTTAGCATAGGTTGAACTTGATGGACGTACGTCTTTTTTCAATTTCATCTACTATGTAACTATGTAACTATTGCTGACTGGACTGGACACCATGTGTACACCGTACAGGTATAAAAAAAACCTGACTTTAGTTATGCATTTTTAATGTTCTGCAATTAATGCTGCAACAGATAAGATGGCGACTTTATCAGAAACATATGAATATTTCATTTCGAACTATGATTTTTACAAATTTTCTCTTGACATTTGTGGGTGGAAGCGTTCGGTAAGGCAAACCTTTAGTAATGATCATTGTTTTTTTCCGCATTGCCCCTCCTCCTGGAGATAGAAGAGGGTATTGGTGTGTGCCCACATTTTTACACTTTATTTGATCATGGCAACTGCAAAAGGAGAAAGGTCGGGTTTAATCCATATAAGATTTGTCTATCCCAATCCAGCAATGTGCCAGCGCTGGCACCAGCACCGGCACTAGCACCGGCTTACAATAATGGTCCTACCGTCAGTGAAAACCTGGTGAAAGGCAATCCTTGCTACCTGGCCCCACCAGATTACCCGCAAGATTTCCAGCCTGATTTTCAACCAGATTACATGTACCAGCATGTTTACCAACATGATTACCAGCGTCAGCAGCTGTCAACTGTGTAACCGGCCAGCTGTCACCTGTCAAATAATAATGTAGACTACAGGAGTGACAGTGGCTCATCTCCACCCGTTTGGCAAAGTTTATAATGAAGGTAAATTTAATGTACTACAGTATACTGTATTATACTATACAGTACAGTATTAAGTTTAAAGCTGCATTTCAAGCTGCCGTTTAAAAAAAATATTATTTTTTTTAAAAACAATACTGTACAGTATGTGCATCAATTCAATATGCACACAGACAAGTGATTGGTTACAGTAAGCTGCAGATCGGTCCATTCTCCTGTAACCAATCACTTTGCTCAGGGTTATTTAATTCAAGTCTTGCACAGCATTTTTGAAAATGTAGTCCTGCAAAATAATTGACTGAGCAGTTACTACAGTAGATACAATTGGTGGACTGCTAGGGAGAGGACTGGGCTCAAGAGACAGAGCCTATCAGAAGGGGAAGGGGCTGTCACTTTGCAAATGCTTCCTACAGTACATTATAAACATTAAAAAGGTCTTTCAAACATTTGTATTTTTTTTTAAATGCTACAAGTTTGTTCTCATAGTACATAACTGATTTTTTTTTTTTTAAAACAGACATGTACAGTAGGATATTGCTTGAACTGCTGCTTTAATTCCCAATTACACTATAGTAGTGTACAGTATGCTTGCCATACAGTATCAATGCTTGTACTCATGCACACTACAGCGCGACTTGACACATGCGCAATACCTGAAATAATAGCATCATTTTTTTTCCCAGAAAGGAAACTTTGACATCAAGCGGCAAAAGATAAGGAGGAAGTCATTCTCGCCAAAGCCCCATGAAGGACTTATCACACGTACGCATGCGTGTGAAACCGGCCTCAAGACTCTACACTGTTCATCAAAGCCTGAAACATAATGACTGGCTCTGGGGAGGTGTTGATAAGCAGTTGAATTCGCTTTTGTTTGTTAGGCTTTGTGTGGGGGGGGGAGTTGCAACTACTGTAGCTTTGCCAGTTAGACAATTATACATACATGCATGCATATAAATGTGCTGACATGCATATGCATTTCAACAAAGTTCCAATTAGACATACATGCATGTGCGGAAAAAATATTTTAAATTCGGAAGAAGAAGCGACATTGTATTTTTGTATTATTCCTTTATTATCCTGTACAAATACAACATTTAATTCGTTAAAAATAGTTTTTGTTCTGTGTGCTCATATTTTTAATCTTCTACAGTTAGAGGATTTGTGTATGTCTAAGGAGCCTCAGAAAGGACTTCTTTCCCTTGTACACTATACAGTATGAACTAATAACGTTAATCTTCCAATTACAATTACACACACTTGAAGTACTGTACGGCAATAAAAAGGTTGAATTGCTATTAGATTTTTAAGACAACTCGCGATCTCCAACTTGAGTTTCTTGACGGTATTGCAGACAATGCTAAAATGCCATTTTCTGCACTCGATAAAAACACTAGTCAACACGCGTCTTAACGTGGTAAAGTTGGTTAAATGATTAGTGTAATATTATTTATTACAGCTATACTGGGAAAATACTACATTTCATTTACCTACTGTATATAATGAAATATCTGTGCTGTGCTGTGGCAAATACAATTTTGGGTTGATACAGTACATTGCAACTGTATTCCGTACTAATACCATTAGTAGTCTTTTTAGGGTTTATGCCAAGTTGTACGTGGAAGATTTTGATGCACTTTCAACTGCTTCGTGGCACACACAACATTGTTTTTCACTTACTACTATTTACATTTGTACGTTAAGTGCAATTCAATTAGATGCCTCACAACATAGTATATGAAAATAATTATTTCTGACGCAGCTGGAGAATATCGAAAATGTGACCTTCGTACATAGGTGCACACGAGCACAATTAAAATTGAGTTTACATGCACCAATTTTGCACCGGAAAATCCGTTTGCGACACTTTGTACATAGGTCTCTATTTTTAGCAGTTACTGTGCTTTCCCACTGCCTTCTCTATCAACTTTACTAACCTAAACAATATAGTAACAAAGTGTATAGAATCCACTAATGCATTCACTAATTCAGGGTGAATTATAAAATCCATATTTTTGATTTGTGCATAAAATCTATTTCCCACAGTTTACTACTACTAAACAATTTGAAGAGGTGTAGATTTTTGGGAAAACTTTCCCAAAACTTTTACAGTATGTTCACAAATGCCACATAAATTCAGAAGTAACTTTTCTGCTGATTCTAAAAACGACTTGGCAAACTATATGAGAATAACTTTTCAAGTAAATACAGAGAGGATTTAAAAAACAGAATGAATTTAAATACTAACTAGAAGTAACAGTGGGAAGAACAGACACTTTTGGCAGATTCATACATTTTAAGCAAAAATGTATTTATGAAATTCATGACTTCTTTAATAAATGCATTACCTCTTGTTTGTAACTCAAGTTTGAATTGTTAAAATGTTAAAAAAAAGTGTAAAAAATTATATTTTATTTAATACACGTCTATTCCTGTAAATTTGACAGCTATAAATGCTTTTCAATTTCTTTTTATATTTCTAACAGTATTAAAAAAAAGGAACTACAGGAAGTCCAAAAGCACAACTATTCACTTCTATCATTTGTCCTTGTGCTCCAAACCAAGGTTATGAATAGAGATGGGCAATGTTTTGGGGTGAATTTGGATTGGCCGGTCCATTTTGTCTGCTGATTTCCGTGGATCAAACTCAAATAGGGTGATTCGCCTTTTCCAGATTGTTCTTTTATTAATGACAATCCACGGATTATTCTTAAAATCCACGAGCGGATTGCGGAATCTGTGGATTGGATTGATAAATTCCACCAGTGGATTGTATCCAATGGTGGTTTTTGATTAATTTGCACAGATTTAAACTGGAACAATGCGCCGAGGGATTTAACACAAAGGGAAGGATTTTGAATGGAAAGCTCGGGAAATTCCGCTAAATTAATGTTTACAGTTTCGTCTATCTCTAGTTATGAAACAATCAAACTTAAGGAGAAATGGAGGCACACAGCGTTATTCATGCAAAACAAGTTGCAGTGTATTTACTCAAGTTTTTGTGCATATACCTGTATGATGTGTAATGTTTATTATTATTATTATTATTATTATTATTATTATATTTTTTTAAGTGTGTGTCTATAGGATTTAAATGTTGGTGTCAGCAGATAAGAAATGTTCATTTCAGAATTACAAAGGAAGCATGGTTTTGTCTTTATATTTTGTTATCATAATTGATTGGTATACATGGTTTTTAATATGGCAAGGTAAAGTGCTCTCTAATTCCTTATACCAAAATGTAGAAGATCAAGGGGTGCTCCACCCATATAACCACTAATCCATAGAATATGAATCTTCAAGGACCCCAGTATAGCATGGTGGGTTTAATAAATGAAATGGCCTGTGAGTCACTCATAACCATATATAAAATTATTGCCTCATGGTAGCTTACACAATCCAAGTTAGAGTACTCAACTATAGTGGTCAAACATAAAGATATATAATCCTTACCCACTTCTGCTATCTCTAGGGGTCCAATGTGGCATGCCAGCCATGGAGATAATCCAGATACAGGTAGAAAAAGAAAGCAAACATATCTGATAAAAAACATCACCCCAGGGGGGGTAACAAACAGCCTCCTCCGCGTTTTGGATGGGTAAGTCCTTTATCAAGGAGTGTGGAACAAAGTCAATAAGGGTGCCTTATATACCCCCTACTTAATAAAGGAATTCTAATCACATGAGCAAAATGTGAAAAAAACTCGGTCCACAACCCACTGCGCATGTGCGTGACGTCACGCGAGGCGCCACCGTCGCCGACCAAACGTCGGTAGGTAGACACGCCCCCCACTCGCCACGCGCATGCGCACCAAAAGGGAGGGCACCAGCAAGGTATATTCCCAGTTAATGGTGATAACTATGGGAACTCGGCCCGCCTTCTACCACGCATGCGCGTGACGTCACGCGAGGCGCCACCGTCGCCAAAACAAGCATCGGCTGATAGACACGCCCCCTGCTCGGCACGCGCATGCGCACTAAAAGGAATGGCACCCAATCACAAGTCTGGGTTAGTATGACAATCCTCCGCCCCCAAGGGCCGCCCCTACAGGCCACCCATAGGTGTAGAGGTGCCACTCATAAACCAATCAAAGATTGGGATGAGTAGGCAACACTCCCCCCCCATCGGCAGCCCTGGATGGTCAGAAGAACATAATAATGTATCATTGCGCTCCTTATCTTAACATAAGACCCATATTAAGAAGTATACTATAGGGTATATAAGCGCAGTAATTATAAACACCAAGGGTACACAAACTCCCCCATTGCTCCAGTCCCACAAAAATAACATCTACAATAAAATACAATACAATATATGTATCCAAATATATCTATAACATTATTTTTTCATAAAAGTAATACATGGTTTCCAAAACGAACAGTGTGATATCCTCAAAATTACAAAGCACCTCAATAACATCATGGATATTTCACATGGATGAAAGAATTTTCAGATATGACTAGGCAACTTGCCATATCTAAGGGTATCACACTGCTCAAGGAATAGGTACATCCTCCCTGGATGATGCAATATTGAACCTACAATGTTAATATAAAAAAATATCATAAGAAATGTATTCTTGGTTTAGTTAATTTAATCTATCAGAACAATACTTTATTTACTCAGATAACAAGTAGAACTTTATGTGGAAAAATAGACACAAACGCTATAATCTAGACAATATAAAGGTTAAGATTCAGTCTAAAGCAGAAACATATATATCAATATTCATACATTTTTTATCAGATAAGTTCTGTAATAAATGGATTTTATTTTTTCACCACCTGACTCCCTGGCAGTGCGCTGTTTGCTTTCTTTTTCTACTTATACCAAAATGGCCTTCTTTTGTTGCCAATTTCCGCGTTTGTTGGTTGTTCAAATAATCTGTTTATTTTTATTATTAGTTTTGAAAAAGTAAATTTATTATTACAGGGAAGAATGTGAAACACATTTGTTTGTAAGACATGAATGTATAATAATAATCGTTATTAATGTGCGGTAGAACCATCTCCAGCTTCGTTTGTTGCACCCTGACCAAATATATTCTTGCTGGTTTCCATGTTACTATCTGGTTACATTTGTATAACTATAGTGTGAGCTAATGTTGCCCATAAAACCCTTACTGAGTCTTAAAACAGTGTTTTTCAATGGGGGCTCCTAGGAACCCTTGGGTTCCCTGGGCATCCCTAAAGGGTTCGCTGCAATTTGCAGGTCATTTGAAATGTGTACCAAATACAGAAGAATTAACAATGTATCTGATCAGACGCTCTATTAGAGAGGGTTGGGGCTCCTTACAATGCATCTGATCTCAGACATGCTATTAGAGAGGGTTGGGGTTCCTTACAATGCATCTGATCTCAGACGTGATATCAGAGAGGGTTGGGGTTCCACAGAATTGCACAATTTAATTATAGGGTTCCTTATTTTAAAAAAAGTTCAAAACCACTGCCTTAGAATTTCTACCTACCGTTTGTGTTATTTACTTAATAGGATTATATTACCACTCTTAAATAATAGCTCTACTCAATTTATATAGATATTTCCAGTTTTACCATAACTGTATTAATCACACAGAGTTAACACTTTTTTGCATAGAAAATAAACATTGGATTAGTACAAATATTTATATTAAAATTATATTTGCTCCATTCATTTTTTTGACCCAGGCAAATATCAATGTAAATATAAAGAACTAAATCCAATCTAGCCAACTGATCATTTACACTGTAAAAGTCTCTCCCATATACTGTAACATTTTAATCTCTGTTTTGCAAAACAAATGTTATATTGTAGAAATATATGTTCACAATATTTTTGGTGGCAAAGAGAGACACAATAATTGATCATCATACAAGAACATTAGCTATATCCATCTCTCAGTCATTGTCAGTGCCTATACTACATGTATGCAGAAGTGCAAACAGATGCAAGCTCCTGTACAACAGTCCACAAATTATTTGTATATTCAATAGTCTGCTATCTTCCAACATAGCATTCCTATAAAAATCAAAATAGATTACAAATTGCTTTTGTATGATACATTGCTTCATTTAATGACACTCACATGGGGAACTGATGGCAGGGCTCATTAAGAAAAACAAATGATGTCCATTTATATGGCAGACGAATCAATACCACATTCAAACCTCATATACTGTCTGACACTTCAAAGGTAGAATACATTATTTGAAAGGTCTACTCTATTTTTCATTGACCTTGATATGAATAACATTGGTGTCCTCTGAATGCAAACAATGTACATTATCAAGGACCTTTTTCCTTCAAGAGGGATTAACAGCTTTCTAATGTATCTTTTGTGAAAACTGGTTTATTTTCAAACATGTAGATAGCTCAATTTAAGTGAAGGAAACTGTGACTTATGTTTGCCATGCCATCACTTAGCCTTCCTGTATATTGCTCAAACAAGAAACCTTAATGGGTAAAAAGAAAAATCTGATCACTGCAATTCACAGTGTAAGTGTACTGTATGTACTGTATGTACTGTAGGTCTTTATATAGCGCCATCCATGTACTGTACATAGCGCTTCACCGGAGTTATACAGGTGACATAATAATATAACACATAATGGGTACAAGTGCTTTAAGATATAAAAGCAAAACACTAGGAAAAGGCCCGGACCCAAAGATTTTACAATCTAAATTGGATTACACTAATGTTGCTTTAGTGTAATCCAACAAATCCGTGCTTTACAAAACAAAATGTTGCATTACACTACTAGAGATGTGGGATTTATTTTCCTGTCTGAGAGATTACATGATAACCCAGAGACAGAGGAGCACAGGGAGGAAGACACAGAGCCCCCTGCAGAGCAGCAAATGCATCTGGGGAGACTCTGACCCCACCATGCTGCAGGATGAGTTTAAACATCCAAAGGCTACGGCCCCGCTGCACGCGCCCACACGGCCGCCTTGCTTGCCGGCGGCGCGTGCAATTCACTGCACTGCGATTTGCGGTCTGCAGTAAAAAAAATTCCTGTGCCGGGGGGGGGGGGGGGAGGCGTGGCCAAAACAGGGGGTGGGGGGCGGCCATGACGTGAGGGGGCGGGACCGCCCCACAGTGCAGCACTGCAGCCGCCCCTCAGCCCCTCGGCACCCTCCACCCCTCAGCACCCTCGACCCCCTGAGCAACATGGCACCCTCCGCCCCTCAGACCCTCGGCACCCTCACACACACAGGCACCCTCACACACACAGGCATCCTCCCATACACATGCACCCTCACACACTCACAGGCACTCACACACACACAAATACACACGGGGGGTGAATGGAACGGGGTGGGGGGATCGGAGCAGGGGGGGAATCAGAGGGGGGAAATCAGAACGGGAGGGTGAATGGAAAGGGGGGGATCGGAGCAGGGGGGGGGGGAAATCGGATTGGCTGCTGGGATCCAATCCGTGATTGGTTCCATTGCATGCCACGTGACGCGGCACTCACCGAAATCACAAGCTCCTTGTAGCTCCGGCTGGCTGACGCGTCACAGCACGCAGTCAGCCACGCTGGAAGGAGCCAGCGGGGACCTCAAGAACAGAGGCAAGCAGCTGGTGGTCCGCAGTCGCGGACCAAAGCCTAAGGGCCATGCATTTGCAACATTTGACATGTTTATAAATGGTATAAGAGCAGTGAAGGGGTCCAAAGTAAATTCCAGCACAGAAGCAGCTCACATGGCTCTTTATGTACAGTAATGCAATTTTTGCATAATTTGCAATTAATATATTGCATTTCTCCAGATTCTTTCTGCTTTCCCGGACAATGTCATTTTAAATTAGGGTAAAAAATGTGGTAAGTTATTGACACAACTCTACAAATGAATAATAGCTGAAGTATTACATTGTTCCAACACTGCAGCAGTCTGACACATTTCCAATGAATACATGTTTTTAGACAAAACAAACATTGTAACAGTAAATTATTTTTTATTAAAATTATACCTGTTCCATAAATTTTATGTAACAGGCAAATATCATCTTAATTATAAATAAGCAAGTCCAATCCAAAGGGCCTATTATTTACAATGTTTTCCTATATATATATATATATATATATATATATATATATCTCATAGATATAGCATATCTCTTTAATGTAAGGCAATTAAATTTCCTGACGTGAGACATTTACAAATACAAATTCACTGTGGGCTTTATCAATAACCAACACAAATAAGAAACAGTTAACTGTGTGTTCTAGGGAGCAAAGTTGGGAGCTAAAACATTCTTTAAAAAAATTAATATATGTATATATTAATTTTTTTAAAGAATGTTTTAGCTCCCAACTTTGCTCCCTAGAACACACAGTTAACTGTTTCTTATTTGTGTTGGTTATTGATAAAGCCCACAGTGAATTTGTATTTGTAAATGTCTCACGTCAGGAAATTTAATTGCCTTACATTAAATAGATATGCTGCCACTTAATTGTTTTAAACACAAGCAACCACAGTAAATTGTAATTATGTTGAATTACTGCTCATTAATACTATAATAAATGGATATAATAAAAAATTGAATTATTAGTCCTAACCATCAATTAAACATATCTAATTTGGCAATTAGGGAAATAGTTCGCATTAGCTTAATCATACAACAGTATAACTTGAATATACAGAAGTCTTTATTTCTAAAATGAAACAGAATCAGAAGCTTGTGATACCCATTCTTGGCGTTATTATATATTGTACAGTAATAAGTGCATGCTTTGTTAATGTGGGGTTGATATTTACTGTCTCAGGCAGTCATACCGGCTCTCCCTCCATGGACCCAATTCAATATAGACAGAGGACTATGAAGTTTTCTAGCGTCAAACTATTCTCCAGCAAAGTGAACACAGCTTTAAGCATATTCACATGGTGCCAGGTGTAAGGATGTGCAGTTGATAATATTATGGTTCAGAAAAAAAACAGTACGATTTAAGAATAATGTACAGAATATACAAATGCCACTTAAAAGCACATTCACATGTCTCCACAATCCTACCTTCCCCCATTATCTCCTAGCACACAATATCACCACTGCAGTCAGGGATTCTGGGTAATGACATGCAAATGAGCACTGACAGTGCATCACTTTTTAAGAATAATGTACAAACTCAAGCATACCATTTGCTGAGTATGCATAGAGGGGGCTGTAACAAGGAACAACAGTGCAAATGGGTGTCTTTTTAGAATCTGTCATGCTCTACCTTGACTTTATTTCTGTCTGATCTCTATATATAGATGTATGTTTCGGTTAGTTAGATTCAGTCTGTAACAAGTTGCTATTGCTGCATGTTGCCGAAGTGGAATAATGTGTTGTGCATTACCACTGGCTGCAAGCAGACTACAAGCACACTCTCAGTGCAAAAATACCTAACACCATCATTACTAGATAACTACTGTAGATATGTGCAAAGATGTTCCATCTTTATTCACAACCAATGTCAGGAGTTTTTGTCCTGCTTTTACGACCATGAGGCTTTAATGCACAGGCCCTCAATAGTTTAATAGTTCAATTTTTCATGCGATGTGTTATAAGTAGATATTGGTCGGAATTTTTTTGTGGATTTAGATCCGCCCCGCATCGGCCGTTCCTTTGGTTTGCAGATTTCTGCAAAACTGTCTCAAAAAGGGCGATAGTCCTTTTTCCGGATTTTTTTTTTATCGTTTACAATTCAATCCGCGGATTCCGCAATTCGATGGAGGATTTTAGAATACAATTCGCAGATTCCGCAATTCGTTGGGAGATTTTAGAATACAATCCGTGGATTAGATTCTACAAATCCGTCAACATTTTGTATCAAATGGTGGTTTTTCATTAATTATCACAGATTGAAACTGGAACAGTCCGTCGACGGATTTTAAACCGCGGAGCAGACTTTGAATGAAAAACTCAGGAAAACGGATTTTGACAGATTCGCCATCTCTTGTTATAAGAGACTTTTTTTTTATGTATGGATCTACTATATACTTTTAAATTTAAATTGTTTTTTTTCATTTGAAACCATACATAATGATGTATTTTGTGTGATATTCCTTTAAACCTTGAAATAGTAGATGTAATTGATAAAGTAAACAGATTATTTATTATTTTAATATATTTTACATTAGCATTTGGAAGTGTTCTTTGTTTTTACCAAACTGGTGAATAGCGCTAGCACACATTAATGCTATTAAACAAATGGATATTCTTTCCAGTACAATTTATTTCACGTGTATTTCAATGTATTCCAATTTAATAAATAATGATTCATTAGTTCAAGGTGTTTGCAGCTGAACAGTTGATTGTGTTAAAGTGGTTTGTTATTTTTGCTGAATCTTGATCAACACGTTTATGTGAGCATGGCATATTGAATTCCCTAAGAGGAGTGAAAATCACGTAAGGGGAAATTCTATATACTGTGAAGCAACGGATTGAACCTTCCTTTAAAAAAAACCCAAAAAAAACAGCCAGTGTTTTTTTTTTTGCCACTTGGCAGCATACTAAATTACCCTTGTAGTCCTGTTTACAGAAGAACTTTATTTTACAGTACAGTATATTATAAGCCAGTACAGATAGCTGATTACTGCATGCAAGATGGAACTAGCACACATATTCAGAAATTGTCAAATAGCATGACACTGCACATTGTCCTGTTTTGCTTTGACCAGTAAGTGTTTTGTTGTACATTGAAAAAAAGCCGGTTCTAGCTCAAGGATAATATACATGTAGTTGCACAAAAATGCCCAAAAATATAATATAGAAGTATGCCGGGTACTGTCTAGGAGACATAAATACTATGGGATCCGTGGTAAGTTGATGTGATAAGTCAAGTGATTTGAATAGCGGAGATGTGAGGTAAGCAGCCTGAAGGGGAAAGCGCTAGTGCATTTTCTATACAACTGGTGTGGGTAATGCCAATAAAGGAAAATTGATACCACTATGTCATGACCTGGCTAGGAAGCACCTTCTGTGTGTCTGCATTCCTCGCGGTGAGGAGTTTTAGCTACTCCATGCGATGCACCATCTCCGGTTCAACTGGCCGATCATCTGCTTGCAATGAAGGCAAGTGTGTTACCACAGATCAGTAGAGCCTCGACGCGTCACTCCAATCATGTAGAAAAGCGGTGCGCAAACTGGGGGGTGCGCCCCCTTGGGGGGGCGCACGATTATTTAGGGAGGGCACAGGCTGCGTGCGGGGAAACCTGGGGGCGGGCAGAGCTGTGCACTGGCGTCCAAGCAGCTCAAGCTCCATGCTGCTGTTGCTTCTCTGTGCTATCTGCCTGCCTGCTGCGGGAGCGGGGCCTTGCTGTGGGGTGGGGCTTCTCTGTGCTGCTTCTCTGCTGTCTGCCTGCAATGGGGGCGGGCCTTGCTGTGGGGGCAGGGCCTTCCCTTCACACAGACATGCCCTCCTCCTCCTGTTTGTTACCCGTTTTCAACAGCACATGGTGGGGGGGCGGAGCAGGCTTAGTTACCCCCCCCCCAGGTGAAAGTGTGTGTGAAAGTATGTGTGTGTGTGTTTTGTGTCTGTATGTTGTAATTGAGGATGTGTGCAGTGTGTGTGTTATCTGTGTTGGTTGTGATTGAGTGTGTCTTGTCTGTGATTGTGTGTGTGTTGTGATTGAGTGTGTGTTGTGGCTGTGTTGTGCTGGTTGTGATTGAGTGTGTGCTGTGTGTGTGGGTGTTGTGATTGAGTGTGTGTTGTGTTTGTTGTGATTGTGTGTGTGTGTGTGTGTGCTGTGTGGGTGTTGTGATTGAGTGTGTGTTGTGTCTGTGTTGTGCTTGTTGAGATTGAGTGTGTGCTGTGTGTGTGGGTGTTGTGATTGAGTGTGTGTTGTGTCTGTGTTTGTTGTGATTGTGTGTGTGTGTGTGTTTGTGTGCTTTGTGTGTGTTGTGATTGAGTGTTGTGTGTGTGTTGGTTGTGATTGAGTGTTGGTTGTGTGCGTTGTGATTGTGTGTGGGTGCTGTGATTGAATGCAGGGGTGAACAAACGGGGGGGGGGGGGGGGGCGGGCGCAAGATTATTTAGGGGGGCTCGCGTGTGTCAAAACCTGGGTGCACAGGTAGAAAAAGCTGTGTGCGGGCAGCCAAGAAGATGTGCGCGGGCAGCCGAACAGGATAGTGCAGGTGGCGGACACGTGATTCGGAGGTACGGGGGAGGAGCACGCCGAGCGCTGTTATGTCAAACGCCCCTCCTTCTGGTTTCTGCCCTGCAATAGCGCCGTGTTCCTTCTCTCCTCCACTGGCAACCTGCTTTGCTGCGATCCTCTGCACGTGAAAGGGTAGGCTGCCACTATATCAATCATACTATGAATGTGCAGAAATAATGTAAAAAAAAAAAAGTGTAAACACTTCCCCGCTCATGCATGCAAAATTATGCAGGACACCCTGTACGCATGCTTGGAGAGTTGCTGATGTCACCACTCTCAGAGGCAGCATGGACGCAGCCTAATTTTGCAAGTGCGAGCTGTTGAAATATGTATGTATTTAGACATACAGTAATTGTATTTACATTGTATACCGTTTAATTAAAAAAAAAAATTCATGTGATTTTGATTACATCAGGCAGGGGGGACTGAGAAATTTCATGGATAAAAAGGGGGGTTCGGCAAAAAAGTTTGCTCACCCCTGATGTAGAAGATGCAATAAAAAAGCAAGGGATTGGTGGGACAGCAGAACCGAATAAAAATATGAACTCACCGGGTTAGTGAAAAAATTAAAATTATTAACTACTGTACATACTGTATTAAAAAGCACAAAGCAGGGCGCTCTGAGCATGAAACACGAGGGAGGAGATTTTATTTTTTGTTTGTATCTTTTTGTGTTTTTTAATATGTAGTTAATAAATCTTTTTAGTTTTTTCACTAACCCGGTGAGTTTCATATTTTTCTTTGGGTCCATTGTCCAACTAACTCTTAGATTGTTTAGTGTTTTGTTGTAGACATATTAATGTCTCATAAATCACATAAACAACTCACCTTGGTCAATGACAAACGTTATTCCATATATTATTTGTTTGAGAAGCCTACAATGAATTGTAAAGTTTTTATGAGCTGTTAACATACTGGGTCTTGAGGCTTTTAATGACTGGTGGGTTCCTCCCACTGTATGAATTTAATATGTTTGTTGAGCTGGGCAACCGACCAACAAGGGGATCACTAGTTGAATGCAAACCCTAGCTCAAGACATCGTAACAGGTGGTGTGGCACAGCATTGTTAGATATGTTTGGATAAGTTGTGTTTGGCTATTTTGGTTAAAAAAGCTGCAGCCTTTTCATCCCAAAATGATGTGGGTAAGGAATGTTATTCTTTGGGTGGTGGGCGGAGAAAAGTGGGCATCTACAAGTTTAGCTAATGGTAAAATATTTAGAAATGCACTTCAAGGGCATATGTATTGGGCATCTTAGTTAATTGTAGAGTCATAACTAAACCGTTATGCGTAATTTGCTTTACACAGGTTTGTAATATTTCCTGAGTTGTATCAGTTTTTACAGTAGTTTTCTCACCAGTGTATTCTAATCAGGCTGATTTGTCTGGTCAATCATATTGTACTGTAGTAGTGAGTGCTGTAGAAAAGTATGGCAATTTAACCTATGAGTAGTTTTGTAAAAAAAAAAAAAAACATTCCATATACACTTATTGGTAAGAAATATGGACCTAAATAGCGGTGATGACCTAAACAATATTATGCCATAAGACAGCTCCCGGTACATCTAGACAACTTACAGCCCATTCATTTTAATGAACGAGAAGGTGCCTTCCAGCACCGGAATAGGTCTTATGGAAAAGCACTGCTTTATAAATATGGGCCATGATGTCTTTATGATGACTGTACATTACTATGTGGAGGAGCACTGATGAGTAATCATTAAATTAGATGCCTGTCGCATACTGCATTCAAACATATGATTTGAACAATTATATAAAGAGTGGATTGATCTAAATTTTTAAAGGGGTTGCATCCTTTTTAAACAATAATATGTCCACCATGAGGTCCCAGCCTGGAGAGAGTAATAAAGCAAATATAATCCATAAAATGAAGGGAGAAAGCCAACTAACCTGCTCCGGTGAGTATGTCGCTCCACCCGGCGGTCCCTCTTTGGGCGGGCTATTCAAACCTCCCGTTGTATCACAGAGTATAGGAGTGTGTACTCACAGTTCCAATTCAGTCTCCTGGTCTGCCTCTCCAGCTGGGAATGAAAGGATGATCTTGCTCCACTGCGTGCCTCTGTTCCAAGGGTAAGTCGTAGATAGAGAGGTAGTAGAACGAGCACTGCAATTTAGAATAGGCTGGAGGCTTTAGAAAAAAACTTTATTACGGCATACAAGCCAGATTAAAAAACATGAAGAGGATCCTCTGACGCGTTTCCTCCCTAGGGGGACTTTATCGAAGAGTGAATTTTTATTAAAGAAAATTGTGCTGTAAATCCATCCTAAAACTGAATGAACCCATACATGTGGTATACAGTCCCACAGAATACAGACCCATATAACTATGTCTTAGCCTAAAAAAAGAACTAAGAAAAAAAGAGAAGAAAGAAGGAGAAAAATATATATATATAATAATGGATATAATAGTAATAAAAGAGAAATATACATACAAAACGAATATAGATATACATTAAAAAAACTTAACAACTAAGTAAATAAAGAAGATTGTTATTCCTAAAATATAATAAACTCCTATGTAAAAATAAAAAAGATGTATTTTGATTGCAACAATAATAACAGAGATGTCAGGATGTATGTGTTCAATCCCTTAGTATGGATTTATCTATATTATTTTCCCTTCTCGTTATATAAAAAGTTTTACTAATTAAAGTATGTAATTATAAACATATATCATAATTTTATATAGATCATAGTGAGTACACAAAGGCAAAATCAAGTATAATCCTTGTAAGGAATGTTCATATCCAATAACAATCTTAATAAACATTAATCAAGGGAGAAGATGTATAACAGGTTCTAAAAGAGACTTGATATTATATATATTGAGAACAGAATAATAGAATAATAGAAGAGCAAATTTATTAACAATTTTACAATGATGAACAGCAGGTTCTAGGAAAGGCTTTGTATCATACATTTTAGCATAATCCCAACTAATTGTGAGTTTGTGGGTTTTATCAAGCAGATCAAAAAATCTACACATAATTTATACTCAAGAGACAAAAAACAGTAAGGTCAGGTACATACACAATATAAATATATGTCCCTCATGGGCTTATAAGAAATGGGCCAATTCCCAATCCACATTAACACCGTGTGGATGGAGGCTGTTCATGCAAAAAATCCAAGACATTTCCCATTTGTTTAGGAGGTTCAGTCTGTCCCACCCTCTTATTGCTGCTGGTATGTGCTCTAGACCTGAGAAGGAGAAACCCTGAATCCCTCCCATGGGGCAAGTGGAGAAGTGTCTCGAGACTGGATGTAATGTATCCATCTTTTTAATTAAACAAACATGTTCCTGGATTCTATGTTTCAGGGGCCTGATGGTACGTCCAATATACACTTTATTACATTTACATCTAAGTAGGTAGACTGCATAACTGGTATTGCAGTTAATGAAAGTCCTTATGGTCTGAAGTGTCTTGGGTTTGGAACACTATCTTTTTAAGAGTCTTAGCAAAGCGACAAATGTTGCAATGGCCACACTGGAAAAAGCCTTTAGGTATATTCGTTATGCCCGTAGTATGTTGAGAGGAAAACAGGCTGGGTGACACATATGACGCCAAAGATTTGGCCTTGCGGAACACAAATTTGGGTCCTTTATCAGTAATATCCTTCAAATCTGCGTCTAATTTCAGTGTGTCCCAATGTTGTGTTATTATTGTTGCAATCAAAATACATCTTTTTTATTTTTACATAGGAGTTTATTATATTTTAGGAATAACAATCTTCTTTATTTACCTATTTGTTACGTTTTTTTAATGTATATCTATATTCGTTTTGTATGTATATTTCTCTTTTATTACTATTATATCCATTATTATATATTTTTTTTCTCCTTCTTTCTTCTCTTTTTTCCTTAGTTCATTTTTTAGGCTAAGACATAGTTATATGGGTCTGTATTCTGTGGGACTGTATACCACATGTATGGGTTCATTCAGTCTTAGGATGGATTTACAGCACAATTTTCTTTTGTCTTGGTTAACTGTTTATTATGTATGTTTTTTCTTAGTATGTATAGCTATGTGTTTTGTGTCAGTTTGACGGATTAGACCGCACAGGCTGGTAGTTGTTATTATCCTATTTTTTTTTTTTTTTATAACTTGAATTTTATTGGAAAAGGTATACAAAATGTACAGAACAAAATATGAGTTTAAAATGGCAGCTTGTGTACATTGGATATACATATAACAGTGCAGATCATTCAGGTCATTTGTGTAGATGATGTAATCATATGGCTTTTCGGTCCCTACTCGGCCACATGGTGTATGAATAAATCATATAGTAAGAGCAATAATAGAAATAATAACAAGGTTTAAGTTACAGTGGAAATGTGTATATATATATATATACATATACATATATATAAAATAGAATGCGTAAATAATAATAAAAAAAAAAAAAAAAAAACTTGGGGGGGGGGGGAAGGGAAGGAGGGTGTGGGAAGGGGGGAGGTTGTGGAGGAAAGGAGGAGAAAGGGAAGGTAATCTAGTTCTTGGGCTGATCTTGCGGGCATATAGGGCGTCTAGTCCCTGTTTGGTAGATGTGTGTCCGTTTGTCTATGATGACTCCCCCAGAGGAGAACGCATCTGTTGATATTAATGCCAAATTGTGGTACTCTCAATCCCCGGGATATCTGTCTGTGCCAGCCAAGGCGTCCAGACTTTTAGAAAATTGTCGCCAGTGTCGTTAACTAAACTGGTTAACTTTTCCATCTGGCAGATGAACCAAATGCGATTTCGAATCTTTGGGATGTTTGGTATATCGGGGCGTTTCCACAGTGCTGCGATCTCACATCTCGTTGCGAGTGCAAAATGTGCTATTAGCTTGGAATTTGCTTTTGATAGGCCCGGCATTGGTCTGTTTAGCAAGAACAGCCACGGGTCAGGGGGAATTGTGAGGTCAAAAACCCTCTGGATCCAATTTCTGATCTCTTCCCAGATCGGGAGTATTTTTGGGCAAGACCACAGCATGTGTAACAAATCTGCTGATCCGCCACACCGCTTGGGGCATAGTGGGGAGGATCCCTGTATGTATTTAGATAAATTCAGAGGGGTGAGGTACCACCTCATGAGGACCTTATATGCGTTCTCCTTTAGAGTGGTACATATGGAGCTTTTGGCGGAGGCCAAGTATATGGCGTTCCATTCCTCCTCCTCTAGGGTTTCCCCTAGGTCTGTTTCCCATTTAGTCCTATATGTGGGGATTTGTTGTTCAGGGTCTGCAGAACCGATTACCTCCCCGTAAATCGTCGATATAAGTCCCTTTGTGTCAGAGTTAGCCCGACAGAGCTTTTCGAATTTTGTCAGAGGGGGGTATGGGGCGTGTTTGTTGTAAAATGCTCTGACCTGGAGGTATTTAAAGAATTCAGAGTGAGGTATTTCGTTTTCTAATCTTAACTGATCAAAGGTCTTGAATTTCTGGTTGTCTCCTTCCAGGTCTTTTATTCGTGAATAGCCTTTTTGTTTCCAGATCGGGATATTAGACCCCACCATGCCGGGTGCGAACGCTGGGTTATTCCAAATGGGGGACATCATCGAGTGTTTTGATGTCAGGGAATTCTTAAATTTGGTCGTCTCCCAGATCGATAAAGAGTTGGTCATTGAGGTGAGCGGCATCTCTCTGCGATTAAATGCTGTTTTTGGTAACCAAATCAGGCCACTAAGCTCCTTTGGGGAGCAAGCGGCGTTTTCTAGATCTACCCACCGTTTCAATTGGGGGTTAGAGTGCCATTGAACAATTTGGCTTAATTGGGCCGCTTTATAGTATGTTAATAGACAGGGTACCGCCAGACCACCAGCAGCAACAGGTCTTTTCATATTGGAGCGATTGACTCTCGATTTTTTCCTACCCCAGATAAATTTATAGATTTCTGTTTGGAGCGAGAGTATATCTGTTATTTTAAGTGGCACAGGAAGTGTCTGAAAGAGGTATAGGATACGTGGCAGTAGGTTCATCTTGACACTATGTATCCTACCGATCCATGATATCCTCTTGGAGGACCATCTATATAGATCTTTTTTAAGAGTCCGAATTAGTTGGGGATAATTTGCGCTATAGATGAGGTTGGCCTCTCTGGTGATGTGGATTCCTAAGTACTTTATGTGTCTCTGTTGCCAGTTGAACTGGAAGTTTAATCTCAACAGCTTTTCTGTGTGACTGGGGAGGTTAATGTTGAGTGCTTCCGATTTGGATTGGTTAATTTTAAATCCAGATATCTTTGAAAATCTGCTCAAGAGGTCAAATAGGTTGGGTAATGTGGTAAGGGGTTTTGTTAAGATTAATAGGATATCGTCTGCATACAGGGCCGCTTTGTGTGATTGTGAGTAAGCGTTTAACCCTGTGATATCCGGGTTAGCTCGTATTCTAGCAGCTAGTGGTTCGATACAAAGGGCGAATAGAAGGGGAGATAGCGGGCATCCTTGACGAGTGCCACTTTTGATTTGGAATGAGGATGAAGGGAAGCCCTGATGTATCACCCTAGCTGTCGGGTTTGAGTATAACGACATAATCGCCCTACTCATCTGATCCCCGAAGCCAAATGCTGCGAGCGTTTCTTGTAAATATGGCCAGTCTATCCTATCGAATGCTTTTTCAGCGTCCAGACTTAACAACATGCTTTGGGTGTTATTTTTGTTAGCCAATTCTATCAGATCAATAATACGTCGGGTGTTGTCCGCTGCTTGTCTCCCTGCGATAAACCCGACCTGATCTGGATGTATAAGTCTGGGTAGGATAAGACACAATCTATTGGCCAGTAATTTAGCATACAACTTAATATCTGTGTTGATTAGGGAGATCGGTCTGTAACTTTTGCAGTCCAGCGGGTCTTTACCAGGTTTGTGTATTAGTGATATGGACGCTCGCAGCATATCCCCGGGGATGGGAGCTCCTGCTAAGATTGCATTAAACATGTGGAGCAACCTTGGGGCTAAATATTTTACATATTTCTTATAATAGAGCCCCGAGAAACCATCCGGGCCAGGAGCCTTTGATGGTTTAAGTTCTTTAATAGCCTGGGATACTTCTTCCAATGTGAAGTCAGCGCCCAGGGCCTGTCGGTCGCACTCTGTCAATCTACCCAGGTTCGAGTTAGCTAAGAAATCTCTTAAGGCTGTGCTTGTTTTTTGATTATGTGCCACTTTTTTCCCGTCATATAGAGACCTATAGAATTCTCCAAATTCTTCTACTATTTTCTGTGGGTTGGCCGTACAAACATCAGATTTTAAGCGTATAGCTTGGATGTTAAACTTAGATTGCCTGTCTTTCAATGCTCGGGCTAGCATCGTATCCGGTCTATTGGCCTTCTCAAAAAACTTCCTCTTAGACCAACTCAGTGAATTATCGGCCTTGGAGGTTAATAGCATATTTAATTCAATCTTGGTGTCTTTGATTGCCTGTAAAAGTTGTATATCGGAGTTAGCTTTGTGTTTGGATGCTAGGGTGTGTAGTTTGTCTTGTAGAGCAGTGATTCTGGCTTCTCTTTCCCTTTTCCGCCTGGCTGTGATGCCAATTATGACACCACGTAGTGTAGCTTTGTGAGCCTCCCACAGCACCAGGTGAGATTCCACAGAGCCCGTGTTTATATTGAAGAACTGCTCTATTTCATTCCCAATCATCTCGTAGGTTTCAGGGATCTTAAGGACTGCCTCATTAAGTTTCCAGTTCGCCCCCGGCCGGCTCAGCCGGATATCTTTGCACCTTAGCTCAATTGGTGCGTGGTCCGACCATGAAATATCATGGATCGCCGTATGGGAGACCATCGGAACCATTCGACATGAAACAAGGAAGTAATCGATTCTGCTGTATGTGTGGTGTGGGTGGGAGAAGAACGTATAGTCCCTGTCCATTGGATGCATCTCCCGCCAAATATCCGCCAAGTGGTTGTTCTTACAACCTTGGAACAGAGATGCCCTTGTTTTCTTATTAGCTGTCTCCCCTCCTCCTGATCTATCTAGGCTCGGATGTAATGTCATATTGAAGTCTCCCGCCAGTATAACACATCCCTTAGCTATTACCTGCAGGGTTTGGAAGAATTTACTGAAGAACGTTGCGTCCTGTATGCATGGGGCATATATGGTGGCTATTGTAATCCATTGTTCGTGTATTGTTCCGACTAAAATGAGGAATCTTCCGTCCCTATCTTTTTTAACTGTCTGAGCCACAAATGGTGTATTATTATTGAAAAGGATTGCAACTCCTCGTTTCTTCACTGGGGCTGAGGATGTATAGAAATGTGAAAAACCCTTATCTAGAAATTTGGGTGTGTTCGTGCTGCTAAAGTGTGTTTCTTGTAATAACAGTATGTCTGCTTTTTTCCTCTTGTAGTCAGAGAAAGCTATCCGTCTTTTGACCGGACTGTTAAAGCCTTTTACATTGTGCGAGAGTAGTGTCAATGCCATATTACATACCCTGACCATTGTCTCGCTGTGATATATATATATGTACTCACCCATCCTGGTGTGTCTAGGGGTTTGCGGTTGTGCATCTGCCTCCATGTTGCCTCTAGTGGGATTCTTACCTCGCTCGTAGATAGTCTCTCGTCTCCTGGGGGGGGGGGGGGGGGTGGGGGGTGGGGAGAGGGGTGAGGAGGGGGTGGGATTACTAAACAGGGAAAGTCACACGAGGAGTAGAAAAACAAAAAAAACAAAGTAAAACAAAGGAAAAAAAGAGTACAATGTAAAAAAACGAGTAGAACAAGAGCTCGCCTCGGGAGCCCCCGAGTTCGGCTCTTGTGCCCAGAGGGTAGGTCAGTTAGCTCCCCAGGTACCTGGGGTCGGTTCCCTTTAGTAGGGACTGACCTCCCTGGGACTTGTGTACAGCTCCAGGACGTTGGGAGCTGCACAATAGTACGCATGTCCGGCGCTAGTGGGAGCCCCCACCGGCACACCGCTATATAGAGATCTAGTATAATCCGCGTACATAACATATTTTACATATTTTACAGCTTACGCTGTTAAAGGTAACTTCTTATTATAAACCAGCTTTCCCCGTACTTTAGTGCGAAAGCCCAAACATAAACATTAACTCTCTTACATAAAATAATAACAGTGGATTTAATAATGTTAACTATAATGGAACTGGGCGTACCCACATGTTCTTGCGAACCTGTCGTGTCCTAACTGATGATGTGCATATCCAGCCCCTCAAGTCTTAAGTGTCCTGCGTTCTCTGTTCTCCCCTCTCCCCATCCTCTCTTCTCCTTTCTCAGATCTCCTCTTCTTTCCCTTCCCTCTCCTCTTCCTTTTTTCTTCTCTCGTTCCCCTCTTTCCTACTTCAACTCCCCCCCTCTCTCTCCTCCATCTCCTTACCTCTCTTTACTCCCTCTTTGTTCCCCTTAATTCCCCTCCTGCTCTACTCACTTGTTCCCTCTGTACTCCTCTCTGTCTCTCTTATTCTTTGCTCTCTGCTTATCTTCAACTGATATTCCCCACATTCCTTCCACCTCCCTCTCTCTTTCTCCTTCTCCATCCCTCTCCCTCTCCCTCCCTTTCCCCCCTCTCTCCCTCCCTCTCTCTCCCCCTCCCTCCCTCTCTCCCTCCCTCCCTCTCTCCCTCCCTCCCTCTAGACCTGCATAAGCTTTAATAGAGTGTTAAGTCATTGGTGGTTTAGTGTAATGTGAACTGTATGCGGGGCACGACCGCTGCGGGAGGGGACTCTTCCTCCCTTCGGACCAGGTAAGGACGCCCATGCTGAGGAACCTCTGGGTGACCAGTTCTTGTTCGGGCTGGCGTCGCGGTGGTCAGCTATGGCGGGGGCCTGACTGATGCACTGACGTATTGGGCCGTGCGCTTCTTGATCCGCGATTCGCCGCGATCTCGCGATGACATGACGTCACCGGACATCGTCACCTCGAGAAGGCGCGAACCCCGGCAGTGTTCCCGCCACCCTCAGGAGAGAAGGAGCTAAAGAAAATGGCCGCTCCGCCAATGTCGCAGTCGGATCTGCTCCGGGGATCGTCTCCGTCTCGTCCGAAGAAGGTGAGTCACCGGCCTTGGGGAGAGCTGGAAAGCATAGCAGTGTCTGTGGATTTCGGCTAAAAGGTTGCTGGGTCTGGACACCAACACAGGAATTCTCCGTATTAGGCAGAGTGTTTTAAGCAGAATCCCTGCTAGAGCCCGACGCTACTGGGGAGTTTTCCGTAGCTCCAGCTCGCTCGCCAGAGGGCACAGGAGCGGGTGAGGAGCGTGGGGCCCTTTGCGGAGGACTTGAGGATACCTCTTTGACCCCCACTTTACTGAGGAACCCCGCTCCCTCCTCTGGCGTCCTCAGTGTGTGGGCCACCCCATTCCGTAGGACCATGATGGCACAGGGGAATAGCCACCTGTAACGGACATTGTGGTCCCGCAGTGTTCTTGTGATGTGAGCAAAGGACCGTCTTCGCATTAGGGTGGCTGGGGCCAAGTCCTGATATACTTGGAAGGTGATGTTGTCGAATTCAAGAGTTTTAGTGTCCCTGGCAATCCTACATATTTCCTCCTTTAGTCGGTAGTAATGCAGGCGGATCACGATATCCCTGGGGGGATTACCTTTCTGTGGTCTCCCCCTGAGAGCTCTGTGGCACCTGTCCATTGTCAGCTCTCTATCTGATTTTTCAGGGAATAGGTGCTCCAGCCATTTTGAAGCAAATTCTTCTGGGTCGGTAACCTCTTCTGGGACCCCCCTCACTCGGATATTGCTGCGCCTATCGCGATTTTCAGTGTCCTCAGCCTTCTCTTCCAGGGCTCTGACCTTCTCCCGTAGGCTAATCACGTCGTTTTGTGTGAGGGTTAGGGCGGTTGCTGTATCCTCCGTCTTGTTCTCAATGGAGGCAGTGCGTTCCCCCAGGGCGTCTAAGTCTTTCCTCATTGCCCACAGTTCGGTTTGGAAGAACTGCTTCATCTCAGAACAGAATGCTTTAAGGTCTTTCCTCCTGACTATGTCCTCGTCCCCTGCTTCATCTGTGAGGGGGTCCGCATCCGCGTCCATGATAGTAGGCCGCTTTGGGCTCGTAGGTTTGTCTAAGGGGGGGTCTGATTTCTTGCGGAAATAAGTGGACACCTGCTGGCTTTTGGTCCGTGATGTACGGCCTGAAGCCATCTCTGGATGTTTAGGGGAGAGATGCGGTGTTTAAAGATAGTGAAGTCACGTAGCTGTTGTGGATTATTTATTTAATTGCGCCGGTGGAAGCGGAGCTCTGAGTTCAAGCGTCCATTCTTCCCGCCGCCGCGCATGCGCCTCCCTATTTTTAATCTTGTTACAGTACGCCGTCACTATATGTCCACGTTAAGCAACTAATTAGCAATTGCTTATTTTGAGATAAATAAGTGTACACATGGTTGAGGGTATACATGATGGTTTGATTTTTTTAAAAATATATCAGCCTCCTGCCCGTGGTGTGCGGGTGCGTGACGCTCCACCTCCACTAATAGATACTTATTTATCAGCTGTGGTGAAAGCGGAGATTGGGGGGAGGAGTTATGTACCTTCGCAAGGGGGAGAGGGGCTATAAAGAGCAATGTCCGGCTACCATAAGGTTACTCTTCGATAAAGTCCCCCTAGGGACGAAACGCGTCAGAGGATCCTCCTCATGTTTTTTAATCTGGCTTGTATGCCGTAATAAAGTTTTTTTCTAAAGCACTTTGCCTCCAGCCTATTCTAAATTGCAGTGCTCGTTCTACTACCTCTATCTACTGTATGAAAGAAAACAGATATACGATCTTATTTAGGTGGTACCTAGTTCCTGAGAGATTAAATGTCTTCAAACACCACTTTCTCACCCTACCTTATCTACATCTGTTTTTTTTCTGCTTGTTTTAAGCATAGATTCCTTTGTTAATCAGTATTGCCGACCTGAGGAAGAGAGGAGAACTCTCGAAAGCTTGTCCTATGACATACATTGTTAGTCCAAATAATAAAGGTATCATCTAATACTGAAGTACTCATTTATTCTGCACTATATATACTGGGAGATTGCCCCAGATTGCCCCAGATTTTCCAAGGCAAGTGTTCGGATACTCGTGGCTGTATATAGATACATAATCTATATCTATATATATATTATTGTGATACAATCACTGTCTCTAGGTGCTGGAATAGGACAGCTATGGGACTTTCCAGCGTACAGAGTGTTAATTTCCCCTAGAGTAGCTAGTTCAGCTACAGATAATCAGGATGAACTGATGAATGAAAAAGTAAGGCAGACACAGGGAGCTGCCATGCTGAGAGACTGCTGTTCCCAGAGAAGCGGGACAGAGAAGAGTTCTCCCCAGCTGTGGAAGCTGGCACAGTCCCCAAGACCCACTGGACAGTGGTCACGGGGTCTGCTGGGACTGCTTGGGTTTTAATTCCAGGAAGCGGAAGGAAGGATTGAGAGACCATGCTGAAGCAGGGATATCCTGTCCTTAACATAGGACTTACAGAGAAGAGATTCCCTGAGCTCTCGTGGGGCTGAGCTCCCCTAAGAATGAAGGACGCAAGACTGCTCTGAAGCGGGGGAAATCCGTTCCATAACCTTGGAATTACAGAAGAGGGATTCTCTGAGCTCTCACAGGGTCCAGAGAGAAATACTTGGAGCACCAACAGAAAGAGAAGAGCTAAGTAACATATTAATGTACTGAAGACTATGTTGTTGTATATGCCAGGCCATGTTTTGGGTTGGTAACCAGTTTAGCTGTCCATCCAGTTAATAAGGGCTGAAGCTACAAGTATAGTTGGTCTACTAAGAGGAGTAGGCATTTATTTTATTACTTGTTTTTACTTAAAGGGACAGTGGGCCTGATAGTGTGTAATTTATCCTAGTAAATAAACCCTGTATAGAGAAATACTATGTTTCCTGTCTTAATCTGGGACTAAAAGAGACTGCAAAGTGGTGTGGGCATCACAATATATACATACAACTATGTAAGGCCTAGTTATATAAAGTATCAACCAAACTGTGTAAATAAATAGTTGCACTATGTACTCTTACATAACTTTTCTGACTAAGCTAGATGTGTGATGCATCTGCTCCACATGCTTTGCAATACTTTGACATTAGTTTAGCACATAGTAAAGAGAGCTTCAAGCAGGCAGAGTTAAGTAATCAAGCTAAAAAAATCCCCTGAAAGACTGACGGAAAAGATTATTTCCAAAGGAAGATCACAGTAACTGATTGGTGGACGTGTCCAGAGCAATATCAATCACCAAAAGAGCTAGCTGTCAGGACGCAGTTCTACCTGGATACTGAACTCTCAACCAATAGACAAGCAGACGGAAGTATGGCTGGAATAACACCTGCACATACTGGATATATGTGTTATTCCCTCTACATGTATTTGTACCACAGGCCATTGAGCCATACCTACTGTTAGTGCCTTTAACTCTTTCTGGGGCAGAAGCATTATACAAATATATGGTTCTACTGCATAAATTCTGAGTTTAAAAAAATGCAGAAGACTAAACTTTGCATATTGTCTATAGATGTTATCATATCATCTACTTACTTTTTATAGATAAAAAAAATATAAAGAAAACCTGTCTAGGGCTTGAAGAGTGATCTCCATCATCAGAACTGATGTTCTTTTGGAGATGCTTGACCTCTAAAAAGGTCAGTTCTCCCAGACAAAACTATTCCAAACATGTCCTCTTCTTAGATCTCTACCTGTATCTAAACAGAACTATCCCCAAAATATTTCTAAGTCCCCGCGCACGCGTATTGCGTACGGCCATGAACAGTAAATAATCTCTAAGTCCTCGCGCATGCGCAATAAGAACGGACAGCAATGGCTAATAATTTCAAAGTCCCCACACATGCGCACTACGTACTGGTAGAGATAACTTTCTCTAAGTCCTAAAGCATGCGCATTGAGCATGGACGTGAACAGTAATGATTTCTAAGTCCCCGCGCATGCGCAGAAGCCGCTCTATGCGTCGCCAATACTTTATGGATTTACAAGACTCGGAAACGATCGGCGGAATGGTTAGAAATTGCGCTATTAGGATATATAGTTTAGGATTGCAACTGGATTGTATCTTAGTAGCTTTTGAATAGTTTATTTAGTAAGTTTGAGCGCGAGCGCAGTGCGCATGCGCAACACCTGTTAGCTATTGATTTTTCCATCACGGCACGGTAAGGGTATAAAAGGGTTCAGCCTTCTCTCCCCCAGTAAATTTTGTCCCTGAAGAAGCTCCTTTGCTGGAGGGAAACGCGCGTTGGACGCGCAATGTTGTCTGTCTCCTACTTGGAGCTGTTTTAATGTTGTGTTTGTAGTCTCCTGGTTCACTGTGTATAGACCTCAGCATTTGGTTATATAATCCTATCTCTACAGTCAGTGAGCTTGCTATCTCTGCTCTCCATGACATGTGTGTTCACCGAGCTTAGGATGTGAACTCCCCAGTTACATTGCTGTGAGTGTGAGTTCCATCTATTGTTAACTCACCAGTATTTTTACTGTGAGTGTTAGCGTCATCACTCTGAGTATTTGCACTTCATCACACTGACTACTTATTATTGAAGTAATCAACGGTAATAATTGTAGCAGGATCGCTGGATACTTATTCATTCAATCGTTCGCTGACTTGAATATACATACAGTAGACATACCATCGAGTCTCACAGTTGTCCCAGAGGGGTTTAATGCCCTGACTTATAGCATCCTGTGTCCTCTACTTCCCACCATCATTAGATTGTACTGGGATAGCATAATTATATATTTGATGACATGGGTGCTTGATAGTGTTGATTTAATTTATTTTTAAATTCACTTTACACAACTCTTTGGTAATATATGTTTTAAGTAAATTCATTAAAAGTTAACTTTTACATACAGTTTAGTGAATTCTTTTAGGGGCACAATCATTTTGTGTTTCCCTTCCCCCTTTTTCTGGTCTACCTATAGTGCCAACGTTCATAGAAGCACACTATTCCCTAGGCCTAGATCCACAAAGCTCTGTTAAGTCACTAATTGTGACATTAACATAACTTAACGTCAGGTTAAGACAAATGACAATAATCTAACGTTAAGCTATGTTTTCTCCTGTAAAAGCAACATAGCATTAGATACTGTATAATGTTAGTGATAATGACATGCAAATGATGCAATTTAACTCAGGGACTTATGTTATGTTAGTGTAGCACTCTTTCCCCCTTACTAAAGAGACTACCGGTACTGCTGTTACCTGTTGGCTCACAGAAGGCTGGACCCTCCTCCACTGGGAGCCTGGGGTGATCAAGTATCCACCTTGATGCAGTGCCTCCACCTGAAAGGGATCCTTCCAGGAACAATACCAGTAATACACACACACGTTTGTATATATAATAACAACTCTTACTACACACCATCAACAGTACCCTGTACCACACAGTATAACGACCCCAACTCAGTACCACCAATGAGTGTCCCCAAAGTACATTAGGTGCTAGACACCAATACCCTGATGTCCTTCTCCCCAATGTCCGGGCCCACACAAAAGTGAAGGCAGTAGCACTACCCCGTGAGTTGTTGGTGCACTCTGTGAGGTACCTGCCGAGTACTCCAGTACTCGGTATGGCCAACCTTGCGAGGAGGATCCGCTGATCCAGTGACATCGTTGTCCGCAATGGCGTCCGCCTCTGCATTGTGTGGTCTCCAGTAGTTTTCATAAAGTATTTTGTTCTCCTCAGTCCAAGTTGTGAAATAATTGAACAATCTTCCAAACATTATATGCAGAGTTTCAGTGAGACTTTTTCTTTATAAATTATTTACAGACCAACTTCGATTTCCTCCATTTTACACAACGTATTTGTTTATTTTTTTCATCAACAATTTATTTTGTGTTTAATGTTGAGGCAATATGAAAATATTGTATATACAGAATAAGCTTGTTCATAAAACTCATAGAAATAAACACTTTTGGAACATGTATTTTCCTATTTAATGAGTTTAATGTGCTCATGCTGTATTCATTTGTAAAAACAAGAAATGAATCAACTAACTGTACTTCCATTAAGAAATTACCAAATTATTGGGATCCTGGTGCATTCATGGTGTCTTGCCTCCACGTTTTTCTGAGAAAGCTGAACTTACTTTTATATTCAATTCATATATACGGTATGGAAGAAACTGTTTTGTATATGTGCACATTTTTCTCTTAAGTCCGTTAGTCAGAGGACATTTGGAAGATTTTTTTCACCTGAATATTTTTGCCAAAAAAGGCATGCAGGAAAAGTCATTGTACAAGGTCACGTGGCCCTTTAAATATTACCATTTACTGTGATCATCCTAACATGTTGTGATTTTATGGTAAAACTCTGGTGACGTTTTGGTACAATTTGCCAAAATTAAGAGAAAAACATTACATATTTTACGTAATTGGAAAACCATTGCACAAATTATTTTTAAAATATCTCACACTAAATAATTATGTGTAAAGAAAAAAAAACGTTAAGTAACTTCTACAATATATTCTCTGAAATCTCCCCATGCATGTCCCAACAGGCAAAGGATGAATTGTGACTGTGTACATCAATATTTATTAAAATGCAACATTATGACAGTTATTTCTTTAAAATGTAGCATTCTAAGGTATTGGTGACTTATCTCTTGAGTTTCAGAAGACACTGAATGTGAATTAAGTTATCATTTTTTTTTCTGGTGTAACCCAGATCACAAAATGCAAACATGATGTGCTACGACTTATGTGTTGTCTTATAATTGAGATTGTTCTTATATAAAGCTGATAGGAGAGGGGTGATCTGGCACACAATCAATGCATCAATCAAGAAATAACCTGCCGGTGCCCACGGGCCAAGGGGGATCGTCCTGCCAAGTCCCTAAGGAATCACATAGGTAAGGAAAAGGTCCAGGCACACGGTCTTTGCACAAAAAGCAATATTTAATCCAGCAAAATATCCAACGTTTCGACTGCGCAAAAAGCAGTTTTTGTCAAGGTGAGAGCTGATCAATAAACCACCACAAAACTCTTAAATACCCTCCCCCATTACCTGTCTGAGCTCCTGCAGGTGAGAAACGGTGCGAGAGTCACGGCTAACATGACGTCACAGCTTGTACTCAATACCGCGCATGCGCGGCCAAAACCATAGGAGATATGGCGCCGTCAGCATGCGCGGCCAAAACCATAGGAGATATGGCGCCGTCAGCATGTCAAGCTGCCACAGGCTCTCAAGACATGCCCCTCCTGCTCCGGCCATTAGAAACTCCCCCTAGATGCAGAAATACCTAACTGGCTGAATAGGGCAAAATTGCCAATGCTAAGACTGAGGTCTGCGCATGCGTCGATGAGTACTCTCACACAGGAGAGTCCCGCGCATGCGCAATACTCTACGTCCGTGCAAATGGCAAAAGGAGCTCCAAAACATAAGAGAATACTTACCAGGGTCAGGATAACATTCAAAGAGGGAGAATGTGGAACTTTGGCACAAAACATCTGCAGGGACCCAGACAAGGCAGAAAACACCCAATATGAAAAAGTAAACAGTAAATAAAGAGCCAAATCCCAGTACCACAGTATCATAAAAAGTCTAAAAGACCACTATACTGTATAAACAAATAATGATATATAATCAAATAATGTAGTGCTAACCCATAAATATGATACATAAAAAAGAACTCAAACACAAAAATCAGATAGAAACTAAGACATAAAAAGACATAAACAAAACCACACATCATGAACTAGAACCAATAAAGCACATATAAAGCGTTATATTATCTTGACGAATTTAGTGCATAAAAAAGTAACCACAGCAGGAGATCCCCTAGACGCAGGTCCATCAAAAAGGGTGCACGGTCACCGCCTGTCAAGGAAACATTTCAGGTTTAATTGCTTGTTGAACTTTAATTTGTTCGAAACCACTATTGATGTGTATAAGTTTGTTCGGAAATTATCCTTGAAAAAGTTTTTTGACAATTTTATTCCAAATGTTACTAGGTCGACCGGAGATGAGGATTTAGATGGGGGGCCATCACACGCTACCGAGAGTGATGTCCCCTCATCCGACTCTGTTCCTCCGGTATCTATTGCTTTACATACATTTAATGATTTTTGTACCCTGCAAGATATGAATGATCTTTTATCTGAACAGACGGTTGATGATGTTAATATTCCTACATTTTCTGAATGGAATTCAGGCCTAAAAAGGAGTTCTGTGTTCTACCCCACTCATGTCAAGGGTCAATTTCTGACTATGTTTGAAAATCTGGTTATAAGAGACCTTCGTCTTCTAGCTCAGGGATTTTCCCTATCCTATATAGATCATGACAATTTGAATCAAAGTGAACGTTTAGCTTTAAAATCTTTGAAAAATAATTCTGCATTGGTCATTAAGAGTGCGGACAAGGGGGGTGCGGTGGTGGTGCAGGGCAGAGACGGTTACATCAGGGAGGCATTACGCCAACTGGATGATGGCCGGTCCTATCGTGTACTATCCGCCGACCTCACACCGCAATTCTTGGAGTTCCTTGTAGAACTGGTTGACTCAGGTGTTATTATGGAAGTTCTGTCGAAGGACGAGGTTAAATTCATTATTCCATCTCATCCCATTATTCCTATCTTCCACCATCTCCCAAAGATCCACAAGACATTGGTCGACCCTCCAGGTCGTCCCATTGTCTCTAGTATTGGATCTTTGGGAGATGGTCTGTCAAGATATGTTAATGGTTTTCTTCAGCCATTTGTTAGGAAATTGCCCTCATTTATACGGGACTCTGGTGATCTTCTTGATCAGATCAAAAATGTTAAATGGGGTAACGATTACCTGTGGGTAACACTTGATGTTACCTCTCTGTATTCTGTTATACAACATGACCATGGTTTGGCAACGGTCCGCCAATTTATTGAGATACCAGAAATATCAATTTTTCAATCGGCTTTTATTTTGGACGCTATACACTTTTTACTCACGCACAACTTTTTCACATTTAATGGTAAGTTTTATTTGCAACTTATTGGCACTGCTATGGGTACAAGTTTTGCTCCTTCTTTTGCCAACTTATTTATGGGATGGTGGGAAGCACTTTTTATCTATTCGAGCACTAATTTATTTCGTCCCAATATTGTTTTTTATAAAAGATTTGTGGACGACCTAATTATTATTTGGAGGGGGGATGTCACTACACTTCACACTTTTGTATCTTATCTTAATAATAATCTTTATAATCTAAGATTTACATTAAATTTTCATTTCCATCACATTGAATTTCTGGATCTACAATTATTTGTAGACATAGACAAAAAAATCCAAACGGATGTTTACAGGAAGCAAAATGCCAGGAACACCTTTCTCAGGGCGGACAGCTGCCACCCATCCCATGTCATAAAGGCCATACCAAGGGGACAGTTCCTCAGACTGAGAAGGAATTGTTCCACTATGAGTGGTTTCCTTTCTCAGTCTGAGGAACTTACAAGGAGATTTTTGGAAAGGGGATACCCCAAATCACATTTAGCAATTGCATTTGAAAATGCATTACATACAGAGAGAGCATCATTGTTGCCCACACATCCAATTGGAGATTCTCGCCTTGCTAACAATGTTAAGACAATTGGTATTAAACAGGACTCACATGGACTGACAGAATTAAAAAACAAATGTCCTCTTTTTATTTCACAATTTAGTAAACAAAGTGGAAAAGTAAACTCTATAATTTCAAAACATTGGAATGTCTTATCCATGGACCCTGTCCTTAAAAAATATGTGGATTCTGGTCCTACTTTTGTATATCGTAGAGCGAGAACAATTGGATCTCATCTTTCACCAAGTGAACTCAAATCTTCTGGTCTCAAAAAACCTTTTATCACTAGGGGTTCCTTCAAATGTGGCTCTTGTAGTGCATGTAAACACATGAAGCCTGCCAAAAGTTTTTTCCAGTTTGCCTTGCCACCGCCACATGGTGTGAATATATTACCAAATAAGGAATTTAAGATTAACAGTTTTATAAATTGTAAAAGTCAATTTGTGATTTATCTAATAACATGTGGTTGTGGCAAGAGGTATGTGGGGAGGACGACTAGAGCCCTTAAGGTCAGGATGTTAGAGCATTTAAGGCTCATAAAATTGAGAGACACTAATCATCCAGTCTCAAAACATTTCACTGAATGTGGTCAGGGAGGAATTAATAATTTTTCCTTTTTGGGGATTGAATCAGTTATTTCTAAATCTAGAGGAGGTGATCATATCAACCTTCTGGACCGTAGGGAGGCGTATTGGATCTTCACTCTCCAAACGCGCTTCCCTATGGGCTTGAACATTGACTGGCAACTAACACATTTTTTGTAAACATTTTTGTGATAGACGTATTATGGTGTAATTAGTTGGTAATACAGATTAAATAAGACAATTGTCATTATATTGGACATTATATTCTTATCATTATAACCTTTGAACCTATGCCTTATCATGCAAATATTATGCTAATATGTAAGCTTAAATTGTTCTTTGATGTATCTTGTGGATAATACTTCATATTTTATAATGGTTGTATTTCCCTGGTTCCTATGATTTAGGTACACAATCTGTGTTATGCAGTATGTATGTGTAATATGTCTTTAAATTTACTTTTCTTGCACATTTTTTTAATCATGTCTAGAGGTTTTTATTTTGAACTTTTTTTTGTATATAACTTAGTTGCAACACAGCTAGTTTTTTAATCCACCTTGTTCATGTTTTTTCTTGATATAATAGTACCCTTTATTAAGCATTAGTTTAGTTTAATATAGCTTTATTTCGTTTAAATATGCTTGTCCAGTTAGCAGCAATGTATTTTGTTCTGCTGGAATGGTCAATAAAGCTTTGTTATTGTGTTCCTATGTTTGCCCACATCCAAGATGGCCACACTGCCTTTGGTACTTCCTTTTGCCCTTAGATCGGCACTGAGTCGCTCTGTTATGACGTCATCAGGTTCTGATTTTTGGCGCGTAATGGCCCACAGGTAAGAGGGTATATAATGGATGTTATCACATTGTGTTTTATCCTTGAAAAAGAACGCTGCGACGTTCGAAATGCATTGGATGGGTCTTTTGCCACATTAAAGTGCCCTTTTAATCATTTTTTTGTCTTGGGTTCTTCCTGCTCCGTTTGTGCTGGTGCGCTTTTTGGTCTCCCTTTTCCCTTAATTGCTTGTTGAAGAAGAAAAGAGCAAAACAGTGCACTGCCAGGGAGCCAGGTGGTATAAAAGTATGAAATCTATTTATTCAGCAACACTCACAAAAACATACCCCACAGGGTGAGACAAAAGCTCCTAAGTGTTTCGGACCGTAGGGGTCCTTTATCAAGGAGTTGCTGAATAAATAGATTTCATACTTTTACACCACCTGGCTCCCTGGCAATGTACTGTTTTGCTCTTTTCTTCTCTGGCTGGATTACTACCTACAGATTTGGACGCCACTTGGATGGACCATGCAGGACCTTGACAGAGACATGGAGTGGGTAAGATTCGAATTTATTAATTATTTGTGATTGCTATGGATGAGTACCGTTATTAGCACTGTGTTGTCCCCAATGAGGTGTCACTAGGGTGCCTTCGGCACAATAGTTGGTCACCTTCAGGAGACGTGGTGACTCACATATCACATTTTTTTTAGTAAACCCACTCCGTGTTGCACTCTGTCTACTAGTCCTGATGAATTATTATGGACATTTATACCGGAAGTCCCACTGACTTTGGAGCACCCATTCTACCCTTCACCCCTATACGTTTAATTGCTTGTTGAGACCACCTTCCGTTTATGTCCTAAGGTGAAATATCCAGAAAGCCTCCCTTCTAAGGAGTGCTGTATCCCTGTCTAAAGCCCCCTTTCTAGGGGGTACTACCCCAATACCCATGATCCTGAGAGACGCAACAGGATGCCTATGCAGCACACAATGTTGTACCAATGCTGTTGGGTCAGTACCCAATTTTTAATAATACTTTTGTGCTCGATAAATCTCTGTTTTAGCATCCTGGTTGTCTTTCTCACATAGAGCAATCCACAAGGACATCTCAGGAAATACACCACATGTGTCGTTCGACATGTAATGCGTTGCTTAAGTTTGATAATCTTACCCGTAAAAGGAGAATTGAAGCTATCCCCTACACATAGGCTATGGCATATAGAGCAATTACAGCATCGAAAATTGCCTGGTTTACCCATACTCAGAAAGTTGGTATGCTGATAAAAAAATGTATCACCAGATTTGATAAGTGTTTATCTGATCTGTCTGTTATCCTTGCAACACGCAAATTTTGAGAGAAGGGGAATGCTTTAATAAGGGCCGGAGAGTGGTGACTGTCCGCCCTAAGCATCACATTACGGTTAGTGGGTTTCCTGTAGACGTCAGTGTGGATTGCCCCTTTATCCAAACTAACCAGGACATCGAGATATGCAATAGATGTACTGCTCCACGCATTGGTAAACCATACCAGTGAGTTAAGAAGACTCAAATACTCAAAAAAGGATACCAGTTGACCCTCAGTACCCTTCCATAGAATGAAAATGTCATATATGTACCGGAAATATGCATGTGATGGTAAAAAACTGACTTATAAATGAAATTCTGCTCAGTGCGCCATATACAAATTTGCATAGGCTGGGGCCACGTTACTGCCCATGGCCGTCCCTTTAATCTGTAAATAATGTTGATGTTCAAATTTAAAGTTATTTTTATACAGTATAAAGTTTAACAGCAACATGATATATTCCAAAGGGACGACATCTGCATAATGGGAAGTAAGTGCCTCCTTGACCACCTCTAGACCATCATCATGAGGGATGATGGTGTAGAGGCTGGTCACATCCATAGTCACCAGGATAAGGTCCTCTTGGGGTACCGTCATGAGTCTAAGTTTACTTAAAAAATCTGAGGTGTCTTTAAGGTATGAGGGAACTTGCTGAACTATTGGCTGCAGAATCCTATCCACAAAAAGCACCAAAGGCTGATTGAGTGAATAGGTACCTGCAATTATAGGTCTCCCCGGGAGGTTTACCATACATTTATGCACCTTAGGCAACATGTAAAAAACTGGACATTACAGAAATGTACAGAAATTCAGCCTCCTTTGCTGTGATCCAACGATTATTTAAACCCATTTCTACAATACCTTTGATTTCATGGGCATATTCAAATGTAGGGTCTCTAGTTAAAGGGATGTAGCTCTCTACATCCATAAATTGGCGGTGCCTCCCCTTTGTAATTAGCATAATCCTGAACTAATGCACCCCCCTTATCTGCTCTTTTCACAATGATGTTTTTATTTGCAGTAAGGGTTCTGAGTGCTTGTCTCTCATGGTAACTCAGATTATAACTAGTTTTAGGATTATGTCTACTATATTTAGTGAGATCTACTTTAACTAGTCTCATGTAGGTACTGACAGACTGGTTATTAATTGGAGGTATGAAGGTGGATCTCAACTTACATCCCCTCGTTGTCTCCTCGATGGATGGTACCGGTGCGATGGAAGTATCCTGCGCCTGCTCCAAACACCTAGAGGAGAAAAAAGATTTTCAAGCTTGAAGAGGTCTACTTCCATATTAAAATTATTATACATCACAGTAGGTACATAGGATGGTCCCTTGGATAAAACAGTTATTTCCAGTTCCGTAAGGTTATTACTGGATATATTAACCACCAGTGAATTCATACTTAAGTCTTGGTTTGAGAGCGGAGTTGACGGTCTTTGGCTTTGTCTTTTACCACGCCGGAGCCTTTTGCACCCCCTGGATTTGATCGTGGTCCTAAAACAGGACTTGTATCCCTTAATTGTTCTGTGGATGAGTGTCGATCTGAATCACTGGTATCTCTTTCTGCACCCAATCCTGGTTGAGGTTTCTGTCCTCTTGGCTTGGCTTTACCTTTTCCTTCCTGCTTTAGCCAGAGATAGACACGTCCGTCCTTATAGTCTGCTGCCACTTTCTTGAACTTTTGTTTCTTGAAGTATAGTAAATCACTTTTACATTTTTCCAATTTGATTTTTAGCTCATCTAGTGATGTCAATGTGTCAGCTCCTGTGTTGGTATGTTCAATAAGTAATTCCACCTTTAAGATGTCACGTCGTGTGTCAGATAATTGTGTGCCAACTCCTCTACCACCAAAATCAGAAGGTCCAAAGATGCTTTGTTAAGGACCTGGCACCATTTCTCACAGAACTTAGGGTTACCAGAACCAATCGTGGGTCTGTTGTTTATTCTGAACCCACGTGGTATTAGTCGCTGTCTGTAATATTCAGACAGCGTATTGCCATGTGAGTGCAACTCGATTTCTTTTTTCTTTAAACGCTCCAACTCACGCAAATGGTCTATTGGTCTGTCAGGACCAAAGGCTTCATCTGCAGAGGTTTTGAATAGAATACGTTTAATATCTTGCTCAGACAATGTTAAAGTATCCGCTCTATGTGTTACACCAAACGAAAGATTACTCAAATTCTCCATGTATCAACTGTGATATAAAGATCGTTGTGCTATATGATACCTATGGCAAGCTCATGAGAACACGCAACACATAATACACAAATGAGTTCCACAGAGTAATAAAAAAGGCTCCTCAGTCAATTCCCTCTCAAGGGGTAATGTCCACAGATCTCCAAAGAAGCAGAGGGTATGGGGGGAAAAACACAAGACCCCACAAATTGATAAAAATATCCAATATCACAGTGAAAAACACTATGAACAAAGCAGTAAACTGCTAATGGTGCTCAGAAACTGCAGAACAGTAACAGTCAATAGGAGAAGGGTAATCTGGTACACAATCAATGCATCAATCACGAAATAACCTGCCGGTGCCCACGGGCCAAGGGGGATCGTCCTGCCAAGTCTCCAAGGAATCACATAGGTAAGAGTATTGCGCATGCGCGGGACTCTCCTCTGTGAGAGTACTCATAGACGCATGTGCAGACCTCAGTCATAGCATTGGCAATTTTGCCCTATGAGTTTTAAGAGCCAGTTAGGTCTTTCTGCATCGAGGGGGAGTTTCTTTTGGCTGGAGCAGGAGAGGCGTGTCTTGAGAGCCTGTGGCAGCTTGACAAGCTGCCCTTACCGCAACCGCCTCTACATGCTGACGGCACCGTATCTCCTATGGTTTTGGCCACGCATGCGCGGTATTGAGTACAAGCTGTGACATCATGTTAGCCGCGACTCTCGCGCCGTTTCTCACCTGCAGGAGCTCAGACAGGTAATGGGGGAGGGTATTTAAGAGTTTTGTGGTGGTTTATTGATCAGCTCTCACCTTGACAAAGACTGCTTTCTACGCAGTCGAAACGTTGGATATTTTGCTAGATTAAATATTACTTTTTTATGCAAAGACCGTGTGCCTGGACCTTTTCCTTACTTATATAAAGCTGACCATGTACACAAAACTATACATACATTAGTATTCAGACCTCTACCTAAATACTTTACAAGTTATCCCTTGACGAAGCCATAGGCAGTCGCAAAACACACTTCTGGGGGTCCCTGATTGTGCTGGGACGATGTGCAATGGACTACCCTGAGTGCTGAATGCCGCAGATGGCTCATGGGGAGGTCACCCACTTGCCGTGCTTCTGTTGGAGACACACTGAGTTCTATCAGTAGGGAGAAACCGGAACCTGACAGACTGGGTCATCAGAGCGAATGGAGATCCATAGGAGCAGTGGCCCATCTCAGTGGGAGTTAAATACGCCAATTACCAGGCAAAAATATTATTTCTTGTTTGTGAGTGCAATCTTTTTATGGTGTTTTCGAATTACATCATATAAAGGATTTTATGCTATGTTTTGTGCCTATCTTTTGTTATTGAGGTTAGACTTTACAATCTAGAGTAACTGGTGCCTAATGTATAGCAACATAAACAGACTAATTTAGTTAGATAACAGAGCTGGCATGCCATCTGAAATTACTGTAGCTTCTATCATACCTACTGTAGGACCAGTGCCTTTATCACTATGAAATTTAGGTCAAATAAAGTTGGTGATGCCTGTGATTATATATTGAACAAATGGAGCAATTACAAGCTCCCAATCGGTGCTCTATAGAACTCTTCATGTGTGAATAGTGTAGATATCACAGCAATAGTAATGAAATTCCTCTGGAGAAGTCAGTAGGAAGAATGTAGGAACATAATACAGTCCATATATAAGTGGTCTCAGTGTATACAAAACTCCCAATGTTTGAGTTAGTCACGTCTGGGTGAAAGAGGGGTATGTGAAGCCAGTAGCACCGCGACTTGACGTGTCCCCGTCACCCTGCAATTAGAGTCTCTAGTAATCAAAGTAACAGCAGCAACTGGCTAAAATTAAAACACAATAATGTTGATAGCTGTGTAAAACAATGCAATCAATTTTATTTTTATTAAAACAAAAAATGGATGCTAATAATAATATTGAAAACACAATGAAAGACTTTTGAGAAAATTTTTCTCTGTGACAAAAGGATTATAAAATAAAACTCATTACAATTGTAAATCCATTGCATTTTTTGTTTTAGTCTGTATTTTGCTTTTTGATAAATCAGTTACAGAATATGACTGGCCAGATGTTATTAATAAGGCTGGGAAATAGAAAATGAGTCACTCAAATTATCTCGCATAATTTGAAGAACATACTCAATTTGCATTGTAATAGCCTACCAATGTTAGCTGTTGTAGGCTAAATGTAATAAATATTTGTGCTCTGGGTAGTAGATAAATGCATTAGTGGCAAATACATGTGAATTAGAAAGGCCTCTGTTTATGTCTCTGCAAATCCCATAGAATATGTGTCTTGTCTCACTGGTGCAGTTTAGCCAATACACTGTAGTAACACACATTGAGGGGAATTTATATATAAAAAAAAACAATTCTAGCATTTAAAGGGATTGTTGTGCTTTAAAATAAAGGTGAAAATCTTTACAACATGTACGTACATACAGTATGAACATGTCATATTAGACACTGGTCTATATACAGTACAGTATATACACATAAATATTAAGTCAATTTGTAAACTTTATATCTGTGTCTTAGTACAGTATAGATATATTTCTAGAAATAGAATGCTGATATCTGGTCATTACAGATGTCAAGGATTTATTTTACTTAATTTGTGGAAACTGGAAAAACTTTTGCAGGGTGTTATTTTTTTTTTTTTTTTAATTTTCAGAAATGTTGCTAATTTACACATTTTATTCCAAAAAAATAATCCACACGTCCAATGTGACCTGCACATCATTGCCGTTTTGTTTATAAATTGATTTACGAGGAAATGGCAGATTCCGCCAGGTTTATCAACTTTTTATGAACATTTCACATATATATCTCTACTGGTCACTGGGATTTAGATAGTAAAAGCCACAGTAAGTCAAGTTTAATTATGCTAAAATAAGTAAGTTTTTTCTTTAGGACTAAGAATATATTTACATGAATAAATATCAATAGTGAATATCAATCAGTTTTACGAAGTTAAAAAGGAGAGCGACACGAATGATAAAAATCAGAGAGCTGAAAAGAGTACCATAGACCTGGGAGGGGAAGGGAGATGTACTGTACAGTATGATACCATACTGGGCTTGTAAAATACAGATATGTGGAATACTTAGAAGAATAATGGAGGGTAAGCAGGTTAAATGTGATATACAGAAAATAAAAAAGGGGTTAAGGAATGATATGATGAGAGCATGTGGTGGGGTGGAAAGTGATACACAGGTAGAAAGTGTCAGAATACAGGTAATATGATCATAACAAATAAAGCATAATGAAGAGAACATACAGATGTAGTAAGACTTACGCCTCCATGGGCGCCAGAGGTTACAATGCTGGAGCGCGACCGGGCAGGGCTCGATCGCGGCCAAGAGAGCAGTAAGTTGCCCATGAGGATTAACTCAGTGTGGGTCCCTGCTTCGGAATAGGACTCCAGCAGCGTTAATCCTACCAAGCTAGCCACATGTCTTTAGGGCCTACACAGAGTCCCAAAGAGAAGCAGTAATATATTACAATTACAGTAATACAATGTTTTTTATTTTTATTTACTGGATTGAAGCAGGGGGACTCCAGAGGTGAATCCCATTAGTTTCAGCTTCAAGTGCCGGTAGCCACTCCAGCTGGGCCCACCTGGCGTGGGAGATTTATACATCAGCTGAAGCGGCCACCAGTACACCCAAGGAGCTATATATCTGCGGAACCAGGGGGTCTCCAGAGCTGAAATGAATGGGGATCACCTCCAAAAAAAACCTTCTTCAATACAGTTTATAAAAAATAAATGAAAAAAAACCTTGAATGGCTGTAAGAGCTGCTCAGGGAGTCACACAGAGACAGCTCCTCTCTCTGGGACTTCTCTGTGCAGCGATTACAAATTCTCTGGCTCGGGACGATTAACACTGATGTAATCATCTTGGGCCGCAAAGAGATTTAAATGGAATAATAGCTCATTCAAAAGTTCATACATTTCTTCCTCAATAATACTAACATATTTTCAATACTTTTTACTTCACATTCCACACTCATTTTTATTTGAAGCAGATGTATTAATTTTACACTTTATTACACATTCAACACATAGTAGTTCCACCAATAATTGACGTCATCTTTTTTTCTTGAACTGATCAATTGAGAATGTTTGGTGGCAATTTATATTTTCCATTTAACAACTCATACTTAATAGTTATATATATTATAATTCCACATGAAACATGAGTTTAGATGAATAACTTTAGCACACAGTACCTAATAATAATTATTATTTTAAGGCATTACATTTCTTTTCAAATATCAAAAACTCTTTCTGATTTGGTACTTGTACCTTGCTTTAGAAAGCAGTAGCATGGCACGTTATGTCACTAATATTACTCATATGTTCCTTTTAGTATAGTAAAGAGAGTTTCTATGTTCCCAGTTGTATAATTATTGGATACTGTAGATCAAGGGGTGTCTTGGAAAAAGATATTTAATAAGGTTTTCAATCAATTTTACACATAGGCTCTTCAGAGTTGCAGCAAATGCCTTGAACTGTTTCATTCAGATCTCACCTTTGATCCAACTGCAAACTACACATTTTAGAACATACAGTAGTAGTAATTTGTTCATGTACTACAAAAGCTAAAAAAAAAAAGTGGTTCTTTGTCTGAACATTACTAATATCAAAAAAGTGACCAACTTGTAAGTACATCTGCACATTTGCAACGAGTTTTTCAGAACATAAGTAGAGCCTGCACAATTCAGACACTATTGAGATTCATTGTAATTAGTTGATAATAGGGATAATTTTTTCTAATTAGAAGGTTTTCCATTTTTGTGATGTTAGCTGAACATGCCTGTTTTCACTGTAAAATATTTTCTTTACCACGTTCACTACTCAAAGTAGTTGAAAGAAACTCTGCTGAAATTTAGGTGATTTCATTTCAATTGGGAGATTTTGTTTTAAGTTCATCTGGAGTTTTGTGATTTTCTTCTACTGTTTCTGTATACTGTGCTGACGATGACTCCCTCACATCATTATAGCCAAATAATACCAAAACTGATTTGGATTCTAGTATACATACAGTAGATTACAACAATGGATGACAAGGGTGAAATGGGAATCATATTAGAAGAACACAACATAGTATTAGAACTCCAGAAGAAATAGATTCCTGACAGGACGATACTGTTTACAGTATGTGTATTCTTTCCTAGGTGTAAAGGCTAGACCACGTACTGTAGCACTAAAGATGTTATTTCTTATTATACAAAGTAGCCATATTTATGGTATACAGTATATTAGCGAAAATGGCTACTTGGGAGAGGCTTGTGGGTTTTCACTTGCAGCAGTTTTATACTAATGTACTTTTTTTTTACAAATAAGTACTCTGCTTTCAGCGTAAAAGAAAGCCTCTAATGCGTTTGTATACTTACTCAAATGACTGTCTCCAAGGAAGGACTGTGAACATAATCTAAGAGTAGAAAAGGCTGCTAAATTGTGATAGAGAAATTGAGTCATCATACTTGGCTCTAACAGTGCAATATTACACTAATATAGTGCAAGTATTGTCAAACGTTTTCATTGAATAGAAATACAAATATATATATATATATATATATATATATATATATATATATATATATATATATATATATATATATATATATACTGTATCTGTAATGGTAAGGGGCCTTTTCATTAAACTGCAACAATGGGGTTTACATGTGAAAATTCCCCATATCACCATATTCATTAAACAGTTCTGGATTGTCAAAACCATGTCAAGCAACATTTTAGGTTGTGATTTGGTTCCGGTTGCGCAAATCAGTGTGGTATGCAAATGGCGAATTCTTGCAAAATTAACATTCGCTTAGTTGTGAGACATCATTTGGCATGGAACTGCTCACCCATAGATCTTGCTGCCGGAGGACTGAGATTGTGGATTAGAGAGGATGGTAGAGAAAGAGAGTCCGTTATAGAAAGTGCCCTTTCGCCTTGTAATCTATATGATGAAAATACCTAACATATTTATCTCAGGGTGACATGTTTTCTAAAAAGAATTATATATTCAAAAAGAAATATTCATTATGTGCAAAAATATGTAACAATTTCAACTATTTTATTCTCACCACAAGTTGAATAGGTTTATAGAAATATTATGCTACAGTATATAAAAATGCAGGAGGCTACTGAAATGGGTTCTCTTCCCCCCTCCTCCTGTAACATAAGAGCCAAGATTTTAGCTACACATCCCTCACTTACAGTATACAACAGTGTACACTATATTTGCTTTTCCCTCTTTTTGGGTGACCCTGCTCCCTCCGGATTTCTGTGGAGTGGTGATTGAAGAGGAGGACTCTTGGAAACGAGTCCTCACTAGAGGTTTTTAAGCAACTCTCACCCAAATATCTTTCACTTTATCCACCCCTAATTATTTGTTTGTCGGTTTGAGAGCACCGCAAAATATAACATTTGGTGTAACTTGTGTTTTGGTTTTGTCAGAACTTGATTGGCTTTCTTTTTGGGTTTGTAAACAAAATATTGAAAACACTTCAATTATTTTTATTTGGTAAAACTTTTGGAAAACGTTTCTCTTTTTTTGAAATATTTCTCCATTTTATGATGAAAATAAAATGTAAAAAACCCACAGGATCTAAGGATCAGCCCTTACCAGGTTTTGTCTAAAATATAAATTGGTTTAGTAAGTTTCTTCCAAAGTTTGACTCAAACGTCCAAATCAAATTTAAAGATGTCAATTTGGATTTTGATCCCGCGCATGTGCCCACCCTTATCAAAAATATCAGTGCAAGGCATTTTGTTTTTGATGTATGTAACATAGCCTCCTGGCAGTTACTTATGTTTCTTGGCCTTTCCTCTGTCAGTCCGCTTAGTGCAGGTAGTGGAAAGGTTAAATCCATTATTAGGCCTGTATGTGTATTTCAACCTTGAATGTTGTATCAATATTCGAGGGCGGGCCTAGCAACTCTGAGGCTGTCAATCTTAGGGGTGGATATTTGTTGGAACGCCCCCTGGTGTGTGTGGGCCAATCTGTATCCGGCTCTGGCTTGTAATGAGTCAGAGTTAGAGACACTCCCCAAGGATGTTCAAATTGGAACATGCCTCCTAAATTAGTTAGTTCAGTGAGAGCAGTTAGAGAGGATCTGAAGAAGAAGTCAGACAGGCAAGGAAAGTCTCTCTCTTCTCCTCCCATGCCTGGGATGGGGAAGGTGAGGGACATCTACTAATTAGACAGGGATCTGTTCTAAAAGACATGTACTGTATGCAGTTATGGAAGTACAGGACTGTGTATTCTCTGACCTGGAGCTGATGGCTGAATAAAATACAGAAAGACATTGCTGTGTGGATTCATGTCTCTTGTTAGGAAGGAGTGTCAGTGGGGGTCAATCCCCTGAATATCATCAGGAGACGTCACTGGCTGGAGGCACTGCACCATCAGAGATCAAAGGGAAGATCAGTGAAATCAGCGCTAATGCAATAGATATAAATAAGTGACACTATAAGTGACAAACATACAATAAATACACTTTAAACTTAAAGTGGGGGCTGCCTAGGCAAAAAGGTGTGCAGAAACCAATACAGACAGTAAAAAACTGAAAAACTGGCGCCTCCAAATGGAAAAAATAAAACTGATCAAATATAGTCCAAGGGTATATGGAATGGAGTCCCGAGGGGAATCTTCAGTGAAGTCTCATAGACAGACAGACATATAAAACAAAAACAGAAAAGACAAGAGAAAAAGATCATAGTGCAACTAACAAAAACCAATATAAACAAAAAACACTGAAAAGATTGGCAAAGAGATAATCACAAATTAAATGCAATTAAATAAAATATTTATAAAACAACAGACACATGAATGTTGGGCTACAGATACTAATAAGTTGAATCATCCGGTAGGAGTAAAATTAAAATCCTACTTACAGCAGAGCTGAAGGATTTAAACCCATACAGCAACTGTCTTTGAGTTCAGACCAGAGCTTCTGCAGAGATGGAAAACTGCAGCACAGCTTCCAAGAATCCACACTTCAAGGGCGACCACTATTGCCACTCACGCAGACCTTCCAGGTGGGTGAGGGGTACCTCAAGGAGGGAACAGGGCTACACGCTGTAAGGGGAGTCGCCGACACCAGGAGCACAAGCCCGCAGGTCGCGCGGTGTGCCCCTGGTGAAGTGACTGACATCACGAAACGCGTAGGGTGGTTTTTTGCTCTGGCTTGGACTTGTATCATCCCCCCGTCTTTGCACTGCTGTTTCCAGACTTTGCTTCAGCTCTCAGAGCCTCACTGCTCTCTCGGGCGCTTCCCCTGCCCTCGCGCTGTGGTGTGATGTCATCAACACACCGCGCGACCTGTGGGCTTGTGCTCCTGGTGTCGGCGACTCCCCTTACAGCGTGTAGCCCTGGTCCCTCCTTGAGGTACCCCTCACCCACCTGGAAAGTCTGCGTGAGTGGCAATAGTGGTCGCCCTTGAAGTGTGGATTCTTGGAAGCTGTGCTGCTTTTTTCCATCTCTGCAGAAGCTCTGGTCTGGACTCAAAGACAGTTGCTGTATGGGTTTAAATCCTTCAGCTCTTCTGTAAGTAGGATTTTAATTTTACTCCTACCGGATGATTCAACTAATTAGTGTCTGTAGCCCAACATTCATGTGTCTGTTGTTTTATAAATATTTTATTTAATTGCATTAAATTTGTGATTATCTCTTTGCCAATCTTTTCAGTGTTTGTTTGTTTATATTGGTTTTTGTTAGTTGCACTATGATCTTTTTCTCTTGTCTTTTCTGTTTTTGTTTTTTATGTCTGTCTGTCTGTCTATGAGACTTCTCTGAAGATTCCCCTCTGGACTCCATTCCATATACCCTTGGACTATATTTGGTCAATTTTATTTTTTCCATTTGGAGGCGCCGGTTTTTCTGTTTTTTACCATCAGAGGTCAAGGTAATCTGTCCCCCTGTTCCCTGTCCTGGCTCTCCCCACACCACCGCGGAGCCCTCAGCCCTCCTGTTGCCAGCAGGTTGCAGCACCCAGACCGCTTGAGGTAACCAAGAAGGAGAGTACCTCCCATCTCATCTAGGGGGGGGGGAGGGTTGTAGGATAAAAGGGTTACATGTACAAAGGCAAATATGGAGCACAGTTTAAACAAACTGTGTCCTTTTCATCTTGCAACTCTTTGCGTCTACATATTAAGATCTTCACTCCAATTTTTACTGTTTATCAGCTTGCAGGGAGGAGTTGTGTGATGCATGTATTGTAATGAGATGTATCAAATTCTGCATGACTGTATAGCCTTTTTCTATCTTTTCAATTCATCAAGTCTGAAGTGGCATATATGTCTCTAGCTGACAATTTCAATCCCATGTGTGACTGTCTCTCTTACATCTGATGCAAACATAAGCAAAAAAGGTGTTTTGCCTTTGTTTTAGGTGTTTTGCCATTCTGTATTCTGGTACCTCACCTCATTTGACCTATAGCATTTTACTTCCAATTAGCTTATATATATATATTTTGATATATGAATGTTATAAATTATATATATATATATATACAGGCATACCCCGCATTAACATACGCAATGGGACCGAAGCATGTATGTAAAGCAAAAATGTACTTAAAGTGAAGCACTACTTTTTTTCCACTTATCGATGCATGTACTGTACTGCACACGTCATACATGTGCATAACTGATGTAAATAACGCATTTGTAACAGGCTCTATAGTCTCCCCGCTTGCGCACACCTTCGGTACAGGTAGGGAGCCGGTATTGTTTTTCAGGACGTGCTGACAGGCGCATGCGCGAGCTGCCGTTTGCCTATTGGGCGATATGTCCTTACTCGCGAGTGTACTTAAAGTGAGTGTCCTTAAACAGGGGTATGCCTGTATATATATATTTATATACAGTATATGATTTACATTATACATGGTCAATTCCTCAAAGCTGTATACAAATCGTTTAATATGCAAGTATTTCAAGTACATTTACCAATTCAATTTTTAAAGACGATGCATGTAACAAGGATAAATGTACAGATGTAGCAATACTTACAGTCCCCAGCACCTCGGCCTTGCCTAGTGTCTTTTCCACTCCCTGTCCCTGTGTATTTGCACCCCCATTACCATATATGTGTTTTTGCATCGCGCCGTATCACTCCAAGTATTATCTTGTGCTTACATTAAATTACTTACCATTGTTGGCATAACCCACATTGTTGTATTTTCTCTGAGTAAGAGAGTGCTGGGACTTCATTTTTTTGTCTACAGTATGATGGTATTCTGTGAATGTGCTGCTACAGCAGCGGTGCGCAAACTGGGGGGCGCGGGGTTTACAAAGGCCCCGCCCGCTTCCCGAAGGCACTTAAATTAAGTGCCGGGGGAGCTGCACGGCCTCTGTTAACCTGGCTTACCTTGGCTTCGGCTGCTTCTAAGACGCGTCGCCATGGCAACGTAACGGAAGTCATGTGATGTCACGTTGCTATGGCAACGTAACATTATGCCGCCGATGCTGGAGCCGAGGTAAGCGGGGGTGGGGGGTGGGGGAGGGGCGCGTGGAGAGAGGGGAACCGCCGGCAGGGGGCCGCAGGGAAAAAGTTTGCGCCCCCCTGTGCTACAGCACTATCATCTGGCTTATGTATTTTGCTCTTATATTTACATACAGTAGTCGATCTCTCAGTGCAGACAACATAAAATTCAGTGCAGGGACAAATGTATAAATAAACTAGAAAATAAATAGTACAGTTAATAAAATCATTAATATACATTTGATTACCAGTTGTTGGATGTAAAAATATTTTTGGTGGAATATTCTGCAAAATGGCCACATTTAAACAAACCTTTAGGATATTAAGCCAACTACTAACACTGGTGTTTATTTGTGTCTAACATATCCTGTCAATTCTTACTTCTTCTGAATGTAAACTGTTATTGTTCTGTAGTCAGATTTTGTAATATGGATTATTTTTGCACTATACACCAATATTTTCAATCTCTGTTTTGGTTATATTTTATATTGTATTTAGAGATCACCAAATCTTTCCTTTACTTAGATCTGTTGTCCGGTGTTATGTATAAGATTATTAGGATAATTGTGTGCAGAGAAAAAAACAAGGGCCATAGAAAAATCCTCCAAAACGAAGTACACTTGATTGCACACCACAATATGTAAAATATAGTGTTTATTAGAAATCTAATTAAAACATCTATCACAAAACTAAAATTGAGTGGATGGGGGTATTCTAAATGATAAATAGAATACAATGGTGTCACTAACGGCATATGCTTAAATTACTATCATTAATTAGTGACAGTGTGTCTCTGAATGCTCCTACACCGCATTGGTAAATGCTGGGGAGAATGCAGCGATATGGTGTTGAAAACGTTTTCATGACCATTTCCAACACTCTGCCGGTGCATCCGCTTACAGTGTTTGTGAGAGAGGGGGATGATTTTTAGCTCTGCACTGTATGGATTAGCCAGCGGGATATGAGTCAGCCAAGTAATAGCAAGCTACTTACTATTAGTGATTGTGGTCAGATTCATTTGGATATACATTGATGTTCTCTTCTCTCACTGGTTGAGCACAACATTTTTCTAACAAGGACAGGTCTGACAACCCTTGCTATTTATGTATTTATAGAGGTTTGAGGCTATTTATTGTGTATATATTCTGAAATTCCTTAATCTGTCCACTGTCATTTACACTATTCAGCTCTGAGCCTCTTATGTATCTATCCCCATTGTAGCTTGCATTTATTGGGACTGGGCTTGGCAATTGGCTAATAAAGTGTTGGTATAGAGCACCATTGATCTTCCACCTAATCAGTAGCTCTCTGAAGTCACACCATATCCCAGGTAATTACCTCTGCAGGTGTTGCCAGTAGAAGCTCTGGGTGGGTTCACAATATGGCGGTTTAAAAGTCCCAAGTCCTGTGGGCCAATAGGAAGTCGCAACATTATCCCATGTGTCTTCCTAGTGGCCCATGTGATGTGGAAGCTTTAAATTGCATAGAAATACTGGCAGCACCTACAGGGTAGTATCTCGGGAAGCAGGGTAACCCCGAAGCTGAAATAAATGCGGTTAAGATCCAGAGACGACTGCTTCAAACCTGGAGTGCTCCTTTAAGTTAAGTATGAAATGGTGTGATAGGGAAGTTTCACTGCCGAATTACTTTGTATGTGTAGCTGCTGAGTTCAGTGCTGAGCTGATTATTTTGCCAGCTCTCAACTGCATCATTAGCAGGGTTTAAAGGCCAAGAACTTGCTGCAGTCTGTGTCTTACCCTGGACTCCCAAAGGACCACGCTGTTACTGGAATCACAGACCCCATTCCTTGATTAAAGACTGATCATTGTGGACCAAGGACTCAGCCATGCTATTGACTGTTTGAATGGACTATTCTAAACCCCGCTGAAAGTAATCTGCATTACGCTATTTTGTACATACAGGTGCAGACACGAGTATTCTAACACTTGCCTTGGAAAATCTGGGGCAATCTCCCAGTAATGCTGCAACATTTCTGTGACATTTCTGCAGACAGACTAATGGCCCATCGGATTAACAGTGGGGGTCCCTGGCAGTCCCATTAAAACTGACCAGGGATCCCTGCTGCTCCCTTCAGAAGAAGAAAAAAACTGGTCAAAATTAAAAAAAAACATTTTTTTTTAAAAACTACTGTAATTTTGCCTTTTTTAAGACTACTGTTTCATCTGGGTATTTTATCCTATTTTGATAACTTTACCTACAGTGCACGTGGCTTCATTATGTGGGATTTTTGGACAAAGTAACAACTTTACACTTCTGTCATGATAATGTCATGAGCTATTATGTATTTTAATCCATATGGTGCTTCAGGGGTTAAAAGGGTACAACTTGGTTTGAAAATACAGTGTATTGGGTTTGTGACAGGTCTAGGCTTGTCATGGGTGTGTGCTGCACTTCAAACAGAACTTAATTGGAGGGGCCTCTCCTGGATGTCCCACTAGAAGTGACATGTGATGGTCAGTGGGTCGTTAAGCAGGACTGACTCTACCAGCCTTAAAGCAAACTCACAGTTTGTGACTAATTGCTTGTACATTCCAGAGAGGGGTGACCCACAGGTTATGCCCTCATTGAAGGACCTTATTAAAAATGGGAATATCATGTGACGTCATCTGCAGAACATGCTAAGAATTACATGTGTATCAGTGGCACTGAGTGGCATATAATGATTAAAGACACGTCAGGTTTAGCAGGTACTGTGGAACAGATATTAATTTGTTGCTCAGGTTCAGGGGTAAGATGGTCCTGCTTAGTCTTGTCATGTCCGCCATGAGTTCCTGAATGTATTGGTGTGACACATGTATTAGTTAAGGAAAGTTATGAGGGCATTTAGATATTGAGGAGAAATCTAAACTTTATTTTTGTAGTTTATTTACACATAAAAACTGTCAATCTAACAGCTGATTTATGATGGGGGTGGGCTTATGTTGTTTCCATGGAGAAAGAATGTATTTAAGTCTTAGCAAAGATTATGAAAATCAGATTTCATTAGAGGAATGTTTGGACCAAGTACGTGACATCTCATGTTCCTGAGCCAGTGACCTCTCTGGTAGAAAACCTTTGGGTAATGTAATGTATAGGGTTTTCTGTTTCTGTTTATCCTTTCATTTTGAGAAACTGTTATGCATTTATTGTAATTCTATGTTCTTGTAATCCTTTTTCTGTAATCTAAGCACAGTATTTTAATAAATATTAAACATTTTAATAAGTGATGCTTAAGGCTATGAATGAACTGTTGCATGCTCTGGAGAGAGTATTTACCTTTTTGGACACATTTTGCCACAAAAAAAAATGTGTGCGTTTAAAGTGCACAGTTTATTCTATAATTAACAGGGACATGGGACCCTAGCAAATACTAATATTACATATTTTATTTGCATAACAATCTCAGGTGGTAGAAGCGTACAGATATGATTGCAATTTAGTAACGGGTTAATATTAACTCATTCGAGTTAATTTTACGGAGGCGAAAGGTGAGTTGGCTAGAGTAGCCATGTGTATTAATCTTGCTTGTACATCTAAGTCAATGGCCAACTCGTGTGCTTTTCGTGACAGGTAGTATATGGGGATGGAGTTAGGGGAAATATTGTCTATTTGAGGGACCTGTGCGGAGGTGAAAAGTGGGACCACTTACGAGCAGAGTATTAACCCTTGTCCCGTGTGCAGGTCACGTACTCACAGGTGTGTCGTATGTGACAAATTCATTAACATTAATATTTGGAATAATAGATAGAACATGTGCTAAGCCCTTTTTATATGAACTCTGCTCAGCAACTCTTGGTATAAAATATTGATCCACCACAAATTTAGGCACGGGTTCAAGCAATTATCCATTCCCAGAACCAATACGTAGGTCATCCAGGTGGAGGAAACATCTGCTTGTGTACCTTGGGTACAGTATGAAATACAGGTATAAATGGGAAAGAGAGTTATATATTTCTTATTAACCAATTATTCTGTTCTGTTTATAATTAAAAAATATATAATTTTTGTTTTTTATATCAATAGTCAGGTCTTTATTTAATGGCTTATTTAGTATCTTTAAGTTGTCAGGTATCACATACCATATTTGCAGTATGGACATTTAATCTTTTTTAGGTACTTGCCTCATGTAAAATACGGTTTATATCGTGGGCAACGTCGAAAATATTTGAATTGCCCAAATTCTACCCTTCCAATCAAGAAGATAATTCTGTTAACTGACATTAGCCTAAATATTGTCAATTTTATGCATTTTGATTATAAACGGAGTCTCCAAAAAAAGAATAAAAATTAGTTTAAACCAGAAGCGTGGAAGCAATTTGTTAAGATAAATGCTCATAGTGGTGAAGAAATTTCACATAAACATTTTTTTTGTTCTTGTATTATAAGGTTTGCCAACTCTATAGGAGGGTTTCAAACAGAGTCAACTTGTAGTTCATCAATAACTTACATCCCTTTTGTTGCTTACAAACCTGGTATTTAAGATGTTGTTGCCATGGCAAACCATCTGGGTTTGAATGGAACGAAGTTTTAAGTGGTGGTTGTAGAGTGATTCACAGCATGTGTTGGAAATCTAATGCTAAGCTAATTCTTAGATCTTTTCTGTGTCTTACTTGAACATTCAAAAAAATCAATATAATCTAATGCTCCTGACAACGAAATTAAAGCCATGATATTGAGATTGAAATATATTTGTTAAAAAATTCAGTCTTTCCCTAGGTATCACATTTTCATTTTATAGTGCTGACTTGTAAAAACATCCATGCCATTTAATGCCGAATACTCTCCCAACATATGTTGGAAATCATATTATTGTAATTGTTTTTCAAATATTCTCAAAAGCTCTGAAATAAGCATTGACAATAAAGCTAAGAATGTGTGTAAGAAGCTTGTCAAGATATTAAAACAATGTAATGTATTGTCAAACATAATGTAGGGAAACAACAAATTATTACTAGTAATTTTGTCACCCCAAAAATATATATGCATATACAGTACAGTATACAAATAGATATTTTTCGGAGTGTGGAATGTAAAATTAAAGTGTTTATATAATCCTGGCACCACATATTGTACATGCAAAAGAGAGTTTGTAAACTATGGGAAAATCTTGATTATCGTTAATGATTTAGCAATTCTTTCTTTTTAAAATCCAGATGACTGAAAAAAAGGAAATCTTCCTTCATTCTCTCAACCTTTTGAGTGCAAAATGATTAAAGTGCAGAGTGTATAGTTCCGCTGTCATACAGTATAAGACTTCCTGCATGTGGAGGTAACCTTGAGAATGTTCAACATCGAACATTTAACTTTTTACTTGCATACCACATTAGCTAATTGGTATCTCCAGAACTGAGAGGAAGGGGACCGTGGAGATTGGACTACTACTATACTACTATAGTACTACTATAGACACCAGGGACAACCTTTGATCCTGGTAATTAAAAAAGTGTTTTCAATATTAGGAAGCCTTCATTGAATGATTATGTTGAAGAGCAGAATATAATACACTACAATGGTGCAGAATGTATTAATCACACACTAAGCACCATTCTTACATAAAAAAATATGTTTGTAATCACGTTAGAACAAACTACAAAATATGACTTTGATTGATACAGTACTTTAAGGTATAACACAGTGTAGCAGTTATGGCATTTTCTTGTCTCTCTTTCTAAAGTACTTTACTACTGTTTCTTCTTTACATATTTGGGATCTGTTACTATAAATTAAAATTAGTGGACAGTTGCTGGGATAACTATTAGTGAATTTATCTAGAAATCATTCTGAAATATGATATTTAAAGATGGCCGTAAAGGTTGTCCAGTAGGAAGCTGCAAAACCATCCCCATGGCAACGTTGTAGCTTCTTATGTCTGCGGGACAAAAGTCATTTTGACTGCCATTTTAATTTTCTGAATAGGAGCAAAGACAACTAGAAAAATAAGTATCAACAGTACCCCGAACTAATAGAACAGGTCATCTCAAGAGGGACCCCAGCTCAAATTCTGTAAAGAATTAACTGGAAAAAATATATAGTAGAGGGATTGCTGCTTTAAAATGGCTCATAAAAACTAACTGTAAATGGCTTAGATATTTTGGGAAGGAAAATGGTGCTGTATAATGTATGCACTGAATTATTTAAATGCAGAGTTCCATGAATTGTAAGAAAACGACATTTTAATCAATAATAATAATGACAGTTATTTATATGATACTTTAAACTTTAACTTTTAACTTTAAAACTGTTATTGTTTTAAAGAAACGTGTCATGTTGCTCTTTGAGACCCTTATGAGCTTTATGACCACATAGAATGTGACATCATGTGAAGGTTGTCTGCATTGTCACTGGGGTGAGTGTATTACAAAATAACTTTTTGACCTAGGTCTGTCAAACTGTCAGAAGGAAAAAAATTAAACAACAAAATATCAAAATGAAGTGTACATATGTTGTACTGTATGTACTGTATGCTATTTTTATGTTCTTCAATTTAGTTTATTTGGCTACATACAGTATATCTCAGGGGTGGAATAACAGAAAAAGTCTTACATGACACTTCAGGCACTATAATCCATATATAATATTTAATAAACAGATGCATATAAAGATTATAGTGTCAATTCTGTATGCAAACTATCATAAAAAGGTCAGAACAATGGAATATTTTTTTGACCCAGAACAAACTAGACACTTTTCCAAAAATAAAATAATATTCTCAGAGTCTACACGGCTCATCCTTGCGACAATTATGTTACCGTTTTGGCAATACAAATGATGTGTACATAATATTTATTGAAAGTAAAATCCTCTTTTATAGTAAAGTATCTACAGTATTGTGCGATATCTATATGCATTCAAAAAGTGGAACTGACAGTACTGGAACTGCATATGATAGTATCCAAATGTCAATTGTCCTGATATGAAAATATATTAAAATTGTATGTAGTGATATTATTCTTAAATCATCCCAAAGAACATCAATCTGGTCTTCACAGCCTTTAAAAAAACTGAAAATCCAACTCATTTGAGTCTCATTATTCATTAGCATATTCATTTACAGGTAGTAAAATGTTGAGAATATATGAATTGGCAAGTTTACTACATTTAATAAATACAATGTCTGGAAGATACAGTTTGCACAACATGCTTTGTCTGCACAAAGGACATACAGTATAGTGGTTTGTTAACACTATACAAATTTGGCCTAGGGTTTCTACTGTTATGGTTAGAAAATGGATAGTGGGGATCATATGCTTGTTGTGGAGACGAGAATAAAAAGAGATGCAGGGAAAACAAAATGGAGTCTGCAAAATGTGCAAAGCTACACCAAAAAGCTATGATAGCTAGGCGACAGACAAAACGCAGGAGGAGGAGGGAAAGTGCAAAGGGAATAACTAGACAAACTAAAGTAAACTGCAATAAACTGCAGTGCTACAAGCAAATAGCAATAGTAGCAGGGGACAATAAATAATTAGGGATGGGAAGGGATAGGAGGTGAACTCTTGCAACAGTCAGAATGAAACTGGGTGCTTGGGGTATTAGCAAATAGGACAAAAAACACTACAAGATTAAGGAAAAAGGAACTCCTATTGTAGCACTTCTAGTTATAAAGTAATGATGAGTAATTTAAAATTGAACTTTTAATAGTATAATATAAAATAATGTGGGACATAAAACACACAGACAATTACTGACGTACAGACATCGAGATTAAACAAAACAGACATGTGCTTACAGTATATCGTCCCCTATAATAAGGTAGACAGTTACCTGATAATGATACTAATAGCCTGCTTCACGTCAATAGCCATCATCCTAGACCCCTAATAAAAACCATTCCGTTGGGCCACTTCCTCAGAGCCAAAACAAACGGTAGTTTATCAATATGTGATAAACATTTTAACTACTCCTATCTAGCGGATAATTAGTTAAGTCCCAGGAGGAATATACTTTATCAGATCCTTGATAATTATCTATTATCTGGATCTAATTTACCTATATCCTGATATTCATCAGGTAACTGTCTACCTTATTATAGGGGACAATATACACACGTGTCTATTTGTTTCACCTCAATGTCTGTACATCAGTAATTGTCTGTGTGTTTTATGTCCCACATTATTATATATATTTTATACTATTAAAAGTTTCCTTTTTTAATTACTCATCATTACATTATAACTAGCAGTGCTACCATAGGGGTTCCTTTTTCCTTAATCTTCTAAGGTTTTTTGTCCCAGCAGGGACAACAAAATAAATAGCCGGAAATAAAAGCAAAGGAAAAAAAAGACAAAAACAAGAAGGTACCTGTAGATCAGTAGAACTGGAAGCCTGATAAAAAGGAAGAGGGAAAGTCACAGCACTAGGGAAAAAGAATATCCTGACTCCTTACCTGTAAACAGACAGTTTGACAAGCAATGAACTAACAGACTGGGTGTTTCTATACCCAAATTAAGATGACAGCTTGCCTCAGTGGCTGTTTTGGTTCTTACCAGTTCTAGGCCTGACTCCTCTGTGCACCCCTATAGGTCTACGAGGAGTACTGCGGGAGGGAATCATGACAATAATGTGATTGTGTGACTTAGATTGTTTGCTTATTTGGACATGAGTAGCAGTGGGTATGTGTAGCCCCCACAAAACTAACCTAATAAGTTAATTATTTCCCTTTGTATTTATCAGGGAGGATTCAATTGCAAAAATATTTCATTAGAAGGAAGCCACAATTGATTACCTGAGGAAGAAGTGCATAGGCGGCTTGATAAAATGAAACTAAATAAAACACTTGTCCCCGATGGCATACACACATCAGTTCTTAAGGAGCTAAGTTCAGTAATAGCCAAAACAGTACATTTAATATTCAAGGACACCATTTCCACAGGCTCAGTAACACAAGATTGGCGTAAAGCAGACGTGGTGCCTATATTTACAAAGGGAGCAAGATCACGTATAGGGATTTATAGACATGGAAGCCTAACATCAATATTGGATAATTATTTGTAGGTATAGTAAGAGATAATATTAATAAATACCTGAAGGATAACAAAATTATTAGTGATAGTCAGCATAGATTTATGAAGGATAGTTCATACCAAACTAACCTTATTAGTTTTTTTGGGAGGTAAGTAGGAATTTATACCAAGGTACAGTAATTCATTTGTCTACTTAGATGTTGCAAAGGCTTTTGATACGGTTCCACACAAGAGGTTAGTATACAAACAAGAGTTGTCGTAAATGGAGCCTCTTCAGTTTGGGCTGAAGTGGTAAGTGGAGAACATCAAGAATCAGTACCGGGAATCCTGCATTTTAACTTGTTTATCAATGACCTGTTTGGCAGAAAGTGCAAAGTCTCTATCTTTGCTGATGACACTAAATTGTGTAAGATAGTAGAATGAGAGCAGGATGTAATTTCTCTACAGAAAGACTTGTGGATAGACTGGAAACTTGGGCAGGTACATTTCAGATGAGGTTTAATACAGATGAATGTAAGGTTATACATTTGGGAAACAAGAATAAACAGGCAATTTACAAGTTAAATGGGTCAAAATTAGGTCAATCCATGATGGAGAAGGATTTAGGAGTGCTTCTAGAATGTAGGCTTAGCAATAGTGTCCAAAATCATGCACTAGCTGTAAAGGGAAATAAGATCTTATCTTTCATTAAACTGGATATGGATGGAAGGGAAGTAATCATAATTTATGACACTGTATAAAGCATTAGTAAAACCGCACCTTAAATATGGAGTACAGTTTTGGCCACCACTCCATGAAAGACATCATGAAACTAGAAAAAGTGCAGAGTAGATCCACCACATTAATAAAGGGATGGACAGTAACTTATGAAGAGAGACTAGCTAAATTAGATGTTTACATTAGAAAAGACGGGTCTTAGAGGGGATATGATAACTATATACAAATATATTCAGGGACAATACAAGGAGCTTTCAAAAGAACTATTCATCCCAAGGGCAGTACAAACGACACAGAGTCATACCTTAAAGTTGAAGGAAAGGAGATTTCACCAGCTACAAAGGAAAGGGTTCTTTACAGTAAGGGCAGATAACATGTGTAATTCATTACCAATGGAGACTGTGATGGCAGATTCATTAGATATCTTCAAAAAAAGGTTGGACTTCTTTTAAGAAAGGAAAGGTACAGGGATTACCAAATAAGTAAACATGGGAAGGATATTGATCCAGGGAGAACGCTGATTCCATTACTGGAAGGAATTTATTTTTCCCCTTAAGAGACATTATGGGATAATGTTTCCCTGGGGTTTTTTGATTGCCTTCCTTGGAATCAAAATATTTTAAATACAAATATAGGATCCGTATTGGCTGTCTAAATTTAACATAGGTTGAACTTGATGGACATTGTATGTCTTTCAACCTCATTTACTATAAAACTATGAACTTTGAGGATGGAAAGTGTTTTTTTTTAATTTTTTTTATTTATTATTTTTTTAATTTTTTTAAAGAAAAGTGTTTACCTCCTGTGTTGTTGTGAACATGATTCACACTACTTCTGTCTTGTTCCATCACCTAATACAATATTATATAATATTAATAATCATTTATTTTCCTCTGTTATTTCCTTTGATGTTGCTCAATTCTTTTGACAGCTTATTCTATCTGCTCTTTTCTTTCCTCTTCGTCATTATCTTGTGATGTTCCTCTTGACAATCATTCTGTCTTGTTTTTCATCTTTCTCAGATTTTGATGTTCGTTACCCTATTGTTAAATTCTTTTCTAATACTTGTCTTTCTAACTCAACTAACGCTCATATAATTAGCCTTTCATTTGGGCATTCTTCTATTTTTCTTTAAAAGTCACCAGATCCTCCCATTCCCAAGTTTTATTTTCATTTTGCCTACCCCCTTCTTCATTTTTTTTTTACATTTTAAAAATGTTGAGCGTGCAGTTAACTTGCATCTCTCCCTTCTGCCTAACAAGTCTTTCCTTGATTCTTTGTAGTCCGGTTATTCACACCATTCCACTTCTGTCTTGTATTTATTCTTTTCATCTGTTTTTATCTTAATTTTCCACAATAAAGTATATTGGTAATCATGGCACTCATTTCCTTCACCTTCTTTTCAAGTTTATTGGTAGTCTTCACTGCCCTCTGATGTTCTACGGGGGGGTGAGTTCATCTCTTGGTTTTAGTTATCATTTTCTTTGATTCTGACTATCTGCTTCTTCAATCTATTTATACTGATATATTTTTGTTCAGAGTCAGAACCCTTTATATGTTACGTCTCTCAAAGACTGAATGAGTTCTATTTTTTGAAGTTGATTTTAAGTAAAACAGATCATCTTCATATCACTAAAACCTAAATCTCCTTCCTGATGATTCACTTATTATTTTCCTTTGGTCCTCCTTCTATCGACATTCCCAGATTTGATATTTTCCATTTCTACTTAATCATTTAAAATTGATATAAAAACACTTTGCATTCATTTTTCTTCATTTAGTCTGTGGTATTCTCACTGTAATCTATTTTTTTATTCTGTAGTGACTGGGTCCAGGGCCAGTTGGGAATATGGCAGGGCTCGGTGCAGACATGCTGCAGGGCCTCTTACATTGCTGAGGGAGAGTGTGGGACCTCTATAAAAGATGGCAAAGGAGAGCCAATCAGTTTAATTATTGTGGGGAAGAGCGTGGAGCCTCTGTAAATGTTGTGGCTCGGTGCAGTGGCACCAATGGCACTACCATCAAGCCAGCACTGAAGTCTTGGTCACATTTTATATTACGAAGGAGAAACAGGTACGCAAATCACATCTTGACATGTAAAAGAGAGTGAAAACACAAAATAGTGCAATATTGTCTACTTCAGCACATTAGCTTCAATGCTAGAAGTTCTATAAAATTTGCACTCACGTGTTTAATGTGAAATGATAGCGTTGTGGTTATTCAAAGTTACCAACTTATGTTTCCAGACAGGTACTCCAGATCCACATAGAGAGGGGGTAATTCCATATACAAAAAGAGGGGAAAAGCAAAATAGTATAGTACTGTTTTTAATGTTAAAAACACAAAGTATTCCACTTACATAAGTGCCTTTGTTTGAGAGCATTCAGACCACACTGGGTCATAGGGTCAGACAAAATATTCACAGCAACAGCATCTGGTCCACGGCCGTCACAGCAAGTACTGGGCTGATTAAAGTTGTCCTCCACTCTTGATGTCATCAACAAAGGCTCCTTTAGTGGTCTCTGATGTCACCCTGTTTCTCCTTCGTATGCTGATTGAATTTGGTTTGAATTCTATGTCAGGAGCTGCACTCATTAAGGATAATATATCATCTGTGTTACCTTTTGATCTGTTGTGATATTATTTGCGCTTGATTTTTCTTTTCACATTTATCACATTTTATATTGCCTATTTATAATTAAATGCGCTGTTAGCGACCTTCCAAGTACCCGATTTACAGTTACTACAACTTCCTTACAATTCAACTGTACATTGTGTCTGTAGCAGATTTTAGTTTTGCTTTCATGGCTTTGAAATTTACCAGTGTATTATTTGTACATCTTTTCTCAGGAAACCTTTTACGCTCTCTATTCACAGCCTGCTCTTCCCATAGTCTATTCACTTACTGAAATACTTTCCTCCACAGGTCTCATTCCCATATTCTACATTTTTTGAACAGTTTCTAAATTTTGGACTTATTCTATACCTCAAAATGCAAGAAAAAAAAATGCATTTGGGTTTGATGGCAAACAGATTTGATTTGTTCCAAAACATTTCTTTTCTTCTAATTACTTGTACACAGAGGGACTTTTTATTATCTCTTTTTAGTCCAGTTTGTCATGTTTGGTAAATGTCTCACAAGGATAATAGCTGCAATCTTTTATTCTGTTTAATAACTTTGGTTATGGGGACATTAACGTGGAAGTATTGTCCTTGTGCATATGAGGAAATTGTTATTTTACATGAGAAAGTTTGCAATGTTATTTTGTTTTGTTATACAGTCCGTTTATTGACTTCAATGGGCAGTAAGGTGCCTTTCAGTGCTGGAAGGTGTCTTAAGGCAGAAGGCTGCTTGGTAAATATGGCCCTACATCTTAGTTTTACAAGAAGCTATTTTGGGCCATGACAATATGTAGCAAATAATAATTCTTTGTATTTTGCTCAATCAAAACCTTGCTGCATAAATCTCTGCAAGTTACTCTTTTTATATAATTATACTAAACATACTCCTATTTTTGTTGCAGACAAAAAGACTCTGAAGTAACAGGAGAAAGCAAGACGAGAAAACAGTAAGTAGTTAACAGTTTTACAAAATAGGCAGCATTATCAATCTTATCACCATTAAAAATGGATTTTCACCTGTTTCAAAAATTACTAATTGTAGTGAAATATATAGATGAATTCTGTCCCGTTTATTCTTGCCTGTGCAGCCCCCTATCTTCATACCAGTGTGAAAGGAATTATTGAAATAAACAACTTTTCAAAAATACTATTTCATTTCATCCCAGTGGATTGTGATTTTATTTATCTCCATAATCCTCTTAAATAATTCAAAGAGCTTGTCCATGCAACCTATCATCCTAGAGATCATAATAGAAAATGTGCAGTAGTGTGCCTGGTTTTCTTTAGAAAACATACTTTACATTTTAATGTGCATGCAATCTCAGGCAGAATCCTAAGAAAACAAAATACATTTTCTTTAAGTTGCTGAATATACAATAGAGCACCAAAGCACCTCTGTATGCCTAGGCCTGAATCAAAACTCAGGTAACAGCTGTTTTTCCATTCACACTCGGGTGGGAATGCCTCCAGAACAAGCATTCTCACAGCATTTCCGCGCTTTAAAGCCACGTCTCCCTTCCCTTGCTGCCATTTTGCATGGGCAAGGGACGGAGTGAGAGAGAAAGCACAAGGGGTAGAGAAAGATACACACAAAGAAAGGAGAGAGAGAGAGAGAGACACAGACAGACAGACAGTTTAATTGTTGTAAATATATATTCAATCAGCTCAGGTTGGGATAACATCCTGTTGAGAATATAGGCAGACAGAAAGAGACCACCATCCGACCTGTCTCCATTACAAGTCAATCCATTCCCGTTGTGTTAACACCCTTGGGTTACCCGTAGGGCATTATATATGTACTGTATAGTGCTTTTCTCTGTGTTCCTCCAACAATTTTTTGTGAGAAGCTATTAACACACTAGCCAACTTTGTATAATCCCTATATATAGAATATAAATGTGAATACTAACTGTACATAAAAATACTTGCATATTTAACATTTTTAAAACCGCAAACCATTACACATTTGATATATATATATTTTTAAATAAATCAGTATTAACTGCAATTTTTTTCTCTCACCCCGCCTCCTCCTTTCTCACACCCCTCCTCCTCTCACCCCCTTCCCCTCCTCCTCTCTCACCCACCCTCAACTCTCTCACCCACCCCCCTCATCATCATCTTTCATCTATCCCAACACTCTTCATCATCTCTTATCCCCACACCCTCATAATTTATCATTCCCCCTACTCATCTCTCATCCCCTCTCCAATTCTCTCATCCCCTCTCCAATTCTTTCCCTCTCTTCGCATCTCTCATCCCCTCTCCAATTCTCTCATCCCCTCACCTATTCTTTCCCTCTCTTTGCATCTCTCATCCCATCTTCTCATCTCTCGTCACCTCTTTTCATCTCTCATACCCTCCTCCTCTCACCTCCTCCTCTCACCTCCTTAATTTGTGGCTTTGGTGGAGGACCTCAGGAGTGGAACAGGGCAGTAACAGAGGCAGACGGTGGAGAAGAAGATCACGGCCCCACCAGAGAGGAGCAGGGCAACAGAGGAGTTGGATGGGTGAAGAGGAGGACAGCCAGGGAGGAGCGCGCTGTAGCAGTGGCAGAAACTGGAAGTCAATGAAGACTTCTGGGTCAGACCTCTAGGACGCGCTCCTCCCCATCCCTTCTCCTCTGCCGCCATCCAACTGCTCTGCTGCCCTGCTCTGTTCTGGTGGTCTGCATCATCTTCTCCCACCGCCTGCCTCTGCTGCTGCCACACTATTCCCACAAAATTGTGCCCCCCCTAAGAAATCTTGCGTCCCACTGGCTTATACAGTAGCCGTATGAAAAAGGTGGGGATATGGCATATCCCCGCTTACCCCCAGAAAAAAAGCACTGTGTGTATATATACATATATATAAAAAAAAAAGCTAGAGCTTGCTAATATATTCCAATGATATCCATGATGTGATACAATGATATTGATAGTAAGGTATAAAGACTATAAAAATATAATCAAGAACATAACATTATAAACCATTAACATAACCATGCGTGCACGTGTGAATGTAACAATCAAGATATTAATAAACTGTGAAATACTGTGTTAATAGTAAATGTCCATGAATAAAGTCCAAAATGGTGATTGATTAATATAAAAATGATATTAAGTGCCGTGACTGTTCCGCAGCTTCTAGGAGGATGAACCACATCCACAGAAACCTATTGAAAAAAAGTGCGTGCCACATAGCATAAATCTGTGTTGACATTTATTGTACAACATAAAGAATCTAAAATGGCACACTCACAAGTGTAGCTAGAAATAGTACATATAGAGATATAAAATCTCAACAATGGTACTCATCTGGGGCCTTTAGCACTGCATAGTGGACATCAATAGTAGGAATCCTGACACTAATGAAGGTAACTAGTCCTATAGAGTCCAACAAGAAGGTGGGGATAGGGGATATAAAAAAAGAGACCATCTCTTGGAGGTTTACGTCACCAGGTGGTGGTCCCGATCCAAATACACAGAGCTAGGCACTCAGAAAGCTGACAGGTATCATCTGTTGGTTCAGGCTGTTGGATCAATGTGCCTTCCGGATTAGATCTGTAGGTATATGGGCGGCTCACTCACTCTTATAGCCGAGCACTATGTAAAAGGCTGCCTAGCATCCACAGTCAGCTGTTAGCATGCAGGGAGAGATCCGACCTGTACCACGTGATGGTGTCACCTCGTACTCTACGTCCCCAACACGTTTCGTCATCAACATGACTTCGTCAGGGCAAGGTTTGACGGTGGCCCATCAGGCTCATAAATACACTTGTCAGTGACCAATCAGCTGTATACAATACTCGTAATGGGCAACCAATGAACAGCGTGCTTAGGCGCACATAAGTAAAAAGAAAGGATGGAAAAAGAATGGAATTACCAAAATATAAGAAACATATAAACTAATAGTGTGCAAATTACTTATTAAACTGCACACTTAGTATAAACACAGTATAAATACAATAGAACAGTAAATACAGTTACTACCATCTAAACAGACTTTACTACTAGTCTCCACTAGTTAGTCAGTTCTAGTTTGGTTAGCGCACTTACATTAGCTGTTGGGCATAAGATATGTAAACTGGCATAGAGATACTATAATCTCACCTCCCTCTGCTATCTACTCTCAAATAGTATAGCAGTCAATCAGGTCCAGTTGGGTTGGGCTCCTTTTGAGAGTTGCCACATTCCTGCCTGACCAACCAAATACTAATACCTAACCTACCCCCTTAGGGGCTGCTGATCGCAGGGATCTCCCATTCAAGCTGATGGGAGTTTTTGGCCAATCCATGTGCGATCGCCCACTTTAGGGCTTATTAAATAAGCCTTTTAATCATAACAGAGAATCAACTAAAAGGAAGCATGTCCAATGTTATACTGTAATTGCTACAAACTTTGATTTGAGAGGTTCAAGAACATTATTTTCCTACTTACAAAATGTAAACAAAGAAAGCACACAACAGATAAGTGTGCAAATTACAGCCCCTATACTACTGTACATGCATACCCCCTGCGACAACGGTTTTGATTTTAGGAAGCCCTCTACTGTGATGTTGGGACTGCTGGCAGCCTCCACATGACTCCCATCATTATTGCAGAAATTTTATTTAACATTGTACGTAAAAAGCTACTGAATCTGTTTTGACAAAAATGTTGTTCTGAATACTTGGAAATAGAATATTTATTCTTGGCACTGCAAGAAGAGGGAATATTGGTGAAAATGAAAAGTTTCTAAATTCGCTTATGTTTCTTGCAGTCATCACAAATGCAAAAAGATTAAACAAAGAAGTAAACTCATTTCACTTATTTCCTAAACTATGCAGGATTCTAAACTCCAGATAAGATATGTAACAACAATCTCTGCACACTCCAGCTTCCCTGGCTGATGTGATCTCTACCTCAGGGATTTACGACAGGCTCAATTTCATTAAATATGGATGAGCTGTTGAAATTTGTATTTGAAGTTTAACCTGCTACCTATTATTTATTTGACACTGAAAAGTATTACAGAAAACTCCGCTATACATTTGCCACACACAGTGTCAATATTTACTGACTGTACTAGCTGTGTGGTTATGGGGTTTATCAAATTCAATTGACTGTTTTTGCAATACAGTATATACCGTATAATTCAGAGTTAATTACAAGTACAATAAACACAATGTACTGTAGTAATCTGTGATTTTTGTGCACTGTGATATACATTTTTATTGGCACTGTATAAATTAAAGAAGTAACAAAAATGAGACTACATTATTGAAAGTGCAACTTTTTTGTTTCAAATAATTTTTATTGGTTTAAATAAAAATAACAGTACACAGGGGTAAACAGGTTACATGATACAGAAAATTAGCATACAGGTCGATTTCATACCCATTGGTTCCACACAATATCATTTAGAGTGTATCTTTGTGAGAAATCCTGAGCAATTTGGTTAGAACTTGGGCTCGGTTCACCTGATTTGCCTTTAAGAGTAGGTTGCATACAAGGTATACTAACAAGGAAAAATAATAGAAAGAGCAGGGTGGGAGGAGGGAGGCGAAAAAGAAGAGAAAGGGGAGGAGGAGGGGAGGGGGGGGGAAGAAGGGGGGAGTTTCATATCCTATTTGTCCGCCTCTATTCATGGAGAGTGGGCTAATTTAGTGACAGTTTTAGGTACAAAGACTAAACTATAATAAATCGCTTTAGCCTATACACTCGTATCTCATCTTGTCTTATCTCTCAAGCCGAGTGTCCCAGGTTTTGTGAAATTCGTCGATAGATTGGTTCAGGAAAGATGTCAGCTTTTCCATGAGCATGACATCATTTAACCATTTCTCTACAGTCTGTCTAGAAAGGGGGGAAAGTTTCTTCCATGCAGCCGCTATCGAGCATCTTGCCTCCGTTAGAATAAATGAAATCAGTCGTCTTAGTGAACAGTCAATATTCTCTCCTAGTTTAGCCAACCGGAAGATCAGTGGGTCTACAGGAATTGTGAGTTCAGTTATATCCTTGAGGATTTTTTGGATCATAGTTCAAAATTTTTGGATGGCGGGGCACGTCCACCAAATGTGTAGAATATCACCCTTCTGTCCGCAACCCCTCCAACACAGATCAGAAGCCTCTGGGTAAATCTGACTTAGTCTACTTGGGGTAAATTACCACTGGAATAAGATTATATATATATATATATATATATATATATATATATATATATATATATATATATATATATACACAGTATTCTCTTTAGTTGAAGTGCAGATGGAGGATTTTGCTGATGATTCCCAAATATCCTCCCAGTCATCCCTATCTATTTCTAGGTTGAGGTCTTCAGCCCATTTGGCCATATACTTATGATCTGGGGTATTTTTGATGACTCCATCCCCATATGTATCCCCAAGACCAATCCCTTTTGATAGATACCTCTCCTACAAAGAAACTCAACGTTTGTGAGTTCAGGAAAGACGAGAGTCTGGGTGATTGTGTGGAGGTACAGTAGTATCGGATTTGGAGAATTTTAAACGTGGAGGTTTGGGGACTCGTATTTGAGACAGAGTTCCTGAAAGGTGAGAATCTTTCTTTTTGTGACAATTATAAGACTACAATCTTAATATTTTGGTTTGGAATTGGACGAATTTTCTTGATTCACACCCTTGCAGAAAATTTGGATTATCAGATAGGGAATAGTTGTGATGGGGAAGGCATACGTTTAGATTTTGTTTTGGTTTTATTCCAAATATTCCATGTGCACCTCATCAGCCCCAATTTGAACACCCTTGCACTAGGTTCCCGGATCATCGCCGACCAGAAAAACAAGGTAGAGAGGAGGTCCCCGTGTATCAGGACTCTATAGCAAGCCAACAAAACAGATCTGGATCTGCATTCCAGATCACCACCTGCTTAAGCTGGGCTGCCTGATAGTATCTTGACACATTCAGAGCCCCCATGTACCCCTCGGCTAGGATAACCGACCTGGCCGTCCTCGGGTCTTTTATCTTGCCATATACACTGAAAGATCCTACTTTGTAGGTCCTTTAGTTCATGTCCTGGTATCTGGATTGAGAGTGTTTGGAAATAATAAAACAGTCTAGGGAGAATATTCATCTTTACCGAGGCTTTTCTCCCAATCAATGTTATCTGGAACTTACCCCAAGTTCAGGGGTCTTTTTTGATCTTATCAAGCAGGGGGGATAATTGCAGTGAATAAGGCGCTATAGGATTTTGCAATATTAACCCCCCAGATATTTAATATGGGAGGAGCTCCACTGGGACTGGAATGCCTCTGATTTGTCATTATTAATTTTGTAACCTGAAATTTTGCCAAATTCTGTTGGGAGATATTGAAGGTTTGGTAGGGATGTTTGGGGGCTAGCTAAGGATAGTATTATATCGTCCGAGAATAGTGAAATTTTACAATATACATTGCCAATTGTGATACCCGGAATATTTATATAATTTCGAATTCTGGAGGCAAGTGGCTCAATCGATAGTGCGAAGAGGATGGGTGACAATGGGCATCCCTGTCTAGTTCTGTTCTTGATCTCAATCAAGTCTAAATTGTTTCCTGGTAGTTTAACCAGGGCTGTGGGATTCCAATATAAAGCTCTAACCCGATCTAGTAAGGGGCCCGTGAACCGAAACAAAATTGTAGACTTGTCCAACTCAGGCGAGAGGATCATATTCATATCTCCTGCGATTATTAGTGAAGATAGAAATTTAGGATCAATTGACTCCAAGATCTTGGCCAGAAAGTCGCCCTGGTTCTCATTTGAGGCGTAGAGGTTCAGTAGTGAAAGCTCCGTGCCTGCGAGAGAATCATAAAAATTAGAAATCTACCCTCCGGATCTGAGATCATCTTTTCGGTTGTGAAGGGGATACCTTGTTTAATAAGGATTGCCACTCCTCTCTTTTTGCTGGAGAATGAGAATAAGTACGCTGGAGGAAAAATAATTCTGAATGTGTTGGGGGTCATAAACAAAATAATATCCAACTTCATTCTTTAAGTTCTTGTAGAGGAAGTCTCCATGTTGTATAGGTTTGCAGACCATTAACATTGAGAGAGACGAGTTTTACCGAGGACAGATTAGCCATGAGCCCAGGGGTTTAAGTGAGATATTAGGCCTTCCACCTTCCCAAAGTGGGGCCTTCGTATGCTTCTGTTTCTGTTTGAGTTAGCAAAATATGATGGTGTTTAACTTTTGAAGGAGATATATTAGCGGGTGGGTGGACAGGAGGGGGAAGCTGGGAGAGGGAGGGAGACAGATGAGGGGAGTGGCACAATGGGTTCCCTCAAGTATAAACCTCAGTCATGACAGCGACAAGTTAGTCGGACCTATTGCCCTTGGGAGACATCCCCGGTCACAGTGTTTAGGGAGAACCAGAGGGAGGGTGTAGAGAACCCTCATTGAACCATATATACAGTTTCTGAAATTTGTACATATTTCACATCAATATCAGAATGATTCAGGAGGAGGGAGGGGTGAACGGAAGAGAGGTGGAGGAAAGGAGGGGAAGAGGAGGGGTAGGGGTAGGAAATCGGGGGGTGAAGAGAAGTATAGATCGGTGCTGAAGTGAGTCTAGACATAGCAACTTTTATGTTATCTGTGAGGATCCAGCAAGGCATTTATTCTGGTGACTTTACAGGTAAACCCCCAAATTCCTAACATTCAACTCTCTGAGTACAGATCATTGGAACCTGAGAGGTACAAACAAAGCTATACAATCCAGGGAGCTAATATTTTGAACCTTTTGCTGCAATAAGCGGGGGATAAGGGGACAGGTGTTGGTGGGAGGGGGAGGAGGAGGGGAAAAGTGGGGGGGGGGAAGGGGGAGGGATAACAAGGGGGGTGTGGAACCTACATAAGGGGGAGCCATTGTCCGCAATATGTAGGAGCCTCTCATCTTCCAATGAGCCTACAAGCACACTCGTGGATAAGAAAGGACCTTTATCCTTATGGGGCACCGGAATGGGTAGAGCCAATCCATGCCGGGATGGAAAGGATCTCAGACATTAGACATAGCTTTGGAAATCATAGCACATTATAACAAGACATATCATTGGAACCTAGGAGGTTCAAATAGAGCTTTACCATCCCGAGAGCTGATATTTTGAATATTTTGCTGTGATAAGCAGGGGATAAGAGGCCAGGTGGGCAGGTGGTGAGAGGGGGGGGGGATATATACATACACATTCATAGATAAAAACAAAGTTTGATCCTCAAGGGATCTCAGGCCTTAGACATAGATTTGGAGATCTTAGCACATTATAACAACACATATCATTGAAACGACTGAGGTAGAAATAGAGCTATACAATCCAGGATGCTAATATTTTTAACCCTTTGCTATGATAAGCAGGGGAAAAGGGAGGAGGTGGGCAGGTGGTGTGGAGAGGGGAGCTCAGAGGCAGGGGCAGCATGAGGGGAACAGGGGGAGTATGGGGGGACGGTGGAGGGAGAGGGTCGAGAGGGGGGAGGGTGTGGAGTGGGATGGGGTGGGGTGGGGGGAGGCTACAGAGAAGAGCATATGGGCTCTCATGGATTGAGGATGTGGACTGCCTTACATTAAACTTTTTGGGACTTCAGAGATATCTTGGGTATAAGCGCGATCTGGACTAAAATAAACAGTGAGCAGTAAACATTTGTGATAAACAGGAAATAGGGAGCATTGAACAGCAATGGATCCCGTAAGAGGGGGGGTTAACCCCACCAGAGTCCCCGAGTTATCTTATCTGAATTGGATGTCTTAGCTCAAACCTGGATTTGTCGATCCGCACTTGGGGGTCGGAGAAGAGCATCATAGACATCGAAGGTCCAGTGTGGTTTCAAAGGGGACTGAGGTAACATGGGTTTCTTAGCTTGGAGGAGAGTTTGAACGTTTGGTCCGGCTCCTCAGCTCCCCCACCCTCCCTTCTCGAGACCCCAAAAACATCACCATTCGCAGCCTCATGTTGGTGGCAAGATAGAGCAGGGCCTAGGTCCGTTCCCTCCCCCGGGAAGCATATCGATCCTCTCCTGCTCGCACGAAATGCTTAAGAAGAGAGGAAAAGAAGGAAAAAAGAAGGGAGGATTGCCTTCTTGGCAGCGCACCTCTCTTCGTCGCCATCTGGTAGAGCCGGTCTGCCTCTTGCTGGTGGTTTCGCTCATGTTCCCTCGGTAAGTAGAGGTGACAATTGAGGGGAGTTAGGTTCCCGAATAGAGGGCGGGATCCCCCTGGTCAGTTACGCTAGATAAGTTCGTATATTTTGATCATTGGTAGTTCTATAAGGCTTAGAGGCCGCAGCCGCGAGGCTCTGGGATGGGGGTCTTGTTTGCAGTTGGAGGAGGCGGGTCGCTTTACGCTCATTCGTGATTTTTGAGTTCCGAGTAAAATTGGGAAAGCGGGCAGCAGGCCAAGTATAGTTCCTGGCGGGGGGAGCATCTTCCACCATCACTCACCAGCCCATGATGGTTTCCGGCCTGCCAGTCTCTCCGAGGCCCGAAGCGGGCCCGCATTGTGGCCTAGCCTTTGATCGTGGGAACTCCTTCTGTGGATCTGGAACAGATATGCCCAGTGAACTCATTAATATACCAGTCTCCTCACGGTATCTGATGGTCACATATTTTCCTTTCTTTATTGCTATCAATTTAATGGGGAAACCCCAGCTATACAGTGAAAAATAGTGATAAAAGGCGCTAACTACTTAAAGTGTGATATTATAACGTGCAAATATACACAAGTGCAAAAATTAAAATGATCAGTGTGTTCAATAAATAAACCAAAAATAATGAAAGCTAAAATTGGTGACCCTGCTCAAACCCTCTGGTGGGGCCTGTTTCACGGGTTCCAGAACGTATGATATATCTCAGACAATCCAGGAGGAGCACATAAGGGAAACAAGGAAGAAATAATACAAAATTTAAGTGCAGATGTATCGGTAAAGAGATATATGATGAGATGCAATCTTGGCTCTGATGGTATGCCTACACACAAGATATCAATGATAAAAATGTGTTTTGCAGATAGGGCTGCTACCCAATAGATGTTAGTGATGTGTGGAACTCCCTCTAGGCTCGTCTTGTCAGCATGGTTGTGGTATATATGAGAGAGAAAGACAACAAAACATAGCACGATCTGATGTATACAAAAACTTTATAAAAATAGGTATATAAAATGTGCACTTACAATGTGCTAAAAACAATCAAGCATTTGACACAATAAATGTGTGTATACTGAGGTCACCGCAGCTCTCACCGCCTCCCCTTGGTAATCCGAAGCTCCTTCGCCTGCACTTTGAAATCCCAGCTGCACTCCGAGCTTCCTTCTGTGCGTGTGACGTCACGGCTCTGAGGATAGGGGAACTACGGGTCGCCCACTGGTCCAAAACACCACTCTACGCGTTTCGCCCAGCCCTTGAGAACTGCGAATGGCTTTGTCAGTCCTGACGAAGCCATTAGCAGTTCTCAAGGGCTGGGCGAAACGTGTAGAGTGGTGTTTTGGACCAGTGGGCGACCCGTAGTTCCCCTATCCTCAGAGCCGTGATGTCACACGCACAGAAGGAAGCTCGGAGTGAAGCTGGGATTTCAAAGTGCAGGCGAAGGAGCTCCGGATTACCAAGGGGAGGCGGTGAGAGCTGCGGTGACCCCAGTATACACACATTTATTGTGTCAAATGCTTGATTGTTTTTAGCACATTGTAAGTGCACATTTTATATACCTATTTTTATAAAGTTTTTGTATACATCAGATCACGCTATGTTTTGCTGTCTTTCTCTCTCATATATACCACAACCATGCTGACGAGACGAACCTAGAGGGAGTTCCACACATCACTAACATCTATTGGGTAGCAGCCCTATCTGCAAAACGCATTTTTATCATTTATATCTTGTGAGTAGGCATACCATCAGAGCCAAGATTGCATCTCATCATATATCTCTTTACCGATACATCTGCAATTAAATTTTGTATTATTTCTTCCTTGTTTCCCTTATGTGCTCCTCCTGGATTGTCTGAGAAACCCCAGCTATAGCAGATGACTTTGTCTTTCAGTAGTAAGGTGAGGGGCCTCAGCTCGCGTCGCCTGGCTATAGTAACTTTAGATAAGTCATTAAAAATGTGGATGGCGTAATTTTCAAATAAGACATCACCCTTGTCCCTGCTGGCAGATATAATTCTCTCTTTGGAAGAGTAATAGTGTAATTTCACTATGATGTTTCTGCGCCACTTGGGATCTTCGGATTTGGTACCTAGAGCCTTGTGCGCTCAGTCGAATTCCAGTTCTTGTTCTTTTAGCTCAGGGACTAATACGGTGAAAAGCTTGGTAAGATACATTCGGAGATTCTCCATCTGGACTGTCTCCGGGATATTTCTGACTCTCAAGTTTTGTTGGTAAAAAGAAGAAAAAAGGCAGAGCACTACTCCTCTATTGAAAAAAGTATTAGGCAGAGAAAATGTTTACCCAAAGTAATGGTAAAGGTAACCTTACCATGATAAAGGGCTTTATTGCCTGAAACACGTAGGTGCTGTTCAGAGGCCCACATGTCTGTGTTTGTATCCTCCATTCAATACATTTTTTCATTACTTTCGGTATACATTTTCTCTGGCTAATACTTTTTTTCAATGGAGGAGTAGTGCTCTGCCTTTTTTCTTCTTTTTACCTGCGATCAACAACAAGCGGAGGCACGCTGGTACCCCAGGACAAGCAGAATCTGGTTTCAAGAGAAGTGCAACTACATGTGAAACTTTCATGTTTATTGCTGATGTATATAATAGTCTGGACACCAGGGAGTGTTGAATCCTTAACGCAGTGCAGAATGGGATTTGTTCCAGTTAGTATATTCAGTATTGAAGACTGCAGTTTACAACATTTGGTTACTGTAAGGGTACACCATTGAAGATTTGACTTACATTCATGCTATCTAGCAAGATTTGCTCTGTGTTTTGAGCATCACGCAAGTGTGTGTGTGTTTTTTTTTCTCAAGTTTTGTTGTCTGTCCCTGCATTCCTGGTATTCTAGCCCAGCGGTGCACAAACTGGGGGGCGGGGGAATTTCTAGGGGGGGGTGCAGCGGTTAATATTCCAAATTTTGATAAACTTGCAGACAAAGGGAGCAGTGTTTATGAGATATATTGCAGTGGATTTGTATTATCAGATATTCATTTGATAACATCCATATTTGTATTTATTTGGGCTATTTGTAATGTTATCAAGTTCAAAATGTTGTAGACCGATCTGATACTAATAATCACCTGGTATATCACCTAATGACTTTCAAAACACAATACATATTTCATAATTAAAAAAAATCTAGACTTATTTATGCAAAATGAATTAATCAGAATTCAGTGGTGCTTTATCACATACCAATTCCTTTTCCCTCAGGCAGATCATTGCTTTAGATGCTTTTTACAGTATGCTTCAGTTAATTATAAATCACGGAATTATGAGAGGATATACATCTAATGGGGAATATATAATTACAGAAATAAAATTATATCAGCTAATTAACATTTATTATACAGTATGCAATGTACTCCAGATAGTTTTTGGTATAAACATGTACAATTAAAAAATAATGAAGCATAAGGGGTAGAATTACTTGACACTTCTGCACATAAAGTACATGAGTACTATAGAATATGATGTAAATTAGTGTTTCTTTTAATGTATAGTGTGACAGGGTCATTGACTCAGTATATGTTAGTAGGAGATGGCAGTATGCATGCTTTCCAGTAGACGATGGGTTAACCCAGCTTTTTAAGCAGTCCACAGGTGATTCAAATTAAGCTAGTTCACCTGCTTTAAAACAGGAAGAGGAAATGCCTCTGGGGTGGCAGTCTCTCTCTCTGAGGTGCAGAGAGAAGACAGAGGAGTGTTGACAGACAGACACAAGCTGCTCAGATTGTTCCTGTTCCAAGGGGGGGAGAATAAAGCTCCCAGGTAAGGAGCCAACTGCTATTGCTGAACCTTGTTGGGCTGGACTAGGTTAGCTAGCCAGCCAGGTACAGCTAAACCCCGTTATAACGCGGGTCTCGGGGTCCACCCCGAGACCACCACGTTACTAACGGGGTCGCGGGGAAAAAAATGGCCGCCGCGCTTTAGCGCATATTCATCCCGCGGGACAGGAGATGGGAGCGGGCATGTCCCTCCGCTCCCCGCTTCCCCCTGTCACCGCGGGACAGCCCGCGGGGCAGGAGATGGGAGCGGGGATGTCCCTCCTGTCCCCGCTTCCCCCTGTCACCGCAGGACAGGCCGCGGGGCAGGAGATGGGAGCGGGGATGTCCCTCCTGTCCCCGCTTCCCCCTGTCACCGCGGGACAGGCCGTGGGGCAGGAGATGGGAGCGGGGATGTCCCTCAGGTCGCCGCTTACCTCAGATCCCTCCACGTGCCCGGTGCTCCCACTGCCTGCATGGAGGTGGTAGCGGGGGGTTTCTTCTCCCCACCGCTGTCCCCGGTGCTCCCGCTGCCTGCGCGGGAGGAGGGGGGGGAGCGGGTGGTGGTGCTGGTCGCGGCCTTTCCTCTGCTCCGACCCCACCCCCCGTCTGTGTAGAGTGAGAGAGTGTGTGTGTGTGTGTATGTATATATGGGAGAGAAAGTGTGTGTGTGTATATGGGTGTGTGTATGTGGGTGTGAGTGTGTGTAAGTGTCTGTGAGTGTGTGTAAGTGTCTGAGTGTGTGTAAGTGTGTGTAAGTGTGTGTGAGTGTGTGTGAGTGTGTGTGAGTGTGTGTGAGTGTGCGTGGGTGTGCGTGGGTGTGCGTGGGTGTGTCTGTGTGTGTGTCTGTGTGTGTCTGTGTGTGTGAGTGTGTGTGAGTGTGTGAGTGTGTGTGTGTGTGTGTGAGTGTGTGTGAGTGTGAGTGTGTGTGAGTGTGCGTGAGTGTGCGTGAGTGTGCGTGAGTGTGCGTGAGTGTGCGTGAGTGTGCGTAAGTGTGCGTTTAAAACATCAACAGTAGAATGAAAAATACAGAAAATGCACAATCGTACAGTATTAACACATTTATTGATGCATTGAACAATAAAGTACTGTATTTAAAACACCAATTGTCGTGTTGTTCATTTCTCATAAATACTGTACTGTAAATAAAGTACTGAACACACACAAAACACATACAGTACTATACTGTATACTGTAGTATGCACTGTAAATACAGCACATACTGAAAACCGTGTAATGCACTCTGTGCTCATGTAACAACTGTACAAAACAAAACATTCTGAACTGAACATACTGTAATAAAACCAGCTGGAGATTACACTTGAAAAAACCTATCAAGTGTTGTCTGTTTCAGTGCTTCTCTTTTCTTTTTTTTCACGATTTCAATGATTCTTTTTAATTGTAGGATTGTTATATAATTGACGTTTTCTGACTCTAGAAATTGAAGTCCTGTTTGTAATCCCACCAGCGCCTCAGTGATCTTTGGTGGCGGTTCTGGTTCCTCATCCTCATCGTCTTCTGTAATATCCAGATCAGTATTTTCACTTGTAAGGCTTTGTATGATTTCCGAGTCCGCCATATGTTCATGAGTAGGACAGCTGCTGTCCCCATCGACCCAAGAGTCAATTGTAGCCCCACTTTCCGTATCAATGAACGGTTCCATGACTCGTTCGGCATTGGCAATTTCCTGCTCTGTGAGGCCTTCGTTCACATAGTTTGTAAGTAACTGATTTGCGGCGGCGACTTCTTCCTCCGTAAACCCCTCAAAATCAGCATCGTCCTCACTGTCACTGGCGAGTTCGGCGTCAGCCGGCACAGGACGTGCACCTGTTATGTTTCGCCAACATTTCACAATGCACATTTGTGTGACCGCTTCCCAAGCTTCGCCACCAATATAAAAAACTTCTTTTAGATTCATTTTCTTTAAAAATGATATAACAGAATCTTCACTTGTGATTATTCGATGTATCATTGTTTTCCGAAAGTTCATCTTAAAGGTTGCAATAATGCCTTGATCAAGCGGCTGTATTTTGGATGTCGTGTTCTTGGGCAAGTAGCTGACCCTTATTTTTCCATCTCGGCTTATTAGGCTATCGGCCGGGGGATGTGCAGGGCAGTTGTCAAGTAACAACAACGCTTTTGTATCCAGGCTTTGTTGACGTAAGTATTTACGGACCTCTGGTACAAACTGTTGATGAAACCACCTTTCGAAAATACTGGCAGTCATCCAGGCATTTCTGCTAAAGTCATACGCAAAAGGCATAGTACCCATGTTCACATGGTGGAAGCACCGCGGCGACTTAAACTTGCCAATACAAAGTGGCTTCAGTTTGTGATTTCCAGATTGGTTCACACAAAAAAGTACAGTCACTCTGTCTTTCATTTGTTTAAAGCCTTGTTTACGCTGTTCGTCATTCTTACAGGCCAGAGTGGTATTCGGTAGCATTTTGAAACACAGTCCGGTCTCATCGCAGTTATAAACCTGTTCTGCGGTATAGCCACCATCTTCAATTATCTCTTGAAGTTGGGCAGGGTACGAGCATGCAGCTTCATCGTCAGCTGACCGTATCTCTCCTGATATAGCGGTTTTAGTTATTCCATTTCGCCTTTTAAAGCGATCTAGCCATCCACTACTTGCCGCGAAGGAGGTTGAAGCATTGCCGTGAAGTTGGCTGTGAAACTTTTTGGCTTGCGTTTGCAGATGGGGTCCAGACAGAGGTATGCCTTCGGATCTTTCTTGGACAAACCACTGAAAAACAGCTTTATCCAACTGGCTGTCTTTAGGTTCACGCAAACGATTACGCTTCAGTCCATCATCTGTTTCCATGGATTTTACTGCATCACGAAGTTTCTCCTCCTCCTTTTTCCATCCGCGAACTGTAGACTCATTCAGTTCTAGGTCTCTAGCCACCTTGGTTTGCGTGACTCCAGATTTTATTCTGTCAAGCGCAGCAATTTTTTCTTTGATGGTAAACCTCTTACGTTTGGTTGAAGCTTCCGCCATTTCTACCTGCCTGGGGTCTTCACTTTTTTCTTAGTGTTGAAAACCTGAGGCTTTTAACAACTGATCTGGAGGGCTTAAGTACAGTACCTGAGTACAGTATGTATTTTACCAGCTCTCAGACAGCACAGTGTGTTGTATGATTAAAATGGCTGAGGGGTCAGAGGTGTGTGTACGTGTCACTTTATTAATGTACAATGTTTGATTATACAGTACAGTATTTTTTTTTTTATTATACAGGGTACAGTATATGTGATCACTTCATTTGTGTTAATTTTTATTCAATTTTTAATAGTTTTAACAAACTTTAATGTTATGTTTGTGCAACTTTAACTGGTGTAAAATTACCCCGCGGGGTCACGTTGCCATGCCGTGACGTCACATGACCCCGCTGGGTCATTACACGACGAACCGCAGAGGAACAGAGGGAACTGGCAGGCAACATCCACTCCTCACGAGCCGCACGGCGCATGCGCATGCGCACGGCGAACGTGAGGGGTGCCTGCATAAGTGTGCTGCTTTGGAGACAGGTAAGCAGTCTCCGGAAGACCGCTAACCCCCCCTGCCCCCCCGCCGCAGCACAGGGCCCTCGCGTGTGTGTAAGTGTCTGTGAGTGTGTGTAAGTGTCTGAGTGTGTGTGTAAGTAAGTGTAAGAGCCGGAGCGGGAGGTGAGCGGGAGGTGGGAGGTTTGACAGGGAGGGGGGGCGTGGCTTGAGCGGAGGGACCCGCTACTCTCCCCCCCCTCCCTCCACGGACTGCAGGAGGGAGCTGCTACTCTCCCCCCCCCTCCCTCTACGGGCTGCAGGAGGGACCCGCTAATCTCACCCCCCTCCCCGGACTGCAAGAGGGAGCTGCTACTCTCCCTCCACTGGCTGCAGGAGGGACCCGCTACTCTCCCCCCCTCCCTCCACGGACTGCAGGAGGGAGCTGCTACTCTCCCCCCCCTCCCTCTACGGGCTGCAGGAGGGACCCGCTAATCTCACCCCCCTCCCCGGACTGCAAGAGGGAGCTGCTACTCTCCCTCCACTGGCTGCAGGAGGGACCCGCTACTCTCCCCCCCCCTCCCTCCACGAACTGCAGGAGGGAGCTGCTACTCTCCCCCCCCCCTCCCTCCATGGGCTGCAGGAGGGACCCGCTACTCTCCCCCCCCTCCCCGGACTGCAGGAGGGAGCTGCTACTCTCCCCCCACTCCCTCCACTGGCTGCAGGAGGGACCCGCTACTCTCCCCCACCCCCTCCACGGACTCGGGCTGGAGCACTCATACATACACACATACACACATACACACACACACACACACAGGCACTCACGCACTCATACACACACACGCGCGCACACACATGCAGGCACTCACGCACTCACACACACACACACAGACAGGCACTCGCACTCACACACACAGACCGCTAACCTCCCCCCCCCCAGCCGCAGTACAGGGCCCGCCGTAGCCACAGCGCAGGGCCCCACCACCCCCCACCCCGCCACAGCACAATGACTTCCCACCCCCTTAACTTTGTGAAACAAAAGTCACAAGACGTTGTACAGGCAAAATACATCTGTTAAAGTGCAGTTGTCTGTTTATTTCTATATAATAATTGTGTGCAGTGTGCAGTGTGTGTGCAGTGTGTCAGTGTGTGCAGTGTGAGCAATGAGGAGTGTGTGTGCAGTGTACAGTGTGTGTGCAGTGTATCAGTGTGTGCAGTGTGAGCAATGAGCAGTGTGTGTGCAGTATACAGTGTGTGTGCAGTGTGTCAGTGTGTGCAGTGTGAGCAATGAGCAGTGTGTGTGCAGTGTGCAGTGTGTGTGCAGTGTGTAATTTTGTGCAGTGTGAGCAATGAGCAGTGTGTGTGCAGTGTGCAGTGTGTGTGCAGTGTGTCAGTGTGTGCAGTGTGAGCAATGAGCAGTGTGTGTGCAGTGTGCAGTGTGTGTGCAGTGTGAGCAATGAGCAGTGTGTGTGCAGTGTGCAGTGTGTGCAGTGTGTCAGTGTGTGCAGTGTGAGCAATGAGGAGTGTGTGTGCAGTATACAGTGTGTGTGCAGTGTGTCAGTGTGTGCAGTGTGAGCAATGAGCAGTGTGTGTGCAGTGTGCAGTGTGTGTGCAGTGTGTCAGTGTGTGCAGTGTGAGCAATGAGCAGTGTGTGTGCAGTGTGCAGTGTGTGTGCAGTGTGGCAGTGTGAGCAATGAGCAGTGAGTGTGTGCAGTGTGCAGTGTGTGTGCAGTGTGAGCAATGAGCAGTGTGTGTGCAGTGTGCAGTGTGTGCAGTGTGTCAGTGTGTGCAGTGTGAGCAATGAGGAGTGTGTGTGCAGTATACAGTGTGTGTGCAGTGTGTCAGTGTGTGCAGTGTGAGCAATGAGCAGTGTGTGTGCAGTGTGCAGTGTGTGTGCAGTGTGTCAGTGTGTGCAGTGTGAGCAATGAGCAGTGTGTGTGCAGTGTGCAGTGTGTGTGCAGTGTGGCAGTGTGAGCAATGAGCAGTGAGTGTGTGCAGTGTGTGCAGTGTGCAAAAAAAAAAATCGAAACGCGGTATAACGAGGCGCATTATAACGGGGTTTAGTCAGTGCCCCGACCGGGGTTAGGCTTTTGTTTACGTTTCAATTTAAAGGGACAGTGTACCCATTGTTTTAGTTACCCTTTTTGGACAAATAAATCCACCAGCACTATTTCACCAGAAAAGTCGGGTTGTCTCCTCACTTACCACGACCATCCTGTCACAATAGATAACAAACCTTAATATATATATATATATATATATATATATATATATATATATATATATATATATATATATATATATATATATATATATATATATACACACATTCATTTCCAGCCCATTACTGGTGTGTTTTCACCACATAATACAAATATTAGCAAACTCAACTGCTAACATAGGTATTCCCTGTGTTAACTCCTAAATCTGCAATTACTTACTGGTAACAGTTACATGGAGGTAGGTGGCACCTCCCCCCAGAGCTCACCCTCCCCACCTTTTTAGCTTGGGAAGTTCTGGCAATTTGCTGAATGGACAACTCACTGCAGTTGCTTCCCATCATAGAGAGGTAAAAGGAAGGGTTCACAGGTTTAGTGTTAGGAACTGCATTTTTGGTTTACCTTGACGTTTGGTATGCAGGCTTACGACACTTTGGCCAAAGGGTTTAACTAAAAAAAACAAGTAATTACTATTATTATTGAAGTATTTAAACTTTATACTTATTACCATATATGTTTTGTCAATTTGATGTAGCATTGGGCACCCCTTTCTTTTGTTGTATTCAATGCTAACCACTTTGAAATTACCTGTGGGGTCCCGCAAGGTTCTGTTCTGGTACCCTTACTTTTTCTGTCTTTAAATAATGTCCAAAGTGAGTGTGTATGACGCACAGCAATAGAGAACAGGTCTAGTGGCAATTGAAAAATGAATGTATTAAAGCTGCATTAAAAAAAACTGTGGAGGTTACAACACTTCTACACGTTTCGTGCTGTGAGGCACTTTATCACAGCATGAAACGCGTAGGAGTGTTGTACCCTCCACCATTTTTTTTAATGCAGCTTTAATGAATTCATTTTTCAATTGCCACTTGACCTGTTCTCTGTTGCTGTGTGTCACACACATTCACTTTGGATATACTGGACATCAGACGTGGCCGCACGCCTAAGGACACACGGGAGATAACAGTGAGTAACTTAATTTATTATGGGCCATCCTAAGGAGGAAGGGACGTTATGACTTGATTACCCTAGATCACCAAGGAATTATTGTGCCAATATTGTGAAGACTGAGATTAACGTTATCATTGAATATACTCCCTTTGTGTGGTTACCTTTATATGGATGGAATTACAGGACCTAGCATTTGAGCTCCTGCACACAACCATATACACTCTTACTTTAAATAATGACCTGCCCACATTCTGTAAAACAACTTATCTGCATATGTATGACAATGATACTATCCTATATGCATGCAGTCCTAGTCTCTCAGCCTCTTGAAAATGTACTACATTCTGATTTTACAAGTTATTATACGGTATCACTCAAAACAAACAATTTTTATACACTGACACAACAGTAACTATGGTGTTTGAGACTAAGACTAACTTTCATAAGCTTTCCATGACAGAGCTACTGTACTGATTAGAACCAACTCTTACACTACACAGCTGCATTCAATCTGAATCCATTCAGTGTACATCTGCGTTGCCCCAAAGGCTGATGCCTGATGGGGTTCCCCAAGAGCTGCTCCCCTCTGCACAGAACCAGCGTGCTAAGGGTTAACATTTGCTCGCACTATGTGGAATGTCAGCCCCACCCACTGAAATTTTAATGAGCCAAGAGGACAAATTACTTTGAATTCACAGCTGCATTCAATCTCAACCCCTTCAGTGTACCCTTTTATCCTCTGTACCCATATTTCCAACTCTGTCCATGAAATGTCTGTGAATTGACTGAATAACCTCTGTTCTATTAATGTAACCATGTATTGTTACAACTCTGTACCCAGGACATACATGAAAACGAGAGGTAACTTTAAATGTATTACTTCCTGGTAAAACATTTTATAAATAAATAAATAATCTTGCTTCAGTTACTACTTTTAAATATTTAAATATGTGGCTAAACTCCAATTTAACATTTGGGTTTACATATTGAGAAACTGACATCAAAAATCTATCCCAAACTACAGTAGGTGTATTGTACTTTATAGAAAGTGGATTGCACAGCAGATGCCTATGCAAATTATTGACTATGGAGATCTAGTATATGGTACAACACTTCAAATGCACCTTTGCAAACTTAACATTGTTTACAACTCAATATGCTGTTTTGTCTTACAATGTAACTTTAACACCTACTGTACCATTGTAATATGTTATCTGAACTAATTTGGTTATCCCTTAAGCCCAGATGCAATGTACATGTTTCATGTCTTTCCTTTTAATACTTTTTGGACAAATTGCCCAATTATCTGAGCAGGCTTCTCTCACCAACTGTACCCAGTACTTATCTACTTAGATCCGCCTCCATAAATCTGCTAATAGTTCTAAGGTTCAATAAAGAATCTGGTCGCTCTTCCTTCTTGTACCAATCACCCCACTGCTTTAACACTTGACCGGAGTCCCCAAATCCGCTTCCTGTCTACATTCCTTGAAGACTTTCACTGTTTCCCATTTGAAAAATGTTTGTAACAGTAAATTGTAATGTGAACTTTACTTTGTGCCCAGGACAAACTTAAAAGGGATAGCTAACTCTCAATTTATTTATTTTTCTCCTACTAAAATATTGTATAAATAAATTAAATATCGGAAAACAAAATTTACATTTACATGGTTTGGAAAAAATATGGGAAAATATCATGGAACACATACTGTAATGAGGAATAGGAACCATTTACCATTTTGAATGATCAGGAATGTCTAAAAAAAATTGACGTGGCATTATTTTGCAATGTGTTAGCTTTACATTAAACAATTTTATCATTTTAAAGATGACAATTCTTCAGTTATAACTTTAAATTATGAGCCAGACAAAGTGAAATCTACAAAACAAAGCGTGCATAACCAGTCAAATTTACATAGACACAACCCAGTTTGTTCTATTACTTGATTGATAATGTACATGAAAGTGGCTAAGATGTTCCCCTTACTCGTGCATAATAAACTGCCACGTAAAATAACAATTTAGAAAACTGCATAGGCCAGCAATCATGAAATGTTTAGCTGCAGAAGCAGCATGTATTGATAATAACTGCTTAACCATATAACACTGTTTACCAATTGATTTTCATATTACAATTAGGTTCCTAACCTGCACGGATCTGTATCCATTTACTTTTGTTTCTTGCTGCCTGAAATTCAACATCAACCCCAAAAATGAATTTGTTTTTATACAATATCTTACAGTATATACTGTCACGGCCCCTTTTATTCTCCAACATCTCCGGTTTGTTTGGGTATTTTTTTTCGAATGCCACGCACTTCACCGCGTTCATGCCGCATTCATGCCGAGACAATAGTATTGTAGTTATCAGTGAAAGTTTGTATCCAGCACGCCGCCCATAATGTTACGCGCACGCCGCCCATAATGTTACAGTAGCTTGCTTGTGTACCTCTATTACAGACCTCACATAACTGTGAGACTGTAATGTTGAAAACAGTTGAAAACAATTAAATAAGCACAGCGGTAATACTGTCAATGCACCCGGCCGCGGCTTTAAATGCCGGAACATGCCGCATCAAACACTGTATCTGCCCGCGGTTTTAAAAGTCGCGCTGAAACGGCCGCAGGAGGCTAAAGGCGGCCGCCACTGTATGCTTAGTGGGACTAGAGAATAATGTGTCCAATAGATGGAAACATAATTTAGATTGCAAGACAGGGCTGGATTGCAGTTCATCCAAATAGGCATAAGCAGCCTCATTGTAAAGTACCCAAAACTGGTTTTGGTTTGCTTAGTAAGAACTAAAGATTTGGAAAAAGGTTCAAATGATCTTGGACTGGTGTTAGAGGGTAAACATTATTCTCCAGCTGGGTTGCAAGAACCTTGGAATCTGCAGTTACAGTTGCAATGTACAGTGCCTGTGATTTGAAGCCAGGTTGACAGATTCATAAGAACTATTTGCAGTTTGCAAGGTGTAAAGAAACCAGCACCAACTCTAAGGTACCCAGATCAGGGTGACACCTCTGATCTAAACTTGTGTGGGAACTGTTAATGTAAATACATGGAATCAAGGTTATAAAATGCATGTGATTAGAGCAAATAAAGATCTACCAAAATACATTGTATACAATTACTGTTCCCTTTTATTCTATCATTCATTGTGCTACTTTGTTTGCCAAACAAAAAGAAATAAATAGAAATGACACTGTGATGTTTTCATACAGTACTTCGTCATACAATTGTCCCATTCAAGTCAAATGTCCTTCTAAGGAATGCATCTTAGTAATTTCTGAATATTTGTCAATGGAAGTACCTTTTCATAAATTGCTAAATGTATAAATGTGTAATAAATGTCATAGCAATTGCAAGGCTAAAAAAAGAAAATAAACTGTCAAACATGTTTAATTTAAAATAATATTTTTGGGGGATTGATTACACTTAGTTGGAGCGTTAAATGTTTTCATCGCTTTTGAAAAGAAGTGTAAGGGCAGATGTACTGAGCAGCTCATCTGACTGCCCCAGGCTGCCTTCCACTTACCACTGTACAGTATTTCCTAAGCATCTGGACTTTTTTTGCAAATATAAGTCAACGCAGTGCAGCTCTAGAAGGTGCCCTTCAGCAGATGCTCTACAAGTCTAATGTATGCATTGTACAATGGAAGAATTTACATTCAACAAACATATCCAGGGTTTAAATGTGATTTCACGTAAAATGGGTATGTTTGTTGAGGTAAATTGTGCTATTATACTATAAAGTACATAACAAATATATGTACTGTAGGAATGTGTTAATATAACACTTATAACATTTGACATGCTGTTTGATGGCACAGTGTGATACAATCTATGGTTTATTTAAAATATAATACAGTATTGATTTTATTATCATATTTCATGAAATTAACATTATCACATAGTAAAATATAATTGGGAAATCATTACATACACATATATAAAATATTAGGCATAAGTGTTTATTGGTTTACATTAATTATATGATGCTAAAGCATATTTATATCAATGTAGTTCTTCGAGAGTGCCTACTTCAGTCAGGCAGTCTGGAAGATGCGTTACAAATATGCAGTGTTTTGAATGTGACTTCTAGCCATATACATATACTGTATTTCCACAAGAAACAGTCCAATTTCTAGAAGTTTATATTGCAATAGCTTCTTCTAAACACAGGGTGCATAAACTCGGTGGTGCGCCTCTGAGATTTGTTTTGGGGGGGTGGTGCTTACAGAGGTCCCACGCTCTTAAATGCTGAGGAAGTTTGCAAGGCCCCTGTAACGCTCTCTTATCTGCTCTCCAGTGACACGTCACTATAACAGAGAGGGGGAGAGCAGACGGGGTGCAAATAGAAAAGTTTGTATGCCCCTGTTCTAGACCATAACAGAGTTCTTTGCCATACTCTTCCCCATAATTTTTTTATAGCAACCTTTTACATTGACGTACAGTACAACAGTATGTGATGTTGCTGAGATCCAGATGAGCTCCATACATTAGGAAATTTAAAAAGTATGTACTATGTGTTGGACTGAAATGGGGATTGAGGGTTAGTGACATAATGCACAACAATTTTAAGGATGCCCATCTATATAGTTTTTCCGGGCTCTCATTTGATTGATACAATTGCTACAGTACTTTGTGTGCACGTTTGTAACAATACACCGCAGGCATGCTTTAGCAGTTCCCCTTAGGCCAGGTCCCCGCTGGCTACTGCAGCGCCCGCTGTGGCGGACACTGCAGGGACAAGAGACCTACCCTCAATGGTGCAGGGCCCACTGCGACGGGGGGCCGCCGTGCTGCTCCAAGAGTTTCTCCTGTTCTCAATAGAATTGAGAGCAGGACTCACGACGGAGCGCTTGGCCACGCCCCCCGGCGGTTCAGCCAATGAGGGCAAACCTGCCGGGTGACATCATGGCCGCGCCCCCAGCACTCCCCCGCCACGCCTTTCCCCCTGCAGCTCACTGCAGACCGGGAAATCGGCTGCACCCGCCTCCAGCCTCGTGGGCGCGCGTGCAGCAGCAGCGCCGCAGCCTAAGACAGGGGTCTACAACCTTTCAAGGAAGAAGAGCCATTTTATTAAAAAAAATGTGTCCAAAATATTTAGAGAGCTGCAACACATGCATGAATATTATACCCCAACAAACAGATACATATACTGTACACACACTAGTAGGTGTATACTGTATAAGCATTAACATATGACAAACTTTAATTAGAGTTAGGGAAAATAAAAAATATGTGTGAGAATCAAATGTCTCACAATAATATGTCCCTTTATTTTGTTTTTTTCATTGTTTTTCCTTGCAAAACAGTTTGTCATTTTCAAACGCACAATACATTCATAAATCATAAATATACACCCCCCTCCCCCAAATAGAAACACACTACCCCCACCCGATCAGCCCCTCTGGTATATATAGAATAAGGCTCTTCCTGTTTGTTGGGCTCGCATTATTTCAGTACATTTAACTAAATGTTATGTTTCCATTTGATAGACATTGATAGACATTGATAGACAATTATTTACACCCACCAAAATGCATCATTTAAATAGTATTTTTACCTCCAGTTTTTATTCAGTGGAAAATAAAAAATTACTAAAACAACTACTGTATGTCAATATTTAGGGACAGAAGTGAAAAACTCACATTGATTAGAATAAACAATAATACTAATTTTAAGATTCTCACATCTAAAGCTTTAAATCTACTGTTTTTTAGATTTAAAGTAATTTCTTCCCCGGAATATATTTTATTCTGTATTTCCATAACTAGACCGTATGCCAGGGTATAGATGTATGGCAATACAGATATATTGCCCTTTTTTTTTATACAATGTAGGTATGTTGCTAACAGTGTACTCTGCACTGTACAAAGACAATACAGTACAGGGAATTATAATACAATAAGCGCAGCAAAGTCAGACAATAGGATAATAATAATATATTTGTTCTAAGGGACTGCAGTAATTATCTCCACAATGCGTTTTCCTTATTGGGCCGATTTAAAAGCAGTTGCTACTGTACATCTGCAGCAGTCATTGAGTACTAATGTTGCAAGGATTGTACATGTTAAAGCTGCAGTTCAAGCTGCCGTTTTAAAAAATATATATACTGTATATATATGTTTTTCCATTCAATATGTACATCAATACAATCTGAACACTGACAAGTGATTAGCTAAGCTGCAGATCGATGGGTTCTCCTGTAATCGATCGCTTGCTCCGGGTTATTTAATTCAGTTCTTGCACAGCATTGTGGGCAATGTAGTCCTGGAATATGATTGATTGGGCAGTTACTAGATACAATTGGTGCACTGCTAGAGTGAGGGCGGGGCTCAAGAGCCGGAGACTTACAGAAGGGGAAGGGGCTGTCACTTTGGAAATGCTTCCTACCTTAGAAACATTACAAATGTCTTTAAAACTTTTTTTTTTTATTCTACAAGTATTTTCTCATAGTACAGGACTGATTTATAAAAAATAAAAAACAAACACACACACGTAGGATATTGCTTGAACTGCTTCTTTAAATTAACCTACTCATGAATAACCAGTCAGTAGTATTAATACAGTAATATATAATACACTTTTTTGTTGACTTTTAAAAAGCATATTAATAGCATAAGGTAAAGTTTTATTGACTCAATTTTACATGAGTCCAACAAGAGCTCAACATTGATCAGATTGGACCCCTCTTACTGTTTCAAGAGAGACTGTGATTGCACTGCTTATCTACTGGGAATATTAGTACAAAAACATTTACTAGACAAGGATGCGTATGTAATGCCGCTTTGCACGTGTATATGCACCGAAAGGGTAATGCTTTCTCCTTATAATAGAGTACATTATTGGAAATAATGGGATTTGTTGATGTCAAGTCCTTGAAGAGAGGAAAGTAAATTGTTTCTTAGTCACCAGCTAGAACTCATCTAGGATTCACCACTTCACTTCCAACAAGGTGACGTCACTAGGTATTTATTTTGATGTCTTTTCACGCTCTTTTTGACCACCAGGTAGGCGGGATGGTATATCTTTGTTAACTGGAAAACAAAGATAGGTAGCGCTAGATCGGAGAGAAGTGTGTGGCTAATGTAATGATGATCACCAAGTGTGATTGAATGAAAATGGCCTGTTATTCTATAATAAGAATAAAGGCGGCTGCCTGTGATATAACTCTGACCCCCAGGTCAGAGGAACAACATGTAGAAAATATGTTATATCTCTGGCGCCTTGCACATGCAAATAATGTGATAATAAAGGATATATACAACCAGGGCTGGTGACTGTATCAGATCTAAGGATGTACTCCAATCGATGAATTATTGTACATGGAATAAAAACAAACAAAAATACATAGTGTGATACTATCTTGTAAAATACTTGTAAAATCAAGACAAACTATAACATAAAAACAAGATGCTGAGATGAACAACAGGTGACTGATAAAAATAACAAATTTAATAAAACAACACAAAGTATGGGCATAAAAGATAATATATATATGAATATGAATATGGAATGGGTCCCACTGATGGATCTGCTGCTGCGGCTGAAAAACCCACTTATTGGACGTAAAGTGGTAGCAGGCAGTAGATAATTCTGAGAGTATCCCCTCTCATCTGTGGCTTGGCAGCTCTAGGCGTCTCTCCTTGGCACCAGTTGCGTGCTGATCCTCAGCAGCTGCTTTCGGGCGGAGCGCCCCCCTGATCTCGCGGGGACAGATCACTAGTGCGCGATCAGCTTGGGAGTGATAGACTGCAATTGCAGATTCACCGGAAAACTGCCCAACTGGGCGTGCGGATGGTAGCAGCAGATTCGCTACACTCCAGTCAGCAGGAGGGTTAAACAGCAGTAGTAGTCAGCTGTAGAACCAGCGGGACCACCCATAGTCAGCAGTAGAGCCAGCGGGACCACCCTAGTCAGCAGTAGAGAAAGCGGGACCGCTCTACAGCTGACTACTACTGCTGACTACACTGTTTAACCCTCCTGCTGACCGGAGTGTAGCAAACCTGCTGCTACCACCCGCACGCCCAGTTGGGCAGTTTTCCGGTGAATCTGCAATTGCAGTCTATCACTCCCAAGCTGATCGCGCACTAACGGTCTGTCCCCGCGAGATCAGGGGGGCGCTCCGCCCGAAAGCAGCTGCTGAGGATCAGCACGCAACTGGTGCCAAAGAGAGACGCCTAGAGCTGCCAAGCCACAGATGAGAGGGGATACTCTCAGAATTATTCACTGCCTGCTACCACTTTACGTCCGGTAAGTGGGTTTTTAAGCCGCAGCTGCAGATCCATCAGTGGGACCCATTCCATATTCATATTCATATTTATATTTATATTATCTTTTATGTCCATACTTTGTGTTGTTTTATTAAATTTGTTATTTTTATCAGTCACCTGTTGTTCATCTCAGCATCTTGTTTTTATGTTATAGTTTGTCTTGATTTTACTATACAGTATCACACTATGTATTTTTGTTTGTTTTTATTCCATGACGATAATTCATCGATTGAAGTACATCCTTAGATTGATACAGTCATTATTTGCATGGGCAAGGCGCCAGAGGTATAACATATTTTCTACATACTGTATCTTTGTTAACTGTCTAACTATTTGGTGCTCTTAAAAAAGGATTCATTGGGAGACGAAACATTGAGTATTATGTATAACTTTTTTTTTTTTAATTTGGAGTACCTGTCCTTCTTTGTATATGTATAATCAAAAACAAATAGTCATTACCATCACCAGAAGAAGAGATCATTGTATCTCGAAAGCTCACACAAATAAAAGCATTTATTTAGCCACAGAATCGTATAGACTATTTGTTTTTGATTATTAAGCTCAGCTAACACGGTACAGATACCTCTATATCAAAATATGTATGTATGTATGTGTGTATATATATATATATATATATATATATATATATATATATATATATATATATATAGCAAATAAAAAGATCAGTTGTGAGCACATTCACATGTCTTAAGCAGGTCTGCAACCCTGCCTTTCACTATTATCACCTAGCCTACAGCAAGGTGCAGCAAGGGATTTTGGGAAATGACATGCAAATTAGCTCATATGCTTCTTTAAGTAAGTTTGCCTTAAGGTGGGTCTTAATGGTAGATAGAGAGGGAGCTAGTTGGGTACTAAGGGGAAGGGCATTCCAGAGGTGTGAGGCAATCAGTGAAAAAGGTTTAAGGCGGGAGAGGGCTTTAGATACAAAGGGGGTAGAGAGAAGATATCCTTGAGCAGAATGCAAGAGTCGGGATGGTGCATAGCGAGATATTAGGGCTGAGATGTAAGGCAGGGCAAGCAACTTTAAAGTGTAAAGCTTTAAAAGTGAGGAGGAGAATTGAGTGCAAGATATGGGATTTGATAGGAAGCCAGGAGAGTGATTTCAGCAGAGGAGACGCTGAGACAGATTTAGGAAAGAGTAGAGTGATTCTGGCAGCAGCGTTTAGGATAGTTTGTAGGGGAGACAGGTGAGTGGCAGGATGGCCGGACAGCAGGAGGATACTGTAATAGAGCCAGCAGAGAAAGAGGGCCTGAGTCAGAGGTTTAGCAGTCGAGCAACAGAGGAAAGGGCATATCTTTGTAATATTGCGGAGGAAAAAGCAACAGGTTTAGATACGTTTTGAATGTGAGAGGAGAATGTGAGAGAGGAATAGAGTGTGAACCCTCGGCAGCGTGCTTGCGCTACTGGGTGAATGATAGTACTTCTACAGTAACAGTAATGTGGAAGGAGGTAGTAGGGCCAGGATTGGGAGGAAGTATGAGGAGCTTTGGTCTGTACAGCAGGTGTAAGGTCAGGGGTTGAAAAGTAAATGTGTGTGCCATCAGCATAGAGGAGATATTTAAACCCAAGAGGTGTGATTAGTGAAAGACCTAGAGAAAGTGTGTAAAGAGAAAAGAGAAAAGGTGCCGGGATAGAGCCCTGGGGTACCCCACAGAGAGATCGATAGAGGAGGAGGGGTTAGCAGAAGAGACACTGAAAGTACGATGGAAGAGTTAAGAGGAGATCCAGGATACAGCTTGTTACGAATAGCAAAATTATGGAGAAGGTGAAGGAGAAGAGGGTGGTCCACAGTGTCAAATGCTGCAGAGGTTGAGTAATATGAGCAGAGTGTAATGACCTCTGTCTTTGGCATCATGGAGGTCATACACATGAATCCTTCTGCTACAGAGAAAAACTCTGACGCGTTTCGTCCACCAATGGGACTTTGTCAAAGAGTCTTTGACAAAGTCCCATTGGTGGACGAAACGCGTCAGAGTTTTTCTCTGCAGCAGAAGGATTCATGTGTATGCACTTAATAAACAACATTTTATTTTGATTGCGCTTGGATACCAGTTTTTGTACCCCTGCGGTAGCTGTGAACCGCCTAATACCTTTTCCTCCTACGAACGTATGTTCAATTAATGTCTATTTATTTACTCATACACCAAGTGGCCAGTCTTCTTCTCTAAATATATGAATAAATACACCCTGAAGATCCCAAAGGTCTTTTCTTATAGGCGTATGCCTTTTAAATAAGAAAGAATATAATTGCTCTTATATTGCATTTTAAGCATGTCATTTCTGCTGTTATTTCTGCAGGAATGCCCTGCATGGGGGATCGCTATTAGCCAGTTAATGAGTGGGGGTTGGAGTGGAAGAAGTAAGCATAACCTTTTTGGCGTTATTTGACATATAATGACTCTCTGCATCAGGTGTAATTGGTTTCGTAAGCAGAACAGAAAATGCTAATACATATTTTGTTTATAATGTTCAAACAGCTATCCCCAGAAATAGAACTTGTTTACAGTGACATTTTTTATGTGTAACTCAGGACATATTTGAAACGGAGATTGTCTTAAAATGGCATCATTTTGGTAAACAATTTTAAAGAGGTGAAAAGTACAGGCCCAACTGTCAACACTGTGAATACACTTGTCCTAGTAAGATATTCTCTAACATTTCTTAAAACTGTTTAATTACTTTAAATATATTTACTAGATTAGCAAATCAGAGCAAACATATTCAAAAAGCACAATAATGAATATCACGGAAAATTCAGTGCACACACTGAGATTATTAGTAGATGTGTGATGTTGTCAACATTTGCTTTGGAAAAGTTCTCTTGAATTTTTTTTTTAATCCTCCAAATGTTGAAGCAAAAGCTATTGATATGTAGGATCAAACAATGTATATATTTTTTTTACAAGATCAGTGATCCAGTTAATGCAAGTTTCAATGTTGCAAGGTTTTAGTCAGCTCAAACCTGATAATATAACATGGGAACAGTCCACAAAAACTGATACCTTCCATTATCATATAATCCGTCTTATTTTTCGAGATATCCACGTAGAAAGGGAGCAAGCATTCCAAAGGGCACAGGAGAATGGGAGAGAGGGAGGGTGGCAGGGGATGGGTATGAGGTTGGAGGGGTTTACACCAGAGGGAGTAGAGGTTGCAATTGGCAGGCGAGGACGAGCGCAAGTAGGAATAAGGCAGGGACCAGGATTGGGAGAGATATCCCCAGAAGCAAGGAGGAGAAGCATGGATAGAAAGAGGATGTGTGAGGATAATTTGTAGGGGTGTGTTTTAGTGCAAGGGGTTTAGCTGTGTAGTGACAGAGGACGCAGTTAAGAAAGTAGTTCATGTGAACTGAGAAGTGGCAAAGAAACGAGAGATGGAGATATATGAATAGAGTTGGAGACATAATGAGACTGGTAGAAAGAAGCGTATCATTTGAAAATAAGTGAGGCCATAGCAAATATAAATAGTAAAGGCAGCATCACAGCAATAGTTACGTGCTGAGATGTGCAGTTTGGGATAGATAAAATCCTCCTACGAACGTATGTTCAATTAATGCCTATTTATTTACTCATACACCAAGTGGCCAGTCTTCTTCTCTAAAATAAATGAATAAATACACCCTGAAGATCCCAAAGGTCTTTTCTTATAGGCATATGCCTTTTAAATAAGAAAGAATATAATTGCTCTTATATTGCATTTTAAGCATGTAATTTCTGCTGTTATTTCTGCAGGAATGCCCTGCATGGGGGATCGCTATTAGCCAGTTAATGAGTGGGGGTTGGAGTGGAAGAAGTCAGCATAACCTTTTTGGCGTTATTTGACATATAATGACTCTCTGCATCAGGTATAATTGGTTTCGTAAGCAGAACAGAAAATGCTAATACATATTTTGTTTATAATGTTCAAACAGCTATCCCCAGAAATAGAATTTGTTTACAGTGGCATTTTTTATGTGTAACTCAGGACATATTTAAAACTGAGATTTTCTTAAAATGGCATCATTTTGGTAAACAATTTTAAAGAGGTGAAAAGTACAGGCCCAACTGTCAACATTATTTGTTTTTTTACTGTGAAAACACTTGTCCTAGTAAGATATTCTCTAACATTTCTTAAAACTGTTTAATTACTTTAAATATATTTACTAGATTAGCAAATCAGAGCAAACATATTCAAAAAGCACAATAATGAATATCACGGAAAATGCAGTGCACACACTGAGATTATTAGTAGATGTGTGATGTTGTCAACATTTGCTTTGGAAAATTTCTCCTGAATTTTTTTTTGAATCCTCAAAATGTTGAAGCAAAAGCTATTGATATGTAGGATCAAACAATGTATATACAGTATATATATATATTTACAAGATCAGTGATAAAAATGCTTTCCAGTTAATGCAAGTTTCAATGTTGCAAGGTTTTAATCAGCTCAAACCTGATAATATAACATGGGAACAGTCCAAAAAAACTGATACCTTCCATTATCATATAATCCGTGTTATTTTTATAGATATCCACGTAGAATATTATTTGCAGACACTAACAAAGCTAAATCAAAGCACCCAAGGTACAGTATATGCAAGACATATTAATGCATGACTGATCATATAAGTAAAAATAAATATTTAACATAAATTAACGTACATTAAACACAACACTGGCATAAAAAATACTAGTACCTGTTCTAAAAGCGCAGTATCAAGTCCATAGATGTTAAATGACCAGCACAGTAGTTCTGCATAAAAGTGAAACTAATTATGTGGAAATACCATGATACCCAGGAGACCTCTCATGTCTTCTTCTGTCACTATGATTGACCGTGACACAACAACATCTGCAGGACACCATGACATATTTTGTGTGCAGAAATGCGATTACTATGGGGTGATTTATCAAGCACGTGGTGCATACCACGTTTTGCAGTGCCACAAGATGCTTTCAAAGTTCCGGCATATTTGTTAGGCATCTGGCAGTCTTCTTACTGCTGCTTGTAGCTTAACAAGATGCATTGAGGAAAACACAGTGAGGAAGACGTAGTCTGGCCTCTTACATTAAACGTTAATTGTAATGTAACAAAGTGTCTACTAAGCAGCCATACCACACCACTGTCCCCAGAACACATTGTGCTTACATATTGCCCAGAAAGTCACAGTAACAAATCTCGCTTCCCTCAGGTGGTGAATTAGGGATTTTGGTGAAGAGGGAGATTCATATATATTTTTTAATCTTCCGATTTCTCTCTTTTTATGCCCCTCTCTTCTCCTGCAAGGGCCCAAATTCGACTACCTGAGAGAGGTGAGATTTCTGACTGTCATGTTCTGTGTGGCATAATGTAATCTGTGATTTATAAGCCTAGATAATGAATACCGTGAAAACAGCAGATTGAATTAAGTTTTTTAGGCGATTTTGCATTCTAAATATCAGAGTTTAATGAAAAGACCCAATAAAGCCGTCATTATGGCATACCTTCTGTGCTATATTATGCCACATAGCATTTTTGCATTCGTTTTGATATTCACCGTTTTATTGCCATGAAGTTTGATATACTATAGTTGTCAACAACTTCTTGGACCAGAACATGTGATTGTATACACTGCACTTGGATGCTTATCCAGGTGATGTGCCTGGATGTTCTTCAGGTGTTGCTAGTTGAAAATGTTTACAGTAGTGGTTCATACCGTAACTCACATCCTCAAGTACCACAAACAGTGCACATTTTAAGCATATCCCTGCTTGAGCACGTTTCCATGCATGAGCAGTGGCGGTTCAGTCAAAATGATTTAGCCTCTGGTTGAGCCATCTGTGCTGAAGAAGGGATATCATTATAATCTGGACTGTTGGTGGTACTTGAGGCTTGCAGTTAGGCATCCCTGGTTTAGTTTTTATTATTATTACCAATACACTCTACGGATCCCGCATCCCGTGGACGGATTTGTCGAATCCAATCTAATAGTCATATAGTCAAATAAAATCCTTACCATCAAGTAAAAATACCTGTAAAATGCTTACACTCTATGGATCCCGCATCCTGTGGACGGATTTGGCGAATCCAATCTGCGAATTCAACGGATTGCTGAATCCGCGAATTAGAGTCTACAAATCCATCCATGGGTTGTAGAATCCGTGTAGTGTATTGGTAATAGTAATAAGAAATCCACAAAATGCGAATCACCCTTTTTCAGATTAACCCACTGAGATCCGTGGACCAAAGTAACCGACCGATCCGCAGCAGATCCATATGCGCCCCCAAAATGTGCCCATCTCTATTAATAAGGGCAATGTTATGGCTTCTGCACTTTGCATGGTGGGGTATGGCCATGGCATGCCGGAACAAAATCTTCTGGGTGCAGCCTTGCAGAGGTGGTTCAGACTGGGCGCATGCAAACGTTTAATGAATGGGAAACTTCCACCCTTTACAATTTCAATTAGAAACTTACACCACACATTCCTAGTTACCACAGCACCTAATATCTTACTAATAATACAGAATATGTGTGTTTACCAAAGTGCCTCACAGAATTATAAAGCAAATCTACTCTTCATTCCTATAATTCCCCAAACAAAGGAATTATTAAACTAAACGGTAATTTTGTTCTAAATTATTCTAATTTACAAACGTTCTATGTACAAATAATCCATTGTAGCAGGGCAAAAAATAAACATAATGAAAGATAAAAGAAAGAAAAAAATGAAGATCATTTAAGAAGAATGTACTGTGCTGGTACATTAGGAAAAATTGTCAGTATAAGCCTAATGACCCATGTAGCCTCAGTATGGCTCCCAAATCAAGCGTATTTGTCTACTAAATCACCAGTTCCAGCCAAGAACAATTGAAATAAATCATGCATTCTTCTTATTCATAGCGACTTCACAGTTTGAAACTCACTGTTTCTGATGGTCATTATGTTCAGTTTATCTTTCCAAAAATCACATAGAAATGCTGTAATTGTGATGCATTTCCTGAAAGTTGTAAATAATTGCAAGTAAACTATACATAATTGCAAGGCTTTTAAACAACCCTCGAAGTGAATGGCAAAGTGTGGCGCAAATTGGCAAGACACAAGTTTGCAAAAATAACATTTAAAGGCAGGGGAGTTTAAAGGGAGTAATTGAAATGTCAAAGCACTCTTCAAGAAAGTGTCAGTCCTCAGTCCTTTCACCTTTGACGAGATTGAATAAAATTACACATAATAAAAATAAGAACACAGCATAATGCTGGTCCTCAAGGGGTTTGGTTATAATGTAACAGTGCAGCATTGTTCATTTCAAGTTGATTTCTGAGCTCCGTACATGATGCAGGTCAGAACAAGGTATAAAGGTGCATTACCCAATTTGTGCACGTTTGTCATCAGTTCATCAGTACAAATAACAGCTCCTCTCCTGACAGCTCCCATTCATATAGTCAAATAAAATCCTTACCATCAAGTAAAAATACCTGTAAAATGCTTAATGAAGGTACCTGTAAAGCAGTGAGAGTGACACTTTAGAGTGTTTCATGAAACTTTTATAGTTCCCTGAGAGTGTTCAATCACAGTTTAATGAATGGCCTCCTTAGAATCAAGTTGGGAGACTGCAACAAAAAGTTATTGGGTGGCTGCAAAAGGCAAAGGCCTGTTTATTAGTAGAAATGAGAGAACGTTTGTAAATTCCATGAATAACTTCAAGGCAAGCCAATGCATTTCAGTTTAAAAAGGCAACCAGATTAGGGTTGCATTCTAGGTTTTTAAACATTATGGTTTTAGTTTTCTGCTTTGCAGACTTTCTGTGAGCTACCATGTTGCTGATTTCAATTAGGTTCAGTTCCCTGAAAAAAAAAATTAAACCTCTCGGTTGCAGTACTGTATTTAAAGCAGGTTCACCTGACCTTCCTACTTAGACCATCTAAGAAAACAATATGATAAGCAATCATTTGGTCAATGTGTTCCAGATTTCACACTACTAATATTTTTTGCTGTTTTTTTTTTTTTTTTTACAAATTTTGAAAAGAATAGTTATTTATTTATAAAATATTTTACCAGGAAGTAATACAATGAGAATTACCTCTCGTTTCAAGTATGTCCTGGGCACAGAGTAAAACAAATACAATTTGTGACCCATAAGAATTTGCCAGATTCATGTATCTTTGTCAATGAGTACAAATTCAACGCAAAGAACAGATTACAATGTAGCACTATGTAAAATATAAATATATATTATTATATTAATAAAAAATAAGACGTACAATTTTCACTACAGTTTGCGAACCAGATCAAATTTACCAGATGTTTGCTAAAATTGCATATTTCATAAAGATGTCGCCAAGCATTAAAAAGTCAATGCGCATGGCAAACTCATCAGCATGTCTCTTCACATCTCCAATTTATTTCACATTTTGCTTGGCTTGTTCAGTTGGGATGGGATTCTGGGAGTATTAATAAAGATACATACACAGTAGACCGTGAATATTAAACCATATCTACTTGTATTGGCAAAAGTGGACAGTTGGGAATGTGTCATGGTGGTGGTCATTATTATGGTCGTTATTGTCTGCCCTGATAAGGACTAGAATGGAGTGGACTCTAGAGAAAACTGCTACTGTACTTCTAAAATAAATCTGCAGTTGTACTAAAATGAAATAAACTGAAAGGGAGGTATCATCATCACTCTCAATCCTCTCCCTTCCCTCCCCCCTCCCCCCTCCCTCCATTCCCTCCAGGAATGAGTGAGGAAGGGATTGAGGCCGAGATGGCAGAGGAAGATAATGAAAATGAAGATGATGAGCATAGTGTTGGCTGTGTCTGTGGTACACTCCTTCCACTGGAGAAGGAGTGGCTCAGTGAGTAAAGACACTGACTGACACTGAGATTGTTGCAGGGGAGGCTGGGACCTGTGCCTGCAAAATGTCTCTGTAAAACGCTGCGTACAATTAGCAGCGCTATACAAGAACATGCTATTATTATTATTATTATTACACAAACTGCACAAGCAAGGGAGGGAAGCAACTCAGATGGCAGTGGAGAAGGTGACAATATGATCCTTGGTATTACTGCAACTGGTACTGGTGTTAGTGATAGCAGCAGTGAAGAGGGTTACAGTGATAACAGTCAATCACTTTGTGAGCATAAAGGCAGCCACAACAACTAAAGTATTAGCACTAGTGCTCCGATTATTAGCAGTACACCAAAAAGCAAAATTGATAATAATAATTGTTTTTGTATAGCGCTGTTAGTTTTTACATAGCGCTTTACAGAGACATTTTGCAGACACAGTCTCTGCCCATAGAGCTTACAATCTATGTTTTTGGTGCCTGAAAATTCCTATATTTTTCAAAGTAAAAAAACACCACCACCACCACCATCAATGTCAATTTCAGAAAGAGCGCACACTGCTAGGCAACAGTTGTCATTTGTCATCCTCATGAGTGCATGGACCTGGTAGTGACACAGAGGAAACTGGCAAGAATCACGTATCTGCCTTAGCATTAGGCTGCGGATAGATATGTGCGAAATGTCCGCAAAAGTTTGCAAAATGTGTGACATTTGCCTCTTTTCACACGATCATTGTGCAGATCACATTGGATATGTAAACAAGTTTTTTGGAATAAAATAACAAGTATTTATCAAAATGTGCCCCTGTTTTTTTCCTTAAAATTCCCCCGTGAACTTTTTGAAATCAGTTTGCACATCTTATCAGTGGAGGAGAAAAAGGAGGAAGAGTCATACTGTATACGGATGATGATAATTATGAATATGTTGGTGGCGGTGCCACAGAGATAGAACAAGTAGGGAGAGGATCAGGGCATGTTCTAGAATGCCAAGTATGCCAGCAGAAATGTATCTTCCTCTCTTATCAAGTCCAGCAGCATCTTTTCGGTCTTTATTTCAGGACAGTTTGTCTGACGTAAGGATGTTTAACATAAAGGGTGCAGGTGCAGTCACCTATTGTTTGTGCCATGCTATTGTGATATTGTGGGGATAAGAAGGAATTTATCTAGGCTTCTCTGCAATTATAGGGTACATGACATGACCCATCAGCATCATTTTTGATGGCAAAGAACTGTAAACTCTGAGAAGGGCACAAGCACTTGCACAGGTGTTAGAAGAAGGGGTGGTTCAAATCCTGGTAGCCATACAGGGGACTCAGAGGCTTTAGGGGGTGAAGGTTATCATGATAAAAGATTTACGAGGCACTGCTTGGATAAGTAGTAATATTGATGAGCCTCTGGGTGCTTCTCCAACACAATATGACACTAGTAGTGAGCAGCATAGAAATGGTGGAAAAGGGCCAATGGCAGTAAACAAACAGGAGGACCATTATGTCAAATTCAACTTACGGTTTGAGAAGCTTTTGATAGGGTGTACATCACCATGACTTACACATAGTTCCCTTAAATTGAATGGCAAATTGTCCAAAATGCTTGCAGTTTACAGATGCAGCGGCCATTAAATTAACAAATCGGTGTATACCTCGGAATACCCATGTCATGGCGCGGGATTGCTTCCAACCGTACCGCCTTAAGATGTGAGAGCAGGCGAGTGCAGAAAATGGCATTTTAGTGTTCTTTGTTTTTAAACACTTGAAATTGACACAGGAGCACAGTACTGTACACATTGCAATTCATTCATTTCATTGTATTTAATTGCACACAATCCATGAAATTCAAACAAAGCAACCGCGTAAACACATGTGCCTGGGGCAATTGGCCGCGTTCATGCCGCGTGGAGTACAGCAGCGCACACGAAAACGGCGCCATGATTAGTTAAAATAATGGCGACTTCATCTGTATATGCTTCCCTTTAACTTTGAAAAGGACAAGGGCTTTAGGAGGCTACTGTATTCAAATGCACTGAGCAACCCTGAAAAATACCCAGAAAGCCATATTTTGTTATCGAGGCAGTTACACAAATGTACTAAGCGGTTGTTTGATTAGTCGGCCAGACTCTTGATGGTTCATACACTGAAGGAGCGCCTCACAAAAGATATTTGATCTAGTGAGCATGGTAGAATCAGGGTTTAAAGGGTGAAATCCACAGGTAGAGTCTGCCGGGCAAATTCACATCGCAGATAGCTGAAGCAGGAATCCATATCCGCGGTTCAATGTTCAGCGGAGAGTTCAGGCAGGAGCAGACAGAAGGGGTAGTCAGGCAATCCAATGTACAGTAGGGCGGGTGCAGGTGGAAGGAGACTAGTCAGACTGACTGGGATCAGGGCAGATGGCAGGCAGAGAATGCCACGACAGACTGGAATTGGAACCCGGATTTACAAAGAGTTCAGGAATTGTTAGGAACTGGAGCAGGGAAGCAATACAACCTTACCCCAGCTAGCAACGCTGTTGTGAAGCCCAGATAGAAGGGCACCTATCCCTTCTATCTATCTTTCTTATAGGTCTTGAAAGGTCGGGGGTGTCGTCAGTAGCTGCAGTAGCAATAGCCAGCGAGAGCCTGCATAGAATAATGCAGTCTTAGCATGTGAGACCTCATAGGTGGAAGGGACTACGTGACTTTTACAGCCTATTGGTTGTGCATTCCTTCCTCTTGCTGAAGGGTATTGGGTGTTGGCGGTGGCAGTTTCTGGTGTGAAAAACTCATACAGAGGTGGTTTGTGTGATTGCTTTCCCAGTTGCAGGATCTAGTAAAAGAAACAAAATGAGTCGTTAGCACCTAAGTGCTATTAGGCAACTGTTAACTATTAGGCAATAGCAGCCAATGTCACTTCTTTTTCCATTATTATCATCATCCTCATGGAGAGCACATGACCCTGGTAGTGGTACAGGAAGGAGAGTAAAGAAAATCCCATCAGTCTCAGCTGCAGCACTCAGCAGCACCACACATTCAACAGAAAAGTGTTGAGGGACGTATTGTATTAATGATATACAGATCAGGTTTTGTGTGAATGCTGGCAGAGTCTAGTAGGAGGAACCTGTCTGGTTTTCTGTTGCTTTGCCTACTGTCTCATGTGTGGAGGATACAGGAGATGTCTCACATAATCTTGCTCATCCAGCCCACCAACAGGCCCAAAGGCAGAACTTACCTGACTATAAATGAAGAATGAATTGGGGGTGTCTGTAAGGTGAACAAGGAGCACCTCAGGAGAACTAACCCTAACAATAGCAACCATTCATATTACCGGTGACTTGGGAGCAAACCATGCCAACACAATCTACGTATACTACACATGACATATCTGAGACTAAGAGCCTGTCTGACAGGCTTAACTGAGTTTAGATGACAAGTGTCTTAATACTACCTATACTAGTACCCACCACCAACACCTATGTCTACCCACAAGCCCTAAACACCCCCCCCCCCCAACTGACAGCAGTACCACCTGTACTTTCCATGAGCTAACGTATAAATAGGGCCTGCCAAAAATATCAAAGAGCAGGATGGTTGTCAGACATACAGATGTAGCAAGACTTACTGTATTTAGCACAGGGGAAAGTTTTAGGACAGTGACTGCCCCAGTGCCAGAAGTTTATTGCTGCTGGGGGTCAGATCCAAAAGGCAAAAGGATAGACCCCTGCAGTGCAACCGCGGCAGCACAGTCTCGGAAGCCACAACTTTAAGCTTGTTCAGCCGCAGCTCCAGAGGCGGTAGGTCTTGCTACATCTCTATATATAGAGAGAGTATCAGTGGAAATGTGTATTTGTTGTGGCTAGTGGTGTACAGTAAACTAGTCAAAGGGGGAAGGGGGCACAGGAGGAGTGACTCATGATGAAGCAAATAATGATGAATGGGCTTGCCTATCCTCTGTGTCTCTCCCAAATTAGTCTCTGTTGTTAAAATTCTATGTGGGTTGATACCTCAGCACGTAGTCTTCCATGGTCAATTATTTTGCCTCAGCCAGGCTGTCACCACCTGTAACAGGGACCTTCCTGTGTCTAAAAGGCATTCAAAATAAAGCCTGTCTTTAGCTGAGGAGTTCAGCAGGGGGCTGGTTAATTACAGCAGAAGTTAATTGTCCAGTTTCCACCTGCCTCATCAAACAGGCTTAAAAGCCTTTAGGGGATTTCTAGCACAGGGATTTCTGTGCTTCCAGAGAGATCCCAGGGGAAGAAATACTCTCTGTTCCAAGGAACACTGGTCCCTGGAACCCACCAGAGGGAACCCCCACAGACTCTACCACAGACCCTGGACTGATGTGGAGAGCACCCTGTCTACAGGTATCTCTCTTTGGACTGTGTCAAAGGTTGGTAAGAGGCCTGGCTTTCCAGCCCTTAGATAGGGACTGTTGAATGTTAGTCAGTTCCATACATGGGTTTAGAACTAGTTGAGGAGGAATTGCTGTCTGAGAGGCGTTAGTGGCACTGCAGGTGGAAGTACCTGCAACCCTATGGCTACTATCTCTGGTGGTGGTGGTGGCGGCTTTCCTACTATTTGGTGGTGGTGGGGTCCCTCTGGCTTGTCTACCTAATGACTGTAGGAGGGGGCGGGGTAACCAGATCTCCCTTTGATGTGCAGTACATACAAGTGGCTATGTAGGGCGGTGGTGGCACTACATTTCTGATACTGGGCCTTGGCTGAATCTTGCACAGTTCCCTGGAGTTGAATCTTGCACAGTCCCTGGAGATGATATGACCATACCCCTGATAATGTAGATCCCCTCCTATGGGTGTTGCCACTTGGAGTGCTCCTGGTTTCCCCTTCTTCCTGTTTTCTCCTATCTCCTATCATTATCATCCTCCTCGTCACCTGAGCCATAATGACCACTAATCCTCTGATTAGTGACCTGACTTTAATTAACAGACTAAGTATTAAACTATATCTTTAACTAACAAACGGTGTAACTGTAACTACTGTAACTATAACTAAACGTTTATATTTTCTTTTTACTTCCTCTGTCACTCTCTTACTCTGTCACTCTCTTACTCTTTCACTCTCTTACTCTTTCACTCTCTTACTCTTTCACTCTCTTACTCTGCCACTCTCTTACTCTGCCACTCTCTTACTCTGCCACTCTCTTACTCTGCCACTCTCTTACTCTGCCACTCTCTTACTCTGCCACTCTCTTACTCTGCCACTCTCTTACTCTGTCACTCTCTTACTCTGTCACTCTCTTACTCTGTCACTCTCTTACTCTGTCACTTTCTTACTCTGTCACTCTCTTACTCTGTCACTCTCTTACTCTGTCACTCTCTTACTCTGGCACTCTCTTACTCTGTCACTCTATGGCACACTCTTTTTCTCCCCAATACTCTCCTATCATCAATCATACAAGCAAATGGCAAAAGGTCACAATACCATTTACAGTATTAATACTGTGAAGCGCTATGTACACTAATGGCGCTATATAAATAAAGACATACATACATACTTACATATTAGTGACATTTTTATATCATGCGATTTCATGAATTTGCAAAGAAAATCTTTAAATGTACCTGTAAATAAGCAGAAATGTTATCAAAATTAATTTTTTGTTATTTACCGAGCATTGTAAACTTTTGCAAGGCTGTGAAATGTAAGAAAAACATAAATTCCCCCCATTAAAGACACAGACAATTACTATTTTTTATTAAACACTAGCTAATGTTGGTACAGTTTATGCACCGGTGATATGGTGGAAGTTGCCATACTCCCTTTATATTTTAATATTAAAGCATTTTCATAGAATACATTATTGTAAAAAAGTTTGCACGTGTTGTGGCTTCAGATTGTAATATTCAATATTGTAAACAATATACAGTGCAAAATGTTCAAATGAATAATAAATGGAAGATTTCGATCACATTTATGGACTTTATGGAACGTACATCTTTTTTACTCTGTTTTTTTATTTCTTTTTCTGACAAATAAGATGGTCCACCCAATTTCATGATCTCATACTTACCTCAGAAGTAATTAGCCCCATGACCCAGGATATAATTTGTTTGGGAAAAAGCAGTGAACTCATGTTAACTTTAAATGACATTGAGCAAGTCCCCTCATTTACCCAAGACACCAGTTTACAAAATTAAGTGGGAAGCCGTTTAGTGGGAAGGAATTAATCTTACCTTCATAGAGCACAATGGTCATACTGCACACAAATAAATTATTATTACAGAAAAATAATGTTCACCAGATAGAATATAACAGGCACAATGGTGGAAAGCAATATAACGTCTTAATAATGCAAAATTAAAATAGGACTGGTTCATGTGGAGGCGAGGTTAAAGGCAGTCTTCACCACAGTTGAAAAAAAAGAACATTTTTTATAGTTTGAATGTTTTAATGTAAGATAATACCTGTGTGTGTTTATTATATCACGAAAGTGCTAAATATTAATAAAATAACCAAGGTAGATGATAATAAGTAATGCACTTCCTGTTTTCCTCTAGGCTGCCATGTTCTGTGCTTTACATCTCTCTGCTGTCAGACTACCCACATTCTGTGATGTCATTTATGGCACGGCCTGTGACAGGGAACATTTGATTACAACTAGAAGGAAATGTTTAAAAGGTTGTCATTTTAATTAAAAATCTTAATTCAACCCTGAATGTATTTTGCTGTAATGAATCATAAATGCTGCAAGTATCTACTGTATGCTGCTAAATATTTTAGTAACACTCGCCTATGCAATATAATGCAATAGCAGTGATTCAGCAATGGGACTTTGTGGCAGTGACAAATCTGCATTTTATTTGATAAGCCTAATTTTATCTTTGTGTCCTACATGGAGAGCTGGAACTCATGTCAAATTACATTGATGGAAATGCTGGTATCATACATAACAGGAGTGGCACAGTGAGTAAAGACACTGCTTATAAAAACAATGAAACTGAGTTTGAATCAGGGTGAACCTGGTTCAACTCCCAGTGTGAGCTCATTGTGACTTTGTGCAAATCACTTTATCTCTCTATTCCTCGGGCACCAAAAATAGATTGTAAGCTTTATGCGCGTGGACTGTGTGTAAAAATGACTATGAGCTGCTTACTGTGTATTATACTGTGATTGTGAAGCACATTCAGTCCAATTGAGAGAAAAGCACTATGTGAAATAAAATTAAATTGTTAATTGCCAAAAATGTAACTTGGCAGCCCATGGTTCTACTTTCGTATTTCAAATATTTATGAGAACTTGAATACACTTTAAAAATAACATTTTACAAGGGTGTAACAGAAAAACAGTGAACAATGTTTCTTGTTGTTTTTTGTTTTTTTTAATGAACACCAAGAGAAAAAAACATTTTTGGGCGACAAATTGTCAGGGACTGGCATTGAAATTAACAGTGACCCAAGCTTTTAATAACTAATTGTCACAGCTGTTTCCCTCTTGTAACCTCAATCTGGAATGCAAATTAACCTCTTCGCTTCAACAGGAGCATAACAAAGCCATGTCGTGCAGACCTCTCCAGCAGCATAGAGATTAAAGTTGAAGATTTATTTCACTGTCCGCCCAGTTGTCATTCTATCACTCACTAACATGCCCCCTTGCCTACCTTATTGCTCCATTTTCAGATTTCTACTCCATAATGAAAAACCCAGCCCTGACACTCATTCTACATAACCACACACAGTAACATGATATTCCAGTAAGAAAATAGCATTTTCTTTTTGTTGTAAAGAATGTCTGAGTCTGATGAATTTGCTGCCAGTTACAAGAGAGGGACAATCTGCTACCACCATCAAAAATGATGACAGCAAATAACAAAGCCCACAGGTTTGATCAATGTAGCAAATAGAACGTATGTGTCGTTTACTGTATCTGAATTACAAATTAGTCTAAGAAACATTGCTCCTATATACCTGTATTTGTGTTATTTTTAATGGGTGGCACAGTTAAAAATAGTTGCGCCATTTAGAAAATGTCACACCTAGTATAAACCTGGTTCCTGGGAATTTATAAAATCTTCAATTTGCTGTACCTTGTGCCAGGCAGGATGTTTGTAAACATTGTTTACTCAGCCACATTATTTTTGAACCCTTGAGGTAGAATTGACTGCAAAGTCGCTGTGTGCAGCATGCAGACAAACAACGGTTTACAAAACAAAGTTATCACAAAGTGTTACAAATATCTTGCAGTGCTGGGGAAGTGTGCTAAAACCTGCTATAGAAATCAATTTACTGCTGCTATAGAAATTAAAGAATGCTCAGTATATTAAAACTCAATAATAATGGCATTAAGAGTTTAATTAAAAAAAAACATGGAAGTATTATCTAATACTACAGAACTGATTTATTTCAACAACAAAACAAAAAGCGTAGGATATTGCTTGGATTGCTCCTTTAAATAGAAGTGTAAAACACATTCATTTTGTTCTGATCCTTTAACAATCCTTGCGGCACTCTTTGATCTTGTACTATATTTTCTATTTGTTATCATTTATTAAACCGGCATAGCCCTCTGAGGCGTAACTTCTCATTAACATTAGTGTCCTGAAGGTAACATAGGTGAACTGTTGCAATCAATCACAGCAAGACAGCACAATGAATGCAGTGAATATGGATGGTAACACAAGAAGACTCTAGGTTGTAAAATCTCACTTCCTTATTTAGAAGATTAAAATGTTCAGACAGAGTTTGATATGTTAAACTTTTACTATTTTTACTTGAGAACTTTTTAGAAATATTTAATGCATATTCAGCAGTTACAATCTGAGGAAAGAGGGTATGAATTGATATCAATAGAAAAAAAACATTCAAGAAAGATTTTCTATAATCACCTGTTACATATCACTACATGCTCATTCCTTGTGGGGTCAGTAAAACTATACCTGGCCTATGAAAATAACTGGTTTACAGAATACGTGAAAATATTTGTAAATGAGAAAACAAGAGAAATGCACCGATGGAGAGAGGATTCAGAAAGAGGAAGGGAGGATGCAAAAAGAAGATAAGAGACAGATAAAGGCCCTTATACACAAAAGGGTGTTAAGCTTTATGGGAGTAAAGGCATGCATTTTAGCACCTGTGTAACACCCTTTCACTATCCCTAAGGGAAATAGCAGTAATTACAGCCACCGGTGCTACCTGTTAGACTTACAGATGGCCTGAGCCTCCTCTCCTGGGGTGACTGTGTGTTCTCTCTCTGGTGCAGCGCCTCCACCTATGAGGATCCTGCGTAGCAGGATGACTCATATTAACACGTATACATTTATGGTATACCCCAAAAACACAATCACAACAGGGTAAAATAACTCTCTTTTACTGTGGTCCCACAGTAGGCCCAGTTAGTATTGCATAGACCAATAATAACAATACTTCAGAGATAACAATGTAAACAACCCTGGGGTAGCTAGCACCAATAATACTGAGGGTGCTTGGGCACCAATAACCCTGTGTCTGGCAAACAGCCCTTGCCCAAAGTATGTCTGAGGGCAGCGCTACCCTCCCCCTTGTGTTGGTGCACATATACCTTCCTGGTTAAGTCCTTAACCAGGGAATACTTCCAGACAGAGGATGTTCCCACACCGTGGGGTCTCTGACAACAGCCCCTCATGCCTCACGTCCGGCTGCTGAACGGTGACACTGCCCGCCGGAAAAACTCCTCTCCTGGCTCTGGTCCTGCTCTGCTGCTATCGCTCAATAACGGGAGATCCTTAACAGTGTGGCCCGTCCTGCACACTCCACTAAGGTGACTGCCTGGGGCCTAGGGGTAGTGCTTCTGACCTAGTCCAAGAGCTTGACTAGCTCCCTGGACACTACTTTGCTCTCTGCAGGCTCCGGATCAACTGCCACACCATCCCCAGTCCGCGGAGGAAATCCTGCTTAGCCAAGACCTCCCCTTCCGGCGGTGCCAACCCTAAGATGGTCACCGCACCACACAATGACAATCTAGGTGGCTGCGCCAATGTCAGGAATCCACTCCTGGCTTTGGCTGGAGCCCTTCCATCCAGAGCTTTGCAGGTTCCAGACAATCTATTCCCTGCTTCTGCAATCACCTGCCTCCTGTGCAGCTCTGGCCTGATTGGCCTCCTGTGCTATTCAGTGCCTGCCCCGCCCTCAGGAAGTGCCTGGACATAGACTTTGCAATCAAAGTTGCAAGTGACTGTGCTTGTCACAGACTCCCTGTTTGGCCTGCTAGGCCTCCTTGTGCCTGGTATCCTTCTTCCAGTCCCCTGCTTCACAAGGCCTTCTTGCTTAGCAGCCCCGTCGATGCTTCCCTGGTTCCTGGCAGACTTCGCCGCTGCACTGAAGCGGCTACGCTGGTGTCTCCAGTGTTTCCTGTGGCGTGTCTGTACCCCTGGTTCCTGTGGCCTTCCTGTTGGCAGTTCCTGTTTCCAAGTGGTCTACATCACTCTCGGCTGTACCCGGCTAGGGGTGCCGTTTTGTGCTGAAGCACTGGATTCTGCAGTTCCTGTTCCCAGTGGTCTCCACCACTCTCGGTTGTACATGGCTAAGTGGTGCCGTTCTGTGCTGTAGCACTGGATTCTGCAGTTCCTGTTCCCAGTGGTCTCCACCACTCTCGGCTGTACCCGGCTAGGGGGTGCCGTTCTGTGCTGAAGCACTGGATTTCCAGTTCCTGTTCTTATCCCTGAAGTACCTTCACCCAAGATTTCCTGTTAATGACCTCGGCTTGTTTCCTCGACCAACGCTCCTGTGCCGCCTGCCTTGACCCCTGCCTGGATAACATTAACCCTACCTTCTCCAATCCTGACCTGGCTATGTCTGATTATGGAATCCGCACTCCGGACCTGACTCCGTGGCCTAAGGTCGGTGTTTATACATCCCCACCTCAGCCCCGCGGACCGGTACCAGTTTTTGGCAAGCACGTACATTACAGTATGTCCAGCCCCACAAACTCGGACCCTGCTGAGGTGGGGTTAGGCCAGTTCCCCTCTGAAAACCGGTCCCAGTCTGTAAAACAGCCCCTGTCTAAAGATCAGTATATATTTGAGAGACTGCCTCCGCCTGAAACCCAGTCCCTGTTTTTTGGCCTAACCCCGTCTCAGAAACAGCTCCGTAAAGAACTCCTGATTAAGGCCCTTCGCCTTAGAGAGCTAAAACAGACTATGATTTCCTATGTTCCTGCCCCTGGCTCCCCTGTGACCTGGGAAAACGTGAATCCTGTGAAACTGGCGCAGACTCAAAATATGTTTCATGAATTATCCCTATCGTTGGACCAGCACATAAGAGAGCAGGATCCTATCCTCGCCTGCGACGCTGTTATGGGACTGCTTCCCTGCGCTACCAGTCCTGTTGCTAAACCCTTGGGGTTTCCTCCTTCTCATGGAAATTACCAAGCTTAGTTTGTTCCTCTTAAGCCTAAGGGAGAAGCTGACACAGTCCCTAGACCTGATTTAACCTCCCTGTCTGAAAGCCAGTCCCTGTCTGTAAACCTGTCCCAGTCTGAAAACCTGCCCCAGTCTGAAAACCTGTCCCAGTCTGAAAAACTTCCCCTTTCTGAGAACTGGTCCCTGTCTAAAAACCTGTCCCGGCCTGAAAACCTGAGCCTGTGGGAAAAACGACCCAGTCTGGAAGATGGTTTACCCTCTCACGCCAGAGCGTGGGACAGATGGATTGCCCTCGGGCCAGCTACGCTGCCCTGTCACAGTCTATCAGCGCTGAAAATCCCTCTACTGCACCCCCTTTTTCTTACTCTCTTGCAGCATGTAGTGTTACCCCTCCAGTTTCTCAGAGAGTTGAAATCCCTGCCTGTGTCTCTAAATCTCTTTCCTTAGAGCCTTCCCTTCCTGCATTGACAGTTCAGGTTTCCAAGTCAAAGTTTCCTTTTTCTCCTTTCCCTGCAAAGTGCCAAATTCCTGTTATTGCATCTAACGACTCTTCTGCACGTCCTGTTATAACCATGGATGATCCTAAGATTCTCACAGTAAAGCATCATCCTTCCCTCCCTATCCCCCCCACAGTACCTCATGTTACCTCTGAATCTGGGATTCCCACTCCTCAGGCAATACTGTTTCCCAGTGACTCCTCCACATTATTTGAGGTACCCGTTTCTGACAGCATGACTGCTACTGCAAATTTAGGATTATCCCTCATGGAACTTTCTGTACTACCTCATGTGTTCTCTCTGGATTTCACGTTGTCATCATCAAAGACTGCAACGCTCCTATTGGACTTCCTTGCCTTGCCTTGCCTGAGGTGCCCGTCCCTGCTTCTTGTGCTCTCACTCTGGACACGGGCATGCTTCTCTCTGCTTTTTCCTTCGTGCCTACTGCGTTCTATGTAGATGCCCAGACATCGGTCCTGATGTTCTCTAAACCTCACCTACCTAGGGGTACTGACCTCCTATTGATTGCAGTGCCACTGCTTTTCCGTTTGAAAAAAGCGCTCATTGGCAAACGCCCTCGGCGCAGTTCTACAACTATACCCAGAGGGTTCAGAAATAATTCCATGTCGCCCAGACCTCTGTGGGATCCTATCTCTGCTCGTCCGGAGGCTTCGCGTAAAGGGGGGGTAATGTCAGGAATCCACTCCTGGCTTTGGCTGGAGCCCTTCCATCTGGAGCTTTGCAGGTTCCAGACAATCTATTCCCTGCTTCTGCAATCACCTGCCTCCTGCTGCCTCCTGTGCAGCTCTGGCCTGATTGGCCTCCTGTGCTATTTAGTGCCTGCCCCGCCCTCAGGAAGTGCCTGGACATAGACTTTGCAATCCAAGTTGCAAGTGACTGTGCTTGACACAGACTCCCTGTTTGGCCTACTAGGCCTCCTTGTGCCTGGTATCCTGCTTCCAGTCCCCTGCTTCACAAGGCCTTCTTGCTTATCAGCCCCGTCGCTGCTTCCCTTGTTCCGGGCAGACTTCGCTGAAGCGGCTACGCTGGTGTCTCCAGTGTTTCCTGTGGCGTGTCTGTACCCCTGGTTCCTGTGGCTTTCCTGTTGGCAGTTCCTGTTTCCCAGTGGTCTCCACCACTCTCTTCGCTGTACCCGGCTAGGGGGTGAAGTTTTGTGCTGAAGCACTGGATTCTGCAGTTCCTGTTCTCAGTGGTCTCCACCACTCTCGGCTGTACCCGGCTAGGGGGTGCCGTTCTGTGCTGTAGCACTGGATTCTGCAGTTCCTGTTCCCAGTGGTCTCCACCACTCTCAGCTGTACCCGGCTAGGGGGTGCCGTTCTGTGCTGAAGCACTGGATTTCCAGTTCCTGTTCTTATCCCTGAAGTACCTTCACCCAAGATTTCCCGTTGATGACCTCGGCTTGTTTCCTCTACCACCGCTCCTGTGCCGCCTGCCTTGACCCCTGCCTGGATAACGTTAACCCTACCTTCTCCAATCCTGACCTGGCTATGTCTAATTATGGAATCCGCACTTCGGACCTGACTCCGTGACTTAAGGTCGGTGTTTATACATCCCCACCTCAGCCCCGCGGTCCGGTACCAGTTTGTGGCAAGCACGTACGTTACAGCCAACCACAATATAGCCGACGCAACTTTGCTGCTTCTCCTGAGCAACAGAGCCTATTTACCCCCCCAGGAGGTAAGAAGGGGGACCTATGCTACACCAGTTTATAGGTCAGGGCCAAAGGATGATAATAAGAATAATAGGTTTGCTGAATGTTTGATCTGGGAGTCATGGGAGATCTGGACAAATCTTTCAAGATTATGTTCCCGAAATTCCGCCCAAATCCTTTTCGCACACGGATTTCATGATTGACAATCTGGGCGGATTCAATCAAATTTGCCCTTGACTGCAATCCGGATGGATTTTGTTGAATCCAGAGTCGGATTCAGAATCCGTTTGGTGATTGTTAAAAAGGAACGCACACACTTTTAATTTATTAGCAGTCGCTAGTTTTATATATATATATATACCCTCAAGCATCCCTCCAAACAAATTAGGGAGACATGTCTCTGCTGAAAAAGGAGCAGACTTGAACAATATGATAATAGCTATGCAAAGTATATTTAAATTAGTCCCGTCCCACATGTCCTTATAGGATTTCCATACCAACCTAATTACTGGAATGATGTCAGATTCAACAGGTCTAGAACCCACGACCAATGCTTATCTTATGCCACAGCTCTAGCAGTGTGAGTTAAACCAGCTGATGGCCAGTACCACTGTCACAGCTGTGCTTCACCATGTTTGTAATTTTGTGTGTCAGAAAAGTGTTATTTAACCTCTATTACAATATGAAGAGAGAGAAAAGACAATTCTTTAGATGAGGTGTACTCAAAAATATTCAAAGTTGGCAAAATACCCCTTATATGTGTATAATGACCCGTATAAAGTAACTTTTAATACATATACAAATAGGGACAGGACAGTGGGGGGAGGGATAAGAAACAGAATGAATTTAATAGAATAGATAGGTATGGGGAAATAGCTAGAGTTCATCAAGGTAGAATGAGGGCAAGTGGCAGTTTGGCAAGCAGGGAGACAAACATATTAAATACAGATAATACTAGAAAACATCTAAAGGCTAAATACAATTGGAGTAGAAAGGCAGGAGCAGATAAGATAACTGTAGCACAGACTGGACAAACCCTTAAATTCATGCTTGTTAATGCAAGAAGCCTGACAGATAAAACGGGGGAGCTTGAATTAATAGCTACAAGGGAGCAGTATGATATCCTAGGCATTACTGAAACATGGTGGGATGAAATTCATGACTGGGCAGTTCATTTAGAGGCTTATTCCCTTTTTTCGGAGGGATCGAGCAAATAGAAGAGGAGGTGGAGTATATTTATACCGGATCTAAAACCTATTACACGGGAAGATGTTTATGAAGGGAATGATGAAAATGTACAGACGTTGTGGATAGAAATTAGCAGTGGAGGTAAAAGTACAAAGAAAGTGTTTGTAGGGATATTAAACCACCAGATATCTGTGAGAGAGATGAAGCAAAAATACTTTGTGGTGTCAGTAAAACTATTGCTCTCTCACGTGTGTTCTCACTCTATCGGGAATGGATTTTTCAGTGCCTTTGAAAGAAATAAATCTGCAAATGCAGATTTCTCTTTTGGGGAGCGATCTGTGGATCAAAGGAACTGCCCGATTCAAGAAGAATCTAAATTCATTTAAAAAAAAATTGCCCATCTCTTCTAGCCTTGTTAATGAAAGCATGGGGCATCATCGGGATTTCTACTCTATCAAGAGTGCTCTGCAAGAGAGGACATTTATATATCAATACAAATACTGTAGCACAATTAACCACTGCCAGCAGTGAAGGTGTTGACAAACAAACAGTGCAATGGGTAAGGTTATTTTGGGAATGAGGGGTGATGATGCAAACAAGTGATACAGTATGGCAAAAGCAGCAGTCAGAGGAAATTAGATTCATATGGGATTTTGATAAGAACGGATTGATTTTTTTTTTTCTGATGAAGTGAGATTTACGTATAGATACCATGGACAAAGAACAAGGCTTGTGTATGTGAACGAAAAGGGCCTGAAAAATCTTCTCTTCATTATAGCATGTCTTTTTTGACACAATTGATGTATTCAGTGCTTGCGTAGAAATTAGCAGTCTGCAACCAGACATTTTAATTGTGAATTATTTTCCCATAGAATATCTTCCCTTAAGCTTGTAGCACTTACTAGGGTTTAATAATATGAGAAACACGAGGGCATTTGGGACATTTCTCTCCATCTTAATGACTGGATTTATGTTCTAATTTCCTGCAATATTTATTATAAAACAATCCTAATGCTATCAGGAAATATGAGATTCTCGTTGCTTTGTTTTTTTTTTACTAATCATCTCTATTAGCATATATATATATATATATATATATATATATATATATATATATATATATATATATATATATATATATATATATATATATCAAATGGAAATATTACTGTATGCTCATTTGCATGTCTTAGGCAGGTCTGCAACCCCACTTTTCACCATTATCATCCAGCACACAGCACTTCCACCGCAGCAAGGGATTCTGGGAAATGACATGCAAATGAGTGCCACCTTTTGTCTCAAGCTCACATTACATCAACAACCCTTAAGCCAATGCATGCTGCTTTAAACACAGCTTTTAAACATGGCTGGGATGAGATGCAAAGCCAGTAAACCCACTCAAAGACAGACTATTTCGACCTTGTGGGTCTCTTCAGTGTGAGTTTGGTTGTACTGTGGAGGGTTTTTGTCACTTTTTTTACCCACATATATATATATATATACAGTATATGTAGAGGCATCTGTACCGTGTTAGCCGAGCTTAATAATCAAAAATGAATAGACAATACTGTTCTGTGGCTAACAAAATGCTTTTATTATTGTGCGAGCTTTCGAGATACACTAATCTCTTCTTCCAGCGGTGTTAAAATGGATAAAGTAAGAGGTTTTTACTTAAAAACAGTGCATCCTGGAATGTATCTGACTGAAGCTATCCCTCCCCCCTGTGCAGTAAGAGATTTATGACTTAAGGTGTTAAATGGTCCCTGAATGTTAGTGATGAAAGATTTTGTGTGTCTATGTGTGTGAATGTATGTGTTTGCATGTGTGTAAATATAAATTTATATAGCTCCCACATTGTATACCGGCTTTACAAAAGGTGTGTGTGGGAGTGTATACCAATGGTGTGGGTAGGTATAGAAATGTAAGAGGGTGTTACATTACTATTAGTGTGTGTAGATACTATGTGGTCCCTATTGGTATATAAGGATAGAATTACATTGCACATTTGTATGTGTAAGAGACAGCTGTGTGTGCATTCATATTGCGCAGAATGTATAGACATGGCCTTTATCACTAATGGGAACTGGATCCCACAAAATGGGCGCAACTCCAAACTGGACCGGTACATCGAAAGCTTATTTTTCTGTTTTTTCCATCTGGACTATCCGTGGGACCAATCGATGTGGGAGTAGCCATTTGTGGTAACATGTCCCTAACATGTTTTTCTCATATATCTCTATATTGAAGTACGTGTAATGCTTATCTGCTGAATATATCAATATATTTTTACATACTGCACTATGAGATCTTGCACTGTTTTTTCTTTTTTCTTTGTCTACTAGTGGTAGAGTTTGCTGTGCTTGCAAGCAGCTGCAGTTTCTCAGAAATCACACAGGTTCCACTTAACCCTATCTTTTCCCCCTAGTATTTGTGATTTAATTTATACTTTTATTAATTTATTACACATTGATTACAAGATATTACATATTCACTTTTTTATTCACTTGAAGTTTCACTTGATTATTCATTTTATTATAGTTTTAATTATCACTATTTGGTGCGCAGTATTTTTCACCTTTGTGTCTGTCATGGAAGAACTCCTTAAGACGCAGTCTTCTGAAGAACTCTTCCTTGTCACTGCACAGCTGAATCTTGTCCATGGGCTTGGTAGGGCAGAATGTGAGACCCTTTGATAATACCGAAGACTCTTTTTGATTTGGTGTGTAGAGATATTAACAGTGCAGTCCTACTTTTGGTGATTGTCCCTGTTTGTACTGTTTGTGGTTGTGCTGGCTGCTGCAGAGTATCTCATTCTCAGCCTCAGTCTGTGAAGTTTCTTTTCCTTGTTGCTAATTGCACCCTTCGGGAATTTTTCATGGAATGGAATTTTTCATGGAATCACTAACATTCAGGGACCATTTAACACCTTAAGTCATAAATCACATACTGCACAGGGGGAAGGGATAGGCTTCAGTCAGATACATTCCAAGATGCACTGTTTTTAAGTAAAAACCTCTCTTGCTTTATCCATTGTAACACCGCTGGAAGAGATCAGTGTATCTCGAAAGCTCGCACAAATAAAAGCATTTCGTTAGCCACATAACAATGTTTTCAACATGAGTTACTATATTACTGGGGGAATTCCCATACGAAGAGAAATTACTTAGTGCAGTTCTTAACCTCTACACCAGGGGTAGGCAACTCCAGTCCCCAAGGGACATCAACACATCAGGTTTTAAGGATATCCCTTGTTCAGCACAGGTGGCTCAATCAATGGCTCAGTATTTGACTTATCCACTGATTGAGCCACCTCTTCTGAAGCTTTGATATCCTTAAACCTGACCTGTTGGTGTCCCTTGAGGACTGGAGTTGGCCATCCCTGCTCTACATACTGTACTGCCCTTAGAGAAAAAAGTAATGTTGTTTAACAAATGAGGTTCTCATACTGTATGTTATAAAAGTGCCATTTTTTTAGTTGAAATCTGTAAAACAGTAATTCTCAATTGGTGTGTTGTGACATCTTGGCACATCACCAATATTTATGGAGTAGGAAACAATTTAAATAAATATAACGATCTTAATTTTGGAATAAATGGAAAATGTTAAAATAATGTTGAAGTTTCAAGTATAAAGAAAGCCCTAAACAACTGAAAAAACAAAACAAAATAAAAACAACAAATGCATGTATTGAAATAGCCCTGCCTACTGAACAAAGCATCCTATACAACATATTCCCAATGTCCTAGGCTCCAGTATGCACTGTATTCACTTTATTCAGATGTATTAATTTGAATACTAGAAATCACACAGGGTCAGATTCTCAGAGCTCCATTAAGTGACTCAATGTCTAACTTCAAAGGCCACTTACGTTACTGTTAAAGTCATGTTTTCAGCCGGAAACTGCATTGTGTGAAATGTAATGGCTTTTAGTGCTAATTAAATGCAAAAGATGCATTCCAATTAAACAGTGCATATCCACAAAGGTCTGTTTGGGTTAAATCAGGACTTAATGTTATGTTATTAATATTACCCTCATTTGCCTATGCAAATGATATTTACATTATTTAAATTGGCCTATTTCCAAGGTATCTCTCTCTCTTCTTGAAAGCTATACGACGCCTGTTGTTTTTATATACAGTATAGTTAACTTTGTGGCTATGCGTTAATAACCTCAGGAAAAATAACATCCATTACTGAGATAGGTAGTGTGACATTAGAAGACCTAAGTCAACATGGCACCTTCACGAAGAGGGATCTTCTGTGCTATAGGGGAGAATGTTAAAAAGGTTGGAGGAGATTTTAAACTAGGATGGAGGTGGAGGGACAAGAAACAGGTAAAGATCTAAATACTATAGTTGGGGATGTGGGAAATAGCAAGGGGTCATGGAGGTTGAATGAGGGCAAGTGGGAGTTTGGCAAGAAGGGAGACACTCGTATTAAATACAGATAATACTAGAAAACTTCTAAAGACTAGATACAATTGGAGTCTAAAGGCAGGAGCAGATAAGATAATAGTACACACTGAAAAAAACCTTAAATGCATGCTAATGCAAGAAGACTGACGGATAAAGGGGGGAGGTTCAATTAATGGCTAAAAGAGAGCAGTGTGATATCATAGGCATTATGGAAACATGGTGGGATGAAACTCATGACTGGGCAGTTCATTTAGAGAGTTTTTCCCTTTTTCGGAAGGATCGAGCAAATAGAAGAGGAGGTGGAGTATGCTTATATGTTAAACCGTATCTAAAGCCTATTGTAAGGGAATATGTTTATGAGGAGAATGATGAAAATGTGGAGACCTTGGGGATTGAAATAAGCAGTGGAGGTAAAAATACATAGAAAATGTTTGTAGAGATATGCTATAAACCACCAAATATCTGTGAGATTGATGAAGCCAAAATACTTAGCAAAAATGGAGAAGACATGAAAACTAGGTCAAATTTGCATTATGGGTGATTTTAATTATCCAGACATAAACTGGGGCAATGAGATTAGCATTACAACGAAAGGAAACAGGTATTTGGGGATGCTTAAAGATAATTACACAACCCAAATGATTGAGAAACCAACCAGGAGAGGGGCAATACTGGATTTGGTCAAGTCATACAATGTAGATGTAATAAGAAAATATTCAAGTGTGGGAAAAATTAGGTTACATTAATCATAACATGGTCTAATTTAAAATAAATGATCATAAATCATACTACTTGGGTTCAACAAAGACTTTTAACTTTATAATGGCAGATTTTAACAAACGGAGGACTAATCTACAAGGAATAAATTGGGATGATGTTTTTGCAGGAAATAATGTGGAAAATAAATAGACAGTCTTAAAAGCAATGTTAGAAAATCATTCTTATCAGTGTATACCAGTGTATACCCATGGTAATTAATATACAAGAAACAAGTCTAAGTCAATATGGCTAAATAACCAGTAAGGATTTTTAAAGTCAGAAGGGATGGAGGCATCATATCAGAATGATAAGGAATAAAGTTACAAAAAGGCAATAAAATTTGCAAGAATGGATAATGAAAAAAGGATTGCAATAGAAGGTAAGACCAACCCTAAAAAGTTCTTTAAGTACCTTAATAAAAAGAGAAATGAGAAAAGAAAATATAGGACCCTTTCAGTGTGAGATGGGAAGGCAAACTATTGGAGATAAGGAAAAAGCAGAGGTATTATACACATTCTTTGCCTCTGCATTTACCAGGGAAGAATCAATTCCAATAGTGGTGCCACAGGAGGAAGCCACAACCTCTATATTAACAAACAATTGGTTAACTGAGGAAGAAGTTCATAGGCGGCTTGATAAAATTAAAGTAAATAAGGCCCTGGCCCTGATACAACAAAAAAAAGGCCAAGTGCACCAAAAGTGTAAATTATTATTAGATCTGTGAAATAATGGTCAAAAAAGACCTAAGAAATGACTAGTGTACAATAAATAAATAGTGACCAAAGTGACTCAAGGGTCAGAAATGAACAGTGCAACTAAATACAATAAAGATGTTTAGGTAATATACAGCAAATAAATCACTGATAACAATGTAAAAAAATTCCCTTTGAGAAGGGGGGTCTGCTGCTATGCCGGTTATGGAGATGCCAGGACATCACAACTATATAGATAGAAAAAAAGAAAGCGCAAGACCCTCATATTGTATTATATAAAAATGTAATGATTTTATAAAAAGGTGAGATGCACGTACAAGATATATAGAGCAAATAGGCATTGAGGTATAAAAACCAGTGTTAGAGAAGCTGTCCCACGTCTGCTACACAGCCTCCACGGATTCCAGCGTCCACCCTCTCTCAGTGGCTCTGATCCTACTTCTGGGATGACTCTTGTAATGGCCTCTGTATCCAAACCTCCGAGAATGTCTCCAAGAATGCCGATGTGCATTCAGTTGCAGCACGCGCTCGCAGTGGTCTGTCCCCATGATTTGTCTGAGGGCAAACATCCAAGAGTTGTTAAGGAGTTAATTTCAGTGATAGCCAAACTATTGCATTTAATATTACAAGAATCCATTTTCACAGGCTCAGAACCACAACATTGGTGTAAAGCAGACGTGGTGCCTATATTTAAAAAGGGAGTTAGATCACAACTGGGAAATTATAGACCTGTAACCTGACATAAACTGTGGGGATTATGGCTATGCGACTGCTTGGTGTAGTGCTGGTTACCTGCAAGGTACAGGAGAGATGAGTTTCCCACGATGGTGTGGTGGTGCATGTCAGACTTTTAGGATCCTTCTGGTTCTTTTCATTCTTGGTGTCAGCGCCTCCAGACATAAGGGGCTACAGCAAGGCTGAAGGAGGTCCCCGCTATGACAGTACTTAATATCACTAACTTTCTCCACACAGACTGCAGCGGAGCCAGAAGTACAAATGAGGATGTTCTTTATTACAGCAGCCACTGTAATTGATAGGGTAGATCCCTGGCTTCTGGATGGTACTGGCCTGCGTGTAATGATGAGGCCTATGTGGATTAGATTATGTGTTCAGCCCATGATATATATATATATATATATATATATATATATATATATATATATATATATATATATATATATAGCTCAACTCCGTCGCAATCTGTTACATCGCGAATCTGCTTACTATAAGGCAATGCAAGCGTGGCTCCCAATTTTTGTATTTAGGAATACTTTACAAGACGATTATTGGTATCGTAAATACTTTACTGTACAATGCATACAATTGTACATTATTTCTAACGCGATCCGCTTATAGAGCGATGTGATTCTTTGGACCCCAAGCACAGCGCTATGGGGGGTTGAGCAGTATGTACACACACACTTGATATGCTATATCATGGTCAAGGCCACACTCTTTAGGGGGAAATACTACAAATGCTAATACTTTTTATTTAAATTGCACTCATAAAGTTCAGTTCAACTTGGTAGAGCAATTTACCACAAACTTATACATTTGTTTTTCAGGTATATGAAATATGATTATGATCCAGAAGAAAGTGACAGAAACTATGTGAAATCATTTTTGCCTTCTTTAAATAATAAACATTTCGATCAAATGCCTCATGGTGAGATATTCTTAGACATCTTGCAAATGAAAAAGGTTGCATTAATATTTATAATGCTTTTAACTTTTAGCTTATGTAGGTTTTACAAACAGTGGGAAGCTATTTCATGCAGAATAACTTTAATTATCCAATGAACTTTCACCTTTCAGACCTGAATGGAATGTTTTTTGTCAATAGGATAAAAAGATTGGTGGACTTTAAAGTTCATTTGGGTTTTGACCAACAAAAAGTAAAATATATATTTTTTACTAGGCAGGAAAAATCAATATTAAGTTCCCAAAATGTTTATCTACATCCTCAAACATTTTCTTTTTTCTTTTGAATGTATCAATTGTAAGAAAGTGCTTCACACTTATATGTATGTTTACATTTATTGATATAGCACCAACAAAATATAAACAGGGCTTTACTAAATCAACAAGTGTATGCAGAGAATTATAGTACAAATATAATTCCTACAAATATAAAATTAGACAAAAGGAACGGGATTCCCAGTCCCCAAGAGCTTATAATAGAAGTATTTGATGCCGGTCTTTGACCAAAAAAGGGGATTAGATACCTAACATTCCAAAATGTTTTCATGTATTTATTGAGCCACTTTTCTGGACAATGTATCTGCTGTATATATGAATTTCCCTGGCATTTAAATTGCAACAAAATAATACTTCTGTAATGTCGTTATCATTCTTTGGATATATCAGAAACAAAGATGCAAGCTTATGTTAATCCCTGTAGTTAAGCACCCACTGCAAAGAATCAAACAAGAAACAGAGAAGGATGAATCATTGAAGATCCATGCAGATGTCGTAATAAAAAAATAATAATAAAAAGTGGGGAGGGAAGAGAGAAAATACCAATAGTGTGATATTGTACCATAATGGCCCGAATATAGTACGGCCTCGCACTTAATATGACCCTAAAGTTTTGAAGGTGTTCTATATGAAAAATAAAAGGTGTTAAGCTGCACATATAATACAAGTACAGTTTTCGGAAAGGAAATTTTTAGGAAAAAAACATACAGTAGCACTATATTTAGGTCAATACGGTAAATTAAAATATATATTGTTCCAAATGGATATCTCACTCACATACAAGCTTAATAAATAAGCACAGCACAGAAACGCCTTCCGCATTCTCTGTACATTTGGTCCTTTTAGTTCTTTCAAAACTAAAGCTGTCTCACATTTTAATTTGATATATTATCTCTATCTGTACGTGCAATGTCGTATATAATGTATACCCTGTTCACTTATTTAACTATGTATTTGTAACCATGTATTATTTGTCATCATAACTCTATGCCCAGGACATACTTGAAAATAAGAGGTAACTCGCAATGTATTACTTCCTGGTAAAACATTTTATAAATAAATAAATGTACATGAGCCGCTTGTCCTAGTACTTCCAAACTGCAGTTCAGGTCTCCTTTAGCGTCTCTGTGTAGCCAATGATATGCGTCTCACTGGCCTTGTGTACCACACCTCTGGCTCAGCAACCAAATCCCTCAGATCGCCTATCTTTCTTATAGCTATCAATGTGATATGGTCTTAGCAGTCCAAAACCAGACCTAGACATTTACCTTCCAACGCATTTCACTAGTCTATCTTGCTTCATCAGGAGATTTGATGGACAAGCGAAACACACTGACGGGTTATTTTCCGGAGGAAGAAATACACTGTATGCAACCCCCAGCTACGCAGAGATGCCACAGGGGACTTGAACTGCAGTTTGGGAGTACTAGGACGAGCGGCGCATGTACTTACTGTACCAAAGGACCAAAGCAATGGAGGATCACGGTTCTGTGCTATGCTTATTTGTTATGCTTGTATATAAGTGAGATTCCTTAATTTGCAACAATATATATTTTCATGTACAATATCACACGATTGGTATTTTCTCTCTCTCCCCTTTATTATTTTTGTTTTTTATGTTGCCTGTTTGTCTTGTCTGCTTTTCATGGAGGAGCACACGCTCTTTTTATGATTTTGCCTCAACTATATATGCTCAGCTGGGAGGGCATATTTTGAGTGCTGCAATGGACATTTATGTCCATAATTGGACATTTATCTAAAAGACTTTGGTTATGCTATATCATATTGTGTTTATACCAAACACTGTCACTAGATATTATATTTTTTTATACATTACCACTTGTAAATGGTAGCGCCATGAATACTCACTTTTGTCCATAATAATAAGGTAGCCTGACAATAGGAAATTGCTGTAAAAGTGTAAGTGACTGCAGTAATTGCAGACTTTTACACTTGGTAACCCAATGAATTTTTTCCTAGAGAAGTAAGATTGTAATACCAATGAGCCATATTTGACAGACATGGTATTCCAGATGATGTGTTTGTTTAGTGATAATGAGCCACAATTTTCCAGTTCCCGATTGAGGCAATTTGCCTGGGGTTGGGATTTTTGTCAAACATCTCATCCATATTACCCTCAATAAAGCATGTTGGTGGAAAGTTTAGTCAAGACAATAAAGAATCTTATAAAAAAAAGTTGTTGAATGTGCAGGTGATTTGTGTCGAACTTTATTAGTTTACCAAAAGCACATCACTAGACAATTTATTTCCTCCAGCCCAATTGTTGATAACAAGAAGAATAAAGTTCTTGATCGATCATTGAAAACTTTCTCAAATCTCAAGAACAAATAAGAGCGATGAAACAACAGCAGGAAAGAGAATACAAATATTAGTTTGCCAGACTGGACTGCAATCTTCCACAGCTTAACCCAGGAGATTGTGTTTGTCTCTCTTACCTGGGACCATAGCGGTACCACCATGGAATATGATCGTACAGTATATAGTTCGTACAGACCAAAGGGAGCCTATTGCGTAAAGATCTAATGGTAATACAGGAAAGTACAGACACACTGACAGACAATAAGGTATCCTTCCATTATAGTACCTGAAACAGATAATGAGAAAAAAGACAACAAGTTGACAACTCTGATTCAGTTGAACGGCCAATATTGGCAAGATCAGCAAGGGACATACAACTCCCATGAAATACACATTGGGACTTAACTTAACAGGAGACAATGCGATTTCAAGATTAAAGAAGAAACAGCCGTTTAGATTTCAAAATACAGTTGAATATGTGCTGCAGAATAGCCTGTTTTTTATATGCATACAGTAGATATTTCTGTTGGGTTTGTTGTTTTCTTGGGAGGGAAGATGTGTAGATATGTACATTGTATAAGATAGTTTCATTTATGGATGGTCCCTTATATTGACCAGTGTTCTTAATATAGAAAGGTACTAAACTTTGTTGCTGAGGCTCCTGTGTGTTAATAATGAAAATAATTATTTATTGTTACACTTGTTTAACACTTAAAGCAGCAATAAATCATTTTATCTCAGCGATAAGTGTGGACCTAGTTTAACGCCAGTATCACTAATTATTAGCCAAATTATTATACATTGCCTAATTACATAGCCAGGCGCATTACATTTAACTACAGTAGGGCAAATTAGCTTGCAAATGAAGAATTAAATTGGCTAATTACCTATTCACATGTTACTCGCTGAACTCCAATACCTAACGATATCGGGTTACTGACTATTTGGTCAGGTCCCCAGTGGCCGCTGCGGCATGCGCTATGGCGTGCGCACCACACACCACAGCACAGCCCTCTATGGGGCAGGCCCCAGTGGCCGTGTGTGTGGGCACGCTAGGCGCTGTGATGCGTACACTAGCAGGGAAGACAATAATGTTGTCTTCCCATGCTGCGACGCAATCACGTGGTCAGTGCGCACCAATGGAAGGGCAGATATGCCCCGTCATGGCCGCATGTAATAACCCCGCCCCCACACTTCCCTAGATATCCCTACAGCCTCAGGCATCAACGTGGTTGATAATATAAATAATTTTTACCTTAGGGTTTTCTTAACAGGATTACTACATAATTCTTTGATAGAAAAATGTGACATAGCCAACCTCCATTCCCCCCTTCTGACCTCCCACTGGCCAGACTCAAAATTGCATCAGTAGCACTGATTAACGCAGATTTCTAGGAGTTAGGGCCTATATGTATCACTTGCATTATTTAACCCTTTTGCGGTGAATGCAAATGAGATTGAATATCGCAATCCATATATAATTTTTAGTAAATAAGCCAGAATTCCCCAAAAATATTGCTGCAATCCCAATTTATTGGACACTAATTTTGAATGCAGTAATATCGACTTTTTATAAAATGTACTGTAGGTATTTGAGAGGATCCTTAGCAGTGAAGTAGGGTGAATTGTCATTTGATGCAACTAGGAAGAAGCTGCGCTCCACAAATAGCTGTTCCATGTTATTAAAACATTCATGTTTTTCATTCAAATGCTTTACTGCTTTCTAAACCCACAAAGATCATTAGAGTACCCATGAAATTATATTATCAAAATATATTTTTCAAGTGAAACTTCTTTGCTGGCACCTACCATCTTTTCATGGGAAAAAAATCCTTGCCTTGTAACGAAAAGCCGTAACGTAAGTGACGTCACAGTACTAATGGGTGTGCGCCCGTCTGCTTGGCCCTCGCACTTGCGCAAAAAACAACATGCCGGTCCCGCCGCACATGCGCTGTGGTGGTTGGGCTCGGCACACATGCGCAGCAGCAGCAGCCGGCTCTGCACACCGCTCATGCGCAGGAGCAACAGCAACCCAGCTTGGGGGACAGAGGCAACAGAGGCGGGGGACAGAGGCAACAGAGGCAGGCACCAGAGTCACCCTAGTATTGCACAAGATTTTCCAGGGAAGACGCAACGATTACAGAGGCCCTGCACTCTTCCCCAAGGCATTTAAATTAAATGCCATGAGATTGCTTGATGCCTCTGCAACTTCTCTTTCCTTGTCTTTGGCGACGCTTCACCATGGCAACGCAGCATCATTTGACAACGGAGGTAAGGAAGGGGGCGCGAGCAGGGGGGCGCCGACTGAAAAGATTTGCGCACCCCTTTCCTAGCCCATACTGCCCTTAGCCTTACATATTCTCACACATTTTCCTACAGCTTATCTTTCCCCAAAGTGGTTATGTATCTACCATGAAGGCTTCAGTATTTAGCTTCACATTACATTCAGCTTTATTAATCATTCTGAGCCTGATTATTTATTGATTTAAGCACACTATACCACTTTTAATTACTGTTCTGAAGTTAATACATTGATATATGTTTTAAATATACAGCATAAATTTTACATTTTATATTGTGGTTAGGGGCACATCACAATTGTTAGGTGCTCCTGGCACCCACTTTCAGTTGTATTCACACATTCACAATTTTACACCCACTATCATCACTTTAATCATAATTCATTTTGGTCATCTAGTGGCTGGATCAGTTGATAATCCACTCTCTTGTTCCCCTTCATTAGTTTATAGAGCAGTGAAACATTTGAAAGAGAAAGACAAACATGCAATCGTGTAACAAAAAGGTTGTGTGTGCTGAGCATGCGCATTTTAAGTTAAACTTCTTTGTCTTTGGTCACTGTTTTGTCACAGATATTTTATATTAGATTCGGGGAGCGCAAACTTTTGAAGCTGCGCCCCCTGTCTTCCCTTCCCCAGCTTTCGCCCCCCCTACTTTGTATCTGCGTCAAATGACGCTGCGGGGTCGTGTAATATCACGTCACGTGACCCGTGGCATCATTTGATGCATGTGACCACGTCACATGGCCCCGCAGCATCAATTGATGCCGCATTGCATGGCGACACATCACACAGCCAGCTGAATCCTGGTAAGCAGAGTGTTGCAGGGGCCTCACGCGATCCCCCGGCATTTAATTAAATGCCTGAGGGAAGAGCGCGGGACCTCTGCAACTGCCCGCGCTCCCCCCGCAAAATCTCCCACCCCTCAGTTTGCTCACACCTGCATTAGATAACAGTAAGTGACTTTGTGAAAATACAATAATAAAAATATCTTCGATATTCTTCCAAATGTACAATCTTCTTCGGCGGTCATCTTCTTCGGGCAGGCTCTGACACTTTCACCTGTAAAATGAGAATGTTATATATTAATAATCGAGAAGAAATACATTAGTACAGTATAGTGCATGAATTACACTATGTGGCACGCATGTGTTTTTATGGAACCTGGTTGAAATGCACAAAATCACGCTATAGCTGTAGGTCTTCCTCATATACGATGTAATGATGTACCACTATATTTTACCTAGCTCAGTCGTCCTCGGCGGCATCAAACTCTTTGACTGCTCAAGTTTTAGCTTACCATTTTTCTATCAACGTAAACATGATTGTGGTTTCTGATGCACCAAAGATATACTCATGTTGTGATGATGCTGAATAACAACCATCCAATGATACTCTTGTAGCCACCCCATCTGTGGCTACTAGTTTGCTTCCCTCCTGGAAGTAAGCCCTGTTACGATTAGGTTGCCAGTAGTTGATATGGGTTTTTCTCTCCTCCTGGGTACTGCACGGTGACATCAGGCCTGGGCATGACCAATCATGAGTCAGACCTGGTGCCCTCCTCCTGGCTGTACTTAAGGGCAGGTACTGCCCAAATTTAGCAGTGCCTTTCCCCACTTGAGGAAGGCAGGTCACACATTGGAGAGGCTGAGTATTGGGCCTTCTCAGTCCTCTTCCCTCCGGGGGAGAGTGACTGTGGACCATACATCTGCCTCTGCTAGGGAGGCATGGAAGAGCTATGATGGCTGCGGGTGCCCTTGACCTGTAGTGACGGTCCAGGGACCATCCTTCAATGGTAGCTGAGAAGTACTGCATCAGCCAGAAGCCTGTTTGTTACTGTGCTGTACAGAAGAGATAATAAACCGTTCCTGTTATACCTCCTGCCTGGTGCGTGACCTTACTGGGGGGGAGAGATAATAGTTATACCGTGGGAGATCACCTTCATTTCCTGGAGCCTACGACAGATGGTGGCGCTGCACTGCTAAAGAGATATGTAGGGTGTGAACCCCAGAAGCCTAGTCCTGTGTCCCCACTACCACCGGCAGACAACTCAGCCCTCCTGTTACCAGCAGGTATCATGCACCACACGACAACTAATGGCCAACTCTCCCACTGGGTGGAGGAAACACTGTTACACTCTTATAGAAAAAGAGTAGACAAGCAGGCAGAGGGAAAAGCAATATACTTCATACAGTATGTACTTCATACAATATACTTCATACAGTATGTACATGTGTAAATACATATCTTACAAACACCAATCTCACAGCCAATGAATTAATATTTCAGAGGAGTTAAAGACAGAGTCTATTCTTATTTATGTCTACCAAAAATTAAATTGAACTAGAGACAGGAACCATGTAAAATATTACTCAATATTATGCATGTTGAAAATTCTGTTACCACCTCAAAAATCTAACAACTCACTATCAGATCTGCACTTGTCTTCCTGTTTCATAAAAATGCAGAAATAAAGCATTGTCTGTTTTCATATTGACTGATATTTATTTTACACCTGATGACATCTCTCATGAGATCTCTCATAACGGTCTAATATTTACTTTGTGCATTACAGTGCTTTGCAAATGGTAGAAAGTGTTTCCCAACTAGATGAAACAGAACACAGGGTTTATTTATCTGAATTATTGGAAGCACAAACTAAACACGGACTTTTATATGGGAATTCCCAAATGCACCTTTGCAGTTGACTTGTTTTTGCATATCTAATTATTTTGCTTACAACTGCGATGATTGTATAAATGTCATTTTTTTCTTCAAATGCGTATGAAGTCACTGAGCATAGTTAATCATAAAATATTGGTAGTGCAGATGGAAGCCAGCCATGCATAGATATTTAAAGAAATGATTACTTTGCATGAGTAACATTTTTTGTTCCTTTTGTTTTCAAATAGTAGGCACATGTATTTATTATGTATTCATCATAATTTATTTATAAGAATCAAACATGGTACAATAAGTGTGAAAGATTCAATACCATGCATAAACATTATAATATGTATGCATATCCTGATATAATTGGTAAAGATAGTAGGGGGTCATATTATAGTTGTTTGGTTACAAAGAGAAGTCCCTTTAATAACAATTGTCACCCCAGTCAACAATTTAGGTTATTGTGTGCCTAAGAGCTCAAGTAACTTACCACCCAGTAAATGTGTTTACTGTACATCTTAGGCCTAGATTTTCTAAACATTGATATTAATATTGCTGGTCACACAAAAAAAAAATAAGTGTTAGTAATATTCTAATCGCCATATTTACAAAAGGTTTAACGCTTACAAAATGCACAGCAAAACGTGTGGGCTAAATTAAATGCCAGGATCGCTAATTAGTATAGGAATATGCATTGCCTAGTTGCATATGCAAGAGTGTATTTGGTTGGGGTATATAAGGCGTAGTGTAATAGAGGCTCTCTCTTTCTCTCAGTCAAACCAGGTGAATTTTTGTGATTGTTGATGAATTGCATAGAAATGAAATATTAGTAGCTGTGTTACTCCAGATGCGATAGTGCAGAATAAATGAGTACTTCAGTATTAGGTGATACCTTTTTTATTTGGACTAAAAAAGTATATTTTAGGAAAAGCTTTAAAGAGTTCTCCTCTCTGCTGCAGGTTAAGCAATACTAATTTACACAAGATTCCATGAGTTTTACACAGATGTAAAATCAAAGGTTATCTAAGGCAGATGAGATAGAGAAAAAATAGAAAATAAACAGAAAGGGCAATAAATGGATAAAAGGGCTAGTGAGAAATGTGGAGAGCATGTACTGTACATTAGGACCAAGTATCCAGCAGCCGCGTGAATGGGAACTGAGGGGGGTGGAGGAGTGTTAAATTTAAAGATTAGCAGAGGCAGGGAGACACATTAAATACAATTCTGTTAGTGTGTAAGAAACTCCAGATCAGTATTATATTCTCTTTCTCAAAGACCATTATTAGTTTAAGTTAATGGTTTCTGTTCTTGAGTGGGAATTTCGATTTTAAAATCATTAATGGCATGATCTGACTGTGAGATGTGCAGTATCTACCTTCTTCATGGTGTGTCATTGTGTGTCTGTAGGTTCATTCTAGTCTCACCAATGTAGCATCCTTGGTAACATTTGCTGCATTGAATCATATATACTGTACCACATTCTTGGATGTGTAGCAGTATGATCATTTAATATTGAATGGTCTATGTGTGTGACTGGCTGTGGGTGGAGATGAGCGATTTCTTTTTGCGGATTAGGATCCGCCTAGAATCGGCCGGTTCCTTTGGTCCGTGGATCAGTCTCAAAAATGGCAATTCATCTTTTCGGATTTAAAAAAATAATAATTTAACACCAACCATCCGTGGATTCCGCAATCAGTTGACAAATCTTAAGAATCCAATCCGCAGATTCGGATTGCTGAACCCGCAGATTGGATTTTTAAATTCCATCCGCGGATTGCGAAATCCGCTGATGGATTGTTAAAATCCACCAGTGGATTGTATCCAATGGCAGTTTTGCATTTAACTGCACAGATTGAAACTGTAACAATCCGTTGGCGGATTTTACACTGTGCAGCGGATTTTGAATAGCAAATTTGGGAAAATCCGGGAAATTAATTTGGGCTGGTTCACTCATTTTATTGATATGTATGTTTACAATGTTTGCAACATGTGATGTTCCATTGTTGTTCTATTCTCCACATTATTGAGTTCATTATGAAGTTTTCTGTTGAATAACTTCTATCTGAGGTTTGGCATTTGCTGGAATGCAACGATGTGAGGCTTGGGGAAGACTTATTTTAATCTGTCATTCACTTTTAACAGGGTTACGGATCTTTGATTATTTTTCGCATTTCCTCTAGTGGTATGCGTCTGGTTGTTTCCTTTTTGTATTGTAGCAGGCTTTCACATGGGACTTTCAGTGCAGATGTGATGTGTTTTGGTATTAGTGTGTAACGAGTGCTCACCACAAACAGGACGGGGCCGCAGGGCTGAGGTGGGGATGTTTGAATACACCGACCAACAACTGCGCAACCACGTCCGGATTTAAGAGTCATAGTCGTGTAGCTGGGTCAGGATAGTCGTAATACTCACTGTGGTCTATGATTGGAGAAATCGGATGGTCATTGTGCGTAGCCGGGGTCCAGGAGTAGAGAGGTTAGAATTGTCGTGTGCATAGCCGAGGTCCAGGGGTCAGAGAAGGTAGAGGTCCGGGTTCAAGCTGAGGTCAAAGGTACAAGAGATCAAGCAGAATGCACAGAGCAACAGCAGGGCTGCAGGATATTTGAGGCAAGCACTAGTACATAAACACAAGTTTATGCTCAGCCAATTTGCCTAGGGGCTGGCTGAGCATATACGCACAGAGAACCAAAGGGAAGGCTGCAGACAGTGAGTCATCACACATAGACTGTGTACTGATAGCAGGGGTGGAGTGTATCCCAGCTGTGGAGTAATGAAGGGAATTAGCATTAACCTCTCAAGTGTTTCTGGTCATGTGACGCCGACGTGTAGTGGAGACAGGAGCATCCTCTGTTGCGTCACGGGAGGCGGTGCGGGGGTCGAGCCTAGGTCCGGTGCCGGCAGGAGTACTGCGTCGCTCGCGAGCAGTGCACACGTGAGGGGCGTCACCCAATGTATCATGGGGGCGGGACAGAGGTCCAATCCACACATATTGTTTAGTTCTTACGACATTTTCACATGGCAAAATTCCAATATTTGCTAGTTTTGCACATCTACTGGATGTCCCATCTTAAGCTTGCCCCTCCACACTTTCCATATATACAGGTCTTTTAATGCCGCTGGTTGTGACAGATCCAATGCAGATAATTCTTCTGTAATTATACAGGTAAATAAGAATTTTAATCAGTTAGGGTTGGGACCTCCGATATCTGGTCATGCCTTGAAGTGGCTCACAGGCTTATAATGCTTTGGCCAAATGGTTAAACTAAATAACCCTTTTTTCAAGATATATATATATATTTCACTGTATATTTTTGTCATATTGGAAGTAGCTCTGGGCTCCCTTTATGTTCCATCCTGACAGAAGTGCTCATTTATGGTTTAAAACACATACCTTTGATTAAGAAATAAGTGAGGACGAAAACATTTGTTCCCATATTGTGTTTTTATATTTAGTAATACATTTTTTTTATATTTTTTGTTTATTAATACAGTATAGTCTGCTGTGTCTTTACTACTCAGTCTCTAACATTATGGGGTCTATAATTTGTCTTGGTATTAGGAAGACTTGAGGATTTCTTACTGTGATTGTAAATTAGGCAAGTTGACATATTTACACTTCTTTATAGATCACCTAACAGATTACAGTAAAAAGAAGTCTGTAGGCCTACTCATATCCTAACAAGCAAAAAATGTGTCCTTGTACTTGCTATAAATTGTAAAAAATTAATTTGGAAGACCGCTACATAAAACCCAATCCTTTGTGACCCAAACACTTTTAGTACACTAAATCATGCTGTGAAAGTACCTGTTAACTTGTTAAAGTTGAAGCAATTTGCACCACTCTTTAGCTGTTGGACGTTACCATCATACAGTAGTTGTACTTTATGGCAATTATATTTCTGCTAGCACATTGCTTCTTTACTATAGAAACTCATTCCCAAGCTATCAAAGTTAAATTGTACCAATCTTAAATACAGCTGAGGCTGACCTTATTGCTCCTGTTAAAATGACGCATTACGAAGACAACGTGCACGTTACAGTTCGTTTCAGCTGAGCTGTGTTAAATCTCGTATCAAATATTGCGCCAGTGGTGGCGCAATGCGACACGTTAACATGAGCAACAATTGCGAGCATGCATCAAGCAGTCTCAATGTAGCACATGAACATAGTGTCACATGACATCTATGCAATCTAAATAAAATTATGTTTACCATATCACTTGCTATTTTGCCGGCATACAGTATGTACTAAATAGGTATACTGAATACACATATTCACAAAATATATTACACAAAAAGACTATAATAGATGCAGTCACTCTAGATAATGATGTCACAATCATGAGCTATGTGTCATGAGTGACGCCATTAAATTAACAAATCGCGCCAAAAAGAACAGACAGGAACAAGGGTTTTTACTGTAAGTTTATTCACTTTGTCACAGATTTATGGAAATATTTCACCTGAGGAAGGGAGATTCCCGAAACGTTGTGCGTTTGCAACCTGCAAATAAACAGTTTATTATGCTATAATGTCTGGTGTAAGACTTTATTAGAATAATGCGGCAACCGCAGATATCCAGCTCCAAGTTTAACTATGTGGCAGAAGTGGGATCCCGGCCACTCTTCAACTGCCTGCACCTTACAATGAAAAATTACACCCATTGTGATTATCTAAATGGAGTGCGGTAAGATCTAAAACCTTTACCCTGACTGGGTATACTGGATAGAGAGAAACTTATACCAGCAATGAATATTCCTTAATAGGTGGGCAGGATAAGCCTCTCATAAAAGGTATACTTTGCCTTAGAATAATGTAATGGATGAAGTGTTCCTTCGGATTGTAAGTATGCTGCATAACAATTTTAAGCCCATTAAGTAATATACAAACAGGGATAATCAAACTTTAGAAGGGGTCTTTTCAATTTAACAAGGTTTATTTTTATGTTTCTTTTAAAAATAAGATGCTGAAAGGTTAACTTATTGTAAGCCTTTGCGTCTTTAGCACGTCTTTATGATCAGTTTTTGAGGAACCGCTACAGTTCGGTTCAAAATAAATAAAATAAAAAGTAGTAATGCAGAGCATGAATGTTGGAAAAGAACAAATCTTTGCTATAAACTTCTATAAGTAGTCTAACATCTACAATAACATATGACAACACATGCAAATTAATTTATAATGCCCCGAGTTAATAGGCAGCTAAGACTTATCAGCAAGCTTTAGCTGTAGGAGGCAGGACATTTATCACAACTAAGCACCACCCGATGGCCAATGTACTACACATGCAAATCATTTACTGACAATATCACATCTGCTGTTCTGGTTACTGAAACATAAAAAATATTATTCAAATATTAGGGAAAGAGTCTGTGAAGCAATCAAACATTTTGCCTTGAGGTGCCCAGCTGCCCCTCAAAAAAAGAATATCTCCCTGGGTCTGTGTTACATTATTATGTATGCTTCTCCCTGTAAAATCTCAATAAACATTTTGAAATAAAAAAAAGAATATAACTTTATTGTTATTGTGAATATTATAATTACAAATGTTACATGTGTTAACAAACAATAGCAGAATGAGGTGTAGTACAGTTAAAGATGTAGCACCACTTCACAGATAAAAACCAGAAAACAAATTAACAATGTAATTGTCTCCCTTTGTCAAACTTAACTTTTTACTCTGTGTCATGGGAAAAGTTAATTAGTTTTTCTTTTAATTGGAAATACTGCGAATCTTTCTCACAACAACAAACTGCTCTTCTCAAGCCTTAACTGTTTGGCTAATAATTCCATCACAACTGGCATCGTGATTATGTTTTTAAAGGGGATTCAATAATCCCTTCAGACCATCAGATTACCTGAGAAATATGAAACATTGCAAGATACTGTACTCACACTTGTCTTCTTTCTGTTTGCAATAAATAAAGATTATCATACCGTATTAATAAAAGAAATATAATTAGTTCTCAATCCCTCATTTGTTTTTATTTAGGTTGCCGACTACCTAGAGCAAAGGTGGCCAACTCCAGTCCTCAAGAGCTACCAACAGGTCAGTTTTTCAGGATATCCCTGCTTCAGCACAGGTGGCTCTCAGTGACTCAGTCTTTGACTGAGCTAAAGGCTCAGGCTTTGACTGAGCCACCTGTGCTGAGTCAGGGATATCCTGACCTGTTGTTAGCTCTTGAGGACTGGTTGACCACCACTGACCTAGTGTCGCACAGTAGGACCGAAACTTTAAAATCAAATTCTGTATGCTAAAGGTCAGTGAGAACAAATGTGTAATAATCCTGTAACCTACAGGGAGAAGAAAGAGAGGAGATGGTCAGAAAATATTACAATACAGGCATACCCCGTTTTAAGGACACCCACTTTAAGTACACTCGCGAGTAAGGACATATCGCCCAATAGGCAAACAGCAGCTCACGCATGCGCCTGTCAGCACGTCCTGAACAGCAATACCGGCTCCCTACCTTTACCGAAGCTGTGCGCAAGCGGGGAGAATATAGAGTCTGTTACAAATGCGTTATTTATATCAGTTATGCACGTATATGACGATTGCAGTACAGTACATGCATCGATAAGTGGGAAAAAGGTAGTGCTTCACTTTAAGTACATTTTCGCTTTACATACATGCTCCGGTCCCATTGCGTACGTTAATGTGGGGTTTGCCTGTATACATTGACAAAGCGGCCCATCATTTTCTTGCATCTCCCCCACCCAAAAAAAAATCTGTTTTGCGGTATAACATCTGCAAACGGATGTGTTGGTTTTAATCTGCGTGGATTCATCAAAAACCACCAATGGATACCACCCGTGGATGGATTTGTAGAATACAATCTGTGGATTCAGCAATCGGTTGGCGGATTCTCAAGAATCTCAAGATTCTCAAGAATCCGCAAACGTTTTTGGACTACAATATCAATTTTTTTTAACCTTTGCTTTGCAGTGCAGTGTCTTTTTCATCAGACATTTGTATATGTGTATATATGTATATATATGTGTGTGTATGTATATATATATATATATATATATACATGCATACATATACAGGGCTCAACAAATGCACTCGCCCCCTCACCTTGGGGGAGGGCATTTTGCCCGCTGTTGAGTGTTACGAGCGGCACGTGATGCGGTGTTTCCCAGTATTTTCCTGCATCTCTCTTTCAAACTTCAGTTTCTCCTCTTGCATCTCGTTTGTGAATGGCAGCGCAGCGTCAAACGGAATGCTACATGACATTATATATTATATATATATATATAATGTCATGTAGCGTTCCGTTTGACGCTGCGCTGCTATATATATATATATATATATATATATATATTATATATATATATATAATATATATATATATGAAACTCATGACTGGCAGTTAATTTAGAGGGTTATTCCCTTTTTCATACGTTTCATCAGGTTGGCCCCCGATGAAACCAACCTGGTGAAACGTACCTCGGGTACGTCTGACATCACTTCCTGGTGACGATGGCTCATCGGAGAGGTGTGTGTGGTGGGTTGTCAGAGAATTTAGGCAGACTGCAATCATGGGCATTACAGCGCTCTGACACTGAATCGTTTGGCACACTTTAGTAAAACTAATTCTGATAAAGTAATAGATATACTATTAAGTTTGATATACTATCAAGTTAGAGCTAAGTTCTGAGCATCAATTACAAGAGTGTCTCTTGGCTCTACCACTATACTACTATATAACCTCCACTGATGAGACTGTAAAGCAGGATTTCAATAAGATCCTACAATTGAGATACTATTTAATCAAACAGATAAAAGATTAATCTGTTTGGTGGTGGGTGGTTCAAAATCCAAGAACCTACCCACTTTATTGGGGATAAGTTATTGAAGCAAAGGCATTAGCCAAGTTATATCTTGCCTCTCTCTAACTATTATACTTAATGGATAACCCCTGCAACCATTATTGGTGAGGGTCACAATATCTGCTTCAGCAACACACAGGTTTCCACCAAGGGATGCATTTTTGCTCACTAAGTGTTGATCCACCTATAACTTTAAGTATATATAATTAAAATACATTACCTGTGGTGCACAATATACGTGAAAGCGTTTCATTTCAACACACGCCTACTGTACCTCCACTTTTAATTGTTTTTATACATTTCTATTTTTTTCGCGTCAATTATCTCTAGACCCAAACATTCATTTTTTTTATTTTCTAAATTAATAAAGTATAATTTTACTTGCTAAGGGTTCTTTCTAGTGTGGCACAAGGGGACCCTTTCTTTCACTAGTATATACATGACCTACTCCCTGCAAGCACCACCCTCCTGTTTACTGTTTGGGTCAATATATACTTTATATTAAATACCCTCTTAGGCGTTGCGCAGGGTTTACACCACGCCCTCTTCAGTGTAACTTTCTCTTGCAGGATATAATTTCTCTTCAACGACTTGGATAGAATAGAATCTTGGGCAGGTAAACGGCAGATTAAGTTTAATACAGATAAATGTAAGATTATGTATTTGGGAATTTGGGAAACAAGAATAAACAGGCAACTTACGAGTCCTGGAAGGAGAAGAATTTAGGAGGGCTTGTAGACAGCAGGCTTAGCAATAGTGCCCAAAGTAAAAGGCAAACAAGACCTTATCTTGCATTAAACGGGCAATGGATGGAAGGGAAATAAGCAAAATGATGCCCCTTTATAAAGCATTAGTAAGACCACATGAATACAGTATGGATTAAATGTTTTTGCACCACTCCTTAGAAAAGGCATTATGGAACTAGAGAAAGTGCAGAGAAGAGCCACCAAATTAATAAAAGATATTAATCATCTGATTTATGAGGAGAGGCTAGCTAAATTAGATTTGTTAAAAAAGAGGTGTCTAAGAGGGGATATGATAACTATATACAAATATATTCAGGGCCAATACAAGGAGCTTTCAAAAGAACTATTCATCCTAAGGGCAGTACAAACAACACAGGGCCATCCTATAAGGTTGGAGGGAAGGATATTTCACCAGCAACAAAGAAAAGGGTTCTTTATAGAAAGGGCAGTTAAAATGTGGAGTTCATTACCTATGGGAATTGTGATGGCAGATACAATAGATATCTTCAAAAAAAGGTTGAACATCTTTTTAGAGATTGTCATGGGAGACCAGGCATTTACACCTTTTATACCGGGATCTTAACACTGTGCAAAACAAGTTGGTAAAATAAATTGTCATTCACTTAAAATTGGCTAAGCACAATGAAACACAACATACATGAGAAAGACACACTTACTGGGGGTCTGGGGCAGAAAACTAGACTTTCCTAGCTTGAATAGAACATAAAATGAAAGTCTTTGGTTGACCGGGACTTGTCTCGAAATGTCCTGGAACTCAAATTGTCATGAAGTTCCTGATGCCACCGCTGTATCTGTTCCGGAGCTGCTGAAATCCCTTGACTGGGAGCTAGCTCCAAACATCCTGGAACTATTTTCAGCTTGCAATCCTAGCCGCAAAAATTCTCAGAACTTGACCCCGAAAAATGGAACTTAATTTCTCGACCTGAAATTTCTGAAGCCGGCTCGCTGCTATTTCTCCTTAAGCATCTTTTGGTACATTCAAATTTGCTCTGCTGTTCTGGCGCTTAGAATCTGCCCTCCGTATTGGCTGAGGGTTTCTTATAGTATTTCAAAGTTCATTCATGAAATACTACAGCCAATCTGAGCGTGAGAATATTCCTACCTGCCAATCAGAGCACTGCAAGTCTATCGAAGCCAGGCAAGCGTGGATTCAGAATCTGACAAGGGCATGCGCCAACTTGGCACCTCTGCCACTTGTCATGCAGAAGCTACCCGCTGAGTTAAGCTCCTCAATGACTGAGTTAGGGCAAATGACCCTGGACCTGGAATTCCCAGCTCATATTACTGTGCACAAGCATATACACACTTTAAACATACTGTTTAATAAAATATATACTTTATACCTGTCTAAGTCTTATGGTTATGAGGAATAGAATAAGAATCCTGCACTTTTATTCCTACTAGCCATATTCCCCACACACTATACCGGACTTAGACTTTTAAACTCCTTGCAATGGTTGGAGTACTCCCAGAACCCATATACAGGATTCTGGGTGACCTGGGCATTAACTGGGCATCCCCTTTTATACTAGGGACCTCTTTACCGTTCTATAGATACCACACATCCCAATGCTCCATTTACCTTTCTGGTCTGTGCTGAAGCAGGGAATCCTAGCGGTGAGTCACGCTAGCGTTTTCAAGGGGTGATTTTGCCGGAGCAATTTGTCTCAATGTATCCGAGAATCCATCCCGTTTCCCAGGTACATTTTTGGGGTATCCAGCAACTCTAGAACCCAACCCATTCTGACAAGACTTTCTCAGTAACCCCCCCCCCCCCCCCCCACCCCCCTTGAAACTCATAGCCTAGAAATCTCTGCTTGCTGGCACACCTGGAAAGGTAAAAGCACAAACATTTATTGTCGCACATTTTTACAGAATGCATTAACAATCACTGGGCTCAAGAGCTGACACTCCCAAACCCCAATATATGGATCAGAGGTAACCAGATAGGTGGCTAAGTTGAAGACTGCACCACCTGTGCTGAAGCAGGGATATCCTGAAAACTGACCTGTTGGTAGCTCTTGAGGACTGGAGTTAGCTACCCCTGGTCTAAATATTTTGTAGCTATAAAAAACAAAATATACTTGTTAACAAGGACATTCAGTTAGTATATTTTTTAATAATATCATACACTAAAGACTGTGCAGATATATTTGTGTATGTAGAGTTTGCCTGCACAGTATGTGTGATTGCCTGGAAATTAGAGAGACATTCATCGATTCAAAAAAGGCACAACTAGTCTTGTGAGATATTATTGCAGCAATGTGCCCTTGTGTGCCTGCCTGCCTGTCTGAGCAGATAAGTTGACATTTGGCAATTTTATTACCTTGGGACAAATACTGTACACTAGTTATCTAAAAACGAATACATCCGCAAAGTGATGAACATACAGTATACATATACACACATAAGGGATTATTTATGGATGGCCCCTGACTGCAAATACTGTTCCAGGCTTATTAAAGGATAGAATCCAATAGGTTTCAACTACAATATTTATTCTTGATAAATCTGGTGCGGGTTTTTTTGGCCTCATTTTTCAGATATGAGACTTTGATAAACTGTTGCCCAGAGAGAATAAATCAACATCTTTCAGCAAATATTGCAGTATTCACCAAGCTAAAATGGTTTTTAGCCCATTGTAACCTGATTTAACTTTTTTTTTTAAGCAAAAACATATGACAAATTTGTTGACAACTTGATATCATGTGATACCTCATGGATTCTAATAAAACTAATTAAGGAATGTATGTTTATTAGTTCAGCATTTAATTAGTCCATGTTAAAATGTCAAGATTCAGCCTTTTCCATACCTTTTTCCTATTACATAATAAATACACTACAGTGGCTATGTCAGGCACATTGTCTCATTACATGTAAAAATTACAGTACCATATCTGAGTCTAATAATCAATTGTTTATTGGCATTAATATAATGCACAAACCATTTAAAACCAGTTGCAACATTTGGTCCAGCACTTTATTATATACAACAAAACAGTAAAAATAAATTAGGCAGAACGCCTGCAGCCTTTAAACAGGTAAAGTACAGTATGTTGGCTGAAAATTCCTATTATGTTAATTTTAACAATGTTGCATTAATTCGGTCTATTAGTACATTGTCCTGTTTATGAAATATGATGTATTTTTAATATATAACTATAATGTGCTTTTGGAAAATATAATATTATTGCTACCAATATTGAAAGATATGTGTATCTACTACATGCCTAACTTTATTCTGTACAGTGTTAGAGAAATTATTATGCATAACGTTGCTACAGAAGAGAAGCCATGAGGCAGCCCCAGGATGTGTTAGAGGTAACCATTGATGTTGACATTCAACTATAATTAAATTCATTTTATCCTATATTTTATAGTTTACCTTGAGATGGCCTAGCCACAGGACAGTGACTTAAAAAGCAGTGTTTGTAGGATAATTAACATATGCTTGTATGAAGGTTTGTAAACAGAAGTGCAAATCTTTAGCACTCCTAGTTTAATAATCTTAGTCAATATATATTTAGTTGACTTCTAATATTATGGTATCATTTTAACATCTGCTAGTATTCTTGAAAATTGTGCAAAGTGAATTCCTTTTTTTAATGCACATGCTTAGTTTACATTATCAATCAGTATATTACAAGTGAAGGTCAGAGATTAGGGCCCATAGTTACCAAGTGATGCAACTCCATAAGATACCTAAGTGAATGGGAGAAGGAGTGGCTCAGTGAATAAAGACACAGGGGAACCTGGTTCAATTCCCGGTGTGAGCTCCTTGTGACCTTGGGCAAGTCACTTTATCTCCCTGTGTCTCAGGCACCAAAAACATAGATTGGAAGCTCCACGGGGCAGGGACCTGCAAAATGTCTCTGTAAAGTGCTAAGTAAAATTAGCAGCGCTATACAAGAACATGCTATTATTATTATTATTATTAATATCCTTTAAGGTGTCTTCCAGCGCTGGTGTTTTAAGGAGTGGCACCTCTTGGTGAATATGGGCCTATGTATTTATTTCTGTGCTCATTTTATTTGTATAACTATAAGTCCATATTTTTGAAGTAACTGTTTTTCTATGGAGATACGTGTCTTTTTTTTTATGTTCGTTATCTTTATCAGTCTATGAATCAGTAATGTACTCCATGATTAATACATAATTCAGAGTACACACTAATTCAGCTTTATGTGCTGTCATACACCATCATATATAGTATATATTACCAGAAATAAAGGGGTCAGAATATCAAGACAAACTAATGTAACAAAACTTGTACAGTATTAGGTGTAAAGAAACATCATAATGTTTTCCTTTTATGTATCTTGTTCAGTTTTGTTACCCCCGGATTTTCCCCTGATACATACCTGCAGAACCAATAAAACATGATGCACTTAATTTGCTTTATTATTAACAAAGGGTGTTCTTGTCACTAGAAACAGGCTGTTATTTCCTGCTGACACTGGGTGCTGGTTTAAGCTTCTTTTGATATATTTGTTTAAAAGTTATATGTTTTAAGAGATGTTCTTCTATTGTACATAAACATGGCAATTACAGCCCCATTTAGTTGGGTTATATAAAAAAGGTTGGAAAACTACAGTATAAAGACTCTGATATAGATGCAGCGCAATGGTTTGCCGCATAGTCGGCACAGAGTCCGCCAATGGTACGGTCCTGGCACGCACCTGCTCACGGAATCCCCGCGACCAGACTAATGGCCCATCAGGATTAACACAGCGGGGGTCCCTGCTTCTGAATGGGACTCCCGCTGTGTTAGTCCTACCGGGCAGCATCAGTCTGTAAGAGATGCGCAGTGAGAGTAGACCGAATCAGTCACTCTCTCTGCACACCTCTTACCAGGCAATTGCGCTCCTTTTATATTATTTTAATAACATATTATTGAATCAGGTGGTCTCCAGAGCTGGAGACCCCCTGCTTCCAGAGTTACAAGCCCAGTATTGGGGACCTTTAAACCTTTAATTTGTCTGTGCCTAGCCAGAGCTCCTACCGTCAGTCCCTTCTGTAAGTATCTCAGGAAACAGGAGATTCCCAGAACTGAAATCAATGCGGTCCAGCTTCGTAGACTCCATGCTTCAAACCTAGTACCAAAAAAAAACCTCATCCCAACCCCTCCACCTCCAACAGGTAAACCCACTTTAAAAGCTGTATTTTATGTATCTTTATGGGATGTTGAGTGTAGACTCTAGAAGGGAAATTGTTTTTCTTTGGCGGTAATATAGAAATATATATACACTCTATGCCCTCTCTGGCAGCTGTCCACCAAGTGTTTTGGCTGAGCGGATAATTCTCTTTGTAGATATATACATACAAAAGATGAGTCTAGTACTCATCAACCAGCAATCTTCACATCATAAACAAAAGTGTTTTGATGTGAAGGTTGCAGGTTTTTTTAAATACTTAATTTACAGTCATTGTTCCAGTTCATTAATACCTTTTAGATTATCCATCTATACTGCAATGGAAAGGATGTCAATCCATACTGAATGGTTTGTGCTTCATGGATTGCAAGTTTGCTACGGTACCTGCAGGGATTATACCAATACTGACTGTGTTACAACTTTGGGGTGAAAATGTTCTCCATGGCTAGTCTTGCATGAGATAACTCCCCAGTGTGAAGGACAAATGGTTGCAGCCTTGCTGCTGCTTTGGTCTTTAGACATGTCTTTGGAAGGCAATCGTTTTTTTTTTATTACTTCAGTGTTGCTAACAGCAAAAGCCGCTCCAGACATAGTTACACAACATTGCTTGCATCCTTTTCTTAACAGATGGGAAAAGGTTTTCTTACAAAGAAACCTGCTGTCCTATTTAAACCTCTTGGTAAAATGTTCCAAAGTTCCCAGCTTGAAATGTACACAAAGAAATTTAATGTTTGGATATCTTCACAGAGTTGAGCGTGTTTCCTAATTAATATAGTCCAGGACATAGCTTTATACCAGGTGCTCATAAGGAGTAAAAAGCCTAGAGAAAATATAATAATACGTTCAAATATTAAAGGAACCAATAATACAATCTGTTGTAAAATATCGTATAATAACACCTACATGAGCCCATTATCGGAAAGCAAGCCCTCCGCTACCCAGATGCAGAAGCCATGGGACATGAGCATTTCTTATAGTGGTCAAATAATATACAGTGCACAGTTCCCACTGCTGGGGACCACAGGTAGTCCCCGGATTCCTAGAGCGTGCTCACTGCCAAAGAAGTATATCAAGAGAAACAACAAAGAGAATATGGCAGTGCATATTAAAGGGATAAAAAGGTTAAATGCTTTATTCTGACATGGTTAAAAGGAGGGATGAACCCACCAACATATTTTGCACCGACAGGAGCTTCATCAAGGAGTAATATCAACATGTGACACAAATACAGTATATACACATCTATTCCAGAGGTTCAAATAATGGAAGTCATCAAGCCAAAAACAAAGAAACAAAAACCGAAACTTTCATAAATCCAAGACAATACATTTGTTAATATAGAACAAAATATTTGCAAGAGTAAAATAAAAAATAGAATTCAGAAAATGAAATAACTTGTAATAGGTGACAGAGATCCCAGTCATTAGAAAGACCTGCCCGATGACTGCCACGCAAAAGATATATTGAATTTCCATTAAAAACAAATGTATTCAATATTCCAAAATTAGAACATAAAACGTATATGTTCCGTTATAAGGGTTTTTAAGGTCAAGTGGTCACTCGAACATAACACTTCCTAAAATCACAGGTAAGTAAATAACACTGTGCATTACAGTTAATAAATTAAGATATTTTGTAATGTTTATGCGAGGTAGTTGAATAAAAATATGCTTCGAATTAAGACATATTTTACTATGACTACACTTACGATTCCTACGGTAGCCCATCCTCCTCCCTCCCACATCTATTAACCCCTCCCCCCGACACACACCCACACATCACACACACATACCACACTCCTATTTACCCCTGTACATCCATACTGCCTGTACTTATATTGGGTCTGGAGGATCAGTTGGGGATGGTGAGTTGTTTCCTGCCCCAGAGACATGGTGAGTGAGGAAGGGAGAGAGGCTTCTGCATATTCAGCCCCGGCCTAGAGATTGAGTCAGGGAGGAAAAAGATAGAGCTGTAGTGTGGAGCCCCACCCTTGCTTTGCTCCTTTCTCCTATAGGAACAAGCAGGGGAAGGCATATGAAGCCTCACTGGTTGTCCCTGGCTGAGTAACAGGCTGTTCAGCCTATCACAGAAGGACAGGATGAGCAGCCTTATGGCTTTCCTCATATGCTTCTGGTGGGGCCCTACTTGCTCTACTGGCCAGGCAGGGCCTCCTCAGCTTCCAGCCCGGTGCACTTTTTCTGGTGCTTCCCACCTGTCGGCAACCCGGCAAATAACATTGCAATGAAATTGACTTTTTTAAACAAAAAGCAAATCACTGAACATTGTATGTTACAGATAAGGAAGGCAACCAAATTGATTATTTGATCATTTTAAACTCTTATATGTGGGATTGCCCCTTCATACAGTAATCTTAAAACAAAAAAGAGAGCGCTAAAGAAAGATACTATCAATTCAAAATATAATCACTTTATATAGAATATAAACTATATCTATATATATATATATATATCTATATATATCTACATGTAGAGGTATCAGTACCGTGTTAGCCGAGCTTCAATAATCAAAAAATAAATAGATGATACTGTTCTGTGGCTAACGGGACACTTAGCAGTGGCCTAAACAGAGATCGAAATTTTATGAGTCATTACTGACACTAGCGAACTCTCTTCCCATGAGCGCTAAAGGCCATGTCTGTACATACTGTGCTATATGTATGCACACACAGCTGTCTCTCACACATACTAATACTCCTTATTTTTCCATCTCTATACACCAATAGGGACCACATAGTATCCACACACACTTTTAGTTGTGCTACAAACTCTCACATTTCCACACCCACCCACACCATTTATATCCCCTCTCACTCCACACACACCTTGTGTAGAGCACTGTTTATACTGTGGGCTCTCCATTCATTTTTATTCACACTGATACACATACACACTCTTTCTTCACTTGCTTTCAGTAACCCTTTGACACCTCTAGCCATAAAACACATCCACACCGGGGGAAGGACCAGCACAGATAACATTCCAAGAGACACTGATTTTAAGTAATCCTTGCTTCATTCATTGTAACATCGCCGGAAGAAGAGATCAGTGTATCTCGAAAGCTCGCACAAATAAAAGCATTTCGTTAGCCACAAAACGGTATCATCTATTTATTTTTTGATTATATATATCTATATATATATAGATATATATATATCTTACAATAACATGTAAAACTATGATATCCACTCGTTCCCTTCCCAAAGGCTGGACAAGTTGTTCCTATGTGGTCACTCTGGTAGTTGAAAATCCGAACCAGTCGTCGGTGAAAACAGCAGAGATGCTGAAGTCGTAATTGCCAAGGGAGGAAGCTGCACCCACGAGGGAGCTGTTTGGAACTCAGTAGCTTCCTCCCTTGGCAATTAGGATTTTGGCCCATCTGCTGTTTTCACCGACGACTGGCTCAGGTTTTCATCTACCAGAGGGACCACATAGGAACAACTTGTCCAACCTTTTGGAAGAGACTGTGTGGATATCATTTTTTTTACATGTTATTTACATTTTTCATATTGTTTATATTTTATATAAAGTGAATATATATATTGCTAGTGTCTTTCTTTTGCTCTCTTTTTTGTTTTTATGTTGTCTAGTGTGCCCAGTTTGATCGCGAGAGAAAGATTTGAGCAGCAGGATTGACCATCTTGGATATTTCTGGATTTCCGAGACCAGCGCATACCCAATTTTCTATCTACCCTTTATAATCATCAAAGTTATGCCTTTTTTTAAATATAATAAAGATATCACAGATTTCATTATAAGAGAACCCCAGATTGTATCTCTACTATATGGCTGGCTGAGATAAAACAGTGCTGTTTGAGTCTTTAAAACATTTGGTAGCTTTATTTTAGTATATAAATCTTTTTAAACTTGCAGAATTGTCATAAATACCTGGCTGCAGTACAGTAGTTATAAAAGTCACCTCAAAGTTATCATACATTGTCATCATTGTATCTGTTATCTCCAGCATATTGCCTTATCATTACTTACGGATATCAGAGTACAGTCATTTATAACAGAGCAATCAATTTCATCTCTAAAACATGCAGTAAATATAGCAAAATGATCCGTTCCTGTGGCTTTTTGCTACTACGGGGGATTATGAGAGGTTACATCTCAAAGGTCGCCTTGAAGGACACCAGCCACTCACCAATAGATATACCGGCCATGATCTATTGATATATTGAGCTTCTTTGTGAGCTAATAGTCAGTAGCTGAGACAAATCAGCTATAAGAAGTACATGACGTTCATGATGCCAAATTTGTTGCCACAGTGCATGTTATTTCAAGGTTTGTGAGCTACATACTAAATACTGTGTTTGAAGACTTGAACTATACCAGCATATACAGTAAGTATTGATTTTGTCCTTTGGAGCTTTACCATCACTACACTTCTATAGATAGGAAATATTAGTAAGAGGGTAAGCTTGAAAGCAATTTCCCATACTGTGAGCACAACTAGCTTGAAAAGAAATTGTGCTTCTGCACATATTTGGGGATAAATAACACAGCACGTGAACATGTATCCTATAGCTGTCTAAATAGTGATACAAATGAAAGCAAACATTGTGACATGAGGTCTTGCTTAAATGATCTAGACAGACTTGAAGCTATTGCATCGGAAGGTTGTCACAGCAGGCCTTTCTTCAAATCAAGATATTGATTATATTGATTTAAACAGCTAACTCGTTAAAATGTTCCTGACCCTTAGAATGAGCTTGAGAAAGGGATGTTTATTTTGTGTAATAGAGAATAACATTGTTATATCTTAACAGAAATTGCAAAGATGAATAGTTTAAATCATTGCATTGCTAAAAGCCGCAAGGGCCAACTACACTGATCTACTCTACCAGAGATAACTTGTATCTGGATCAAACAAGTAAACATTTTTTTAAAAATCATGTATTTCTTACAAAGAAGTTGTGTTATCCTCATCTCTTATAAAAGATGTCCCTGTACGGATGTGCAGAGGTACGCAATGGAGACCGTTTTAAGGTGAAAACTAAAATGAGGCTTTATTGCGCCTGGTCCTTTAACACGGCAAAAATACACAAAATAAAGGCTTACTCTGCTTTGGGGAATATCTACACTTTACTCTGTCCCTTTCTAACCGGGTGGGTAGCTAAGCTAGTTACCACCCCCAAACATATATACATACATATATATATATATATATATATATATATATATATATATATATATATATATATATATATATATATATATATATATACATATATATATATATACATATATATATAAATATAAATATATATATATATATATATATATATATATATGCAAATATAACTGTATGCTCATCTACATGTCTTAGGCAGGTCTGCAACCCCGCCTTTCCCCATTATCACCCAGCATACAGCACTTCCACTGCAGCAAGGGATTCTGGGAAATGACATGCAAATGAGCACACAGTGTCACTTTTTGCCTCAATAACCATTTTTAACATGGTTCCCTATAGGCTTAAGCTTGCTGCATGGTCACAGCTTTGAGCACAGCCAGGGTTAAGGTGCATACCCAGAAAACCACCCACAGACAGCCGTTTCGACCTTGATGGGTCTCATCAGTGTGGGGTTGATTTTACTGGGAATGCAAGAGAGGCTATGGGATAGGCTAAACCATAATACTGAGTTAAGTTATGGTGAGTAAAAAAAGTGACAAAAACCCTCCACAGGAAAGCAAATATGCAAATATAACTGTATGCTCATCTGCATGTCTTAGGCAGGTCTGCAACCCCACCTTTCCCCATTATCACCCAGCATACAGCAGTTCCACTGCAGCAAGGGATTCTGGGAAATGACATGCAAATGAGCACACAGTGTCACTTTTTGCCTCAATGTTAAAAATGGTTCCAATCCATGAAGAAAGTCTCGTATCTGTTTGTTGTAGCTGTAGGAGAAGGCCTCTCTGCTGTCCTGGGTCAGCACACTTGTGTGCTATGGCAATGTCTGTGTCCAGGTATAGAGGTCTTGTCCCCTTGTCTTGATATCAGCATACAGTCCTTCTGCAGCTTAAGACATCTGTTCCTCTGGTCAGCCCTAGTTGTGGGCTAAGGAAATCTCCTTCCTGTTTCTCAGAACAGGCTTTTTCTAACACAGTCTTAATAAGCCAGGTGGAGCCTGGTTGGTTGCCTGTGCAATTAACCAGCACACTGCTGGATTTAGAGACAGTTTTTCTCAACAGTGATAAGTTACTGTTACAGTCCCCTTCCCCTTTTTTTGTCTTACCATAATGGAAAGCAGGGGGTCCCGGGAGCTGAACCACATGATTTTAATCTGATATTGATAAAGGTAGTGTTGGTACTTTTTAAATCCATTGTCACATGATCCAATAGGAAGACACAACTGACGCCATTTTCTTTCCCCTGGAAAGGACTGCAACGTGTAACTTCTACCCAGAGCTGAAAATAGAATATTGCAGCACTGGGGACTCCCTGGTTCGCATCCCAAAATAATGGCAGGACTGGGACTTGGAAGAAAAAAAACAGTGGGAACTGCGGCATCAAATGGACATCCGCTCAGAAATATAGTAAAATATTTAGTACACTAATAAACTGTTTTATAATTGTTCCAATTTAATAGAAGCACCATCATATCTGAGGGAAAACAATCATGTGTTTGTGCTCACAATTAAAATGGTAGCTTTCATTATAATTGCCATTTTTTGTATTTGCAAATACACACATTTTATTGTTTGGTGTTTATGAGTAACGTGAAACCCAGTGATTTAGAGTGGCGCTTTAACACAGTGCAAGTGATCTAATAAAATATAAAAGTGGTGAAACTGAAAAAACTCTCAACCTTCCAGGGAATATACACTGATTCCCTCGCAAAACGTATGGATCCAGGGGGGGGGAAGGGAGCAGGATCGTCAGGAACACCCAGAAAAAAACATATACATACAGATCATGGTGTGGTATGAAAATAAATATGAGTCAGAACTCTGGAAAAACTTGGCTCTTATGAATAACCTACTTACAAGAAGTAGGATTTAAACCAGCATTTGTATAGGTAAAGATGAATATATTGGCTCTTCTACTTGAGATCGCAGACTGCAGCAGACTAGTAGTTTAAATGGTATGCCTGCTGGGACTTTCACTTTCACAGTACAGCAGTCGCATTCGTTCAGAGAACACCATGATCTGTATGTATATGTTTTTTTCTGGGTGCTCCTGATGATCCTGCTCCCTTCCCCCCCCCCCCTGGATCCATGGTGTTTATGAGTAGGCAGGAGAAAACATAATGCTGCTATAGCTTGTTAAGTAGTAAATGGAAAGAAGCCTTGATTGTTTCTGCAAATGAATAGTTAAAAAGTACTGAGACTTAAATAAGACAACATTGATTATAAGATGGTAAGTGCATACAGCAGATAAATGAATAGCAATTGCAAGCAGTGCTTAGTAGTGTACACAAACGTCTTTTCACTAAGCTTTGACTGCTAGTTCAAACATCCATAGGTACTTACAATTCCTAAACTAATCAAAAAGCTTAAGGACCATTGCTAAAGGCAGACAACCAAAAGAAACATGCATGTTAAATGTTAGCAATGTTCCTTTCAATGTGGTTTCTACTTACTGTATTTAAAACTGCAAACCAACCAATATCCTATATGTGTGTTTTAAATAAATCAGTTCTGTACTATGAGAAAATATTTGTAGTGTTTTTTTTTAAACAACTGTGAATGACATTTTCTATGTATTATAATGTAACAGGCATTTTTTGTTTCTATAGCAACCATTTACAAAGTCACGTCCCCTTCCTCTGCTAAAACAGGCTCTGACACACCCCTTTTTGAGCCCTGCCCTCTCTTTAGCAGTGCACCAATTGTATCTAGTGACTGCCTGGTTACATGATCTAACCCACAGAACTTTGCATCTTTGGTCCTCTCATGCTGCACTGACAGCCATTTAATGAACCCCCAAGCCAAAGCTTCGTCGATCGATCACATGAGAACAAATCGATCAGCAACTTAGCTAATTAATTATCTTTGTGTGGATTGTATTTATACACATATTAAAGCGGGGGAAAAGTAAATAGAAATAAAAAAAAACAGCTTGTACTGCTGCTTTAAGGCCTTGGTCCATTTTTGTTCATTTTGCATTCACTTCGACCTTTGTTTAACCTACAACTGATCTTACATGTTCTAATTATTTAGAAACAGTAGTGTGTTCATCATGAAGTAGATGTTATACATAAATTGTAGCAAAGATAAAATACCGATAAATATGTTTGCATATTTTCCACAGGTCCCAAAACATGTTTCATTCACCTCATTGTCACAGAGGTAAATAAAGGGGATAGGAAGTGACATGCTCAATAGATTCATGTAGAGACATGTGCAGAGGTACATATAATGGAGGCCGATTTGGGTGAAATTATATCTTGGCTTTATTGAGCCTGTTCCTTTTTCCAGGCAAAACATACAAAAACAACAAAATAACAAACCCCTAACCCTTTGTAAGGGCTAACTTACTTCCCCAACCTTATCTGCAGGACTGGGGGGATATTCCCATTACCAGCCTATAACCCCAAAGTCTCAGAAAGTACCATAAGCAGGTGGCCCTCCATGTCAGTCTCTGGCAGGTTCCTGGGTCCTCTGTGTCCAGAAAATATAGGTATCTGGGTGTCTTGATCTCAGCACAGCATTTGTGCTCAAGACAGTGTCTGTGTGCAGGCTTCTCTGCTCTCCTTCTGTCAGCCAAAATGTGAGCTAAGGAATCTCTCCCCGGTGTCTCACACAAGGCTTTTAACAGAGCTCTCATTAGTCAAGGTGGAGACTAGTTAACTGAGTGGCTGCAATTAACTATCTCTCTGCTGGATTCTCAGAGCTGATAGGGATAAGTCCCTGTTCCACACTGCATGACAAGTGGTATGAATGAAGCAGATTGTATGTCCTGTTGAAATCATGCAAACACTCCTGGCTAGAGATAGGCCAATCCGCCAAAATTCATTTCCCGGATTTTAGCTGATGTTACCCCAAAATCCGTTCCGCAGTGTAAAATCTACAAACGGATTTGGTTGGTTTTAATCCGGACGGATTAATCAAAAACCGCCATTGTATACAATCCGTTTACGGATTTGTAGAATACAATACGTGGATTTAGGAATCCGTGGCGAATTCTTAAGAATTCACAAATGAATTGCTGAATCCATTGATTGGATTGTACAAATCCATCAATGGATTGTGGAGTCCGCAGAGTGTATTGGAAATAATAATTTAAAAATCCACAAAACGCAAATCACCCTTTTTGAGATAGATCTGCTGGAATCTGCGGACCGAAGGAACCAACCGAAATGCTGCAGATTCAAATTCTCCAAAACCAATTCGCCGATCTCTACTCCTGCCTATGTTATCTTTGCTGTACCAACCGTAAAACATATATATACTGTATATATATATATATATATAGCCGTAGCCTGATTGTGTCTGGTATGCATCATTGTATGAAAAGATAGAGCATATGTTCTTAAAGAAAATTCACTATAATTTCCCTTGGCATTATAATTTATTTTATGCAAGCAAAACTTTAACAAGTACGGTAATGCATTCGAAAACAAGTGCATTTTTGTGATGAACCCTCAACAGTATACAGGTGAGTAATTTAAAACCATTATGTTTTGTCTTTAATAGACTTATATTATAGTGATAGTGACAAAGAGGTGCTACACTATAAGTGATCACTATTAATAATAACGTGACAGTATAAAAGCAATGTAAGCTGTGAACAATAAATAAACGTGTAATTAACGTGTCAAGTGAATAAATAAATAAAGATTGTAACTCCCTGCTCAAACCCTTCTGGCAGGGCCTGTCTTCTCTGGTCCCCAAATTGAAGAATTGAAGTCTCGTAACCCAGGGGGAGCATAAAGGGAGACAAAACACAACAATCTAAGTGCAGACAATAGTGTTGAGTGAAATAACTCAATGGTAAGCTTGGCTCCTATGTGCAGCCTACTCACAGGATTTCAGTGTTAATCAGGCAACATCAAAATAGCTTCAGGTGGTGTGGATAACAGATGGTCTTCTGAGTTTGAAGTGGTATTAAACTCCAGTATCAGTGAGATCATGGGATGTAAAAGTAAAGAGATACCCATAGTGCAGATCAATAGTATAAGGTATAAATTTATGACAAATTCAAAAATGCACACTTACAATAAAAACATTTAAAATACGCATGAATCACAATTGTGATATGAAGGATCGGCTCGGCTAGCCGAATGCAGAGGAGTCCCCAGAGTGTATCAGACTCTCAGCGGAGGCGGGGGTGAGCCACGGCACGAGTCGATCCTTCATATTTCAGCGTTGGTTTCAGCCTTGGGGACCCCCTACTTCTTAAGATACAGGCTCCATTATGGGGTGATTTATCCCCCTGCAGGATTTAAATCTCAAGGTCACGTGACACGGGAGATTTAAAAGCACAGGGGATACCGGCACCCCATTACGGGGCCTGTATCTTGGGAAGTAGGGGGTCCCCGAGGCTGAAACCAACGCGGTTCAGCTCAGGAGACCCCCTGCTCATGTACACTATTATTAAAATCAATATTTTTACTGCACAATCGCCTTTAAGAGCCGTGCATGGAGACGCAGCATCTCCGTGCAGCTCATACAGGCTGCAGTTTTTTCTATCAGCTATCGCGCTATAGAATTTATAGCACAATAGCGCTGATACAAAATACAGGTCACACGATTTTTATCAGCCTTAAAAAATGGCCTTCACTTCTTAGTGAATCCCGCTTAGGCTTCATGTCTTATAGCGCAATAAAAAAATGTATATTTGGACGCAAAAGCATGTGAAGTTTTGAGATAAGGGGTGTGACTTAGGCTATATGAAAACAGACTATCATCACCACCATTTTGGCTCAGCTGCCATTTTGAGTGTTTTCTTGCATGTATGTGTATCTGTTTATTTGCGTATGAAAGCTGCGCTGCAGATCATCGCTCCTAGCAAAGACCAACCCTTGTATTATTCCTACTAGTCATGATATTTGAAATAATTGCATTGTCACAGTTTTTCTAACGAATTCATTCTTGCTGAACCCCCGCTTCTCTTATCTTGCAGGCAGCTACACACAAAGGGTTAAGAGGTTCACTCCTTACATCAGGAGGTTATGAGGCCCAAATTACGGGGAGATATGTAGGTTAAAGGTTAGCATGCGAAGCATATATTTTTGCATGAATAAGGTTTTTGTATGTCATTATATTTTTGTTTATCTCTAAGCCAGCCCCCTTAAGGGGTGTATTACTCATTTGAGATATATAAAAGTGTGATGTCAAGCAATATGTGGTCAGAGGAGATAGCTCATTTTTGTATTCTCTCTCTCTCAATTTTGTACCTTGGTGCAATAAACTCACTATATTTTGAACCCTAGACTTATTGATATTATGTCTACGCTTTCACAGTAAATAGGCCCCTAATAATCTAAGCTCTTTAAATGATAACCCTCAATTTATTTTGTTGTGATCATTTATGTCTTTTTAAGCACAAATGTACAAAATCATTCTACTAAGTGTGTTTTCATATTTTCAGTGGTGTAGGTTTATTGATGGTTATTTAAACTCCTTATCTCAAAAAGAACAGCAGACAAGCAATAGGAAGGAAACAACTGTAGACTTGCAATATCACAATTAGGCAAGCATGTCATAACTACTTGCCACAGAATTAACACAGAAACTGAAAGACCAAATGTCAAATGCAAATTAGTAGTCAAATAAATACTTTGACTGTTGAAATAACAAACTATGACAAAAACAATAGATTTAATCTAGTGAAAGAATAGCTCGCAAGTGTGAATACATATAAGAGTTTATTAAATTAGGCAGGGAACACACAAAAGAACATTCCCACATAGGGCAAGTTAATTCTATTTCATGTTCCCCAAAAATATGTTACCAATAATAGGCCTTGTCATTTTGAGCTTTAGAATGTGATCAGCATCTAGGGAGACACCATTACTAAACATTCCACAGCAAACACAAATGATAGTCAGAATCAGGACTGGTTAAAGAAATGTACAGTCATGCAAACAGAGCAAAGAATACAAGCTGTTCCAAAGCAATACATTTCATAAACAGACAGAGAAATGAAATGGAATAAATCTAAATGTTAATATGCAAGAATGATAAAATATCGTATATATTTATCTCAGCAAACAAAAATACCACTTGTAAGTACATTTGCATGTCACAGACAGGTCTGCAACCCTGCCTTCTGCCATTATCTCCAAGCATACAATGCTTCCACTGCAGCCAGGGATTCTGGGTAATGAGATGCAAATTAGCACACAGTGTGTCACCTTTTTCTTCTTGTGCATTTTGACATGGTCCCCTATAAACTTATGTCTGCTGTATTACACAGCTTTGCATGGTAACCCATAGATAAACATTTATTTAACCAGATTCTGAATATCATATATTTATTTATACATTGCCAGATGAAACTGTGATTGTCTGAACAGTAGAACATCTGGTGAAATGCAGAAGATCCTCCAGTAGTTTTGAATTTTGTTTTTTAAACTTATATTTTTATTAAAGTTTTCAAACATAAATGGGAGGGGAAAGGATACAAAAAAGAAAAAGTGAGGGGGGGTACAACCATTTTGTATAAAAATTATTTACAAACATCAACAATCACGTTACATATTATACAATATCTTATTAACAGTACATTCCGCACAGAACAGGGGGAGGGTTTGTGCAGAAAAAGCAATCCTCATTAGTTAAAGTTTGCCTTATCAAATGCTTCCACCCACAATGGTTTGGTGAAAATTTGAAAAAATCACAGTTCTGAATGATATAATCGTTTATCTCTGCTAAAGTCGCCTTCTTATCTGTTCCAGCAGTAATTGCAGAAAATATAAAAAATGCATAACTACAATTCGGTTTAGTATAAGGACTTGAAATGACGTTAAGTATATGTCTATTCAGCAATTGTGCGGTCATAGCAATTGAGAATAATGTACAAAACATTGTGTTTAGATACATAAATTATGAAAACGCCTAAATTTGATAACGTCTTCAGCGACCAAGGTCAATTTACAATGGATCACTGTGGTAGACTCTGGTTTTATCTGTTTTTAAACACCTGCAAATTGACTACAATACATAACTGTACTATCCATTAGATAGTGCACATGGAATTCATTTTTACCATCTGGCAGATACACGAAGTACTGCACCAAACAAATCAGAACCAAGGTAATTCAAAGAAATCAACAACAGTAAACACAGTTGTGATTGAAGGCATTCACGGCAGCGTTCATGGAAGAATAACGAGTGAATCCCACGTGGAATATAGCAGACTTTACGATAACGGCTCTGAGACATGATCAGATAAAGGCCGCTGCATCTGTAGGTTCAAATTTATAGTTCTAAACAGTCACATGACCCTCCCAATAAAACTGCCAAATTACATTACAGAGTGGACAATTGGAAGCCAGTTTAATATAACATCACACTAACACCCCAAACCCTAACATACCAGATTAAACAAAATGCAATTAAAGAATGGGGGTTACATTTTGATTAGGAGGGATTGTTGATCCACTGCTGGATGAAGGCCTCACCAATGATACTCCAGGCACTGCTGTTGCAAGTCTCTCTTCTCCATGTTGCTGCAACACATTTTCTGATTTCACCCTTTTGATTGTCATCTTGATCCTTTGATATCCCATGGGATCCAGTCAAGAACTTTTGTCCAATGGTGGTCTTTTCTTCTTGTGGTGTGTGCAGCTCACTGCCATTTTAATTTCTTTATCCTTATGATGTCACAGAAATTTGTGTGCTTCTGAAAACATCCATTCTTGGCCCTGTTGGTAATAACCAACATGCATGTTTCCATACTTCTTGTACTTACTATGTAACTACAGTATGTAACACTTTCTGCTTGAGGCACAGTGGAATGTTCCTTTGAAATATTATTTTGTTTCTTGCACATGCACTCCATCTTATCTTCATTTTCTCATTGATTTCATTTGAAAGGTTTCCATTCAGTGATACTTGCTAGCCACCGTAAACATAGTTTACAAGTTATTCTAGTTCTATTCCATTTATTTTGATATTTGTAGAGTTGAAATGTGTTGAAAATATTCAACACAGATGAGATTCAAGAGATGCCCACCTTATTGTTTGCTTCAGCGAGTTCTCGGAGTTCTTCAGCATTCTGGACATGTGGCAAAAATAGCAATGTCATCAGCAATTTGTCTGTGACTCAAGTATTAACCTTTGCATTTTTGTATTCCTTTTCGGCCCAATTCAATGTCTTCAACAATTCTTCAAGTGTTCCTGTGAAAAGCTTTGGTGACATGGTGTCTCACTGTTGAACACCCTTGCTTATCCTTAACTGGCACGTGTCTTCATGTAATCTAATAGTTGATGTGGCATTATCATAAATGTTCCTTATAATATCAATGTACCTGTCTTTAACACTGTATTCTAAATGCATTTCAAATGGTTGAGGTGTACTGTAGAATGAATTACATGTTTTTTTGTAATCTATGAATCCAAATTTGAGTGGTAGATTGTATTCATAACTTTGTTAAATCCCCTCAACTTGGATCTGGTCTATTATGTTTATGTATACATTGTGAAACCTGCTTGTTTATATGCCGGTTAAAATCCAGGGTCTGGTGCAGCTTATTAATGAATGCCTTTGTGAAAGTCCTTTAAATTAATTGGAAGTTGACTGATTAGTCTGTGGATCTTCAGGTCTTTGTCTCCTTTCGTATGGATGAGGATAACTTTGGTATTGCTCCATTGTTCTGTAATTTTCCTGTTCTTCAAGCAGTATGTAAAGAGTTTTGTGAAAAATAAAAGGAAGGGGGGGGGGGGGGGAGTGGGGAATGGACTGGGCGCTTCCAAAGGTGAAATGTGAAAAACAGTGTCTAGAGATAAAATAAACCACAAAATGTGAATACACTTATAAAATTCCTTCACCAACCAGTGGTATAAAATAATTGTACAAAGTGTTAAATGCTGCTCGACTTCCTCAGAAAGGACTGTTCCAGGTCCCAGGATGTAAGATTTCTTTGCTCGTGGGGGAGGAGCGCAGGTGTGCGCAATGGTATATGTAAATAAAAAATAAAGCAAATATAGTGCAGATTGTGGATACTGGTATATATCACTCTGTTAGCTATAAATAATAGCACTCACAAAACTTATCGTAATCTTAAGCGTGTCAGAGATTCTTCTCTCTCTGACTGGAGCCCTTGTGATGAATAAGTATCAGGATATCCCTCAGTAGGTAAGTATGGTAGACATGGAAAAGAAAAGGCCACAATAGTGCATACTATTTGACCAGATATATTCAATAAGAAGTGTCAAGAGCAATTAAACTTACATGTTCCAATAAGTAACAGGCATTGGAGAGAACCGCCGAAAGCAGAAGGACCCCGTCGGTACACAGCTTCGTAGTCTCTCACTCGCGTCTCACAATAGATTTCCACGTACGTCACTTCCGTGGTCACGTCATAGGTGAGGGCGGAAGCGCAGTCTGCCTCTGGAGTCAGCCCCGATATTGCCAGTCCTTCAGCTCTCCGGTTCTCCAGCAACGCTAACTCTACGTGTTTCGCTGGTAGAAATCTATTGTGAGACGTGAGTGAGACGCTACAAAGCTGTGTGCCGACGGGGTCCTTCTGCATTCGGCGGTTCTCTCCAATGCCTGTTACTTATTGGAACATGTGAGTTTAATTGCTCTTGACACTTCTTATTGAATATATCTGGTCAAATAGTATGCACTATTGTGGCTATTACTTTTCCATGTCTACCATACTTACCTACTGAGGGATATCCTGATACTTATTCATCACAAGGGCTCCAGTCAGAGAGAGAAGAATCTCTGACACGCTTAAGATTACAATAAGTTTTGTGAGTGCTATTATTTATAGCTAACAGAGTGATATATACCAGTATCCACAATCTGCACTATATTTGCTATATTTTGTAAAGAGTTTTGCAAGAATTTTCTCTAGAGATGTAGCCAGACTTACTATTCGGGGTGCCGCAAAACAGTAAGTGTAAATCCCTGGCATTTATTTACAATTTGCAGCCCCCGTATAGCTATCATAGGCGAAGATATTCAGTGTGCCACCTGCTGTATTCACATACTGTACTGCAATAGCATGAATAACTCCACAAATAATTATGGTGCTCACGCATCTGTAATCATGCACACTGCCACGGTCACGTGGACAATAAGTCTTGCTACATCTACACTTCTTCCCTAAGCTTTCAAGATTTCAGTTGTAATTCCATCTTCCGCCAGGCCTTCCCATTCTTCATAGATATTATCTTATACTATCTTTGGTAGTTTATTTTTCCGCTTTTGCTTGAATCTGTCCTTTGTTTTCTGTGTTCATGTACAGTTACTTATAAAAGTCCTACATTCTCTTTATACGTCATGTGTTTCTATTACCTCTAGCTAGGCTATAGTCAGTTTCATTTGTATTGTGCCAACATATTTCGTAGAGTAGTTCAATGTGAGAGGGAGGACAATTAAATTGTACACTGTTTGAAAACGAGTACATACTGTATATGTTAAAAGAAACTGAGACAATAGGAAAGATGTCCCTGCCCCATGGAATTTACAATCTAGGAGTGGAGTGAAGACTAAAGGAATAGTGTGTCTGAGTTTCTTAGCAAGGGTCTGGCTATCAACATCAGGACTCAGGAATATCCGGATCAAGTATAAAAGTAAAAGAAAGGTGTCAGGAGATTGTTGGATAGGTCTTTTTGAAATAGTGTGTCTTCAAAAAAAAAAATGATATACTGATGTAGTAAACCTAACGGTCTTCTGTGCCACCACCATGCACAATCATGCATTCGCAGCACCGGAGGAATAATGCTGCGGTGGGTCCCATTCAGAAGCATGGACCCTCCACAGATCCTTCCAGTCAGATACTGTTTGTCCACGGACCCGAAGACAGCAAGTCTAGCTACATCTGTATGTGTACAGTATGGTAGGGGAGAGTCTGATTGTGTGTGGTAGTCCTATAATTGATTTTGTATACATTTGAGAGAGATTCATCATAGGCCAAAAACATTGGTTGAAATCAATTAAACATTTTCGCCTCCATTGACTAGTACCTAATTTACATGTTTTTGATTTGTGTGCACTTACAGTAATTGACTAATTTTTACATTACATATAATGCCATTTTTTTTTAATTTACAGAACTTTAGTTGGTTGAGCTGTGACGGGGAAGAGCAGTAACAAAACACTTAGGAAACCAGCAAGAATTTCTAACACGATCATTGTTAAAAGGTAAGAAACAGATTTTTCTTAATATTACTTGGCCAACATGGTTAAAAATAGTTTTAAATAAAGGTATTGTTGTTTAATCATTAGTTATATCTAGATAAACTCAATGTACAGTCTTAATTTTTGTGTTCCTCTACATTGTACATGTAAACAGAACCAAAGTACGGTAGAATTGATACCCTTAATTAACTAGTAGATAAAGAGTAGAAGCTTTTAGGACCACAAAGGTAAATACTTGAGACACATTCTTGCCAACCTTCATTATCCTCAAAGCTTGCACTCTTTTAGCCACCAATTAGCTAATAAATATATCCCTTGTATCTTACCTTTCTTCTGTCTATTCTACAGGCTAACATAGTACCATCCTCTAGAGCAGGTGTGTGCAAACTGGGAGGCGCGCCCGCAAGATTGTTTTAGGGGGAAGAGGTGCCGGTGTTTACAAATGCCCTGCGCTCTTCCCCACAACATTTAAATGAAATGCCGGGGGAGGCGCAAGGCCTCTGTAACTCTCTCTTACCTGTTCTCTGCCAGCTCTTTGGCGACGCATCGCCATGACAACGTGGCGTCAAATCAGGGCAGAGGGTCAAATTGCAATGCGTTGCCATGGCAATGCGATGTCACATGGCATTGTGATGTCCTATGATGCCACCGATGCAAGAGAGCCGGTAAGGAGGGGGGCGCAGGCAAGTTCGGAGAGCAGACAGGGGGGGCGAAAAACAGAAAAGATTGTGCACCTCTGCTCTATATTAAAAGTAGTGATCTATCTACTGTTTCCTTTGAAAGTATAAATGTAATGTATGTATGTACAGTATGCCTTTATATAGTACCCACAGTGTGCTCAGTGCTTCACAAAAGTGACAATACAGTACAGGGAATTAAAATACAATAAGTTAATATAGTTGTAATTATTTTTTGGTTGTGTTTAATTATAACTTAACTTCATCAACTATTCAAAATTATAGAGAAGAGTAGTTTTAACTAAGTACAATAAAAAAAAATGAAAGTTAAGATGGCCCAGATATTGTACAATGTTAGATTAATGTAAGGTAAATTAATTGATTCTCTAAATTACTGATGTAGCAGCCGTTATTGCACTCAGAACCCTCACCATCAGCCCTGCCTCCATTTACCTACTCATGGATTCTCACGCTGGTGCATTGTATGTACCTGTGCAAACTTCCGTTGGAGTAATAACATCTGCTACCGCACATCTGTATATTTAAATTCATGTGCAGTACATTGTGAGAATGCACTGCACTGTCTACCATGGAGAAGCAGTTCATGTTTAATGAGAATGTTTTTTTTTTTAACTCTCCTTCGAAATGAGCATGTTACATCCAAATACTCCTATTTGCAAAATTTGATTTACAGTAATCCCATCACACAGGCTCTCCCAGTTTCCGGTATTATCTGATACCTACCACTGTTAAGTATCAATACATTAATATAACACATAACATAATGATCCATAACTTGGTTTAAAAAAAAAAAAAACTGTATGCCAAATAACCAGTTGCAATATCATGGATCTTAACAAAATGCATACGCAAGGCACAATTATCACAAGTACTGTCACGAACGGCACAACTGTGAATATAGGATTTATATATGTGACAAGGGTTAACACCCACAGCTAACTCGCTGATGCGCCTTTCACCTATGCAAGGTACGTCAAATGAGTAATATATACCCTCAATCCGTCACAATATATACCTTAACACCGCTTCCATCACCACCAAAGGGGTTATTAAAATGTACTTAGAGCTTTTGGCTAGTATTTACTATGAAACCGATGCACTTAACATATAAAAATCTGATGTAGCAAAATGTGTCTGAAAATGTAAATTACGCTCTATACAAAGCGTGCAACAGTTCATTCAGAGCCCCAAGTCATTACTTATTAAAGTTTAGATTTAATATATAAAAAATATAGTGCTTAGTTTACAGAAAGATTACTGTATTTGCTGTATTATAGGGCAATTCTGTTGGTGTCCCCCTCGATTCCAGTGTTTGCTGACTGCAAAAATATGTACTGTAATATGCCTGCAGCTACGTGGCTGCCTTAGTGGCTGCTGCGTGGCTGTGTGTACTGTAATATGCCAGCTGCTGCGTGGCTGTAATATGCCGGCTGCTGCGTGGCTGCCTGCTGCGTGGCTGCGTGGCTGCGTGGCTGCCTGCGTGACTGCCTTATTATATAATTATAATATTTATGTTGCATAATGGGGCTCAAAAAGGAATACCTGTTCGATTTATAACTTTTCAAATGTGTTTGTACTGTATATCTTGGATTATGGCAAGTTCTGTTATCTATTGGTTTTTATCAAGAGTTCGTCTATACTTCGGTACCTTTCCTAAATTACATTTTTGGTTTGACAACATAATTGACTTCTTTCTAACAAACATTTATGTGGTTGTGTTTTGGGGGTGGTTTTGAGTCCATTAGGCCTTGAATGAACACAACGAATTCTGTATTAATCTGTGCAGGCTTTATTTTGTGGCAGATCTCCGGGGAATTTAGTTCTTGCATCAACAAGAAATTCTATCTGGGGATTACAAAAGGATTATGAGTAGTTGTGGAATAACTGGGAGTGGTGAATATATACTTTTTCTTAATTTGAAGTGGAGATATTATTGTAGGGTTGATATAAATACATTTTCTTTGCATGGGATTTCGGCACCTTTCTCAACTACTGTCGTTTCTTTTTCCGTACTATTGTCCAAGTAATGATATCAAAATTATTATTATTCATTTATTAAATACAACCTGGTATTACATTTAACTATATATCAACAATTTATAAAGTGGCTGCTATATTTCTGATGCACATAACCTATTTCTGAATATCAAATGTGTGAGTCTTACAATAACACAACAAAATACTGTAAGCTACAAATAGTTGTTCATGACATATGGTATTTGTATGCTAGCCAGCTGTGCTGTAGCATAAAATGTGTTTAATTAATTACAGATATACCTGACATAAATATTTAGGTAAAAATCATTTTTTGTTGGCCATTTCAGAGTGACAAAATGAAATATTCCAATGATAAAGCACAGATACTTTTTGAGTTATAGTATCATGTACTGTATACCCTTATGTTTATATTCAAATGTCTTGGGCTTAAGGCAGTATTTAAATAATAATATATATATAGAAGACAAACGCATTTTGAGCTGACAATTAGGATCTACTGTATTTATCATGGCAGTTCAAGACATTTTTGACAGATTCCAGAATATTTCTTTAAAATTGTCGTATATAAAGCATTGTAGGGTCGATATAAATACATTCTGGTGACTGTTTACCATTTGATTTTATCTGTGTTGGTGTTACAGTAGGTTGTATTTGGAAGTAGGAGGGTAAAAAAGAAAAATAGTGTGGCGGCAATGTGATTGCTGTGGCGGCAATCACACAAAACACTTATCTGTCAACGTTTTTTCACACGGATTATTAAAACGAGTATGTCCTTTGACCCTTCCTCCCACCCTTATGTCAGAGATGGAAGCGTTAATACATGCAATTCTGTATGAGTGCTGGTTTTATTGGACCAATGATACAAAATAACTTAAATATAAAATGATGGCACTTGGCAAATTGCCAACTAGCACTGATGATGATGAAGATAATAGTGGTGGTGGTGGTAGTGGCAGACACTAGTGGATGCTGATGGAGGAGATATGCCATGGGTTGGATGGCACTGGTGGCATCTTAATTAAACAGCTCAGCACACAGTCAGCCAGTAGGTAAATTGTCATTTCATTTTGAATCAACTTTGTAAAAAACAATATTTCTACATATTCTGATATTTAATCTTCTTCCTCCTCAGAAGCTGGTGACATGAATGCTGGCATAACATTGTCTTGGTAAATAATATGGTTTTGCATGAATTCCTTAGGAATATGACTCTGACCCTTCGCTCATAAGCAGTGCTGTTGGTGCCCTTGCATACGCAGAGATACATTTAGATACAATTGTGTCCCTCTCACTCACATTAACAACAAATTTACTTACTCTAGTATGGATGATTAATCTCTCGAATTCACTTCGATAGGATATGAAGTTTTTTCTGGACAACATTTTCTACCTTGATGCTCTGTTTTCCCATCACAACAACACCACCACTACTTTCAGTGGGGGAGAAGGGAGATGCTAGTCATTTTTGATACAATTGCCAAGATTGCATAAGGGATCTTGACTTTGAACCTGATAAAATCTCTGTCATGGGAGACCAGAACAATTTACACAGGATTGCAAGTACCAGACAGAATAAAGGAGTTAAATAAAAGGGGTTTATTTTGTCCAGAGCCAACAGGAGCAACACAATGCACAGATTTCAGGTTTACACTCACCAAAATATTGGTTATGGGAGAATTCTAGCTCGCTTGGTGCTGGGTGCCACTTCGGTTAGCTCACCAAGGATGTCTTCCACACAGCGATAGTCTCTGGGTACCTTTGCACCGTAAGGATGCTAGCTGTCTTCTAGCCAGTTCAAAATTCCTGCTCGTCTCTGAAACTGAGCCTTGTTTTGAATTTGTGTGTCTCCGGCAAAACCTCGGGGGAGCTCACCAACTGACTCTGGAACTTTGGTCGGCATGGGGGTTACATAGTCTCCCAGTCTCCATCCAAAACCATGGAAGACTGGATGTTGATAAAGCGAGGTTAGCCTTGTGAAATACGTAAGAGTGTGTTTATGTTGCGTCCTTTGCCAATAAAGCCTTTGTAGTGATTCCAGTGGTCCCGGTCTGTTACCTTTTCATCGGGCAGATGCTCCGCCTCATCCTCTCTTGTATCCTGTGACCCATATCGGTGGGAGCACGCTGAAGCTGCCAGTCGTCCACCCACAACATAACAGTGAGTTTTCCTATAAGGATTTATTTTGGCTGCTCAATTTACACATACCTCGTGTTAGAGGTTTTCGGTGATGCCATACCACTGTGAAGTTTGAGTGTCGGCGGGGGACATCACGAACTGACAGCTGTGCTGATTGTGGATTTATTTGTATAGCTGTACACAGCTTTCATTTTGCTGGTATTTTTTGAGTTGCGCCACTAGGGGGCGTGGGGCTCCTTTTCTCTCTGGAAGACTGGATGTCGACCAGAACACATATGCTTTGCATCAGCCAATCACTGAGTGAGGGCTTGCCGATGATGGAGCAATCTGGGCCGTGGGCGGGGAGAGTGCTTTTTAGGGGAGTGGGAAATTTAAACCAACCAATGGGAATCCTACTGATGGGCTAAGACCCAGTAACAGTTCCCACTGCTGGCCCGATTCCTCCTGCAGAGATAGGTACCTCAGACAATGGCTCTGCTTTTGGAACGACTGTTCCCCTGGCCTGAGTAAACACCACTCCCCACTCCCCCAGTGTACCAAGCACTTCACCCAACCCCCATATACCTAGCAGACCCCATCTCCTTTGTGTGCAGGCTGGCTAAGTGAAATACCAGCCCAGCACACAAAAGAGTCTTACAATAACATTACAGATTGAATTATACATGGGGAATAAACAGTTTCAGGGGAAAGTATAATATACTACAGGTTGACCATTTTAGCCACATTAAGATGTATGTAAATGTTTATTTATTTAAATTTCACACACAGATGTAAACGAAAACACACAGAAAGGTTCCCTCATGAATGCACTCAGATGGAAATCATGAGGTAAGTGAAGTATAATTAAAATCAATTTAATAAATAATACATAATAAAAATAAGTTTGTATAGAGGGGTGTGGTAAGAAGGTCCAAGACCACCCCCTATTGACAGACCAAAAGAAGCTTCCACATAAAGTAAATAGGGAAAGAGACCTCTTCCACATAAAGTAAATAGGAAAAGACCTAGAGTATCACTATAAATGGCCAAATGGTTAATAGGCTACGATATTAATTCCAACAGAAAAAAGTGCCTTTATGCAGTGAAGCGGCACTATTAACTAAAAACTGGCAGTATAATGAAGTAATATCTACCAGTACTAAATCTGTAGGAGTATAATCAAATAGCGTAAAAGTAGTTACCAAAAGATGACCAATAGTAGGTACATAAATAATGTCATATAATGGTAAACGAGTAGCGGCGTGTAGTCACAGCACAAGCGCACTATGATACATAATAATAACCTACTTGCATATTGTTATCCAAATCCATAAATGAGGACACTATAGCAAAGACATACGACCCTAAATAGGGCTAGCATAAAATATACATATATAAAGCCCTGATGCGCGGTTCAATGACCGTATCCAGTTATAGCCTCTTAGGCTAAGGCCCCGGTCTCTCCGCTGTAACGCGCGCCCGCGTTTTTGGCGGCGCGTTCAGCCGATTCCCCGGTCTGCAGCTCACTGCAGGAGGATAGACCGGGGGGGGCGTGGCGGAGGAGTGACGGGGGCACGGCCATGACGTCACCCGGCAGGTTCGCCCTCATTGGCTGAACCGCCGGGGGGCGTGCCTAATCGCTCGACGCGAGTTCTGCTCTCAATTCTATTGAGAGCAGGAATAGCTCTCGCGCAAGCGCTGTGGCCCCCCTCGCAGCGGGCCCGGCGCCATTGCGGGGAGGGCTCTCGTGCGCGGGCGGACGCTGTAGTAGGCAGCGGGGGCAAGGCTTTAAACCTTGGATATCAAAAACATTTGCAAATGTATGAGAAGCAAATGTGCATAAGGTAATTAGGATTGTCACAAATCATCACACAAAAATACAATGTGGAATGGATATCATAATAGTGTCCTTAAAATAAAGTCAAACCCTGATTGAGTGTGACAAGCAAGGCGTAGAAATACATGCTGATAAGGTATGAGTGCTACAATATAATAGCGCTCATTTTAGGTATGAGAGAAATACAGACAGCAGAGATCATACTTGCTGTCAAATACCAATGTGACACGGAGTTGCAATGCTCCTGAACAAGCCCCATCAAGTGCATAGTAACATTGTATAGGGAAGGCTAAGCAACAATGTACTTAGCTTGTTGCTGTTGGCAGGAGCTCTTGTATGTTGCCCATAGAAGAAACACGGGCAGGAGTTCCAACCGCAGTATGGCTAGCGCGTGTCTCTGTGTACCGAGCGTTGAGGAGTGACGTCACGTCATGAAATCACCTGACGTACGTTTCGTGCTAGAGCGCGCTTTTTCAAAGGTGTGGGCATGCTGATAGCATACACCAGGGCTGCACAACATACGGCCTGCGGGCCGCCTGCGGCCCGTCTGGCCTCTCTGTGCGGCCCGGCCCGTGATGACTCTGGCCGGGCACCAGTTAATTAAATAAATTTAAAAAATAAAAATAGTTTTAAAAAAATGCGGCGATTCATCTCTCCTCCCAGCCCCCTCCCTCCCTCTCCCTCCCAGCCCCCTCCCTCCAGCCCCCTCCCTCTCCCTCCCAGCCCCCTCCCTCTCCCTCCCAGCCCCCAGGTTTTGCGGTGCGCGGGGGCAGCAGCAGCCGTGTGTTTTATTTTTTTCAATAGCAGGCTGCTGCCGGGGAGGTCAGAGCATGCAGGGGGCGGGGCTTAGTACCGGGGAGAGGATGTGCTGAGCTGATCTAAGAGAGAGGTGAGAGGTGAGAGGTGAGAGGTGAGAGGTGAGAGGTGAGAGGTGAGAGGTGTGTGTGTGTGTGTGTGTGTGTGTGTGTGTGTGTGTGTGTGTGTGTGTGTGTGTGTGTGTGTGTGTGAGAGAAAAATGGGCTGGTGGGGGGTGGGTGTGAAAAACGGGCTGGTGGGGGGGTGGGCTGCTGACAAGTGAGGGGGGGTGGGCTGCTGACAAGTGAGGGGGGGCTGGGCTGCTGACAAGTGAGGGGGGGCTGGGCTGCGGACAAGTGAGGGGGGGCTGGGCTACTGACATGTGAGGGGCAGTGGGGGGAGAGAGTGATGTGAGGTGCAGGGGGGGAGAGAGTGATGTGAGGTGCAGGGGGGAGAGAGTGATGTGAGGTGCAGGGGGGGAGAGAGTGATGTGAGGTGCAGGGGGGGGGAGAGAGAGTGATGTGAGGTGCAGGGGGGGAGAGAGAGTGATGTGAGGTGCAGGGGGGGAGAGAGTGATGTGAGGTGCAGGGGGGGGAGATACTGATGTGAGTTGCAGGTGGAGGGTGAGAGTGATGTGAGTTGCAGGGTTAGGATGTGATGTGAGTTGCAGGGGGGGGATACTGATGTGTGTTGCAGGCGGAGGGTGAGAGTGATGTGAGTTGCAGGGGGAGGGTGTGATATGAGTTGCAGGGGGGGAGATACTGATGTGAGTTGCAGGGGGAGGGTGAGAGTGATGTGAGTTGCAGGGGGAGGGTGTGATGTAAGTTTCAGGGGGGGGAGAGAGTGTCATATTGAGGGGAGGGAGAAAGAGTGTCACATTGAGGGGAGGGGGAGAGTGTCACATTGAGGGGAGGGGGAGAGTGTCACATTGAGGGGAGGGGGAGAGTCATATTGAGGGGAGGGGGAGAGTCATATTAAGGGGAGGGGGAGAGAGTGTCATATTGAGGGAAGAGAGACATGGGGGGGATGCTGACTTGTGGGGGGGATGCTGACATGGAATGGGCTGGGGGGATGTGGAAGGGGGTATTGTATGTTTGATGTGGAGGGGGGTATTGTGTGTTTGATGTGGAGGGGGGTATTGTGTGTTTGATATGGAGGGGGGTATTGTGTGGGTGAGGGGGAGAGATGGGGGTATGAGAGATAGATGGGGAGTATCGTAAAGATTGATAGTGAGGGGTTCTGGGGGAGATATGAGGATGATGATGATGAGGAGAGATGATAATGATAATGATGATTTAACCTGTGCGGCCCACATTTTTTTTCCTTGGAGCAGTTCGGCCCTTCTCGCTTTACGAGTTGGGCAGGCCTGGCATACACAATTTATAGCTGATGGTTGTCATGGCAGCTAAAAGGTAAATTAACCCCTAGGTTGCCGCTGGTAACCCTGTCACATGAGCAAATGCTGACAGAGTATGTTTAAAGTATTGAATAATAGCAGAAAGGCAACGTGATAAATGACCACTACAATGCATATCTGCATAGAGTTTGTCAAGTGATAGGATATAGACAGACTGAGAAGCAGTAAATGTATATGAACCCTTAGTAATATAAAGAAGCTTATTGAATCTCTGCAAGGAAATTAAGTGCATACCACAGCAGTATAATAATTCTCATAGAGGGAGAGTTTATATATAGACATAGGAGCACCATCAAGGCTCTAGAAAAATCACAGTAGACATAAAATTGTGCACACTGAGTGTGAATGTCAATACAGAATTATAAATGTAACCATCAAGATGCATATGGACCTAAAGTTAGAGTGTAAAGAGGCCCTGGGACTATGCATATTATAGGACAGAGCCATTTGGCTCAGATAGAGGGTATAGGAATGACATGGCCGTTAATACATTCCCTTCTCTCCCATTCCCCTTGTTTTTCACACACAGCTGTACTTAGCACTTTACAAAAGAGACAATACAGTATAAGGAATTATAGTACAATAAAGTGCAACAAATAAGATCAGACAATAGGAAAGTAAAACCCTGCCAGGAGAGCTTACAATCTTAAATGGTATGATGGGAAATTTACAGAGACAGCAGGTGAGGGAATAAGTGCTTTAGATGGCAGTCATTGGTAGTGCTGTGGGTGTGTGATATATGCCATGTGTCTTGGTTATTGGAATGCTTCATTTAAGAGGTGAGTTTTATGGTTTGTATAAGAAGGGGGAAGAGAAGGTGCTTGACTGAGCGTGAGGGTGTTCCACAGGTAAGGGGCAGTGAGGAAAAAAGGTTTAAGGCGAGAGAGAACAGGTGAAAGGGGTGGAAAGGAGACCATTATGTGTAGAGTGTAGGAGATGAGCAGGAGCATAATGAGAGATCAAAGTTGATATATAGGGAGGAACAGATGAGAAGAGAGCCTTGAAGGGAAGGAGGCCATTTTAGCCTGTAACTTAGGCATCCATATTGACATACTGTAGGGGCAACTGGCGGGCTTAACCTTTAATGTGCTTGCCTGGCTGCCCAATCTCCCTTTCAGTTTTATTTAATTTAGGACTAGAAGGCTGCTGATTACTTAGCAGTAGCATTTTTCTTTGCAGTCCCACTTTATGGTAGTGTCTCTGGCAGGACAGGATTGCTATAATCACGATGACCTCCACCTTCCCAACACGCCTCAACTAGACTTTGTTTTATTTCTATAGTCTACTATGTGTTTATCTATATTAACACTCACAGTGGCCCATCCCAACAATACAAAGCAAATGGTGTGTGCCCTACTGTATTTACAGTCTCTGCAGAAAGAGAAATTAGAGCAACATTGAAGAGAAATTCTGACATTTGTAATGCACTTTGACATTTAATGTTTGCACATTTGTTAGCAAAATTTCCATTAGCAAAATTTTTTCAAAAATTCGCATATTTTCAATAACTTTGGCAATAAATTTGCACATTTTTAATGGCAATTTTGTTTTTACGAAGAAAACCTTTTTCATCCTACATCTCCCAGTTACCTTTCACCTATTTTGCTCAGTGTGCTTCAGCTTTCAATACGTTGTCTGCGTTTTCAGAAAAATTACAATCTACAAGATATGCATCTTAAACTCTGAGGTTCTACAATGATTCTGCAATGATACTGGGTCTGCAATGAAACTAATATATATGCAAACACAACAGAGAACTTTATCCTATGATTTTGATCTAGGACAGTAAATTCCCAGACAACAATATCCTCTTGAAGATTTAATTAAGTTGTCAGTAGAGTTGTGCAACACCATATATCCTTTCTGGTAAACATCTTTCCTACATGTAACAAAATGTTACAAATTATTCTGTGAAAAGTTAGCATTGATAAAATCCATGTCTTTGTTACTGTAAACTTAAATCATATTTAATGATTATTTTGTTTTGTTTGTTGAAATCAAAACAGTAGTTCATTTGAAAACATTACAAGGGAAATTATTATCTTATACAAAACATGGCTTTATCCAGACTAAAATAAGGAGATATGAGATTCAGTGTCACATGGAAGATTTATCTCCATACACAGTAGGAAAGATAAAGCACTGTGATTAGATCAGCGTGGTAGGGGAGGTTTTAGCACTGCCCGTAATGGCAAAGATAGAAACTTTATTTTACCTAAAGTATTTAAAGAGGGCTGAGGTTTAACAGAGTCAAACTATTTTCAAAAAGTTCTGAAAAGATTGAAAACAAAGTCCGTCCCTCCCCCTCAGTACACTCCAGCCCTGTTTTCCACTGAATACAAGGCCCTACCTTCTCCCTGCTCTATGCCTCATGCATCCTCCCCTCTCTTACTCTGCTATTAAATTCCTACTCACCCAGTCTTGCTCACCCTTTAATGTCCCATCACCCTCTCTTACTCGCCTCTTTCATGCCCCATATCCTTGTCCCCTGACATACCCCCTCTCCTTCTATTTCTTCACTCACATTCTCCCTATTCCTCTCTTGCTTCCCCCTCTCATACCCACCCCTTCTCTCAGACTTGCTTTTCACCTGTAGGGGACCTGGAACATCCCCTGCCTCCTCTGCACCTTCCCAGAGTGCTCAGTCAGCATTTGCTGTTTAAAAATCGAGGAGACTGAACCCACCCAGATCCAGATGCTGGCTTAAATGCTGTTAGTACTGTTAGCACCTGTGGTGCACACTAACTGAACTGTCCGTCACTGGTAAACTGAGCTCAGCTTTACCTGTCAGCCAGACTATAACTCTCAGTCCCAGTACATAGGTTATATTGGTATATGCTTGCTTGCAACTATCAGGTGGTACTACTGGTTACTAATGTTAGGGTTGATACTTTTGAGATGGTCCTTGTACATTTTAGAGACACTATTCATACATTTATTCACTGAATCCTAGTCAGTGTAGGTTTTACTTTCTTTTCTTTTGGTGGCCTGGGAGAGCCTGAAAGCTCAGTCAGCACAGGCCACATATGATAATAGCACTGTTCACTTAAACCAGCACCTGGATCTAATAATCAAAAGTATAATTACTTTTATTCTGGGGAAAATTTATTTATGCAGTAGATAGCAAATGGTGCCTAGGGAGGTCTCCCAGCAATGTTGGAATCTCATGGACATCAAGCATAGCATTGGGCTTCTCTGTTGCTTGTTGTATACATTTGTCACACTCAATAGCTCTCCTTTTTAACACTTATACACATATATATTTTGTGGGGGCTCAGGGGTTCCCAAAAAGAGCTGGCTGGGGTTCTGTGTGTTGTTTGTAATCTCATGGACATTCCAGGAAAGTTGGCAAGTATGTTATATAATCAGGGATGAAAAATTACTTGAACCGTAAGAGTTGAAAATTGCAGGGATATTTGGAAGTGATGGACCATAGCTGCTCAGAAATTCTTGAGAAGCCAAGCAATCAATCACCGTCCTGCTTCCTGTATTGTGGGAGCACAGCTTAAACGTTTTGTTTTTGGAATTTAAAGTTCTGGTAGGTTCTGATTTCAATACCCAGAATATGCAGCACTTGTGGTACTGGAGATATTCTGCCATGGGTGTACATCAGGTCATGTCGGCCAGGTACAGTAAACTTCAGAAAAAGAACTACAATGGCACTCCAAGATCGTAATGCAAAAAAAAGTACCACGTTCTGAAGTTTACAAGTTGTCCTGGCTGACTTGACCTCATGTGCACCTGTGGCAGAATATCTACAGTACCACAAGTGCATCTTATTCTGGATATTGGAATCAGAACCTAAATTCCAAAATCAAAACATTCAAGATTTTACATATACACATTGTAGCTTCTATTACTATTTCTGTAGAAGATTATACTAGTAATAACACTCATACTTGTGACAAAAATATGAATTGTTCTTACTTCTCAAGTGTGTGCAGGAATGAGTAAACTATCCTCATACCTAGAGATGTGCAGTATTATTTCCAAAGTTAGTGTACATCTGCATCTCCCCAAAGGTGGACGCATGATGGGGCTCCCCAAGAGCTACTCCCCTCTGCACAGGACCAGCGTGCTGAGGGTTAACATTTTTTTGTACTTTGTTGAACGTCAACACCACCCACTGGAATGTTAATGAGCCAAGAGGACAAAGAACTTTGTATTCATAGCTGTATTCATTCTGAACCCCTTCAGTGTACATCTGCGTTGCCCCAAGGGCGGAGAGCTAAAGGGTGTGAGCCGTTTGCTGCCATTTGCTGATGTTTGGTGATGCTAAAGCTTCTCTATTTCAATCTGAAACTCACCAGGCCTTTATCCCCTATACCAAATTTTCCAACTCTTATCTGTCCATGAAATGTCTGTGAATTGACTATATAACCGCTGTTCTTTTAATGTAACCATGTATTGTTATAACTCTGCGCCCAGGACATACTGTACTTGAAAACAAGAGGTACTGTAACTCTCAATGTATTACTTCCTGGTTCACCTAAACACATCACCAACCATTAAAAGTAAAAATTCTAAGTTACTTTGCCCTTATAAACTGACACAAATTTGTTTTTTAAAATATTGTGGAATTTGGACATTTTCAAACGATGTCACCATAAACTGAACATCTGTGATTTACACATCTTTACTCATACCATCTTATACCTACTACAATCAATTGTTATACAAAGCTTTTTTTGGTTTATTCTTTAATCAGAAAATAATTGGAAAACAGGATTAACATATGAACAATCATTGTTTTGTATTTGTCAATTTAAAATCCCAAAAGTAAGCGATTTATTTCAGTGATGCTTATGTATATTTTTAAACCACCATTTCTTGCAATTTCATATATAACCATTCAAAGTAAAGTAGCATTAATTTTGCATAACTATTAAGGCATCAATAATAATCCCTTTCTTTTTTTTTTGCACGATGTTGCTGCTTCCTATTGGCCTGCATGACATGGGTGATTCAAACCCCCATTTTGTTCCCCCGGGAAGGGATACCAGTACCACCCCATTATGGTCTCAGGAACCAGCGGCTATAGAGCTAAAAATAATGTGGTTCAGCTCCGGGCACCCCCTATTTTTATCCAATAAAAAATAAAATGGAGGTCTTTAACTTGATTTCAAGTTACTATACTTGTAGGGGGCCTCTATTTTATTCTAGCTGCGCATCCCTTGTGAAATAAAGGAATATTGAGGTGGGATCCCCTCAATTAACTAGTGCTACAGAGCATTGATTCCACTTGTAGAAATGAATTACTGCATCCGGATCACATGTTGTAATGATAAAATGCTGTGAGGAGCTGTGTAGATTAACCCCTAGTTGGAACACGGTCTGGCAAGGATAAGAAGGGTTGTCTGGGGGAAGTCCTGAGACCCACCCAGACCCCTTGCATAAATCCAGCAACTATGTGAACTAGTGAACCTGGGGAAGCTCCCACTTGAGTAATGAAAATAAAGTACTCGCATAAGTCCGTTTTCATCCGGGTGTGTGTGCTCCTCGCTGTATGCAGAGACAGGACAAAGTCACCCTTACCAAGGAGGGAGGTGAATCAGTGGGCACGACTGCGCATACAAATAAACTTTCCAATGCTAGAAGACAACTTACAGCCACTACACTAAATGGTATACAGTTCTTCGAAAATATGAAGCACTAAGTTGAGACATCAGGTGAAATACCAATGGATACAATAGGTCACTGAAAGTATTCACACTTAACTGAGATCAACATTACACATTTTGTGAAAGAAAAATAATGTCCTCCAGCGCGTAGACTCAGTTCATCATTCCAGACTCATATGTGTGAGAAACCAGAAACAAAAATAATGGTATAGTATACAAATGGTAAAAAGGGTATATACTACAAAAGAATACTAAAAAACACACTTAAATGTGACTAAATCACACTGGAATTAGGGATGTAGCTTCCCACAACAGCCAGTAGATGACTTTAAAAAGGTAGAGAAAAAAAGAACATAGCATAATAACATTTTAATAACAATAGATAGGTTAAAATAAGATACACTCACAAACAGCTCATTCACATGGGCATTTGTGAATTGCTTTCCAGCATAGTATCTGTCCACTTCAGTCCAGCTCTCCCACGTCTGTCCCTCTGCTTTAGGTTGCGGGGTATCTCCATGGTGTCTGTCTCAGCCTGCTCCTTAGTCCCTCTGTACCCCGTACTGAGCGGTGACTCCCCCCGCCTCGTACACATCCTGGTTTGAGCACTCCGATGCCGTTTCTCCCAGTATCCGGTTTGCGCATGCGCATTGAGGTCTGCTAGGGCACGTAGCTGTTTAGTCGACAGCTGGCTTGGTGGAGTATGGTGGCTTGCAGTGATCAAGATTACATCAAATGCAATTTGCAATGCGTTTCGCATACAGCTTCTTCAGTGATGTCATGCGCAAATCAGATACTGGGAGAAACAGCATCGGAGGGCTCAAACAAGGCTGTGCCCAGTACGGGGTACTACCCTTTTTACCATTTTTATACTATTCCATTATTTTTGTGTCTGTTTTCTCCCACATATATGTGTCTGGGATGATGAACTGAGTCTACACGCTGGAGAACTCTTTTTTTCTTCTTTCACAAGCTGTTCCTGGAGGGACTGCAATTACCTCCTTGGACTCTAGCAGCGGGACTTTAAGTACACTATAAAAAATGTATTTATTTATTCGGATTTGTTTTTATTGTTGGAGATAATCTTGTACCGTGGTTTTGTTTGTTGGCGTTACTTTTCCTATTCTAACATTACACATTTGATGGCTTATGGCTATAGAGTTTCCTTATTACTATGTTCTTACAAGTTTTTGTAATCTCAAATTGACAAAAGCTTGGACTGCCATGCCAAAATAAGGCACTGAAAACTAAAATAACTCAACATCTATGAAATTCACCTATATTGACAGCATAGGAAATTGAAGCACAGCCAAATTTATAAAGGCCTTAGTTATGGTTTGATGAAATATATTTCTAGGGGCATTGTTGTGTAGTAAAGATCCATCAATATAATCATAGGAAACCAAAATGACAGATTATTCGACATTGTTTTTCTTTTCAGATATTATTTAGCTATATACTTATTTCTATATATACTGTACATTCAGTTCAATTGCATGCTAGATTGTGAATGATTCAGAGCCTATTGACGAATGTTCAAGCTGTACAAAATGGCCATTAGGAACCGAGATTGAAACTCAGTGGGGTTAAATTACATTTGTTATTTCACGAAACTGAGCTCCCTTTGGTAGTTCGAGTAAGCTTAAAAACTGATTGGAAAAAAGTAGAGCATGAGACACACTGCCATTTTTCATGGTTATTGCTGGTGACACATCTAAACTAGTCGAATACAAGCATGGGAAAGCTTATAAATTAGACAAATGAAAGAGTTTTTCCAGACTCATTCAAAAGAACCAACAAATATGTGGAACAGATAAAACTGAATAATACCTGAGCCGCTGAAAAATAACTTAATTGAGTCTCTTAAGACGTGCACTGTTGCAAAAAAAAAAAGGTAAAATAAAACTGGAATACTGTTGGTTAACAAAAAGCAATCTGTCTTTGTACTTCAATTCAAAACAGTTATATCTATGAACTAACACAACAAGCACTTGACAAGTAAAAATGAAGACTACTTGCTCTATAATCTGTAGTGTTATTATTTGATGGCAGATACTGCATGATTGGGTTGGAATTTATTTTTAAATTGAGCAGCAGTACCTTATCAGCAGTAAAAAACAATTGATGTTACTAATAGATTTGTAATCTATAAATCACTACTGCAGATGTAGCAAGACTGCCTCCCGGACCGCAAGAAGGTGCGAGACGACATCTGTGTAAACACTTTGTTGTTCACGCCTCGTGTCTCGGCTACGGGGAGCCGGAATAATTATTTGTATGGTTATTTATGTTAGTGCAATTCAGCATCTGTGGCCAGAAGGTGGCACACTGAATATCTTCGCATATGATACTCGGTAACTGCAAGGGTGTCCTTGATTATAAATGCCGGGGATTTACACTAGGTATTTTGTGGCATAGAGAATAGTAAGTCTTGCTTCTGTACATCTGTACTTTACAGTACTTAAAAAAATTTCTTGCTTCCCCTTAGAAGGTCACTTCAAGGCTTGAGGCCCATCCAAGTTTCCTCCTGCAAGTTTCCATCCAAGTTTCCCCCACCTATGGGAGCAGGGAAGTTGTTGCTCACTCCACAGGGGGAGGAAAGAGACACACCCACTTTTGGCAGAGAGCAAGTTTATATACCCTGGGTTGGGCTTGTAACCCTGCCCCATAACAGGGCAGGTTTGATACTGACAGGTCATCATAATCCAGCATATGACCCAGCCAGTACCTGCCCCAGGCTGGCACTCTCTGGCTGTTGCTAGGCCAACCCTTAGATACAGTTACTGCATCTAAGGCTGCAATAGCAAACAAGGCCTTCTGGAGGAATTAACCCATCCACTGCCTGTACCTAACAGGGCTTACACTGGTAGGGCCCAGGGAAATAGGTAGCGGCCGGAGGCTAGGCTACATTGACAAAACTTGCCTGCACTATCTAATGAAAATTCAGCCTAGTACATCTGACACAGAGTTGTCAAGCAGAAAGTGGTTTAAAAATGTAGGTTTCATTAAAAAAATAGGAATATGGCAAATCACTTGTTCCCTTCAGTATTCAGTTATTTTATGCTGATTATTTCATCATAAGTTTCTAAACATTTAGTATACAATTTAAAGCAGGTATTAGCAGTGCTAATTTCTTATGTTTATGTTCTTTAAACATGGTTACATGCTGGAGCCTCCAGTTCAACAGCTTTTATTCATTGTGTCTAACGTATAGGTATTTCTATGTGTGCTTTCAACAACAACAAAAAAATCACCTTTAATGGGAAAATTGCTATGAAAGAAGCATGTAATTCATGATGAATACAGCATTTTATATGTATAATTCATCCAAATTATAGGCAAGGGAGAAAGATATTTTACTGAAAGAAGTGCCATGTTTAATTACTGCTATTAAGTGGTCACTCTTGTGAACTTTACCAGTTTCGAGGGTTTGTCTATGTTCAGTTTACTATGCAGAAAAGGAATGCAATGAAAAATAACATTTGAATTACAGGCATCCTTTCAGATTATAATAATAATGAGAGACTTCAGAAAAAATGTTTTTTCCCACTTATATTTTAGGCTTTATAAGGCTGCATGACTAAGATGCTTTGAAATCACCTCCTGTGTTTGCTTCAGGACTTCCAGAAAAAATAACACAGGAAGCTTTTTCAAAACATTATCTATGTAAATGTTTAACAAAATATACAAATAAACACACTTTCCTATTATTGTCTGTTTAGTTACTATCAAATCATTATAACTGGTATAACAATTATTGGTACCCTAACTAAGGTTTATTTATTATAAGCGATAATTTTTGGAATACCGCAATAGAATGTATAGATATAAGAAAGTAAAAAATGAGAATGGAATAATTCACACTGCAAAAGCCATAATTATCAAAGTTTAGGATGTGCAGCAGGGTGCCACAAGGCAGCTTCTGGACTCACCACCAACAGCAAATAGGACACAGAGGAAATAGCAAAGAGGCAGGCAGACCAAGTTTTGGCTTATACAATTGAACTGGCTCATTGTACAGTAGATAGTAACATTAAAGGTACAGCCCCCTCTGACTTGGCTATGTACTAAGCAATAAACCGGATCAATTGTACTTCAACTACAGTAGGTGTGCTTGACTCCAAAGCCACCAACAGCTTGTGGAGGGCCCAGGACAGAGTGTTAACCTGGGCCTTAGTTTGTTGATCAGGAGGGACATGAGGTGTTGACGTATTGTTGAGCAGGTGGGAGGTTGTTAGTTGGTTATCATCTTCCGATCGGCCCATCATCTGGTATGGGCCGGTCGAGCTCCCCGGAGATGCCAGGTCGGGATAGTTGTCCCAGCTGTCCCACCTGTTAGCAACCCTGCCTGACTCCTCGCTATTTCCTCTGTAGGTAAGAATGAGCAGATGTTAAGTCTGTTTATGACCCATCTGTATGCACAGCAAATTACACCATTTAGATCATTTTTGCCACATTCAAATGAATTGAGTATACAGTAATTCTTCCAAAAGTTGGAGAAGGCCTATTTAACTGCAATCTTAAAAGTGTTTTTACCAAGGGTTATACTAAAAAAAAGTTAAGTTTAAGGACCATTTTTGCTAAGCAGGGCTACAGTACTTCAAATTAAAGTCCAATAAACAAATGACATAAACAGCACTGGTTAAAGCAAGTTCATACTGATAGCCTAAGTTGAGAGCAGAACTTAATAAATACGAGGCGACATCATTTAAATAAAAATATATATGACCAGTAGGGGCTTCATATTTCATAACGTCCCCATTTACTCCTGAGGAAGGTCAACCATTGAGCACATACTTATGTATAATTTTCATTACACATTTTTTTTTCTTGTGAATACTGGTCTCTATAGTATATGCTTGCATTTGGACTACTGGTATGAACTTATCTTTTTATTATTATTTTTTCCATAAAATACTCAGAGCGTGCAATTGAATGACATACCGGTATGTATTCTAATTAAACCTTGAATACTCTAAAATATGGAACACTTTTAATCAGTAAATGTCAGTGAAAAAACTAAAAAGACGCAACTGACATCAATATAATTTTCTTTGTTGGATTGTACTTGTGGATGGGTACCATTCATAAAAGACTACACTGATATTTAATGCAGATAGTTTAACTTCTTTCTGCATACTGATTTTATAGATGTAATAGGCTCTGGAGACTACTGTGGATTTATGGCACCTTTCAAAGTCAAATTGGCATTTGACGCTCTATTTCATAAAGATATTCATATTCAAGGTATTAGACTCCTATACTGTATCTACTTATCATATTTATATGTCCTTCAGCAACCGTTGACTACTTAAGTCTCATGTAAAACTCTACAAACCATTTGTTCTGATCACTTGGGATAGGAGATTACTATCTTACTTTAAGATTGATAGATTTAATTGCAGATAATGCTTAATACTTCTGAGGCTTGATCCATAAGTAAGTATATAATTATTCCCCCAGACATCCCAGTTCTGTCAGGAATTGCCTCCTTTACAACTTGTTCTTAAACAATCTTCTTACTCTTATTCTAATGATGTCATCCTTCCCTTAACCATCTCGCTGGGGAGGTCAAAAAAATAAGAATTATACTGTATCTTTTTTGGCTTGCAGGCATTAGCAGAATCGTTTACATGCTGTGTATTTTCAATTATAAAGTTAAACAGTATCTGAAGGTGTACCATCGGGAAAAGAGATGGGCAGTTTTTACAAAATAAGTGTATTAATGATTCCTTTATTTGTATAAGTTGAATTCAATTCAGCAATATTAAATTATACAATAGTTTATGATTTTGTAGCAGGTTTGCAAAATTCTCAACTGCAATTGGCTTGACCCTAAAAACAACAAAATCCCGACACAGCTCAAGTCACTAAACCTAACCAAACGAATTTCCCAACCCACACGAAGAAACCTAAAATCTCACAACCATGGCAGCAGACAGCTTTCCTGGGGCGCAGGACTAAAGTTCCCACTGGGGCCCCCACCCACGTGTTGGCAACCTTGCGAGAAACCCCCAAATACCCTGTTTTCTCTTACACTGCCCCTTCTCACACACCTCCTTATTTTCTCACCCTGCTCTTACACCCCCACCTCTCTCACCCAATTTATTTCTCCCCCCTCCCCACACTCAATAACCCCCCTCCCAAATATACAGTACACAGGCAAACAATAAGCCCCCCATCCCAAATACACACACACCCATTAGGCCCCACTCCCCAAATACACACACCCCCAATAGGCCCCCCTCCCCAAATACACACAATATAAGCCCCCTCCCCAAATACACACAAAATAACCCCCCTTCCCCAAATACACCCACACAAATACAAATACAATAAGCCCCCCTCCCCAAGCACACACACAATAAGACCCCCATCCCAAATACAGAAACACACAATAAGTTCCCCTCCCCAAATACACATGCACACACACACACACACACACACACACACACACACACACACACACACACACACACACACACACACACACACACACACACACACACACACCCAATAGGCCCCCCTCCCCATATACAGACAGACAGACACACACACACACACACACACACACACACACACACACACACACACACACACACACACACACACACACACACACACACACACACTAAGCACACACTAAGCACACACTAAGCACACACACACTAAGCACACACACTAAGCACACACTAAGCACACACACTAAGCACACACACACACACACACACACTAAGCACACACACACACACACACACACTAAGCACACACACTAAGCACCCCTCCCTAAATACACACACTAAGCACCCCTCCCTAAATACACACACAAAACAAGCCCCCCATCCCAAATTCACACACACACATAATAAGCCCTCCTCCCCAAACACACATACAAACACAATAAGACCCCCCCCCCACACACAATAATCCCCCCACCCAACAGAAAAATCACACCCACACACCTTAGGGGTAAGGGGCATGGGAGTAGGGTATAAGGGGGGCATGTGTATGTGGACTTACCTGGGGCCCTTGGATGGGCCTGCTGGAGCAGCATGGCCAGTGTACAGGAGAGCCCTGTAGGCCCACTGTGGCCTGAGCGAGGGACAGATGGGTGGTGTAGAGAGAAAGGGAGGTCCTTGCAGGAGAGAAAGGGATTGACAGATCTTAGTGGCCGCCAGAAATGGGGAGGGCCCGTCTTGCCTGCAGTAAGAGAACTGAAGGGTTGACGGCTGGGAGGCCGGAGCCCTTGCCTAGCCGGGCCCGGGACAGCAGACCCAGCTGCCCCTAATGTCGGCAGCCTTGCTCACAACCATTCCCTCCTGCGTAAGGAAAATAAGAGCACCCAAATCAAACCCTAAAATTTTACTCACTAGAACACTTTACTCACTAGATCTTACCACCTGCCCTTGGTACATAATCAACTTCATACCTGACCTCAATTCTGCACTTGACAATTTCCAAACAGAGTTCTTAAAAATCTGTGATACCCATGCTCTGCTATACAGAATAGAAGTATGGGGTCCACCTTCCATTGCTTACAACCAACGTTATTATACTTTACCATTTCAGGGATGCCTTGAGGATAAAAACAAAGTAACAGGCACTATCATGGATCTTAATAAATAAAGATGCCTGTGGAATACATGCACAAGGCAAACGAGACTAGCAAAATACCAATTTTACACTGATAATCTTCACCAAAATACATGAAATCCAACAACTTCTGGAAGGTCATAAACAATATATTCCAGCCTTGTATCCATCAACAACCATCCAATATAAAAAAGGATAATACTACTCTGACAAATTCCACTGACATAAACACATTCAATTAATACTTTGTGGGGTGTTCTTCTTCTCTACTATCATAGCACAACCCAAACTACATTCATGAAGCTCAACCTGGGAGAATCCCAATAGCCTCACCCCTCCCAAATGTGCTCACAATTTTATCCCAGTATCTAAAGAGGAGATTACACTAGCACACCTCAAATTCAATCAAAATAGCCAATGTGAACCTAATCTAGTGCAATCAAAGTGCTCCAGCCATTACCATGCCACTTGCCTCCCTAATCAACTTTTCGAAAGTCATCGAAAAATGTGTCCCAATCAAGCAATTACTATACCTAAACAAATTTCATTGGCCAACTCCAATCTAGCTTTTCCCCTAACACTCCATGGTAACTACCATCTTAAAAGTTTGCAATGAGATCCAGTGTGAAATGGAACTGGGACAACTTATTGGTGCAATATGTCTAGATTATGCAAAGGTTTTGATACTGTTGATCATGTTATCTTATTAAACAAGCTTCCGTGCTTAGGGGAACAGGCTTTAAACTGATTTCACTTCTACCTATCGGTTAGATCCCAATATGTCTATCTTGGACTCTACCTCGAATCCCTTGGATGTCACCTGCGCTGTTCGGCAAGTCTCTGTTCTGGGGCCGCTACTACACTGGCGACACACTTTATTCGAGCTTGGCTAGTCCCACGAATTCGGGTATACCCGGGTGTATTGAGGTTTGTGACTGTTTTCTGCCCGAGTGCATTGAGGTATTTTCCAGGCAGGGATTGAAGCATTTTATTCCCGCTGGCTGCAATACTGCACAGTATATATATATATACTGCATTACAATTCATGAATTTATGCCATCTGGTAGACACGCGAAGCATTGCAGCCTATTAAATCCTAATCATTATCATTTAACAGATCAGCTGCCCGTCAGCCAGGCATGAACCCAGGCTGGGAAGGCAAACACAACGGGGCTTGTCAGAGGTGAGGAGCGGCGCATTCCAGGTATCTGCCAGGTACATACTGGGTATTTGCTCGAATAAAGTGTGTCGGTGCAGTAATTTCAGTCTTCATTATTGATCTACCTACAGCCTGCAAGAGTGCTTTAATATACGTATATATACGTATATATGTACAGTATGCGGATGGCACAGTCTTATATGGACACAGCCACACTGACCACGTTCTTCAAAACTTGAAAACAGGATTTCCCAAAACAAACTGTCTTTAAACACTGACAAAACTGTAATGATGGTATTTGGGACTAAGGGCTCCATGCAGTAAGCGCCGAAAAAGTGCAATCGCCAAGGGTACCTTATCGACATGATTCTGCCGATTTTCCCTCTCCGTATGCAATAAGTGCCGAATCCCTTCCGAATCAAGCCGAAAACATTTGCTCCCACTCTGCCGATGATTTGCCGATCACACACAGGTGTATCGGCGTGCATCGCGAGGTGATGTTAGGTTCCCCAATGAAACTTCTTGCTGAATCTGCCGAAGCAAGCATGTTTTGGATTGAGCGGCCCATTTAAAGGCAGCGTGTATTTTTATTCATTCTCTGTATTGTTGGGAGAGAGAGAGAGAGACACACAGAGCTGAGCGATTTACATATTTCATATTGACTGAGACAGTTGTGGTGTATTGTGAGAGGTTTGTCCTGTGTTGTTTTGTTTACATCTTTGTCTTGTTTTCACTTTGTAAGTGTTCAGTGTGATTGTCTTTACATTTCTTTTCTGTTCTTTGTGAGTGCTAGAGGTATGGCCGCAAGGCGTGGAAAGAGTGATGCTGGTGTGAGTGGTACTGGTAGTCGTGTGAGTATGCGTCTGAGTGAACGTAGGATTCAGGGGAGTGCTGTGGCTGTGAGTGCGAGTGGTGTTGCTGGGAGTGCGAGTGCTGCTGGTGGCTCTGTTGCTGGTGCTGGTGGGGTGTCTGCTGCTGGTGCGTCTGGTGGTGGGGTGGTTGCTGGTGGCCCGCTTTTGGAGTCTCTTCCATTGGAAGAAGGAGATTCCAGTCAGCAGCAGCCAAGCTCTGGGCCTGCACGTATTCGGAAGAAACGTCTTGAGCGGCCACGTAATCCTCGGTTCAATGTAGAGGAAAACAGAGTTCTTGTCACAGGGATTCTGGAGCACTATGACTGTCTGTATGGGCATTTACTAGGTAAGTCTATCTTTGCATTGATTCTTCAAAGACATGTTATCCTAGGTCATGTGAGATGTCTTAATATCAAAATATTATTCTATAATATCTATCAATTAAACGTAATTGTTACACACATATTCCTTCATGCTTTAGAACGACCATAACAATCAGTGTAAAAATGTTGGCAAAGTTCATACAATATTCATGCAAGCTTCCTTACATTTGTATGTTTACACGTAAATGCTCATGTGGTACACATATTTACACCTAAACCAGCATGTTTGGTATCTCTTGGAGCAGGTAGCAGTTTAGGAAACTGCTCGTTTTTATAATAATAATTAACGTCATATATTTTGTATGTATTTCAAGGGCGGACAAGTTCAGCATCAAAAAAAGAAATGTGGGATCAAATAACCTTGGCTGTGTCTGCGTGTGGGAATCATGTCAGGGACCGGCCGAATTGTCGGAAGAGATTCGATTATATCAGGGCAAACTTAAAGAAAAAATACAACCAGAACTGGTGCATGCTTCTGGCACTGGAGGTGGGCTGCCAGCACAAGCTCAGATCTTAACACCATTGGAGGAGCAGATGCGGGAAAAATTTCTTCCTGTCGTCGTGGAGGGTTTGCCCGGGGACAGAGATATCGGAATTTATTCTGCTCCATTTCCACTAGGTGACAAATGTTACTGTACTAGGCATGTCGTAGGTTACAGTTCTTATCTATATTTCCACTGCAACTTATACTTTCTTCCCAATATAAGCATACCACCATATATATCTGTATATATGTCTCTCTCTCTCTATATCTATCTATCTATCTATCTATCTATATTTATATCTAGTTGTCCTACAAAAAGTAAAAATTAATATATATGGTGGCAAAAGGTGGCACTGAGTGCTCATTTGCATGTCATTTCCCAGAATCCCTTGCTGCAGTGGAAGAGCTGTATGCTGGGCGATAATGGGGAACAACAGGGTTGCAGACCTGTCTAAGACATGCAAATGAGCATACAGTAATATTTACAGCTGCTTTATATATATATATATATATATATATATATATATATATATATATATATATATATATATATATATATATCTCTCTATGTGTGTGTTTGGAAACATGTATTGGCTCAGCTATCGTGGATGACATCATTATGAGTAAACATGCACAACTTGACCTGCATGAAGGGATTATGTGTAATGATCTTCCAAATAACACACACTGCAACCTTCTACCTTACAAAGCATACAACATGTCTGCCCTATAGTTGAAAGCACAATGTATGTGTGAATCTTTGTACAAACAATGGGTTAACATGCATAACCACAAAGTATATCCACACTCATTGTTTGTCACAGTAATATATAACTTCGTTATACTGTGTCTGTGCACACAAATGCCTAATTCACTTTTTTATGTATGTGTCGATACATATATACATATATACATATAATATATATATATATATTTATATGCAAATATAACTGTATGCTCATCTGCATGTCTTAGGCAGGTCTTCAACCCCACCTTTCCCCATTATCACCCAGCATACAGCACTTCCACTGCAGCAAGGGATTCTGGGAAATGACATGCAAATGAGCACACAGTGTCACTTTTTGCCTCAATAACCATTTTTAACATGGTTCCCTATAGGCTTAAGCTTGCTGCATGGTCACAGCTTTGAGCACAGCCAGGGTTAAGGTGCATACCCAGAAAACCACCCACAGACAGCTGTTTCGACCTTGATGGGTCTCATCAGTGTGGGGTTGATTTTACTGGGAATGCAAGAGAGGCTATGGGATAGGCTAAACCATAATACTGAGTTAAGTTATGGTGAGTAAAAAAAGTGACAAAAACCCTCCACAGGAAAGCAAATATGCAAATATAACTGTATGCTCATCTGCATGTCTTAGGCAGGTCTGCAACCCCACCTTTCCCCATTATCACCCAGCATACAGCACTTCCACTGCAGCAAGGGATTCTGGGAAATGACATGCAAATGAGCACACAGTGTCACTTTTTGCCTCAATAACCATTTTTAACATGGTTCCCTATAGGCTTAAGCTTGCTGCATGGTCACAGCTTTGAACACAGCCAGGGTTAATATATATATATATATATAAATTAGTGATAATCTATGTTACACCTATAAACAGGCCATTACTGCCTCATCAAGTCTTGCATGGAAGATTGTGCATTCAAATGAGAACATTCATAATTTGCACAAACCCATTTCGTTATGTTTAATTAAAGCTCTTTTTTCGCTTCATGTAGTATACTGAGAGCATAAATAGGAACATGTGCCATATGGTATTTAATTGTGTTCATATGTAGCTCACTTCAGATTTTTATTTAGCTCATGTACCGGTGTGTGAAACCAGCTGCAATTAATATGTAATCACAGCATAGAGGAGAACACAGGGGGTGGGGTTTGGCACCGAGCCAGATCACAGGGTCATGTTACGGTCAAGTCTTGTGGGACGGCTTACAGGTGGTAGAAACAAATAAAAGGTCAGGGTGCTGTCACGTCTCGGGGAGGGACTACAGTTGTTAGAAGCTGACAAGGTGAACAGAAGTTCATCACATTCATTTGAATTGGTAATTCTCTGAAGACTTTCACCCACCAGGCCACTATATATGAAAACGTACGTTAGTCATTCGTTCACTCATATCTTCTTTTTACCTTATAGATACGCCACATTATCACACCAGTACCATCTGTGAGCTACACACTGCATGTGTTGATGAGTGTCAGCCACATTGAGCGCTACACCTGCTTCTCTTAAATATTCACACAGATAACTAAAAACATTCATTCACATTTCCACAATTAGGTACTGAATTATAAGCAGAGTCAACTTTGCTGTCATGGTAGTGATGTACATTATTATTGTTAGATTACTACACAACATATGCAGTGTACACAGTATGTACAACAGAACACTTAATTTTACAACGCATTCCTGCATGAACATTGTATGTTGTATGGCTTTTACAATAAATGTGCCAATTAGGTTCTCATGTACATTGATGTTAAGATGGATAATGTACCGCTTGCCAGAAACATATCATTGTCATTTTCGTTATGTGATGCGGATACTTAGCCATAAATACTCCCACTACACAAACTTAATGTTAATTATGTACACATGTCAATACAATTCTTATGTTATTCTTCTATATAGTTGCTCCTGAAGCTCATGTGTCACCTGACACTGAACATGTCTCATCACCTGGCTCATCCAGCTCATCATCAAGCATGGAAGGTGAGTGTATGAGGTGCAGCACATCTAATGTGTACATTTGTAGATGTTAATTTGCCATGCTAAATAAATGCCTTTCACATGTAATTAACTTCACATCAGTTATTGTCACAGAAGATGTAGTGTTTCCTGACAACATGTATTGTGTGTGTTGTAAACTATCAACTAGGAGTTGTGAGGTTACAACAAACTTTCATTCATTCTTCTTTCACACTGAGTCGAAACATCATTGTTACTTCAAGCATAAACTTTTAATTTGACACAAATTAAAAATTATGGAAACATGTTATGTGTTACACTATGAGAACAACTATCATTATATTGAAAAACAAGTGAAAGTTCCATGGCAGTTCATAATGTCTTTCTTTATTTGTAGAACCAGATGTTGCCACTCAAGGACAAATTCACTCAAGTGACCATGAAGATGTTCCCACTCCTGGATTAACCCAGCATTCAAGTCCTCCTGCTCGTGACACCTACTCAGCTATTGCAGCTTCTGAAGAAAGAATATTGGGTGAAGAAAATCGTCGCCATTCAGAAATGATGTCAGTGCTTGAAAGGATGATATAACTGCAGGGAAGGTCAATATCACAAATGTCACAAATTGAAAGAGTCATCATCCAAGTTCCTAAAGAAATCCAAAATGTAAACAGGACATTACAAGCAATAGTTGTGAATCTAAGCCAAGTAAATCAGTTGCGATATACAGCAAGAGAACAACAATTCCACTTTACCCCATCTGAGGATGGATCTTTACATGCTGCTACTTTTTCTCCAGAGTCATCATTTCTTCATTCCCCAGTTCTGGATGATACTGGTACAGTAGGTGCAAGTTCTGTGCAGGTCCCTCTCAACATCCAACCGCTTACATCTGTTCAAAATCAGGAACGGACACCTACAAATGAGACACGAAAAAGAAAATTAGGGCAACAATTACTACTAACCAGCTTTTGGAAAAAGATTAAAACACCAAAACAAGAAACTGCTCCACCATCAGTCGTGCAATGTTTAGCAACTGCTTCACAACTGCCACAGGCCACACCCAGTGCCCCTGAAGTGCAACAGCCCACACCCAGTGCCACTGAAGTGCCACAGCCCACACCCAATGCCCCTGAAGTGCAACAGCCCACACGTAGTGCCACTGAAGTGCCACAGCCCACAACCAGTGCCCCTGAAGTGCAACAGCCCACAACCAGTGCCACAGAACTGCTACAGGCCAGTACAAGTCATACAGTTAAGGACAAAGTACTTGGCAAAGGGAAAAGGCAAACACAACAGCCAACAAGCAGGCCTGTGACTCGCTCTCAAAAGGATAAACAAAAATAAATAATCACATTCACTAAATTTGTTGGTATCCTGGTGGTGTTTACTGCAGACTATTTCATGCATAGTGTATGTATGATCATGTACAGGTGCTTGATAACATTCAAGTATGTCCTTGTACACATGAATGTTTAGAAATGCTCACTGACTGAATTAAGGCATATTTAATAACATATGAAAATGTATTAATCATCAGTTGATTAATGGTACAACATTATTACACACTTGCCATGTTAATAGAAGCTGACATTCACTTAGCTCTTGTTCAAGATGAGATGTATGTGGTTTTTTTTTGGTAATGTAGATAGTAATTTCATGCTAATATTATTGACATACAACTTTAAGTAACTACCCATATAACAGCATACATTTTGATGTTGTGTTTTCTGGTGTCTTACCTGTAACTCTGTAACACATTACTTACCTTAATCTTCTTTCATAGTTCATAATGTTGGCATGTGATCATGTATGATTTTTGGTTACAATAACAGATCTGTAAGTGTGAATGAATATATCTTTATTATCTCTGTATCTCTATGGATATATGTATACACACACTGTGTGTGTGTGTGTGTGTGTGTGTGTGTGTGTGTGTGTGTGTGTGTGTGTGTGTGTGTGTGCGTGCGTGCGTGCGTGCGTGCGTGCGTGCGTGTATATTAACTGATATATAGAGATATATACATATATATATATCAGTTAATATATATACACACACACACACACACACACGGTGTGTGTGTATACATATATCCATAGAGATACAGAGATAATAAAGATATATTCATACACACTTATATACATATATATATATATGGAAAGAGAGGGAAAAGCCCCAAACAAAAGCACTCTAGTATACCAGTTCAAAATGCTAAATACATGATATCTTTATTAAACAAATGTCACAGAACAAGAGTAAAAGAAAGCAAAGAATGATTAAAACAAGGCATGGATCCCCTGTGCGTACAGAACTAAGCATGCATCCTCCAACAAAGATATCCTAATCAGACATAGTATCACTCTAATGTGCCTAACAAGCTGAGTAATAAGTGCAGACAGGAGTTGAAGCAGTAATGGTGTTAACTAAGGTCAAATCACACAGAGTCAAAGCATATATTCCCATTTACATCTCTGGGAGAGTTACAAGTGACACAATGCAAAGTAATTGAAAAGACCAAAGATAAACAACCTGAAAGGCACAACTCATTGCTAAAGCTAATAGTCATACATCACCAGTATAGGACACACAGCAGAATCATGGAAGGAGCATGAAGCAAAAGTTCAGATCATATGTACGTGTCCCTAGAGGGGGACAAACCAGGGGGTCCTTCCTACTGCACCTGCTCCTACGCGTTTCAGCCAAGGGCCTTCTACTGGGAGTGGTGAGGTAGGCAGGGTAACAAGCATGCTTAAAAGGGGAGTCTAATTGTGCCCGTGAGTGTAAACACCTGATTACAATGAACCAAATATATTATAAATGGTACACAAATAAGTGCAGACGTAATGAATTCAATTAATTTTTAGAAAGTGTCTTGGCTCATATGATTGATCTACTCACAGGACGTCAGCAAATCAAAGGCAGTTGGCAAATTGGGTTGCCACCCATATAGATCATGGTAGTCAGGACCCCTCTTTAAACACTCCGTCAGCAATACACGTGTTATATGCAAGATGAGAGAGAAGACTACATTGTGCGATCAATATGGTAAATAAATCTTTATAAAACGAAGGTTTAAAAATGCGCACTTACAATAAGTCAATTAAAATCATGCATGTATCACACAAATGGTGAAAAATGGAGGTTTGCCGAACTGCTCGCCGCCTCCATTGGGTATTCGGTTGGCTCCCACTGCTCGGTGACTGTAATCAGAACTCCCCTCCTTGCACCCGTCCGGAAGGATGACGTCACGGCTACAGGGCTGGTGTGCTATGGATCGCCTCCAAGTCCAAAATTGGTCCACTCAACGCGTTTCGCCCAGCTAGCAAGAGCTGTTCTCGGCTTCGTCAGGAGTGTGTGTAATGGTATACAGATGGCTCTTTTATACCCTTTGCATGTGCTGAATTAAACATTCAATTAAACAGTCAATTAAACATCCTAATTAACTCTTATTGCACTCGGGATAGGTCTGGATACAAACATAGGACATCATGAATCCTTAAAAATTGTTATAATAACTTTACATGGGATATAATAGTTCAAACACATGGAGGAACATTAACACAGTGTATTTGATGATACGCATCCAAAAGAGAGGAATAATGTATGATATAATACAATGCAGTTCCCCTAATGGGCGACATAGATTGTGGAAAGTAATTATACAATTATACAATTATATTTTGAATAGGTAAATCCTGTCGTCATCGTGACATACTATGATAATGATATAAGGGACTTATCCTTATGCAGTCTATATGTAGTGTAATAGGGAACTTCATATATGAAAACATCCAATGAAGTAGCATCGGATATATATGTAGTTTTGTAGGGTTCAAAACCATAAACAAAGATGTATTTATTATCCTAGAATTATCTTGGTGAGATTATCTATTTGTTATTATCTCATCCTTACTATTTCAGGCAACACATCCAACAGAGGGTAATCACTCCTGATATAAATACAATACAATGCAATCCCCTTATTGTGAATTATCAGATATGAAATATCATTGATCGGTTACATCTGGTAAAAAATGAGTGAAGTCATCACCTTAGCTTAGTGAAATGAATATTTATTTCCGGGGACAGTTGTCTATACATTACGTTTTTAGATATTTTTCTGTGTATAACATAGGGCCTCTGAAAAAAGGGGGAGATTGGGTGGGGAGCTCATTTTTTTGAAAAACAGGGGACAATGGGTGTATCAAAATATAATTTTTGTATATATGCTGATCACATTATATTCAGGGACGTTACAAATAGTTTTGTCCGAAAAAACGTTTTTCATTTTTCGTTTTTAAATGTTTCATTTTTAATACGATGTTGGAGGTGGAAATGGGTATAGGTTTATTCTGCATCTTGCAATGCAGGTTTGTTCTACAAGTTGTAATACATATTTACTCAAGGATGATATCCTATATTATATTCCGAGGGCATTAGAACCTTACAGGAGGAAGGGACTGAATTGTATCTGCCCCAAAGCTGAGCAGATGTTATAGAATGAAAACCGCTATAATGACATTTCATTTACATGGAACATGAACATCCTACACTATCTTACATGATAAAATCAGAAAAAATGAGCGTGTTAATGCAGTATATTAGACACAATTATATCACTCGAATTGCATGCAAAGCACGAAACCCGGGTGCCATATGTGTAAATCTGGAAAGCAAGAGAGATATATGGGAAGCAAGGGAAAAGATGAAATTGAGTTAGAACAAGGAACACATATTCATCTCGAAAATGGTGAAGATCTATCTCAGCATTTAAACCCCTTGGAGTGAATGTCTTAAGGCGGTGGATCCAAAAAGTTTCCCTTTTGAGTAGTTCTGATCCCCTATCACCTCCCCTCCAGTGTGGTAACACATGTTCAATGGCCTTAAAATTAAGACAAGTCGGTTCTCCACCATGAAATTCTGTAAAATGCTTTGGTATGCTGTGATTCATAAGTGTTCTCTTAATGCCACTCAGGTATTCAATAATCCTAGTTCTTATAGGTCTAGTGGTTTTTCCTATGTATTGTAACTTGCAGGAACATTCCAGCAGATAAACTACATGGTCTGTCCTGCAAGTCATAAAAGTGTCAATATCAAAAACTTCACCTGTGACATTAGAGCCAAATTTTGTTGTATTTGATGACTTGAACCGACATGCCTTACAGCTTGTACAACCAAAAAAAACTTTTTTTGTTTAGCCATGCATTATCACTGGATTTTATTTCCCTAAGCGCACTGGGGGCTAATTTGTTCTTAAGATTGCTGGCTTTTCTAAAAATAACATTTGGTCTTTCTGGAATATTAGGGCCAAGAACCGGATCATTTTTGAGGATGTTCCAATGTTTGGTAATTATACTCCTAATTTTCCCTGCTTCTCTACTGTATCCATTCAGGAACGCAAAGTCAAACTTATTGCTTTTTTTCGTATCTTTTTGTTTTGATATTAATAAATCACTTCTCTGAAGTTTGTCTGCCTTCTCCTTTGCTATATTAATTGTCTCCCTTTTGTATTTCTTTTCCAGAAATCTATCTTGGATTTTTTCAGATTGTATATCGAATTGCAGGGAAAAGGGAGACCAAAAAGCGCACCAGCACAAACGGAGCAGGAAGAAACCAGAACAAAAAAATGATTAAAAGGGCACTTTAATGTGGCAAAAGACCCATCCAATGCATTTCGAACGTCGCAGCGAACCATTTGGAAGTCTTTTTCCAAATGGTTACCAAGGAATTTGAAGATTTGACAAGTGACTCTAACAAAAAGGATAGTGGGTGAATTGAAAATCTAACTAAAAACAAAAAGGAAGCTTTGAAACAACTAATGGATAACAATGACGTAGTCATAAAACAGGCGGACAAAAGGGGGGGGATAGTCCTTATGGACCGAGAGAAATACGAACATGAGGCATTAAGACTATTGGGCGATATCAACACATACACAATACTGCCATCAAACCCTATAATAAAATATACAGAAGAACTTAAAACTCTGTTGGACAATGGAAGGGAGATCTGCATACTAGATGAAAAGGAATACAAGTTTTTGTATCAGGAAAAAGCAAGGATGCCGGTCTTCTATTTTCTTCCAAAGGTCCATAAAAGTGTAGTCAATCCCCCAGGCAGACCCATAGTCTCGGGGATTGACTCACTTACTGCCAATCTCTCTTTGTATATAGATACTTTTTTACAGCAACATGTGGTCAAACAAAAAGCTTATTTAAAAGATACAGTGGACATACTTAATTTGTTGAGCGGTGTGAAATGGGAGAAACATTTTTTACTAGCAACATGTGATGTTGCGTCACTCTATACAATCATCGAACACTCACAGGGATGTGAAGCAATTAGGTGAATTTTACAGGAAGATGATAGCTACCAAATGCACAGACTGAGTTTATTATGGAGAGCATTAGATTCATATTAGAACACAATTATTTTTGGTACTCACAAACTTTTTATTTACAGAAATGTGGGACGGCGATGGGGACGAGATTTGCTCCAAGCTACGCCAATCTGTAGCAGATTGGGAAAAAGATAACATCTGGTCGGAAGGAGAGCTTGGAGCGGATCTTGTCCTCTATCGCCGCTACATTGACGATATATTCTTTATTAGGAGGTGAGGAGAGGACACCCTTAAAGCTTTTTTGGATAAAATGAATGTCAACACTCATAATTTGAAATTCACCAGTGAATGGAGCCATGAACAAATTAATTTCTTAGATTTAACTATCTACATTGAAAACAAGATAATAAAGACAAAAACATACTTCAAAGACACAGATAAAAATAACTTTATTAGAAGAGACAGTTGCCATCTACCTAGGTGGATGGACAACGTGCCATCAAGCCAATTCACACGAATAAGGAGAAACTGTACCGATAAAGACCAATTCGATATACAATCTGAAAAAATCCAAGATAGATTTCTGGAAAAGAAATACAAAAGGGAGACAATTAATATAGCAAAGGAGAAGGCAGACAAACTTCAGAGAAGTGATTTATTAATATCAAAACAAAAAGATACGAAAAAAAGCAATAAGTTTGACTTTGCATTCCTGAATGGATACAGTAGAGAAGCAGGGAAAATTAGGAGTATAATTACCAAACATTGGGACATCCTCAAAAATGATCCGGTTCTTGGCCCTAATATTCCAGAAAGACCAAATGTGATTTTTAGAAAAGCCAGCAATCTTAAGAACAAATTAGCCCCCAGTGCGCTTAGGGAAATAAAATCCAGTGATAATGCATGGCTAAACAAAAAAGTTTTTTTTGGTTGTACAAGCTGTAAGGCATGTCGGTTCAAGTCATCAAATACAACAAAATTTGGCTCTAATGTCACAGGTGAAGTTTTTGATATTGACACTTTTATGACTTGCAGGACAGACCATGTAGTTTATCTGCTGGTATGTTCCTGCAAGTTACAATACATAGGAAAAACCACTAGACCTATAAGAACTAGGATTATTGAATACCTGAGTGGCATTAAGAGAACACTTATGAATCACAGCATACCAAAGCATTTTACAGAATTTCATGGTGGAGAACCGACTTGTCTTAATTTTAAGGCCATTGAACATGTGTTACCACATTGGAGGGGAGGTGATAGGGGATCAGAACTACTCAAAAGGGAAACCTTTTTTTGATCCACCGCCTTAAGACACTCACTCCAAGGGGTTTAAATGCTGAGATAGATCTTGCACCATTTTCGAGATGAATATGTGTTCCTTGTTCTAACTCAATTTCATCTTTTCCCTTGCTTCCCATATATCTCTCTTGCTTTCCAGATTTACACATATGGCACCCGGTTTCGTGCTTTGCATGCAATTCGAGTGATATAATTGTGTCTAATATACTGCATTAACACGCTCATTTTTTCTGATTTTATCATGTAAGATAGTGTAGGATGTTCATGTTTCATGTAAATGAAATGTCATTATAGCGGTTTTCATTCTATAACATCTGCTCACCTTTGGGGCAGATACAATTCAGTCCCTTCCTCCTGTAAGGTTCTAATGCCCTCGGAATATAATATAGGATATCATCCTTGAGTAAATATGTATTACAACTTGTAGAACAAACCTGCATTGCAAGATGCAGAATAAACCTATACCCATTTCCACCTCCAACATCGTATTAAAAATGAAACATTTAAAAACGAAAAATGAAAAAAGTTTTTTCGGACAAAACTATTTGTAACGTCCCTGAATATAATGTGATCAGCATATATACAAAAATTATATTTTGATACACCCATTGTCCCCTGTTTTTGAAAAAAATGAGCTCCCCACCCAATCTCCCCCTTTTTGCAGAGGCCCTATGTTATACACAGAAAAATATCTAAAAACGTAATGTATAGACAACTGTCCCCGGAAATAAATATTCATTTCACTAAGCTAAGGTGATGACTTCACTCATTTTTTACCAGATGTAACCGATCAATGATATTTCATATCTGATAATTCACAATAAGGGGATTGCATTGTATTGTATTTATATCAGGAGTGATTACCCTCTGTTGGATGTGTTGCCTGAAATAGTAAGGATGAGATAATAACAAATAGATAATCTCACCAAGATAATTCTAGGATAATAAATAAATCTTTGTTTATGGTTTTGAAACCTACAAAACTACATATATATCCGATGCTACTTCATTGGATGTTTTCATATATGAAGTTCCCTATTACACTACATATAGACTGCATAAGGATTAGTCCCTTATATCATTATCATAGTATGTCACGATGACGACAGGATTTACCTATTCAAAATATAATTGTATAATTACTTTCCACAATCTATGTCGCCCATTAGGGGAACTGCATTGTATTATATCATACATTATTCCTCTCTTTTGGATGCGTATCATCAAATACACTGTGTTAATGTTCCTCCATGTGTTTGAACTATTATATCCCATGTAAAGTTATTATAACAATTTTTTAAGGATTCATGATGTCCTATGTTTGTATCCAGACCTATCCCGAGTGCAATAAGAGTTAATTAGGTTGTTTAATTGACTGATTAATTGAATGTTTAATTGAGCACATGCAAAGGGTATAAAAGAGCTATCTGTATACCATTACACACACTCCTGACGAAGCCGAGAACAGCTCTTGCTAGCTGGGCGAAACGCGTTGAGTGGACCAATTTTGGACTTGGAGGCGATCCGTAGCACACCAGCCCTGCAGCCGTGACGTCATCCTTCTGGACGGGTGCAAGGAGGGGAGTTCTGATTACAGTCACCGAGCAGTGGGAGCCAGCCGAATACCCAAGGGATGCGGTGAGCAGTTCGGCAAACCTCCATTTTTCACCATTTGTGTGATACATACATGATTTTAATTGACTTATTGTAAGTGCGCATTTTTAAACCTTCGTTTTATAAAGATTTATTTACCTTATTGATCACACTATGTAGTTTTCTCTCTCATCTTGCATATAACACGTGTATTGCTGACGGAGTGTTTAAAGAGGGGTCCTGACTACCACGATCTATATGGGTGGCAACCCAATTTGCCAACTACCTTTGATTTGCTGACATCCTGTGAGTAGATCAATCATATGAGCCAAGACACTTTCTAAAAATTCATTGAATTCATTATGTCTGCACTTATTTGTGTACCATTTGTTTTCTTTTCCCCATATGCTCCCCCTGGATTGTTTGAGATACTGCTTTAACCGTTGGAACCCGTGAAACAAGTCCCACCAGGAGGTTTTTGAGCTGGGTGCAAAAACACTATCTTTTTCATCATCTTAACACTTGTATTTTTATTTTAATTTTATCACATTTTCTTTTAGTTGTTCGCGCTTTTATCACTTTTTTCACCAAATATATTATATACAGGTGATGCACCAGGGTGTGTGTGGTAAGTGTACTCACTGCGTCGATCTATGACGTATCCTGGTGAGGGATCCAATAGTATGGTGTTATCCCAGAAGCGCCCTCCCTCTCAAATGAGGGCAGTACTGGCAACTTGCCATAACACTATAATGTGCGCATGCGCGTGACGTCATTGGCACTCGCCCTCCAAATGACGATTGGCTCCATGATGAGTCTGTATGGTGGGCGTGCCTAGCAATGGGGCACAGAGGGAAGCTTCCGGCAAGATACACCGCTCAGGTATCACTGCGTGTGACTAAGAGGCGATCGGGAATACTCCCACGTCTCACCAAGGCTCTGCTACGGGTCAACTCTAAGCAAATGCGCGAGTCGCTAAGTGCATAACACTGCGCATGCGTGCCATAACGGGAAGAGGTTACATGCAGCAGACTGCCATCCGTGCATGACGTGCATGCGCAACAACCAGACAGCGATCCTGTCTGAGGGCAGTAGTGGTGCACATGAAATGTATATAGCAACCAAAACATATATAACCCATACATATAACATAACAAGTGCAAGTTGCTCAGCTGTTGGCCTCTCCCTCTATGGAGGGTCCCAACTTCATCAGCAAAGAGACGGGCATATGTTTTAACAGCCTATTGGAGAAAGAGTGCAGTGCAACAAGGACATCAAATGTGAAATAGAGCGTGTAAAATATATACAAGTGTCACATCAAAGAACATAAGTGTGAGAGATGCATATACAGTTCTCCTCTTATCAAATGGGGTCTCCATCGTCATCACAATGATGTCCCATAAAGCACATATATTCTATACATATAGGAATTCTCATATAAGGACAACAGATGGATAACATGTCATCATAATGATATGGTATGAAGATGGCAAAATTAATTATCACAGACATAAATGAGCATAGTGATGGATCCGAATGTTAGTCTCAGCTATTACGTAGGAGAAGGCTAGTTTCGAAAAGGTCATTCAGGGTAATTCCAGATGTAAAGGAGATCCATTAGATATGTCCTAGTTGTATCTGGATAAGAATAGATATAGTGTTATCATGAAATTGTCAATATCAGCGCAGGAATAAATGATAATAAGTCCCTCCGGGATAGCATCACATCAGCAGAGTAGGTGAATCCAGTGGGTTGCAGACCTAGAGTTGTATATAGGTATATTCTTGTCTTCTGGCGATTATGGACAAACCCAGGACCCTGTGAATAAACAAGGGAAAGGGAGAAGGGGAGAGAGAAGAATGTGTATGAGATTCTCATCGTACTACACAAGTTACTTATCTCTATCTGTCCCAAACTACAAAAAAGTAATGGGTGTCTAGATGTATTGCTGGGTGTAGGTAAGATAGGACCTACAAAAACATAGAAAAGCCCAGGTAGTCATTAAGACCGTGTGGAATCATGGAGTCCATCTGGACAATCCACCTGGACTCTCTACGCAGAAGCCCCTTCTCCAAATCGCCACCCCTCATCCCCAAACTCACTCTGTCTATCGCAAACGCTTGTAAAAGATTAAAATCAGATTCATGCACCAGACGGATATGCCTAGCCACCGAGGTAATTTTCTTGAAGTTTTGAAGGTCTATCGAAGCATTTTTGATATTCCTCACATGCTCGAGGACTCTAAACCTAAATTCTCGTGTGGTCATGCCTATGTAAGGGAGACCACAGGGACAGGTAATGCAATAGATAACACCCTTGGATTTGCATCCAAGGTGATCTTTAATTTTAAAAGTGTGTTTGTTTGAAAGGTCGCCAAACACATCCGTCTGGCGCATGTATCTGCAAGCGGAGCAGTTTTTGCATTTAAAAAACCCCTCCTTCCTAGCAGTCGAGAGGAAAGTTTCATGAGTGGTAGGAATAAAGTGACTAGTCACTAGTTTGTCCCTAAGATTTGGGGACTTGCGACTAGTCATGGTGACCCTGTCGCCCAGTACCCTTTAAAGATCAGGGTCTGTCATGAGGATGTTCCAGTGGTTTTGGAGTGTTTGACGTACTGCACCGACACACTTTATTCGAGCAAATACCCAGTATGTACCTGGCAGATACCTGGAATGCGCCGCTCCTCACCTCTGACAAGCCCTGTTGCGTTTGCCTTCCCAGCCTGGGTTCATGCCTGACTGACGGGCGGCTGATCTGTTAAATGATAATGATTAGGATTTAATAGGCTGCAATGCTTCGCATGTCTACCAGATGGCATAAATTCATGAATTGTAATGCAGTATATATATATATATACTGTGCAGTATTGCAGCCAGCGGGAATAAAATGCTTCAATCCCTGCCTGGAAAATACCTCAATGCACTCGGGCAGAAAACAGTCACAAACCTCAATACACCCGGGTATACCCGAATTCGTGGGACTAGCCGAGCTCGAATAAAGTGTGTCGCCAGTGTAATAAGGGCTACTGCTTGTTATGTGTGCCTATAAATCTGATTTTATGATCTGAGGTGATTTTGGCTTTCGGACATAACAGGGTCTCTCTTGGGGTTTTTTAAGCATTTTTATAGCCCCTCTCCACACACCGATGGCTATATCCTCTCTGGTGGAATCTCTCTTTCATCTCCCCTGCCCTTTCTATGAAGCCTTTCTCAGTGGACACATTCCGCTTAAGGCGCAAAAATTCGCTCTTAGGGATGCCCTTAATTTGATGTTCCGGGTGGATACTGGTGGCATGTAATATTGCGTTTGTAGCTGTGTTTTTTCGGAAAATATCCGTATGAAGAATGCCATCCGGCCCCAAAATAATGTGTAGATCTAGGAATTCCACTTGTGTATGGCTACAGTTAAAGGTGAGTTTAATGTTCATGTCGTTGTGATTGAGGGCATCGACGAAATAGCAGGAATATGTGTAAGTAGTACTATGTTTCACTAAGGAATTTGTGCACCCACCGTTTCCCTTCATAATGTTAAAGGATTTTTGTTACCGGCTTAAAACAGTTTAATTGCACTAAATCACAAAAGGCATTAAGCTTCGTTCATTTAACCCTTTGGGCACTTTCACATATTCCACCAAGTTTAGCCCATAGGAAAATAAGAAATTGCATTAATTTAGTTTAGTTACATGCTATATTGGAGTTTATTTTGAAGGAGTTAGCAGGCTTGTAATAATTGTTTGATCAAAAGATTCAACTGGATGGCTCCCCCTTTTTTTTATTAAACTTGGGTTAAAAATGTAGAAACCTGACTAATAAATTGCAAGTCAATTTGGGAGGAGCACTGGAATATTAGATTTGTTTTCCATGCAAAGCTGGGATGCCTGCACAGTGCACCTACTGAAGATCAAGTGCTGGGTGGCAATTGTGCAACCTACCCATCCACCTGGGGGACACTGTTATTATAACGATGTATCTACTCATGGAAATATACACAAGAGTGGAAATTAGATTTTGTGAAAAAGCTATGTATTGTATACTCGAACGGGGTGGAACATCTATAAACTAAACATGGCGGGATAGTTAATAACATTAAAATGACTACGACATGCATCATTAACCAAAATAGTTCAATATAGTTTAAACATACAGCTCCACTGCCGCTAAAAGCTGTAAAACATCTCCGCCATTCATGTAATAAAGATAGAACAGCAAGTCTTCTCCGTATTGACCAAGTTTTATTGCAGCCAACTATAACAGATAAGAATTTATGATTTAAAAAACAAATAACAAATTAAGGGGCCTATGCAGAGAGCAGCGCTATTTCGAAATTCGCCATTTTTTGGAGAAAATCGCGCAGAAAGCAGCAGAAAATGGCGAGTTCCGAAAAACGCGCCAATTTTTCTTTTCTATTTGTAAAACTCGCCTCGCGGCTGGCGAGAACCTCAATCTCGCCAGTTTTAAAAATATCCGTATGCAGAGAGGCGCGAACGGCATCTAGCGGCTGTTCGCGCCAATAAAATGGCGCGATTGTCTCCTTTTTGCCTCGCCAGAAAAAACTGGCAAGAAGCTGCCGCTCGCGGCCATTGCAAAGGGAAAAAAAAGGCGCGAATTTGTTTTTACACGTTTCTGAAGCGCACATCTCGCCAATTTAAACTCGCCACACGCATCCATGTTAAACATAGCAGAATTCGCACTTTTCTGCATATGGAGAATAAAACTCTCCAAAAAAGCTACTTTTTAATAAATTCGCCAATTTTAAAATTCGCTGCTCTCTGCATAGGCCCCTAAGTTTTAACTGATAGTTAAAGATAAAACAGAGCAACATCAGATCAAATCACTCACTATCTTATCCGTGATGCTACTCATATTCTAGGAGAATATTCAAAAAGAACTAGCTGAACAGGCCTTCCACAAAAGCAAACCGACACGGCAGTCAATCCTCTGCATCTCTGATGAAAAGGTAATGTTTCCAAAATAAGTTACAAAATGACAAAATTCAGTGCTAAACGATTTTCTGTTCGGTAATATAATGCTAATCATTTCATTTATAGCTGCATTGTCACATGAAATATGTGGTTTAGTATGTGAGGTTACCTTAGCCCCTTTCCACAAAAACTCCCTTATTATTGTTAGCTTGCTACTCACTGGTGGCCAGAACTGCAAAGAAAAGGGCGGCTGTAATGTGCAACGATTCCATACTACCATTGCCCCTCAGTCAGACTACCAGAAGAAGGCTAAATAACTCTAGCTAATCCATGATGGAGGGTGAAATGTCAGCATTTTGACAAAAATCCATCTGTACTTATAATGAATTCGCACCCAGAATGCAAATGTTTGAAAGTTGTTGATGTCCTCTGTGTTAGAGGGGTAAGCAACACATTGCCTTGCAGTGCAACACTAAAAGGGGTTAACAGCATCACCACATGATGTAAGAGTAGCTCAACTGCTATATTAAAAGGTGCAATCCCTGTTAGTTTGCAAATAAACATTTTGAAAACCTTTGTCACCCCCTTTCTTCAGGGGAGAGGAAAGTTTATTCTGACATGGAGGTGTATTATACCGTGCTAATTGGAGAATTGGTAATTTGCTAAATAGTTCTTTGGAGGTGTCTGGCTCCTCCTTTCAGGTTCTGAGCACCTTACCAGTTCTCCAATCAGCAACAAGGTATAATGCACACCCCAGTATCAGTCTAAATCTCCCTCTCCACTGAAACAGTATATATATATATATATATATATATATATATATATATATATATATGTAGAGTTATCAGTACCGTGTTAGCCGAGCTTCAATAATCAAAAAATAAATAGATGATACCGTTCTGTGGCTAACGAAATGCTTTTATTTGTGCGAGCTTTCGAGATACACTGATCTCTTCAGTTAGCAGTGGCCTAAACAGAGATCGAAATTTTATGAGTCATTACTGACACTAGCGAACTCTCTTCCCATGAGCGCTAAAGGCCATGTCTGTACATACTGTGCTATATGTATGCACACACAGCTGTCTCTCACACATACCAATACTCCTTATTTTTCCATCCCTATACACCAATAGGGACCACATAGTATCCACACACACTTTAAGTTGTGCTACAAACTCTCACATTTCCACACCCACCCACACCATTTATATCCCCTCTCACTCCACACACACCTTGTGTAGAGCACTGTTTATACTGTGGGCTCTCCATTCATTCTTATTCACACTGATACACATACACACTCTTTCTTCACTTGCTTTCAGTAACCCTTTGACACCTCTAGCCATAAAACACATCCACATCGGGGGAAGGACCAGCACAGATAACATTCCAAGAGACATTGTTTTTAAGTAATCCTTGCTTCATTCATTGTAACATCGCCGGAAGAAGAGATCAGTGTATCTCGAAAGCTTGCACAAATAAAAGCATTTCGTTAGCCACAGAACGGTATCATCTATTTATTTTTTGATTTTATATATATATATATATATATATATATATATATATATATATAATATCTCTGACACTGTTGTCAGCAAACAGGCCTTCTGTTAATGAGATATAAATGTTAGGACACTTGCTAAAATTATGGTATCACTATGATTGAGCCCCTAATTCACTGAGCTGTATATAACTTTCAATATGATTACAACAAGGCCTACTTACAAACATCAATGGCTTTAGTTTAGCACTCTATATATAATATATATATATATATATATATATATATGTAGAAGAGTGACCTAAGCGCAATTGGGACAAGGAAGAGAGAAAACACAAAAAGGGGGGATCATAGGGCAGTATATCTATATATGCATAAATATTAGGATGGTAAGATATATGCTTACACTGATCGGATAAGTAAGAGCCTGTAGTCCTCTCAGGGACTCACGAACGTAGCTGTATGCTGCTTGTCTGCAAACTGCTGGATCTTCCGAAATTTTTCTTTACAGGTAATCTGCTGCAGATACTCCAGGTGCTCCTCGTCTCAGGCACTCAAGTCACACTATGGGAGAATCTCACAAGAGGGGGGGGGGATGGGAGAAGGAGGGGGGGAAATAATGGAAGGGAGCAAGATAGTGTAAAACCTTTTTAATCTAAAAGGACTATTTAAAATAAGGTAATCAACTCACATTCTGTGAGACAATAACAGGCAGTAGAGAGTGTTTAGCGTGTCTCTCACACTCGTGTAGATTAGCCGGCTATATATACATATATCTACATATATACACACAATATGTAGTTAATTATATATAGATAAATATATATGTTGATATATTTATATATATTTAATTATATATATATATTTATTTATATATATATATATATATATATATATATATATATATATATATATATATATATATATATATATATATAATATATGTATATATCAAGAGAGACTAACAGAGAGAGTGAAAGAGAGAGAGAAACAGAGAGAGAAACAGAGAGAAACAGAGAGAGAGAAAAACAGAAAAAGAAACAAACAGAGATGTGTGTGGATGTGGTTAATTTTAGTTAAGTGTAAGCAGAAATCTGTTCATCCTAGCACTGTAGAATATTTCACACACATTGTTATTCTAATTAAATTCGTCAACTTGTTTTGCACATGTTGATTGCCTAAGCCGAAAGAAAAGTTTCGTTTCATGTGAAAAGAGTATCTTAGACAAAGAATTTCAGCCAATTAATGTAACAAATTTCTGGTGGCAGAAAACCTAGGCGTATAACAGTTAGGTTGTATTATAACCTTGGAACAAACCGCGAAGATAACGTGTAACTATTCACACATTCAGCAGACATCCGTATGCGCTCAACTTAGACACTGTACAGTTGAACAGAGAAGAAATGGCAGAAGCTTCCACATTGCACAGCCATCTACGTAAATCATACAAATTTATGATTTATGAAGCAATCGAATCAACGGCTGAGAAGAGGGCAACCGTGGGCCAAATCTATGACTTTATCCAAAACAAATATCCTACAAATATACTACCAAGAACCAGCCAGACAAAGAAATTTTAAAACTTCTGTACGATTCACTTTATCCGCAAATGAATGTTTTGAACGTGTCCATGATCGGCTAGATCAACGATATGGATGCTGGCATGTTGCGCCATCATTTAAACTACCATGGAACATGGAACAATCTTCTGTTGAATAGCATATTTTTGCCTAATACCAGTTACAGTGAAGCCGCACCGACTGTCGCGTCTGCTGATATACCTGCACCCTCCATTCATCAAGACCAGATGCAAGATGGACATAACTACTATGATATGTATCCAAACTTATATGGGCAATACCAATGTGGATGGGAAAACAACCAACAACTGTACGTACCTCCGGACGTCTTGTTTGAAGAAGCCACTGCAGATCCATATGACTGCCTCATGGAGATGTGTGTGATTCAGGATTCAACGGTTGCCTCAACCATGGATGACACTGTTGTGCCTTCCTGGAGCGAGCAGTTACAGCCAAATCAGTTTTGACTTCTACAAGAATGGTAAATACAAATTTCGTTATGCCTTTACTCAAATTATATATGTCTACATTAATAATATACACCATTTGTTAGCCAAATGAGTGGATACAGCTTAACATTGCAGACAGGCTTACATGTAGCATGCACAAAGACATTATTTCCTATAACAATATACTACATGACGAACCATTAGGACACATTGGTGACAGAGTCCTAAATCCTAGATTATTATCGCTTTTAAAGTATCATTTCAACATGTTACACTAACTGTAACACACACACACCTCATTATTTAGCATTCAACATATAAAAACAAAGTGTCGCCCACATATGACGTGGGAACGTGGTAATGTCCCAAGGCGTCCTTAAAAAGGTTACCGATACAAGCCCCACCCCCAACCGACATGCGCGCATGAAACTGTATTGGCTGTGCCTGTAGCTTATTGTTACGGTCAGTGCAGTGTGTCATGCGCGCGCGTTGGTGGGGCGGTGCGTGCACAGCGCTGGAGGCCAATGTTCATTCAGTGGGAGTGGTGTTTGCGTGCATTTCACGGTGCCTTAACATGACGTCACACGTATTTTGTTCGCTCGTTGGCTGATCATCCATTTTTTCCGTGGGCACACGTCCGTTTACAAAGTTTAGATATGTACGTGTGTAGAAGTGAATTTGTTTCGCTTCCATATCATAACTTCCAGCCATGATATGCGTACTGCTAGTAGCACCATGGAGGGACATGTATTGAACGCACAGCGTACACATCGTTTTGCGCATACGCTAAGACATAGTTCACACATTCGTGACGTGTGCGCGCACATTATTATGTATACAGGCACCGGAAAAAACATATCAGTAGTAATGCCAGCAACGCCATTAGAAAAATGAGACAGTTCTGTATCTGTAGTTTTATCCATGCAGTTTAAACATATACGTTACTTATGCGTGAATATCCACAATCATATAGAGATGTGTTAAGCGTTGTCATGCTGAGACATATATAAATGTGCCATCTTTGAACATCATGTGTTTGCTGTATTTCACAGATGTCACGGATGAATACATGGGACCAATGTATGATTTCAGATGAGCCAATCATTATATTAGATTATTGTGACGACTAACGAACAACTATTATAATAAATATGTAACAATGCTTTCAATGATTGGTGCGCAGATTAACAATCACTACATAATGTTATCCTATTATGCAAATATTTACTATGCACTTAATTAACATAATGATGTTGCTAAGCACTGAAGTTAGAACTTATACTGCACCGACACACTTTATTCGAGCAAATACCCAGTATGTACCTGGCAGATACCTGGAATGCGCCGCTCCTCACCTCTGACAAGCCCCGTTGCGTTTGCCTTCCCAGCCTGGGTTCATGCCTGGCTGACGGGTGGCTGATCTGTTAAATGATAATGATTAGGATTTAATAGGCTGCAATGCTTCGCGTGTCTACCAGATGGCATAAATTCATGAATTGTAATGCAGTATATATATATATACTGTGCAGTATTGCAGCCAGCGGGAATAAAATGCTTCAATCCCTGCCTGGAAAATACCTCAATGCACTCGGGCAGAAAACAGTCACAAACCTCAATATACCCGGGTATACCTGAATTCGTGGGACTAGCCGAGCTCAAATAAAGTGTGTCGCCAGTGTATTGTTTTTTTGTTCTTTTCTACTAACATTATATGTATTGCCATGTGATATATGCAACCAACATTATCACTCAGCAAACACATTAATCTACTATATATTATAATCTCACGTGTGACTTTTCAAAGAATGTAAATGCTACATAACAACTCGTAGACATTGTATCTGAACGTACACAATAACAATAGTGAGGTGATAGAAACTGTTTAGTCATGTGCATTTTATATTATCACCTAAGTTGTAGTGGTAACCTAACATGCATGAGCTAATGAATGTTAGTTAAAGATCATGAAACCATGAACATTTGTGTGTACATTTTATTCACACGACTAACTATAGTTTAGTGTTATTAGTAAACGTTCAACACATACATAGCTAAGTGAGGGCGATGATAAAAGCAACATTATTATGTTGGTTTATATTATTTCACGTAGAAATACATGCATCACACAAAAACTACAACACACACACACATTGTTGCTGAAATGTGTATGTATGCAAATGTCCACTTCATTTATGTTCATATGTTGACATTAGTTATAAAGGATCATGATCATTATGAATAACTAACGTGAATGAAATAAAAATTATATTAACTACATTGTCATAGTGTTGAATGAATTAGGAAAAGTTGAGAATCCAAAGAACTATACTTTGGAATGATGTTAACATTTTGACACATGTTACATGTACGTCAAATCAACACACATCTTTCACTTATACATACACATGTGACAATGTAGTAATCAACATGAAGATGAAGTGATACAACAACTAATCACATACATTGCAATGTTAATGATGTTTAAAACATTGGGGTCTTTTCATACAAACATGCATTGAGTGTTAACATCGCTCATGTACTGCTGCGACACACTTTATTCGAGAAAATACCCAGTATGTACCTGGCAGATACCTGGAATGCGCCGCTCCTCACCTCAGACAAGCCCCGTTGCGTTTGCCTTCCCAGCCATGGTTCATGCCTGGCTGACGGGCGGCTGATCTGTTAAATGATAATGATTAGGATTTAATAGGCTGCAATGCTTCGCGTGTCTACCAGATGGCATAAATTCATGAATTGTAATGCAGTATATATATATACTGTGCAGTATTGCAGCCAGCGGGAATAAAATGCTTCAATCCCTGCCTGGAAAATAACGCAATGCACTCGGGCAGAAAACAGTCACAAACCTCAATACACCTGAGTATACCCGAATTCGTGGGACTAGCCGAGCTCGAATAAAATGTGTCGCCAGTGTACATCAATGGATGTTCTCCTCCCATAATCAATAGCTGAGCAGGGTTTATCCCCTTATCTCCCCCCACCCCTATATTCCATGAATGGATGTTGTTACGTTTGCTAAATTACATGTTATGTAATGTCCCTAATGATTTTAAAACACACTGCACAATAACCACCAAGTGTAGCTAAACGCACGTACACAATACAGAAACGACATGTTTCAATTGTCACATTTTTTTCATTACGTTCTGTTTATACATCCTGTAACTATACCTGTATCGAGGTTTGCACATCTTATGACGTGAATTGAAATACATACCATGAGCAGCCATTGAAGTGATATACCTTGAAAAAGAAAACATGAATGAATATAAATCATTGTCATGACATGTTCATTAAGGTAAGCAACACACAGAATTGACAATTTTGTATGTGATATGAAACAACGTCTAGAATACGTCAAATATGATCTGAAATACACAATAGTGTACACATCATTGTGACTCACATGTCACACTCCATACTGCACTAGCTATTGGCTATCGACATAGTAGGTTTATTGTGTATGCCTAACCAAAAATAGCATGTACAGAAAATATAGATTTAGTACACATTATTTCCTCACGTACACACAACACCTTTTAGTGGTAAGAAGTATAATACAACCTGTTGATGAATGACATACCGGTGCCGCATGCAATTGTCCACACAGCAGAGAAGAGAAAGGTGTGCAAACCATATTCATCTGTTTCCTAAGTGAATGGTATTCGGACAAATGTATTTATCATAACAAAGAATGAATATATCTATGTAATACTATGAACATATATGTATTTGCTTACATGAAAAAAATGTGTTTATGACATTCAGACATGTCTCAACACACTGGCTGTTTGGTCAGTGTCAGCTGGTAAATTGACGGGATGCTCCTCCTCCAAGCCCTGATGTATGTCTGTTTGTACATTATTGTGGAGTGCCAGATTGTGCAAAATGCAACATGCAATTATAATATCTGACACTTTAGCAGGCTTATATTGAAGTGCCCCACCAGTTCTATCGAGACACCTAAATCTTGTCTTGAGAAGCCCAAATGTCCTCTCTATGACGGATCGCGTAGATATATGGGCAACATTGTACCTCTCCTCTGCTTCACATTGAGGGTTTGCCACAGTGGTCAACAGCCACAGCCTAATTCCGTATCCTGAGTCACCTATAATCCATCGTGCTCAAATATGAAACAATTTCTGTTAACATTATTACATACAACATTTCCTAGAAAACCAAGAGTTGTTTGTTAACACATTTTAATATGTACTCACCCACCAGCCAACCAGGTCCAAAATAGCCTTCTTCGAAAGCATGGAAGACTGATGAGTTTCTCAGGGTAGAGGAATCGTGACTGGAACCAGGGAATTTGGCTACCACATGCATAATCTTCATCGTGGCATCTCATACCACCTGTACATTCAGGGAATGGTAGTGCTTACGGTTGCGGTAAGCATGCTCACTCTGACTAGGCGGGATCAAAGCAACATGGGTGCAATCGATTGCACTCATCACACATGGTATCCCGGCTATGGTATAAAAGCCATTCCTGACTTCCAGCCACTCTGTGTGCTCTGTAGGAAAATGAATATAATTCCTAGCGCGTCTATTCAGTGCACATAGAAACTGGGTAAAGGCCCGCGAGAATGTAGATTGCGAGACCCCGCCCACTATGCCCACAGTTGTCTGGAATGACGCGGAAGCAAGATAATGTAATGAGCAAGCATTTTAACAAGCCCAGGGACTGCACGACCTCTGGCTGTCACAAAATCTAAATCTCCCCATATCTCTTCATAAAGAGCTAAGGTTGCTGCTGAACTCAAACGATAGCGACTTACAATCTCCTCCTCACTCATTCCATCTAACAGGGTTCTCTCCCTGTACAAACGAGGACGAGGCACAACTTTTCTCCTCTCTCTTCTCCTCTCATCTCCTTGCCCTCTCCCTCTCCCTCTCCTGTCCGCGTTCCTGTCCCTGTCACTGTCCCTGCCACTGTCCCTGCCTCTGTCCATGTCCCATCCTTGGCCTGTGACATCCTCTCCATCAGCAAGCCTCTCGTCCAATAGAATCTTCCTCCGTCTCATAAACATTCGCATCATTTTCAGGTCTGTAGCTGTGAATGCGCAGGTAATTGCCCTCCTTTAAATATCTATGTGATGATGTCAGGTGAGTTGCTGAAGTGCAAGGTGTTACATTAACATATCCAAGTTGTTCACTCCCAACGTGTATCCTGTACCAATTAAAAGGATTATTTATGTGTGTTAACCAGGCAATCATGATATTTGAGAATGATGTAACGTTAAGCTTTGTAGAACCATTTATTGGCAAGTATTTCTGGAATGTGTAATGCATGTACCACTTCTGAACGCAACATCATCTAATTATGATACAACCATGACATTGACGTTGAGAAACTACGTTGCAACATGTGTAATTTGTCAAGTTATTGTCACCTGTTCACATGAAGTATTTGTAATGTGCATATGCATAATTTAATGCCATCAGGATACTTGCTATTGATTCAGTTTCAATCATGTAAAAATGAGTAACGATTATAGATGTGTGTCTAACTTAGCATGAAGTGATTCTAATGCATCGTGTACAATGTAAACATGCAATGTTATTGAGTGTCCAATTGCGAACGACATCAAAAGAGGGAGGTCACAAAGTACATGTAAACATGAAAACAAACAGCTACATTTACGTTTGATCATGCGTTACACATTACAAGCATTGTATAATGTATAGCAACATTACTATACGCTGGATCTGTTAGATGTGTGAAATGTGTTACATCATATAATAAATTGAAGCACACTTAAGTAACATGTTTGATATGATGTGACCTGTTCCTTTAAGAGTTGAGTATAGGATTTTCCCTTGACAAATCATAACATTAAGACTAATGTGACACGCAAATCATCATAACATTGAAAAGTACAATGTTATGCAAATAATAAACGTAAGGGGTGACACGATGAAGTGAATGACCTCGACACTGTAATGCCAAGCACATTTTTATTATGAGAAATAGAATGTAAACACTCCTATAATGTTATACGTCCCGCTCCATTGACTCCATTGATGTAGAGATGAGGTTTTTTTTCTAAGTGCCGTCCCGGCAACCTTGCCCATCCTTCTCCCTCCAACTTGCCAACTTTAGTTGGCGGGACCAATTGCCGATGAAATCTCCATTTCTGAGTGCCGATCAGCACCGATATGCTGATCGGGGCTACTTGAATACAGCCGATTTCAAAAAGTGCCGAAAAGTGCCGATAAGTGGGTTATCGGCAGCCGCATGCCGATACATTTTTATCGGCAAGAAAAACTGCCGATTTTGAGCACTTATCGCGCTTACTGAATCTCAAATCCAATTTTGGTGGGAAAATGCCGATAAAAGCCTTATCGGCACTTACTGCATGAGGCCCTAAGGCTTAATTTCTAAAGATACCAACGAGAGAGCTACAGATCAGAACCAACTCTAAAACTAGTGACAGGGGCTAGAATAGTGTTAAATACCTGGGCATATGGTTTGACCTCATTTAACATTTGGGTTACACATTGATACTCTGACATCCATAACCTGAGCCAAACTAGGTGTACTTTATAAGAAAAAATGCTCCATAAACCAGCTGGTCAGAAAGCGCATTGCACAGCAGATGTTAAGGCCAATTATAGACTTTGGGGACATAGTTTGCGGTACAGCACCCCAAACTCACCCTAGAAAACTAGACACACACTACAATTCAATATGCTGCTTTGTACTACAATGTAACTACAACACACATCACTGCAAAATGCTCCAACAAATAGGCACAAAGTATTTTTTTCCTGTCTCACTTTAAAATACTTTCTGGACAAGATATCCACCTCACCTCCACCTCACCTATCTGAACAAGCTCCTCACCCCTCACCCCTCCCACACACAGCACTTATTACCTGAGATCTGACTCCAAAAACTGTTAACAGTCCAAAAGTTTCAACAAAGTATCCGGTCACTCCTCCCTCTCTTAACATGCACTGTATAACTGGAACAATATACCAGAGACTCCCGAAGCTGCCACCAGTCTAAGTTCTTTCAAGACTTCAACTGACACATTTTAATCTGGTCTGTAACTGTTACATAGGCTCATAACATGTAACTCTTTGAAAAAGTCTCTTAGACGAAACGCGTCAGAGAATTGTCCTGTTTTATTATGGCTATATTGCCGCATTAAAGTTTTTGCACGCTGCTACTGCCGCCAGCCTGTCATTTTATTTGCTGTGCTCCAAGCCCCCCTCCTTCCCCTCCTGCTTACTTACATAGGCTCATAACATGTATTATCTTTAATTGTTAATGAAATGTATTTAAATATAATGTACAACTGTGCCCATTTAATGTAACCATTTACTGTTAGCATAACTGTCAGGGCCAGCTGGTAATATTGCAGGGTTCGGTACAGGAAACTGGTGCAGGGCCTCTTACCTTCTTATTTGCTATGTCTTCCTCATCATGGTACGCAAAGCCATTTGCCATGAGAAAAGAACATCATGTGGTGTCGTGATGTCATGCGGCATCACGTTCTCATGGCAATGGGATGCCACAGGGCATCCCATTGTCCTAATCATGACATGTAATGCACTGTTGTCATGGCAACACCATTTGATATTGCAACACCATCATGAGGGACACAGCAAGAAGACTTCGCGAAGGAGAAGGTAAGAGAGTTGCAGAGGCCCCGCACTCTCCTTGGCAATCAGTTTAAGTGTTGAGTGGAGGAGCACAGGGCTTCTGTAACCACATGGCTCAATGCAGTGGCACCGACATCACGCCGTCCCTGTGCCCAGGACATACTTCAAAACAAGAGGTAACTCTCAATCTATTACTTCCTAGTAAAACTTTTTATGAATAATATATATATATATCCTCAAACCTCCCTCCAAATAACTTAGGGAGAGACACGTGCTCAAAAAGGAGCACACCTGAGATACCCTGTGAGATATGCAAAGGAAAATGCAAATTATATCTAAATGAGTCCCATCCCACACTTCATAAAAGGAACTCCATAACAATTACAATGAGTTGACAAGCCTAAGGCCGCGCTTATAGTGCCGGCAACGTGACGTCGTCCGAAAACAAATGCATTGCCGTCGCCGCGTGCACTTATAGTAAGCGCGACGGCGACAATGTGACGGAGCGATGTCGCCGTCGCGAAAACTGGTAGCCGGCAAAATTTGATTTTCAAAGGGCTGTCGCCTCATTTGATGGCCCTTGAACCAATCAAATGGCTGGAAACCCGCAACGCCACCACCCGTCAAAATATAACTTTCGCCTGTGGCGATGGCAACGGGTGACGCCACCCGTCGTGTCGCAATCGACGGCACTATACGCGTAGCCTAAGGCACCTTCTGACTGGAATGTTGGACTGGTATAAGACCCAATATTACTAGGAGCCCACCAAAAATAGAATCTGCCTTTTTGTGACCCGTGTAATTGCTCCCTCATGGACATATTAACCTAGTACATGATCCTCTTACTCCACTTTGAAATTAAATCATTAATAGACCACTATAGGCATCTGCCATTGTAAATACATTAGCTGTTTGTGGGAAAGAGATGGGGCTAACTTGGAAAAGGGGCAGAGCAAGTGCAATAACATCTGTATATATCTGCTTTCTGACTAGAGATGTGCAAATGTATTATAAAAAGTCCTGATTTTTGACGTTTTGTGGTATTTTTTTTTTTTTACTGGAAACCTCTCATCATTTGCAAACAGTTTGCACATATCTTTTTCTTGCTTGCATATTTATGCATTGGCTCCAGCAAAAAATTTAAACAATGGAAAATCATCCATAAATTGATCACAAATCTACTTATAATAAATGCAAAATTGCTCCTTTACAGAGTATCAAATGATTACTTTCATGACACTTATTTTTAAAAAGCATCCCTTGAATGTCATATTTGAAACCCCTCCATTCTTCACAAAAATTCTGATATTTCAAATTCGAGGTTACAGTGAGTACAGAACATATATAAGCTATACTGTACATGTAAGAAATCAACAAGTACAGAAAAACATGCAGTGCAAGTGAAACTTTTATGAAATGGAAGTTAAATAAAACATTATATTATTATTCCATTGGGACTTCGTCCTTTTTCTATCCACTAAATCTGTCTTCATCTTCTCTATAGTAGCACAGCAGAGAGCTTTTGTTGATTTGTTTGGCTGCGTCACGGTGACCCTAGGCATGTCACTTTATCTTCCCGAATCTCACTATCTCAGACACTAAGTAAAATTGTAAGTTCTTCAGGGCAGTGATTTATCTTCTTGACTACATTTTTTTTCTTTGTGAGGTACCATGTTGTTTCAACCATAGTTTGAATGTATACAATATAAAACCAACATTGTATTAGGGCAGGGCGCGCAAACTTTCTGTGCTGTGCCCCCCTTGCCTGCCAGCCCCTATGCTCACGCCCCCCCTTACCCAATATCCAGCGTCAAATGACACGCGGGTCACGTCACATGACCCCACGGTGTCATTTGATGCTGCGTTGCCATGGTGAAGTGGCACGAGAAAAGGTAGGTGAAGTCCGCGTCCCCCCAAAATAATCTTGCACTCCCCTGGGGGGGCGTGCCCCCCACTTTGCGCACCACTGTATTAGTGAACTCCTTTTTTTGTTTTCTGTGGCAGTCTTTAGTTGCTGGCCTTGAGATGAAGGCAGGGCCGGCTAGGACTTTTTCGGGGTTCAGTGCAGGGGCTTTTGCGGAACCTTTTACATTGTCCAGTGAGGCCTCACCTCCTCAAACGACGCAGCATCATGTGGCATCACATTTGCTCGGCAAAGCGATGCCATGTGACGTCACGTTGTTAAGCAGTGCGAAGCCATGGGATGTTACGGCGCTATGAAAACGGGGCGCTGAAGGAGGAGATGCCGCCGGACAAGGTAAAAGAAAGTTACAGAGGGCCGCGCTTTCCCGCGACAATCAGTTTAATTGTTGTGACAACGCCGTGGGGCCTCTGTAGCCGCTGGGCTCGGTGCAGAGGCACCGATGGTGCTGCCATCGAGCCGGCCCTGATTAAAGGAAGGGACTGCACAGCTACCATGCTGTGTTACCGAAGTGACGTTTCCAGAAAACCTCCGCTGCTTACAAACTTTAGTTACTCTCAGTCTTGGTTAAGTAACTTTTTGTATTTGCAGGTTTTCATACGTGTAAATAGCCCAACGTTTCAGAAGTTAACCCCTTCGTCAAGTTCAGTGTTGGTGGTATGACACTGACAAACCTGACAAAGGGGTTAATCCTATGAAACATTGTGCTATTTATGTTGACGTGCAAATAAATAGATGATTTATCTAAGACTGAGAGTATGTACAGTACAAGATGTGTGCGGTGGGGGTTCTCTGAAAACGTTGCTTGAATATATACAAGAGATCAAGAGATGTATAGATTGTGCAGACATACAAACAATAGTACATAAATATGTTGCCACGATTTTGCTACATGAAAGCAAATGAGAACACAATTATGTAACAGCTGGTTTTAGTCATGTTTGCATTCATGTGCATAGCAATAATCATGTTATAATGAAGCAGAGCTATCATGTTCACAGAAAAATAGCACAAAGGCAATGGAATAAAAGGGAAACAAAAATCATTAAGCTACAGTATTGCTTGTATAGCTGTACACTTGTTTGGGATAATTGTCAAAAATGTAATGTGGGAAAATGTTGCACACCAAAATGAAATCTGAGATACTGATACCGGTGCTCTCTAACTCGATGAGGGAAGGCCCGCTGCAATACAAGTATAGGATACACAATGAAGGAAGAGTAGAGGCTCCACGGATTTTATAGAAGCAATAATTTAATGAAGCATAATGAAGTGTCCAACATTTCAGCTGTCACAGCAGTCTTTGTCAAGGAGTCCCATTCTGCTGCTGTGACAGCCGAAACATTGGACACTTTATTTGGCTTCATTAAATTATTGTATCTATAAAATCCGTGGAATCTCTGTTTTTCCTTTCTTGTTTATAATTGTGAGAAATACATTTTTTTGCAAGCAACACTTTTGATGTCTTACCTTAAAGATAACTTATACAGGACATAATACTGTACAAAACATTTCAACCAGAAAAACTGAAAAAAAACATGAAAATCAATTTATTACATTGAAATAATACATAGCATAAATAAAAACATTAGTATGAAGTACAATGCAATATCATCTTGTGTCCGGAGGTTTATAATAAATAAATAAATATATACAGTATATATATATATATATATTTATTTTTTATTTTTTTTGGTTAACTTTTTATATAGTATTCTGTCTCCTGTGACTATTTGGTTTGGGGATTTGATAAATTGATCATTTTTAAGTGGCACATCAAAATACTGCATCTTCCCAATTTGTATTCAGTCCTCTATCATTTTTGCCTTAGTCAGATGTTTTATGTTTAAGTCTTGGTTTTTACTTAAGTATTTATTTTGTGATATACGATTAGTTTGTAAATTATTATAATTTTCTCCAGGATTAGTACAACCTTGTTCACTCTCCTCCTTGTTCTTCACCTGACATGTTACATGCTACAGGTTGGTGCTGTCCAAGTGAAAGCATTAGATTTAGAATTTCAGTGCAATCTCCCTTATGCTTCTAGTGTCGGAATGACATTACTTATCAAAGATGCTTGCCTTCTGATACTTTAGGGGATAGACTGTCTTTAAGCACACGTCGCCTCACTGGAAATGAATGTGCTGTGGTTAAGCTTAGTATCAAAAAGAAAGATTCCTCATGGAAAAGCCATGATTGATGTCACTGACTGATTTGATTTTCCACATGGTAGATTTTCTTCTCCTATTGTAAAGATAAATCCAGAAATAACTTTGTACTTGCCCTGTACTCCTTCCGTATCCAATGGGTCCTCAAGACGTTTGATGGTGCTGTGAGGTCTTCTAAAAGACAGGATCCCTAGAAAACTGTCACATTTACACTATATTACACAAACGAGTGAAACCAAAACACACACGTGTACATTTGGCTTCACTTCTTTGTGTGATATACTGTATTGTAAAGAAAACAATAAGCAATTCAAGCATGAAGAAAATTCCAATAAGATGTTAAACCCTATCAACGTTTTGAGACTCTTAGGAGAGTATTTTCTAAGACACCGATGAAAAAAACAATTGATGATTTTCACATTTTTATTAGCTTTAGAATTGGAGCTCAGAGGTTTCTCTGTATGTTTTCATCTGTATTTTTTTTTGTTTTATGTGGGTTTTTTTTTTAACATAATTTTGTTTATTCATCATAAAGTATTTCACTAAAGCCTTATAGCAAGTGTTAAAGAAACAACGAGGGCTTTTTTCCATGCCAATATATTAGGAGTACTTTAAATGGTACTATGTGCAAATGTATGGCAATGATGAAATATTGGATAATTACAATATTTATATACTATTTCTCTAAACTCATATCTGGTGATATCAGGCTACCATAAAAGAAAATAAAGCCAATTTCTAATCACCTACCTCAGGCTGGTGCAAAGCTTACTCATCTATGGCCACTTGGGTTATTAAAGGCTTAATATTTGCATATATAGGGGTACTAAGATTGTAATTTTTTTTGTGCGTCAAAATTCTAGTGCTAAAAAGTAGTACAACGCGTCATAAAATTTGCGTCGTGTGTGAGGGGGGCAGCGGCTTTCATATCATGCACAATCCATTACTTGAAATGAAGTTTGACACATAGCATTATGTTGAAAATCTGATATAATTTACTGGAAGTTAAAACAAAACTGGCTAGAACTATTTAGTAAATATAAATTAGTGTAAAATAATTTACAATAGCCAAAATAAATACATTTTGTTAACCTATAAAATGAAACATCCGTGGAGTCAAACACATTTTTGATTGGATACATAGCAACTTAACTATACCTAAAAATACAGACTTTGGGGTTTACCCACTGAGCTCAAAAACATTCCTTTTAGTACAAACCAATAACCTTTGTATGCCTCGCGCAATCCTTTTCTATGCGCGCAAGTGCAATGTAAAATGAGCTTTCCATGCACCAATTTTTATGCCAAAGAAGCAGTTTGCAATGTTTACTACATAGGTCCCAGAGATGATACGCGTCGCTTTATTTGTAGAGTTTTATATTGTATTACTTCCTCACTCTGTGTCCGACTGCATTCCTTGGCAATACATTAGCCTTAGGCATCAAAGGCATTGCTTCTTTTGCTATAGGGCTTTGTATGAAATCCTATTACATAACCCTATTGTAAAAAAAGAAAGAGAGAGAGAATGGGAGAGGGAGAGAGGATGTATGTGTGTTTTCTTAAAAGTTCCCATGAAATTTCTATTTCTGGCATCATAATTTTGTTTTATTTTTTAATTCACTCAATTATCTAACTTCTAGGATGCTATGTTTATTAATAACTGATATCATTTTTGTGCTCTAGTGAACCTGTTTAAGCATTTGTAATCTTGGTACAGATTAAACATGATCTACATTGCACTGCAGTTTTACTGAGAGAGATGCTGAGGTGATAAATAATAAATAAATAAAATCATTGCAGCTCCTTACATATCCACAATACAGAGTTCCTTTCACTCAACGTGTTTGGTGCAATTCTTCCTCATCAATACTACTGGTACAACCAGCGTATACTACAGTAGCAACAGTATTTCCTCTTCAATCTCTCCTTATTTACAAAGCAAGTCAACAAAGAATCATGTAAGTAAGCAATACCTGTAGAGAAAAATGCATTTTTAAAGTAACTTTGTGTTACAGAAAGGTGTTTTCCTTATAAAAGAAAGTAACTATAACATCATGTGAATGTTTTTCCATGTTGGATCTCCAAGTCTCTATTTTCTATTGAGAGCCATAATGCACTGGACTTGTAATTTATAAGATAACATACAGTATGGTATGAGACGGGATGGCACTGACAGTATTGGGAATATGTTAAGAGGATACCAACTGGCAGAAACCAGTAGCATTACATAATACTGCATATTTAGCACTTTTCTGTTTGGCATGCAAGATGTTACCGACCTTTCCAGGACTGGAAGTGATAACCATTGTCTTGACGTAAAAATATTATGCTCTTTATTTTTCTTAACTTTTCCTTTTTTTATACAAAAGGAGGAAAAGATGCAGAATGTGCATTATGTATTGTGTATATTATAAACACAGACATTTGTGTTCCTAACTTACAATACATCCTCCTTTTCTAATTTTATTTTGCCTAATGCTGTGCTAAAATAAACAGTTGTAAACATAGTAACAAGGTGACATAGTGTTACCATGAGGAAAGTGCTGGGAGGTACAGTAGAGATGGGTAAACTTTTCACCTAAGTTCGCAAACCTAACACAATTTGCTTTTTTGTTGAACAAATTTGGAAAGGGACAGAGTGAGTGGGAAATAAGGGGCGAGAGAAAGAGAGGGGGTGAGAGAGATCACTCATCCAATGTATACAACATGGGGAGAGATACCTGCACCCCCTATTTGCATATTTAAATTGGATTATTTCCCAGGTATTTTAGGTGTGTTTACAGGTGTCTCTCCACGTTTGGTGTAGATAAGATGTTTTGGGAGATACAAGTCAATGGGTGCTCTATTAAATAGGACTACATCTCTCCATTCTCTCTCCTCCTCTGAAACTCCTACAGTATTTCAGGGTATATTCCTCTCTGGTGAAATTTAAAAAATGTGTTCAGAATATTGATTTTTACCTCAATTTGTCAATTTGTACAGAACGTTTTTCGGCTAAAAAGTTCAAACTTATAGCAAATTTGAAAACTTTTTCGAAAGTTTGACCGAAACATAGGTGACGTGAAAATTAACAATTTTCACAAGTAATAGCTTTCTAAATCATTCTTTCATGCAATATATGGAGGGAGGCATTTGTATAATGTACCATGTAGATAAGATGAAATAGCAGATGCGAACATAGAAAAATGTTTTATTGTCATCTATTTGTGAATCAGTGATACTTTTGATGTTTTTTTTTTTTTTTGCGATATTGCAATTTTCATGCAATAGTCTGTACTATGATGGCACTTTATCTTATTCCAGATCTTGCTTTAGTTTTAACTATGCTAGCATATATATTTACCATTTTTTCTTCTTCAACAGTATTTTTACCTCTTCAAATTCAAAGAAAAGTCGTTCTCTTTTTTCCAGCACTGCAAAGACATACTCTGAAAATAAATTAGAGACTATGCATCTGGTTTGACATTTAATAGATTTTCAAATTATGTCTAATTAGAATACTATTTACAGAGCACTTTCTGAAGATGAAAACATTGGCTAAATAAGAAATAAACAAAACCTTTAAAGGATGTGCCCTCAATCCATTTGTCCTTTCAGAGACAGGAAGGACTATGTCATTAAGTCAGTTGTCCTAATCTCTGGTGAATAGCAGCACTTTGCTTTTTCTACTTTGACAAAGATATTGTTATCAATAAATCAGTCTGCCCTCTGGAAACAATATGACAGAAAGATGAAAATAATAAATGAATGATGAATTCTTCTAGTCTGAGCTAAACTGAGGTCAGCAAATACAATTAATTAAGTACCAAAGAAATAAAATAAAAAAATCACAAATCTTTTTATAGAGCAAAAGATCAACATTATTGGCTATGGCTAATACTGTAGCCACTTGGCACTTTTATTTAAAACAATATCTCCCCTGAAAACGCAAACATTTCATATAGAAGGAGTGGCTCAGTGAGTAAAGACTGGCACTGAGTTTGAAGCAGGGGAACCTGGTTCAATCCCCAGTGTTGGCTCCTTGTGACCTTGTCCAAGTCAGTTTATCGCCCTGTGCCACCAAAAACATAGATTGTAAGCTCCACGGTCAGGGACCTGTGCCTGCAAAATGTCTCTGTAAAGCGCTGCATAAAACTAGCAGCTCTATACAAGAACATGCTATTATTATATACAGCAAGTTATTGAATTCATTGCACACCAAGTGCTGTTTTTAGATATGCCAGAAGTCCCTTTTTAGGATTCCTCTCAAATAGGAAATACAGATGTAGTAAGATGTCCTGTATTATGTGCCGCAGACGAACATGCTTAAACTTGTGGCCAGTCAGCGGCACCAAAAACCGTAAGGTTTGCCGCCCGGGAGGTATAACGCTGCAGGGGTCCATGCTTCAGAATTGGACTCCCACATCATTAATCTTTCACTTGATGGGCCAGCAGGAGAGGAGAGAAATACTAACCTTGGGGACAAGCTACACAACTGTCTCCATTTCCGTCACCGCGTGCCATCTCCAGCAGGTCTGAAGGTAAGAAGCTGTCTGTCGCAACCCCCAGATGACATAGATGCCAGAATATACATATGCAACTGGCGTGCCACCCAGGGGAGGGCGGGAGAATTTATAGAGGGGCACGGGCAGTTAGAGAGGCCCCTCGCTCTTCACCACGGCATTTAAATTAAATGCTGGGGGAGGCGTGAAGCCTCTGTAACTCACTTATCTGCTGCCAGCCAGAACTGCGGCAATGCATCGCCATGGCAACGCGGAGTCAAATTACGCCGTGGGGTCATGTGACGTCATAAGTTACCATGGCAACGCACGCCAAATGCCGCAGTGGGGTCACGTGACATCACAAGACCCGCAACGTAACTTGACACCGAGCCATTGGGAGGGGGAGGGGAGTGGGTGAACGCTGCGGCTCCCGGCAAGGGGGCCAAAGCTCAAGAAGTTTGTGTACCCCTGGTCTAAGGGAATTAGAGTACACCTCCATACTGACATGTGGAGTAGCGGTCATGGAAGTGGTGCCTTCATGACCTTTACTGCCGATTATTTCTTTTTTTACTCAATGTTGTAATAATACTGTTAAAAAGCAAAATGTGGTGAAACAATAAAGTCACTGTCTGCAACAGCAAGACGCTCTGTAGACATGCCACTTTGTGCATGCAGAATTTTGAAGAAAAGGCCCATACAGCATCTGATGTCTTCACATAGTTACAGAATATGATAGAGCGATGGCTAACTCCCAGGCCACTTGAGGTTGGGTCTGTTGCGGGAGATAACACTTATAACTTGGGTGTAGCACTAAAACAAGGCAACATAATACACATTCCTGGTTTTGCACAGATTTAATTTAAGAGTCACTCATTTCCTAGCTCAGCGTAGGAATGTGCAGGGCATTTTGTCAGTTTCCAGAAAAATGTGTGCTCACTTTAGCAGATCCTACACAGCCCGTAATGCCCTATCTAGGCTGCAGGAGCAAAACAATCTGCCTCATTATCACCTAAAAATGTAGGTGCCTAATGCTGTAATTCAACATTGTATATGCGTGAATGTCTCCATAAGCAGCAGAAGGTGTCAATGATTATGTAATGGAGCATGCCAGGAAGCTACTGTATATATATGTCCTTTTTACAACCTAGAGCACTCTTTGGTTTTACATATCAGGACATAATATCAATCATCTGTTCCTTAGCACGTCTTAAAATTAAGGTAAATACAACCTGTCATGATTTATTTAACAAAAATAAAGCCAAAATGGAGCTGCCATGTGTGAAAAACTAAGTATACCTTATGATTCAATAGCTTGTAGAACCACCTTTAGCAGCAATAACTTGAAGTAATCGTTTTCTGTATGACTTTATCAGTCTCTCACATCATTGTGGAGGAATTTTGGCCCACTCTTCTTTACAACGTTGCTTCAGTTCATTGAGGTTTGTGGGCATTTGTTTATGCACAGCTCTCTTAAGGTCCAGCCACAGCATTTCAATCGGGTTGAGGTCTGGACTTTGACTGGCCATTGCAACACCTTGATTCTTTTCTTTTTCAGCCATTCTGTTGTAGATTTGCTGCTGTGCTTTGGATCATTGTCCTGTTGCATGACCCAATTTCGGCCAAGCTTTAGCTGTCGGACAGATGGCCTCATATTTGACTCTAGAATACTTTGGTATACAGAGGAGTTCATGGTCGACTCAATTACTTATTTATTTATTTATTTATAAAATATTTTACCAGGAAGTAATACCATGAGAGTTACCTCTCGTTTTCAAGTATGTTCTGGGCACAGAGTTATGATCACAAATACATGTTTACAAATACAGTTACATAAACGAGCAGGGTATACATTATATACAAGACATTTGCTAGCACAGTTAAAGATAATATATATTATGGGCGTATGAAACAGTTACAGACCAGATTAAAATGTGTGACAGCCTTAGATTTGAAAGAACTTAAACTGGTGGTGGATGTAAAAGTCTCTGGTAGGTTGTTCCAGTTTTGGGGTGCACGGTAAGAGAAGGAGGAGCGGCCGGATACTTTGATGAGCCTTGTGACCATGAACAGTCTTTTGGAGTTTGATCTCAGGTGATAGGTGCTGCATGTGGTAGGGGTGAGGCGCTTGTTCAGGTATTTGGGTAGCTTGCCCATAAAAAATTTGAAGGCAAGACAGGAAAGGTGAACTTTGTGCCTAGACTCGAGGGATGACCAATCTAGATCTTTGAGCATTTCGCAGTGATGTGTGTTATAGTTGCATTGGAGAACAAAATGACAAATTGAATTGTAGAGGGTGTCAAGTTTGCTAAGGTGGGTTTGAGGTGCCGAGCCATATACTATGTCTCCATAGTCAATAATTGGCATTAGCATCTGCTGTGCGATACGTTTTCTGACCAGGAGACTTAGGGAGGATTTGTTCCTGTAAAGTACCCCTAGTTTGGCATAGGTCTTGGTTGTCAGGGTATCAATGTGCATCCCGAATGTTTAGTGGGAGTCAAACCATATGCCCAGGTATTTAAAACTAGTAACAGGAGTTAGGGTGGTGTTAGTGTTGGTTCTAATCGGGAGCTCAGTCGCTGGAAGCTTTACAAATTTAGTCTTGGTCCCAAATACCATTGTTACAGTCTTGTCAGTGTTTAAAAACAGTTTGTTATGCGAAATCAGTTTTTGAGTCTCAAAAAGTCAGACTGAAGTATGTGTTGAAGGTCAGAGAGGCTACGGCTGTGTGCATATAGGATTGTGTCATCTGCATACATGTGTATTGAGGCTTCCTGACAAGCTGTGGGAAGATCATTGATGAACACTGAGAAGAGTAGGGGCCCCAGAACAGAGCCTTGCGGGACGCCACAGGTGATATCCAGGGGGTTAGAGTTAGAGCCAGAGATGGACACATGTTGGGATCTACCTGATAGGTAGGACTGAAACCAGTTTAAAGCATGCTTCCATAGAATGCAAAAAGATGTTGACAGAGGTCACATAAGTCCCTTTTTAGCACGCACTCATGGTGCAACAATAATGAATAATAGGGAGGATAAAGTAATCCTTAGAGGAGCCTAACTGATGTCAATCACCCACAAAAGGCAGGGCTATATGGCGACAGGACGTCTAACCTGTTAAAATGAAAATAATAAATGTTTATTAGGATATCAATACGCCAAAACATGTGAAAAGTAGTAAAAGTGAATTAAAACTTAGAATATAATATTCCCCAAGCTGGGAGGTGCTAGTGCGGTTAGTGATAGTGCTGGCTAGTAATGACAGGGTTAAATGCACAGCGAACCAAACGCTCTTGTCACACTCTAATGTAGCCCTCCATAAATCACTATAAAGTAGCTGGATGGTATGTTTTTCACACAGAGCTTCTCCATTTTGGCTTTATTTTTGTTAAATAAATCATGACACGGTGTAATATGTCATGTGTTATTGTTCATCTGAGGTTGTATTTACCTAATTTTAAGACCTGCTAAGGAACAGATGATTGTTATTATGTCCTGATATGTAAAACCATAGAATTCAAAGAGGGTGTACTCTCTTTTTCACACAACTGTATATATATATATATATATATATATATATATATATATATATATATATATATATATATATATATATATAAAATGTTACAACTATAAAGACACATTCAGTATGACCAATAAAAAGGAGGAAGAAGGGGGAGAGGGAAAAAAACAGTTACAGAAAAACAGTCTGCTCTTGCACGGGTGGCAGTATAGTTGCTGAGTTGTCCTCCTGCTAGTGTGTTGTCAGAGAGCATTTAGTGCAGCTGGCGCAATCATAAGCTACCATCAGACTAACTGTCACATGGTAGTGTTGAAAGGCTTACTTTTATCAAGATTAATCAACATCTCCTCAGAAATAGGATCAGGAGCAGGTTAATTACTAAAATCACAACACTACCAGTGCCACCGCTCTACTATAGCACTTAAAAAAAGACCATGCAACAATAGTGATCTATACGCAGCCAGTATCCTTGCCTATGACAGAGACATTGTCAATTTACACAACTAGTTCCAGTGGCACTTATAACTAAGTTGAGATAGAACTTGAGTAGAGTCAGAGTTTAGATGCAGCAGCACTGTACACATATAGGATTTCCTCTCCACAGAGGCAGAGAGAGAGAAAATAATATCTCAAATCAATGTAATCCGTCATCATGAATCTGATGTCAGACTCCTGTTTAATATGATTTCACCAAGATAACAAAGAAAAGAACAACATAAAATAGGAGGGTGAGGAGTCAACTGGAAGATCATTCGATTCCTCATCATCATCATTTCAAATCATTCACGATTCAAATGTAATATACAATAGGTTGAGCTTGTTGAATTTTTTTTTTAATTTTCCCCCAATTTACTAGTACTGTACTACAGTATCAATGTAATAAGTAACTAGTAGTAATGATTAAATATGTCTGATAAATGCAATTAAATGCAATATAAAATATAAAAAATTAACACAGCTTTGAAGTAGAAAAGATCATTAATCTACCACAAAATGTTAAATGTAACAAATATTTGTTTTTCTTTTCTGTAAATAAAATTAAAAATAAAGAACTGAGGAGGGTAGGCTTAGTAAAAGCAACACTGCAGAACAGCAAAAATAGTAGTGTTCAACCCATGTTAGCAGAAGTGTTCAACCCATGTAGAAAGCAGCAGAAGCAAATAGAATGAAGATTTGCTTGATGGAGACGAGAATAATAGTAAGGGATTGTGTAATATCCAACATCATCATTAAAAGTAAATGATGGTGCACCACAACACAACCCTAAACTTTAAAGATGTGCTTGTTGGAGATAAGAATAATAGTAAGGGATTGTGTGACATCCAACATCGTCATTAAAAATAAATGATGGTGGGGCGTGACTTGAAGCCTGACAGCAACGTTGTGTATGTCTGAAGCTCCTCCAGGATAATGCAACCTGTGGGTAAGGGCCACGCTCCTCACACCGAGACTACTGGGATCTGTTTGTAATACTGGGACCTGATCGCGGTGAGGAGCTGATTCCCCCCCTCACCCCCATGCCCGACAGGAATTGTCCATCTGGAGGAAAAAGAGTGGAAGGAGACTTACCAGCACTGGACTGTGGTGACCGGGCAGGAGCCGAGGGAGATGATGGAGCGGTCATTTTGGCTCCATTGCGGAAAAATGACCGCGACCAGAGACTGGCCTCCAGAGGGTAAGAGACACTGTGGGGTCCTAGAGATTGAGAGAGGCCCTAGCGGAGTGAGCGGGGTCCCCGGCCAGGGAGGGGGGAAATGGAGAGCAGCACGCGAACGCCTAGCTTGAACCCCGGTTGGGAGGCAAAGCTTTCCCTAAGATGGCCGCCAGGCTTGCACTCGTGAACCCTCCCCCCCCAAAAAAAGGAAATAAAGTAAAAAAAACAAGTGTTGGTCTGTCCGTGGCGGCCGTGTGACCTAGGCTGGGAGGGGTGGTGTCCATCTTATACCCAGAATACAGCCAGGACAACAACAGAGTGGAGATCACTGCTCCTCACAGATCTGGCTCGAGAAATCAGCATAAAAGCTAAAAATCAGCTGCCAGAGCAGGAGAGGGGTCCCTGATGTCTAGGGAGGCAGTCCAGAAGGGCAGATCACTGCAGCTAAAAGCAGGAGGAGAGGAGGGGCAGGCGTCTTACCTTGAGCTGTTGCTCGAATCACACTGCCATAGTGCAGAAAAACCTTTTCTGGTGCCAATACCCCTCATAACCTGGGCCATTAAAGAATAAGGATCAATTATAATCAGAGCCTATACTCGCTAAACAGTTTACTGCTTCATACTGGCTAAACAGTAACCATCTGCACCACTATAGCTGGAGGGGTACCAGCCTTGCACCCCCTAAGAACTAAGAACTACCAAAACAGAAGTAATTAAAACAAAGATGATCCCCAGAGGTGCGCATGTGGAACAGTCCACAATGACCGCCTATTGCAGGCTCCATGAGGCGGCGGGTCTACAAAAGAATTTAACTTTATACGAAAAACAAGCAAAGCATAGATTGGAGGGTTTCGATCTAGAATTCTTCAAGATGGCTCCGAAAAAGCTCACTCAGCAGGATTTCTTTAAGATAAGGGAGAGAAAAAAATCGGGCTGGTCAGAAAGCAGGGCGACGTCTCCCACACAGTTGGACGCAGAATCTGAGCATGAGATATGCGCATAATTATCAACTAAAAAAGACATTGAGAACCTATACGCACACTTAAAGACCTTCTCCCCCAAGAAATGCAAAGTGCACTTAAAGATATCAGATCAGAAGTCAGTTCCATAGGAGAGCGCACAGACACACTAGAACATAAAGTGGATGAAGTAATTAATAATTAGACGAATATGGACACAGAGATCCTACCCTAAGATCCAAAATGGCTGACCTGGAGGAGAAAAGGAGGATCAAGAAAATAAGGCAAGAAGAAATAACCTTAGGTTCAAAAACATACCAGAGACGGTCAAAGATTTAGAAAGAGCAATGACTGAGTGGCTACAGACCCTATTACCAGAGATGCCCCCAGCAGCACTGACCCTTGATAGAGCTCATAGAGCGCTCAGACCGAGACCACAACCCGGAGATAGAGCAAGAGATGTAGTGGTGAGACATCATTATTTGAAATCTAACGAAGCGATCCTAGCCCTGGCACGGAAAAACAAAGGACTCAAATGGGGAGACGTGTCGACCTTGCACCATCAACACCGATGAAAAGGATGGCCCTGAAACATATAACAAAAATCTAGAGGGACAATGAAATTCGCTATAAGTGGGGATTCCCATTTAGTCTGATGGCCACCAGAAATGGAACGCAAGCCCACATGAGGGAGCGGACTTCCTGGAAAGGTTGGGATTGAAACTATCAGAATCCATGATCCTGGAAGGAGACAGACTGCCACTCGCCAGACCCATGTGGAAAGTAGTATGGAAGCGAACTACGCCATATATAGGAAAGCCAAGAGAGACCCAGAATTTCTAAGTCTATGGAAGACCTGTTGCGTGAGACAAAAAAAGAAAATCCGATGGAAATAAGTTCGCCAGAAAAACCAAGGCCTAGATGGACTTTACAAAGAAACAGCTCAACAGTACCAGATAAGCATAAACAATGTCAAACTTCTAAATCTCCATAGACTAGCAGGTAACCTGAAGGTTAGAATTTCCAGTATATTTGAGAGTAGCTTTAAAGTACCTACACTACCGACACACTTTATTAAAGTGTGGCCGGTACCGCAAGCCGGGAGATTTCCCGGCTTGCTAGTGGCCGCCCCTCGGCGTGCCGCGCGTCATAGACGCGCGGTCACGCGTCTTCGGGAGCGTGCGCCCCCTGCACGCGCGTCCAGGGGCTCCCCGAGGGAGCCCTGGTGTCCCGCGATCGCGACAGCGGCAGGGGGTTCCGGGGGATCCGGCGGACCCGGCAGCGGTAGGGAGAGCGCCCCGATCGGAGGGCGCTCTTCCGCTGCTTCGGCGCGCGCCCGTCACTCTCGGGCGCGCGCCAGGCTACTGCTGCGGCCAAGAACGGGCAAATGCTCGAATAAACTTGGCCGCAGCAGTACAACCGGGGGGGAAATCTAATCTATAATAACAGAGCTGGATAAAGTTAAACAATATTATGCCTGAATTCTCCTAGATTAGCGGACAATCTGAAGATTAGAATAACCACTATATTTGAGAGCAATGTTAGAGTAGTTAAAAGTGGGTGGAAAATGGAGGTTAGTAAGCAGAAATTAAGCACAAAAAAATTAGATGAAAGTAGGCATGGAAAGAATAACAAATAAGGTGAAGATAAGGTTGACTATCAAAAATGATCGTTAGAGTTAAAACATTAAAAAAAAAGTTTTCATATACGTTTTCTCCTTTTCTGAGAGGTGCCATCTATATTTTAGGGACGGATTGCACCTCAATGAAGAGGGATCTTCTTTGCTAGGGGGGAGAATGCTAAAAAGGTTGGAGGAGATTTTAAACTAGGATGGAGTGGGGAGGGAAATGAAACAGATAATGAACTAAATGGAATAGAGGAGGATACAAGGTGATATGGAGGTAGAATGGGGGCAAGTTTGACAAGTAGCGAGACACCCATAGTAAATATAGATAATACTAGAAAACTTCTAAAGACTAAACCAAGTGGGCGCAGAAAGGAAGGAGCAGATAAGATAATAGTACAGGCTGAAAAAAAACTTAAATGCATGCTTGCTAATGCAAGAAGCCTGACAGATAAAATGGGGAAGCTTGAATTAATAGCTGCAAGGGAGCAGTATGACATCATAGGCATTACTGAAACATGGTGGGATGAAACTCATGACTGGGCAGTTCATTTAGAGGGTTATTCCCTTTTTCGGAAGGATCGAACAAATATATCTAAAACCTATTATAAGGGATGATGTTTATGAAGGGAATGATGAAAATGTAGGGACTTTGTGGATAGAAAATAGCAGTGGAGGTAATAGTATAAAGAAAATGTTTGTGGGAATATGCTATAAACCACCAAATATCTGCGAGATTGAGGAAGCTAAAATACTTTTGCAAATGGAGAAGGCATCAAAACTGGGTCATGTTTGCATAATGGGGGATTTTAATTATCCAGACATAGACTGGGGCAATGAGATTAACATTACAACACAAGGAAACAGTTTTTTGGGGGTGCTTAAAGACAATTATATGACTCACATTATTGAGGAACCAACCAGGAGAGGGGGCAGTACTGGATTTGGTCATATCAAACAATGTAGAAGTAATAACAAATTTTCAAGTCCTGGAACATTTGGATAACAGTGATCATAACATGGTCTCATTTGAAATAAATGATCAAAAAACAGATTACTTGGGTTCAACAAAGACCTTCAACTTTAGAAAGGCAGATTTTAATAAACTGAGGTCTAATCTACAAGTAATACACTGGGATGGTGTTTTTGCAGGGAAAAATGTAGAAGATAAATGGGCAGTCTTTAAAACATTGTTAGAAAAGCACACTTATCAATGTATACCTTTGGGTAATAAGTGTAAAAGAAATAAGTCAAAACCAATGTGGCTAAATATACAGGTAGGGGAGGAAATAGACAAGAAGAGGAAGGCGTTTAGATTCTTTAAGTCAGAAGGGACGGAGACATTGTATCAGAATTATAAGGAATGTAACAAAAATTGCAAAAGGTCAATCAAATTAGCAAAAATGGATAATGAAAAAAGGATTGCAATAGAAAGTAAGGTCAACCCTTAAAAGTTCTTTAAGTACCTTAATAACAAAAAAATGAGAAAAGAAAATATTGGACCCTTTCAGTGTGAGATGGGTAGGCAGATTATTGGAGAAAAGGAAAAAGCAGAGGTATTAAACACATTCTTTGCCTCTGTGTTTACCAGGGAAGAATCAAGTTCAATAGTAGTGCCGCAGGAGGAAGCCACAACCTCCATATTAATGAACAATTGGTTAACTGAGGAAGAAGTTCATGAGCGACTTTAAAAAATGTAATTAAATAAGGCACCTGGCCCCGATGGCATACATCAAAGAGTTCTCAAGGAATTAAGCTCAGTAATAGCCAAACCATTATATTTAATATTCAAGGACTCCATTTCCACAGGCTCAGTACCACAAGATTGGCTTAAAGCACATGTGGTACCTATATTTAAAAAGGAAGCTAGTTCACAACCGTGGAATTACAGACCTGTAAGCCTAACTTCAGTAGTGGGGAAACTTCTTGAAGGTTTAATACGGGATAATATTCAGGAATACCTAATGGAAAATAAAATTATTAGTAATAGTCAGCATGGATTTATGAAGGATAGATCTTGCCTAACTAACCTTATTAGTTTCTTTGAGGAGGTAAGTAGGAATTTAGACCAGGGTAATGCAGTTGATGTGGTCTACTTAGATTTATCAAAGGCTTTCGATACAGTGCCACGCAAGAGGTTACTGTATAAAATAAAGGAAATTGGTATCAATAAAAAATATTTGAATCTGGATTGAAAACTGGTTTGTCCACATTTTTTAGAAATATGTCACCCCTGTGCTCAAGAGGATGTGGTCAGCAGGGATCGTTTGTACATGTATGGTGGACGTGTCCAAAGGTTATAAAGCTATGGAAGGCCACATTTGGTATGGCCCAGGCAATTCTCAGGTTTGTCATCCCCTTAGACCCCTGGACAGCTCTGCTATGCAGACCAATTGAAAATATAGTAAGAAATTAAAATAAGTTACTGACACATATAAATACAGCCGCCAGATGGGAAATAGCTAGGGCCTGGAAACAGGAACAACAGCCAGCTCTAGATGCAGTAAAAGCGAGACTTTGGAGGATCTGTCTTATGGAAAAATTGACGGGGATACAAAATGACACAGTTCAGAAAGTCTTAAAATTATGGGAACCATGGAGAATATATATACGACATAGATATCTTACTAGGGGAATTCTCCAAATTTGAAAAACACAAAATAGGAGAGTCGTAAAAACCCACAAATTAAAAAAGTATAACTCTTGAAGTAATTTTCAGTGCAATGTTATCTGAACCCGTATAAAACACCACGGTGGACCCGGAGGGTACTCCATATTCCACAAAAGTATGATTATTAATATGTATCTACTATCCTCAAGATTGTGGAAATATATTATAAAAGCAATGACATTTTTCCTTCCTTTTCTCCTTTTTCAGTCTTATTAGTTGTTTTTTTGTATTAGTTATTTTATGCACTATCCTAACAGTGATGTCGTTAATGTCTACCCCCATTAAATGTGTTACTTTGACATGTATACAAATGTATGTAATCTAAAAGTAACACGATACCCTTTTTCTGTTCTGTACCCCAACCCTCACCTTTTTTTTTACTGAAAATTCAAATAAAGAACAAGTTTACAAAAATGATGGTGCACCACAACACAACCCTAAACTTTAAAAATTACCAAGATTCAACAAGTGTCAGTAACTAGTACACATCTTTGTCATGATGACTGTCACATCTGCGTTCCTCCACCTCATCTTCTCCAAGTTGTTCATAGCTAAACTCATCACAAGAGCCACCATCCCCACCAACGTCACCCTTACCATCTCCAACCTCAACTGATGCTCCCCCTGTCCAAGGAAGGTTTACAGCAGTCACGAAATCCTCACTGCTAGAAGCACTCTCTATTGCTCCCATACCCTCTCCTCCTAACTGCGTTTCCGCCTCCTGGACCCCACATTCCCATTTGCTGATGCTTCCTATGTCCAAGCTGGAGCAGAAAGAGCAGCAGTAGTGGACTCAGGTGGTGCTGAAACCAGATCCATGGAAACCAATTCTAAACCTGTCATTGTGACCACAACAGGCTAGACCTGGGTCCTGCTTCAGCAACCCTGAGACAAGCCTGACCTGCACGTCCACGCAATGGGCTTGGTTACAGGAAGCATCAACTGTTTGTCATTACACAGGCAGAATCATCGGAGGATAATGACACAGAGCAAATAGCTGCTGACAAAGGTGACACTGACAGAAACTCCAACAAACAAGCAAGAGCCTCCAAATCTACAGGACTACCTGCTTCTTCTAACACAGAGCTACTTCCAAAGAGCAAGCTAGAAGGAGGTGGAGTTATAACACTTCTCCAAGCTCCACTCTGATAAAACCTGTTTCTCTAACACAAGCTGAACAATAGTATGAGCAGAATGAGGCATGCACATAACTACAGGTAATTCAGCCACAGTACCACTGCTATTCCTATTGCTGGCACCAGGAAAAGCAACTGGTACATCTACTGCTTCTCTTACTTTTATACTTGCACTGCTAACTGAGCCTGTAGACAAATTCCTCAGTTTCCCTCTGTAACCTCCGCACCCACCCCCCCCCCCCAAAAAAAATCTCGCATTCCCAAATTTGCGCACCCCTGCACAAACCCAACCAGCCACCAGCCCACAGTCTGCTCCCTTCCCTCACAATCACATTGTGAACAGCAACAGTGAGCAAGTGGGAGGTGCATAGTGTATTCATGTGTGCAAATCGAATGCTGTAACATTTGCAAACAAAGTTAATATAAACGTTTGTGAATGGATTTTATTACATTCGCTGGAAGGGGGACAAGAGAAAAATTGCAGCAGTTTCTAGAACATTTGCCCAAATGTATTACTATGCAAATCGCATACAAATATCCATGTGCGGATTGAATTTTAGTCAAAACGCTGCAAATTCGCTACTCGAATTTTTATGCATTTGCCCGTCTCAACATAGGATGCCGCAAAGCATTTAACTTAACTTCCTTAGTGCACATTAAACATCCTCCAATGTTGACCCATATAGATGTGCACCTTTGTTTTCTTTGCGCATCAGAAATAAATAAATACATTTCTAAAAAATACATAGTGGATAATAAAAAGTCTTGCACAGCACAGGAAATTATTTAGTAGTCTTTGAATGTAAACTGAGGTTTACTTCACTGCTATTGTATTATCAGTGTGATCAGATCTATTTCTTTTATCTAAGTATTTTTGTGTTTAGGTGAGTCAATCAGTTGGGATATTGCTGCAGACCTCTTTGGCTGACAAACTGCAGACTAAAATTCTACAGATTACAGAAGATTAAATAAAAGGCTGCAGATGAGATAATTACACACAATACAGAAGTGTTGCTTCCTAAGAAAATACAGCTGAATCCATTATATAATTATTTAGTAAAGCAAGATAATATAAGAATTATATATAGGTCCATTCCTTCTTAGCAATGTACAGTATACTGGAGTTGTAATATAAAGTAAAAGAAAAACACCATCTAAACTCCCCCTTCATCTCTTGTTCTAGCACTTATCTTTCTTTGGAATAAACTTCCCTCCTGTACTTTGTTGAATTTCTTTCTATATTTAAAAGTTTATATGCCATCCCCCTCTCCCTTAATTCCCAAAGCATATTAAGGTCCTGCAGTCTTTCCTGATGAGACTTAGGCTGCGTCCACGGAGGTCCCAGCATGCGCGCCATGGTGTGCGTGCCACACACCACAGACCAGCCCTCTCTGGGACAGGTCCCAGTTGCTGTGTGTGGACGCACGAAGCGCTGTGATGTGTACGCTGGCAGGGAAGAAAATAATTTTGTCTTCCCGTGCCGCGACGCGGTAACGTGGTGGCGCGCAGCCAATGGCAGGGCAGATATGCCCCGTCATGGCCGTTCCCCCGTCATGGTCTGCCCCCCATGCTCACCTTGAGCTTCCCTACAGACCGCTGATCGTGGCAGTGGTTGTTGCACGCGCCGCCATGCCGCCAGGGACATGTGCATTCGGAGAACCGGGGCCGTAGCCTTATGCTGTAGATCATGCACCATTTTACTAGTCCTTTTTTGCATCGCCAATATATTTATTTCCAGAGATATGGTCTTCAGAATTGAACACAGTACTGTACAGTAGGAGAGGTCCCACCAATGATCTATAAATGGTCATTGCCACCCTCCTCTTTCTGCTGCTAATAGCTCTTCCTATACAACCTAAAATCTTGAGAGCTTTCAACATACAGTAGCTTTGTTACATTGCTCATCAACTGTTATTTATGCTGTATTAAGGACTCTAGGGTCCCTTTCCTCTATAGTAGGTGACATTAAAGTGCCATTAATCCTGAATTTATCCTTTGGATGTTTGCGACCCACGTGCATTATTTTGCACTTTTTGGCCTTACAATCTAGTAAATTTAGAATAGGGAGAGACGGGGCATGATTGAAACTCTGAAATATATAAAACGGTTTAAACAACATACAAGAGGGAAGTATTTGTCAGTGAAAGAGAAATACTAGAACAAGAGGTCATGTCCTGAAGTTGGAGGAGGGTGGCAGGCTCGGTAAATATTAAGAAGTACTTATTCATGGAAAGGGGGGTATATGGTTAGAATAGATTCCCCACATAGGTGATAGAGGCTACTACAGTATGGGAATTCAAACATTCGTGGCATAGACACAAGGCTAAAAATGAAAGAAAGTCCAGGATCAAAGAGGGGTTTAAGGTTTTAGAAAAATGGGCAGCAAAAGACAGAAAAGCCCAATACTACATCCAATGTGGCAAAAATACACAGTTAAATACTTATATATTCTCTTGAATAAGGGTAATTTAGTTGAAACCTTTGGTCAAAGCATTATAAGCCTGCAAGTCACATCAAGGCATAACCAGTAAGCAGGTCCTAACACTACCTTTGCAAATTCAAAATTGTGTGATTTGTCTCGTTACCACTCCATTTGTTTTAATAATAAATCACACAAACAAATTTAACATGTTTTTTGTACAATAATGGGTGCAATATCCTTTGCTACATCTGTATTGTCTAGTTAACCATAATGATATACAGTAGTATGTGTTTGAAAATGTATTCTGTAGCAGATCATAAAGCATTCAGCGATAACAACCCAGAGACATTATGAGTAACGTACACAAATGTATACCCTGAATACCTTTGTCAAAATGTTATCGGTTTCTTTATCACCTTTATTCCTACCATTACGCTGATTTATACACATACACATTCAAGGATCCCGGCGCTGTCTGCTGTTGACACTCCTTAGGATATGCAAAAATGCTCCCCAGGGGACCAAAGTTGTCACTATATAAGCAGGAGACAGTGCTGCTAAGAGAAACACTTTCATGTGTGTAGAGTACTTCTTTATCTGGCCCATTTGATTTGTCTAGTGACAGTATAATGTTATCTCAAGGGTGCGCTACACCTTGACAAGGTTCAAGGAATTTTTCTTCAGTTTGGTTTTCACAAAAGCAGCAGACAGTAGTTTAGGTAATTCAAAATGTTAAGTGCATCAGGGAGGTTTTATACTGTACATCAAAACCACAGATTTTGCACATTAACATCCTCTCTCACTCAAATTATTGCAAGAACAGTAATGGGCCCCACAGAGGGCCATTTGGGATCTATGAAGCCACAGTTCATGCCCACAACATCTTGGTTTTTAATATTGAGACAAATGTAGTGGTGTAATAGATAGCACTGGTTGGGATGGGTTATTTTATTTAAAATCTGTGAAATTGGAAATCAGTGGCTCTGTATGCTTTGAAAAATTCATAACAGCATTTTGCTTGTTATAATGAAATAAGAATTCTAAGGCACAGCTTTCGTAGCATTTACCACCCTGATGAGTTGTAATATTTTATTGATAACAAGTTATTTTTAGAGTGAAATGATATATAAGTAAAAAAAGCATTGTATATAGCCAAATTATTCATTAGATTAAACAGTCTATGCCATTGACTCACATTTTTCTCCTGTGTGCTCTGGTGTACATCTGGACCCAGTTTAGCTAGCAGCAGCTTGAGATATAGAATTAGCATATTGTTTCTCGGGGAATGCCCTTGAATGTGCTTGAGTAGCTGTCTTGTATTCGACGTGAGCAGCATTGGTAAAGAGTAGGAAAGCTAATGTGTTTCAGGCACTGTGCATAAATCCTGTGTGGCTGTGTCTACTTTTAAAGCTTAGAAAAGCTCTACAGAAATGTCAGGATCATTGTTCAGTGATTAACGAACATCAAGTACTGGACTGGGGTTTGCACCTGAGGATCAGAGGTAGCTCACTCTACCACATACTTATACAGATCTCCTTTTGGCACCAGGTAAGGACTTACTGTAGGTGGTTATTCATTAAATTGTATAGTGCAGATAAGGGCATTATTGTACAGAAACTCCCATTGACTTCTGTGGAAGGTTCTATCTAATAGTGCCCTGTTCTGCACAATTGCAGTTTAATGAATATCCCCCATAATCTTCATTTTCTGCAGAGATTGTTTTTTTTTATAATGACTGATTAAGATGAGCATTTATGGCCTAATCCTAAACTCCAGCTTTTGCTTCATGAGACATAATTAAAAACAAACTGGGGTTATGCTGGACTTCACTTGATGTAAGATTGTTCAACAATTATATGGTTTCATTCCTTCAACATTAATACAGTATTTATATAATTTGACTATTCACTGGCACATAAAAGGACACATTGTGTTATATATAAACAGTAAGCGACCAATGTGCCTTTTTAATGTACTTCTTTATCTACAGTACATTTATATGACTTAAAACGCAGAAATAAAAAAAGGATTACGCTTGGACAACAAAAAAACTAGATAATGTACAATGATTGATGGTGATTTCGTTATTTACATTTTACCGAGAAATATCAGTACCATTTTTTATTAAAAGTAAGCGTTTATGTTTGGATTATGTGCATGTCTGAATATTTGTAGGCGTCATCTTGCACTTCTCCATTTGAATCTGAAAATGTCTCTGCATGCATGTAATGTACTTGCTTTAGTGTATCTATTTATGGTAATCAAGTCAGCCATTGAAGACTGGGGAAGTGACAGTATGCTAATAAGACGGTTCACATGCCCTTTTAAAATTGACTGCTGAATGAAAATGTTAAATTACAAAAAGCACAGCTACAGATGCAGATGTTGCACTGTATAGAATTTATGCCAAGGCCATCAATGGCACACAGTACAGAAATTGCAAACTACCACATGCAATAATTCAGTTTGTATTATTTATTATGCTTGTCTATATTTTCTTAACTTGCCATTGCATTTTAATATTACTACTTTATACAGATGTTGCAACACAGCAGCGGGAAAAGCAGCCATTATCTTGAATCAGTCGCTCATAAAAAGGGGCAGGGCTAACACTATTACACCCGTGTGAGTAGACTTCTGTATGTCCCTGGGACATGATAAAGGACGACATATAGTATAAGGGAGGATAAATAGGTTTATTTAGATACAGAGGGAGCAGCATTGTATGAAAAGATAATTAAATTGTGTATAAAATCTGATGGGGGGGTGTGATTTCTTCTATTGGTGTTCAGCATTGGCGGAACACTTCTGGAGGTAACGTGTTTTAACCGTGTGCCACTGCTGAGACTTAATAGAGTGGTTACAGTGAGTGGTGGAAGGAGTGACCTGGTCAAGGGCAGATATTAGGGAGCTGTTATTTAGGGAGACTGTCAAGTCTCAGCAGCTAAGAGTGAGGAGACGAGAGAGGAGAGGTTGTAGAGATGCTGAGATGCCTATTGTGATTAGGCTAAGGAAAGTGTGTGGAGGTTGGGGTGGACGAGGTGGCAAAAGAAAAAGTGAGGGTGAGATATTGCATGTTGGAAGAGTTACAGAGGGAGCAGCAATGTGAGAAAACGAGATCAAGTGAGTTAACATGAGGGGGGGCAGGAGAGTTATTGTGTTCCTGTTGGGTGAGGCCAAAGGAGCAGGATAAGAAGAAGAGTTTCGCTAGGGAGCGAGGATAGTCAATATGAATGTTAAAGTCTTCATGAAAGATGGAGGGGGCGTCAGAAGAGAGAGTGAGAGATGGGCAGAAAAGTTATCCATAAACTGGGGGGTAGGATTAAGTGGGCGATTTATATGACAGACACATGGAGAGAGAGGGGAGATTAGATGAATCATGTGAGCTTCAAAGGAAGAAATTGAGTAGGAAGGTCAAAGAGACATGACTTGGAAAGTGCGAGGAGGGGAGAGAAGTATGTCTACTTCTCCATCAAACACATGTCAGATGCACCGTTGGACACAGTACTGAATATTTGGGTTCTTTAAGGTATATATGTAGTCAGATGTCCTTTTCTCCTTAGACTGAAAGGAACATTTTGCCTAAATCATCTTTTGTCAGTTTGTCTTTGCATTATTATTTTTGCACACTTTATTAAATGTATGTTGTTATATCAGTCTGTATTTAAATATGTATGTATATTTGTATGTATATTGTACCAACAATACACCAAATGCTTTACAAACCTTTACTTTCCACATTCAAATCTCATATGCAAATTCACCTCCTACAAGAAGTATCTCATTACATTCTCTATGCCTCTCCTAGGAACTCCAGATACACTTGACCTCCCCTGACTGCACTTTTAATAATGCACGTTTACTCCTACTGTGTCTGTAAGCCTCCCAACACACCACTTAGATTGTAAACTCTTTAGGGTCTGTTTTGTCTTATGTTGTCATTTACCTGTTGCCGTTATCCACATTATTTATTTACCTTGTATTTTAAATGTTGTAAAGCAGTGTATATATTGTTGGCACTATAGAAATAAAATTATACTGTATATAAAAAAGATAAAATAATACAGGAAATGTAAATAAAATGAATGCTTCAATTATTCAAGAATACAATAGAAAAGTGTATATCTGCCGGGAGAATTTGCAGTCTGTGATATATGTGATGTGTGTGTGCATACATACAAAGCTGTTAATGTATTTAAGCAAATACTGCTGCGGCAGCTTTTATTCTTACTAATAACTGGCATGTACCTGGCATGTTCCTGGAATGTGACACTTTTCACCCGGAGCATGCCGGGCTCCTTTTGCCTTCCCAGCCAGGCGCATGCCCGGCTGACGCGCGGTTGATGTGTTAATTAATAATGGTTCAGGATTTACTAGGCTGCAATGCTTCGCGTGTCCGCCAGATGGCATAAATTCATGAATTGTAATGCAGTATATATATATATACATATATATATATATATATATATTACTGTATAACAACAACCCCTATAACACCTAACATACAGTACTGTACACATACAGTACTGTATATGCACATCAATGATACTGTAGGCCGGCGGGGGCGAGATGTGTTTGCAGCAGAGAGAGAACCGCTGCTCTCTCTGCGCAAACATCGGCACATTCAAAATTATTTCAAATACATTTTTATTCATAGTGTAGTCGGTGGTTTGGGGCATAAGTCCCAATCACAGTGCTCAATCCAAATCTGAACCTTTAGACAATAATGAGTACGAGTCCACATATCATGGTGACAGGAAACTGTATCAGCCAGCAGGTAGAGTAATGAGACCCAGTGCTATATGAATGCAGCAAAAAGACACTCAGTGTAATGGCAATAGTCCATGTGTCATAATAAAATAAAGGGTTAACATACCATTGTTGTATGGGACTCGGCCATACCAAACCCTTATGCTGCAGCACTATTCCAGGTCATCCAGTATCCCTGTGAGGGAGAAATATACTCACAGCAGTCTTGTTCCAATGCAGCGTGCAGCACGCTCAATATTCACATAGACGTTGAAATCCAAAGATTCCTGCGGTGCACAGCCAAATAGGGTAGAGGACCAGCAAGGTGTAGTTTAAAAATATACTTTATTGAAACAGCATGGTACAGGGGACACACACTCTGACGCGTTTCGGACTGGTATAGTCCTTAGTCATAGAGCTGATCCGCGCCATTCATCCCCACTGATTTAAAGGGCTAAGCCCGCCCCCCTACGTCATCGCGCTCCCCGTTTTTGGCGCGAAAATCGCTGATATATAATCTAATTGGCTGGGACTCCCAGCGCATAGAATGACTGACTGCCGTATATATGTTTGAAGGGGAGTGATGTACATCCCCCTGCGTCATCGCGCTACTCATTTTGGCGCGAAAATCGCCAGACTATAGCCTCATTGGCTGATGCTCCCAGCCAATAGGAACGCTAGCTGCCGTGGGTATGTATGAGGATAAGGGGAATGACGCGCATCTGGCTTCAGCGCCCAGACCCCTCTGCCGACACGTAGCGCGTCGTTGCTAAGCAACGACTATAAACAACAGCAAAGAGTCCTCAATCCTCACAAAGCGATACCCGGCTATATTGTACTAACAGGGTGCCCAGGGAGGCGAGGAAGGAAAGGAGGGGAGGGGAAGAGAGGGAGGGGAAGGGGAAGGGAAGTGAGGGGGAGGGAAAGGGAGGGGAGGGGGAGGGGGAGGGGGGGTAGACTTGCAAGAAAAACATGTGGGGATGAACTAAACAAGTTAAAACTAACATACAGTAGTAAAAACATATTAAATCAGGTACAACAAGACATGAATAACATACAAATACATAATGTAGCGAATCTAAAATCTGAAATGGAGGTTACATGTGTAGATTGGGGAAAAAAAAGTTGTTCGACAATATTTGTCATGTTAATGTATTCAACTAATGTTATTATTGATAATTAACTTTTAGTAATGCATAAGTTTTGATCTATGAGTAAACATATGTCATAAAAACATGTACAATATAATAAAGTATCCATTTGAGACAGTTATTTTCTAGCTGTGTGAACAATGGACCTGGTTTCTAACGTAAGGCAAGCAAAATTGTTATATGAGAATACAGTGGATATTAGATATTCATATTGCATGTTATCTAATACATTTGAATAAACGAAAGCTACTCTAATTTTTTGTGTTTTTATAGATTTTTGGACCAAAAACTAGGGCAAATCAGTTGATAGAATGGGCTCATTCATCCTTTTGAATCAAGTTAAAAAATGTTTGAGCTCGAACCAAGATTGGGAGCTCAAACATTTTTTAACTTGATTCAAAAGGATGAATGAGCCCATTCTATCAACTGATTTGCCCTAGTTTTTGGTCCAAAAATCTATAAAAACACAAAAAATTAGAGTAGCTTTCGTTTATTCAAATGTATTAGATAACATGCAATATGAATATCTAATATCCACTGTATTCTCATATAACAATTTTGCTTGCCTTACGTTAGAAACCAGGGCCATTGTTCACACAGCTAGAAAATAACTGTCTCAAATGGATACTTTATTATATTGTACATGTTTTTATGACATATGTTTACTCATAGATCAAAACTTATGCATTACTAAAAGTTAATTATCAATAATAACATTAGTTGAATACATTAACATGACAAATATTGTTGAACAACTTTTTTTTCCCCAATCTACTGTGACAAACGCCCCTCTTTTGTAGTGCTGACGTCTGTCTGGGTTCTTCCCGACACAGTCTTCTAGGGTTAATTATACAACAAACAGGATCATGCAAAGTATTATGCTGCTTAACTCAGGCTTCTGCCTGCTTTATTTTCATCCAATTAAGGTACTGCAGCTTTAACATGTGTAGGTTAGAGGTACTCAGATACTTTCATTCAGCAGTTCACACATTTCAGTGTTACAATATTTCCCACACTGTTATTTCAAGAAATAAAACCAAAATCATATAAGCAAATCCTATCCCTTTCAGGGATCTAACTACACATCAGAATCAGTCTCTCTAACAGCTGCTGGCCAACTAAACTGGTTCCCCAGCTTAAAACAATGCTCTCTCATTTAGGGTCACAAGATACAGTACAGTCTTTTAGCAACAGCAGTAACCATTTGTTTTGTCTTATCTGTTCGTGGAGTCCAGGCAAATCCTCTGGTACTGTGATACGTGGAGGGGCCGTCAACCCCGATACTGGATGCAGGGGAGCAGCGACACCCCCAGCCCCCAGGATCCAAGGAGAGAGAGCGAAATGCAAAACCTCTCTGCTCTAAATACCTGTGCATGTTATTAGAAGAGCAGGTGAGGGAGAACTAGAGCCATTGTAATCTGTGGTCTGGATTTTCCATCCAGCTGCCTGAGTTAATGGGAAGCTGTGGAACGGATCATTTTTAACTATTCCTGCACTTTCTGCTCTACAATGGGGCAGAAAGCTGCCTAACATCTTTGGACTATGTCACACTACACATGTAACCTCCATTTCAGATTTTAGATTCGCTACATTATGTATTTGTATGTTATTCATGTCTTGTTGTACCTGATTTAATATGTTTTTACTATGTTAGTTTTAACTTGTTTAGTTCATCCCCACATGTTTTTCTTGCAAGTCTACCCCCCCCCCTCCCCCTCCCCCCTCCCCTCCCCTTCCCTCCCCCTCACTTCCCTTCCCCTTCCCCTCCCTCTCTTCCCCTCCCCTCCTTTCCTTCCTCGCCTCCCTGGGCACCCTGTTAGTACAATATAGCCGGGTATCGCTTTGTGAGGATTGAGGACTCTTTGCTGTTGTTTATAGTCATTGCTTAGCAACGATGCGCTACGTGTCGGCAGAGGGGTCTGGGCGCTGAAGCCAGATGCGCATCATTCCCCTTATCCTCATACATACCCACGGCAGCTAGCGTTCCTATTGGCTGGGAGCATCAGCCAATGAGGCTATAGTCTGGCGATTTTCGCGCCAAAATGAGTAGCGCGATGACGCAGGGGGATGTACATCACTCCCCTTCAAACATATATACGGCAGTCAGTCATTCTATGCGCTGGGAGTCCCAGCCAATTAGATTATATATCAGCGATTTTCGCGCCAAAAACGGGGAGCGCGATGACGTAGGGGGGCGGGCTTAGCCCTTTAAATCAGTGGGGATGAATGGCGCGGATCAGCTCTATGACTAAGGACTATACCAGTCCGAAACGCGTCAGAGTGTGTGTCCCCTGTACCATGCTGTTTCAATAAAGTATATTTTTAAAATACACCTTGCTGGTCCTCTACCCTATTTGGCTGTGCACCGCAGGAATCTTTGGATTTCAACCTCTATTATTCATAGTGTAGATGTGCAGGGGGTCTCTGGAGCTGAACCGCGTTGGTTTCAGGTTGGGGGACCCCCTGCTCCCCGAGATACAGCCCCCTTTATGAGGTGCCGGTATCCCTCTGCATTTAAAGGTCCCAATCACTTGACCGCGGCCTGTAAACCAAGCAGAGGGATACCGGCACCCCCTAAAGGGGCCTGTATCTCGGGGAGCAGGGGGTCCCCGGACCTAAAACCACAGCGGTTCTGCTCCGGAGACCCTCTGCACATGTACAGTATGAATAAAACACACACATCAATAAACACTCGTTCTTTACCTTAGCGGCTATGTGCTATGGTAACGAAGAAGCATTTCTGTATTTTAATAATATTGTACAGTGAGCAGGGGGTCCCTGAGCCAGAAATTAATGCTCAGGGACCCCCTGCTCCTGCACAATATTATTAAAAATACAGAAATGCTGCTTCATTACCTTAGCGTATAGCCGCTAAGGCAATGAAGGGGTTAACTCACCATGCCCGCTTTATTGTGGGTAGCGGGGGTGGGTGAAGGGGGTATTTGGCCCTTGGTGTGAGTTTAGGACTTGCGGGGGGGTTGCGGGTGCACTTAACCCCTTCATGGCCGTAGCAGTTAATACCGCTACGGTCATGAAGGGGTTAAGCCCTCCCGCTACCCCCAGAAAGCCCTAAACAGCCACCGTTGGGGCTAATACCCCCTTCACCCACCCCCACTACCCACAATTTAAAATAATCACACACAGCAGCTGCCAAAAAATAAATAAATAAATCTAAATAAATAAATAAATAAATGACTATAAATAAATACATTTGAAATACATTTTTATTTATAGTGTAGATGTACAGGGGGTCTCTGGAGCTGAACCTCGTTGGTTTCAGGTCGGGGGACCCCCTGCTCCCCGAGATACAGCCCCCTTTATGAGGTGCCAGTATCCCTCTGCGTTTCAAGGTCCCGATCACGTGACCGCGGCCTGTAAACCAAGCAGAGGGATACCGGCACCCCCTAAAGGGGCCTGTATCTCGGGGAGCAGGGGGTCCCCGGACCTGAAACCAATGCTGTTCAGCTCCGGAGACCCTCTGCACATGTACAGTATGAATAAAAAACATATATAAATAAACACTCGTTCCTTACCTTAGCGGCTATGTGCTATGGTAATGAAGCAGCATTTCTGTATTTTAATAATATTGTACAGTGAGCAGGGGGTTCCCTGAGCCAGAAATTAATGCTCAGGGACCCCCTGCTCCTGCACAATATTATTAAAAATACAGAAATGCTGCTTCATTACCTTAGCTGATAGCCGCTAAGGCAATGAAGGCAGAATAGCATGTTTATTGGGGACATTTGATTTGCCCCAATAAACATTGCAATAAACAACATACAGTACACCCCTGTGTATTTAAAATACATAAACAATAAATACATGACCCGTGTAAATAACCACACCCACACCCACTACCCACTACCCACGGCCCCTCCGCTGCTTGCTGCAAAACAGAGACAAAAATTAAAACATACAAAGTAATGTCCCCTAACTCCTTAATCACCATAGCGGTTATTAACCTCTACAGTCATTAAGGGGTTAACCCACCCTCACCCACCCCTCGGGACGTCTACATACCCTCCCACACTAACCCCCCCACCCGTGAGGCTTAACCACCCACCCACTACCCACAAGGAAGGCCTACCCACATACCGTTGGGGAAACACCCCCCCCGCACCCCCAGTACTCACAATAAAAACAATACACAGCCCCACAATAAACATCATTCTATTTATTAAATACATTACCCACCCCCTGTGCCCCCCCCATAAATACAAGATTTATTCTTTTACATACAGGGTTCATAACGCAGCCCCACGTGAGTCCCCGGTGGGCTGGCGGGGCACCTGGACAGACCTACAGTTTACCAGCAGGCCTTTTTACACAGGTTCTGGAGGCCTGCTGGTGGATCCCGCCAGCACCATGGCCCCCAGGTGGTCTCCTTGGGTCACCGTGGGCCACAATTGGGTCC